>NC_069079.1:57882500-58575076 GCF_025698485.1 Gossypium arboreum
TTTTTAAATGTTTAGTTGAGCTAAGTTGATTTGAATATTAGCTATGAACTTACTAAACTACCTGAGCTTACTCTGTTTGCTTTTGTTTTTTGTAGCTAACGTTTTGTGGAACTGATTGGATGAATCAATTTCAAGGCTCACACTATCAAGTTTCTATTTGGTAGCTTTTGATTTTTTACTTTGGTTTTGTGGCATGTATAAGGGTTTTGAAGTTGATGAACTTAAAGCCTTAGTTGGATTTATAGTGTAGTTAAAGTTGGTTTATAATGTTAAATTTCATATTTCATGGTAAACTTGTGATGAATGTGAGGAATTTAATTTGGAACATCATTTTAATTCAATTTTGGAAGATGATGATTTGTGTTATTTGGCTTGTAAACATGATTTTGTCATTTGGTATGATAGAAATGGTACCTTGTCAATTGATGTCTTATTTGGTGAACTGTTGTTAAAATAGTCTTTTTAGTTTTGGTAATTTATGAACTTAAATGAAGTATGTTTGCATTTGATAGTTTAGCATGAATAGATAATTCTTGGTATATGGTATATAGAAATCGGTTGATGATTTAATAGGTTCAATTAGTTAACAATGTTTTGGCTTGAATGGTTGTGGTTTATGTTTGAAATGTGGTGTCAATGATTGTTAGGCACATAGGTTGAATGTGAATTAGTATATTTTGGTATGTTTTAGTACATTTTTTAATAGGTTAACATGAGGGTAAATGCATGGTTTGGTGTCTAAGAAATTGTAAGTGAATTGGCTTGTGTTTGAAGGTATTTTGGGCATACACGGTCTAGCACACGGTTGCATGACACGGCCATGCGACCTCTTTGATTTTTGGTGCAGACTTATTGTAACACCCCTAATCCTTATCCGTCGTCGGAACAGGGTCACGGAGCATTACTGGAGTTACAGATCAATTACAAAAAATTTCATATAATTTATTATTCATATCCGAAATCAATCATATTGTCTCTTAAATGGGCCCTCGAGGCCCAAAATATGCATTTAGTTCAAATTGGCACTAAACCGGGAACTCAAATAATTTTTCATGAAATTTCAAAATAATTCTTAGGTGCAGGGGACACACGCCCGTATGACTCACACAGCCAAGTGACACGCTCGTGTCCAAGACTATGTCGGCATTTGAAGTGAGGCATACGGCCGTGTCCCTGCCCGTGTTCAAATTAGGGTAGCTACTGACTTGGGTCACACGGGCAAGCCACACGCCCGTGTGCTAGGCCGTGTAAATAATTTATTTTACATTAATTAGGTGCGGGGGTGTGGCTTGGCCGTGTGAAAATATCTGGGCATTCTATTTCTCAATTTTAAATATGCAAGGGACACACAGCCAAACCACACGCCCATACACATGACACACGGCTGAGACACACACTTGTGTGTCTACCTGTGTGGACGAAAATAGGCCATTTTCAAGGCCACTTTTCTAACCCAAATTTGCCTTCAACCTACAACAACACTTAAATACATTCACCAACCAATTCAATACATTAAAACCAAGTCACAACCAATCTTATACATGATATACAATCACATGTATTCATGTATTCAAACTTACCTATTTGTATAAACATATAAATTTACCAAAATTCAATCTAATCATACTAAGCATATGTAACACCCCTTACCCGTGACCGATGCCGGGACAGGATACGAGGCATTACCGGACTTAAACACAAACATACAAAATTGGGCCATAAAATTTCGTTCAAATTAAATTCATTCATACATATGCAAATTGTCCCTTATATGGGCCTACGAGGCCCAAAACATGCATCAGGAGTAATTCTGGACTAAATCGAGAACTTTAGAAATCTTTGGAAAAACTTAGAAAATTTTCATGAAACATTGTCACACGCCCGTGTGGGAAGGCCATGTGGTCACACACACCTGTGTAGCTTGGGACACGCCTGTGTCCTTAGCCCATGTAACTCTCTGTTTATGACGTCATTAACACAATTAGGGTAACACGGCCAAGTCACATGCCCCGTGTGCTTAGGCCGTGTGGCGAATTAAATTCCAAAAATTAAGTGCAGACTTCACACGGCCAGGGCACACACCCATGTCCTGAGGCCGTGTCCTTCACACGGCTAAGACAAATGGCCGTGCCTCTGCCCGTGTGTTTCCTACTGGGCATTCTGTTTTGCCTAATTAGGGTGCAAATGCCCATGGGGCAGACCGTGTGTCACACACGGTCTAGACACATGCCCGTGAGTCTACCCATGTGGACAAATCCTAAGCTAATTTTCCCAGCCATTTGCCACCCTTCAATGCTCACTCACTTATACATTTTTGATGGCATGCAACATAGCACCTTTAGTCACTCAAATACTCACAATCACGATTAATCCATGACTCTGTAATGTCAACATATAACATGCTCAAACCATCATGCTTTCATATGGCATTCCGCACCAATTTCATATTTATTCATCCTTATAAACCTACCTTCAACCTACTCAATTATACCATGAGCATGGTCATACCTATTAGTCCCAATTCATTCATTAAGCATATGTACCATTTATCATATCCATTTCCAGCAAGCAATCCACCAACCACATCATAAAGCATAGACACATTGCATGCATGCATAAATAATTAGAGTTACAACCCGAAAAGCAAATATAAGCCACATCTCATGGCCTTATACAAAATGAATCATAATACCATCATGAGCCAACTCATTTGGCTAATCAATATGACACATAACAAAATGACCAAGTCCCCTATATATGCGATACTCAAAATTGTTGAGACTAACTATACCCAAATGCCCGATTGATAGTATGATAGAGTCTCCGACGTCCTTCGATCCCCGAGCTAGCTTGGCAACACTATAAAAGATGGAAATGAGGGGGTAAGCATTAAAGCTTAGTAAGTCCATATGCAAATAACATGCTATCTAAACAAGTAAATAACATAGATTCAACATAATGAACATAATTTATAATTCATCAAATCATTTAAACTTACTCATCACATAAACAACTTGTCATAAGTTCATCACATACCAAGGCATTACTCATAAGTTCGGTATACATACTTGTATCAACTCATAACATAATCTCTTACTCATTCTTCTCACTGACTTACCCCTTGGGTCTTCTGTCAACTTTCTCAATAATTTACCCATTGAACACTTGAAATACTATTGGATACACGAAAAGTTCACACATAAGTGTCACATACGTAGCTAAAGCTACCTCATATCACATAACACATAAAAGCTCATTCTTGAGCTACTCATGGGTCTGCTCACACAAGTTGTCAGTGAGGACATAACTACACGGGCTATTCACACAAGCTGTTAGGTATCCGCAACACATGTCGGACTACCCAGCCACTTGTAGGACGTACAAGACCAGCACCCGGAACCACATAAACATATATCACATATCTCATGAGCGCATAAATTACATGATTCCTTGTGAATGTCACTTGTATCCTAAACTATTCCTAAGGTTCAAACGGGATTTTTTGATATCACTTCTCTGACAAGCTTGCTCGTAATGTCTATCTCAATGTTCATAATACCCATCTCTTACTCATGGAGCAATCAAAGCATCACATTATTTGTATATGAACTTACCTCAGTACAAAATGATGAAAACGAGCCTATTCTTCATAAACCTTATTTTTCCCCTGATAAAAACCCGAATCACATTTTTCTTGATCTATAATGTCAAATTTAACTTATTTAATACACACATTGTTTGAATTGACCCATAACACATGCTTTGGTAAAATTACCTTTTTACCCTTAACTTTTCACTTATTTACAAATTGGTCCTTAAGCTCATAAAATGAAATGCATGCATTTTCTTTATTACCCAAGCTTAACCGATTCATATTCCTACTCCTAGCAGCCCACATTTTTCTTTATTTCACATATTTACTACCCAATTTACCACTTTTACAAATAGGTCATTTCATGCATTTCCATTAAAAATCACTTAGTAAAAGATGTTAAACACACATCAAACTTTCATATTCCTCCATTAAACATCAAAATACATGCATGTCACACGTGAGTAAGTTTTTGAACATGAACCCTAGCTCAAAATAATGGTAGAAATAGCTAGATCGGTTGATGACAACTTCAAAAATGTAAAGAACATTGAAAACGGGGTTAAGATGCACTTACTATTGAGCTTGAAAGTTAAAGAAACCCTAGCTATGATGTGCATGGAAATTTTGGCTATGGCATGGAGAAGATAAGCAAATTTTGCTTGATTTTTCCCTTTTTATTCTTTTATTAACCAAATGACCAAAATACCCTTAAAACTTTTTTTTTAAAAATTTTTCCTATTCATGCCCATTTTTGTCTAAATTTTAGAACTTGGTCAAATTACTATTTAAGGACCTCTAAATAATAATTTAAAGCAATTTCATGCTTAAAGCTTCTAGAACTCAATTTTTGCACCTTATTCAATTTAGTCCCTAACTTCAAATTAGACACTTTAGGCATAAAATTTCTTCATGAAAATTTCACACAAACATGCATTCATATGATGGATCATCAAATAATCATAAAATAATTATTCCTACTTCAAATTTGTGGTCTCGAAATCATTATTCCAACTAAACCTTAAATTGAGATGTTACAGCACATATTTATATTAATCATATTATACCTTCATACATTTACATCAAGCAAGCCATCACTAGCCATTCCAATGGCTAGTTACAACCAACCATATATATACCATTATTGGCCAACTTAACCTATATATGTCATTATACTAAAATAAGTTTGCTATTTATACCAAAACGAACTGAAGGATAGTGTGATGATGCTTCGACCGATTCCAACCTTTCTGAGTTTTTGAGCACTATAAAACAGAGGAAATAAAACAAAGTAAGCTTTTAAGCTTAGTAAGTTCGTATAACGGGAAATAAACTTACCATTTATTTGCTTTTAAAATAATCATACAAGTGCATCCAAATCAATTAAATCAATATCTAAATACACATACATCCTCATCAAACATGTTAGTTATGTAATTCACATAAGTTTCAAGAGACAAGAATGAGCTCATCCTTATTCAATTTTCACATACATGTATTTATCATATCAAGTATACAACAATCATCTACTTATTATATCTTTATATTTCAAGT
This sequence comes from Gossypium arboreum, assembly GCF_025698485.1. Classification (NCBI taxonomy): domain Eukaryota; kingdom Viridiplantae; phylum Streptophyta; class Magnoliopsida; order Malvales; family Malvaceae; genus Gossypium; species Gossypium arboreum. The sequence goes on from NC_069079.1 coordinate 57,887,647, forward strand.
ATTTCTCATAGTAATTTATCTTGAAATTCATATCATCTCATATCAGAACTTTACTCGTTGAATCATTTAAAATATTGATAGATACATGGGCAATACACACGCAGTGTACAATACGGTAAATTCATCAACTCATATTCAGGAGTGCTTATAAAAGCACATAAACGGGAAACTTATCCGGGCTAAAACAAAAATCTCATAAGAGTAATATTTAGTAAGCTCGTACGAGCCTATAATGGGTAGCTTCGAAGAGCCATTAATCGAGGAGCTCCGAATAGCCATATATCGAGAAGTTCAAGCAAGCCATATTGGGAAGCTTACAAAGAGCCAATTAACGAGAAACTAATGAAGAGCCATAATCAAGAAGCTCATAAGAGCTAAGGTGTGTCCACAACACATGTAGGATCACATCCTATTGGGACGCTCCGAAGAGCTATAATGAGGAGCTCACAAGAACCATCATACGGGAAGATCAGGAGAGCTAATAACGGGATGCTCTTTCAAGCTGTGGTGTGTCTGTAACATATGCAAGGCCACAACCAATACATGAGCCCAGTATCCAATCGAATTTCATGTATTCAAACGGGATTTAATATTTATTGGGCATTATCGGATTTATGAATTTATTTCGTAAACATAGAAAATTTCACTCAAACATGTAAATATACACAATTTAGTTACACGAACTTACCTCGACACTTGTTCGTACACGAGAATCTACTAATCCGATACTTTTTGTTTTCCTCAATCCAACTCCGTACTAGGTCTATCCGAATCTATATGAGTAAATTTAACTCAATTTAATACAATTCATATTAAATTCAATCCAATTCACATCCTAGGAAAAATTACCATTTTGCCCCTAAACTTTTAATTAATGACGATTTCGTCCCTACGCTCGGAAAATGAAATTTATGCAATTTAATCCTTGCTCCAAGCCTAGCCGATTTTTACATATAACATTTAAAGCCCATGTATTTCACAAAAATAAAAAAATTCTTGAATTTTTCATCTTTTCAATTTAGTCCCTAAATCACAATTTCATGAAAATTTCCTTTAGAAAAGTTGTTTATCTATCAAAAACCTTTTATTTTCTACCATAAATTTCAAGATTTCAGCATACACATCCATGGAAAAATTTTGATACTTTGATAACTTTGCAATAACCGCCAAAATATCTAGATAGGTTATTACGATCTCAGAAATATAGAAATTACTAAAAATGAGACAAGATTACTTACCCAATTAAGCTTCCTTGAATTTCTTTCTCTTAGCTAGGGTTTCCATAGAAAATTTGGGGAAGATGATAATAAAATAATATTTTCTTTTATTTAATTAACTTATCATCTTTTAATTTTTCAACTTTCCAATTTCATCTTTTTCTTTAATTAATTTTCCATGGATAGCTAAGCATGCTTATCTACTAACTACATTTAATGTATAATTACCATATAAGGACTCAATTTTTGAGTTTCATAGCTATTTGATCCCTCTAGCTACTAGAATTCAACTTTTGCATTTTATGCAATTTGGTCCTTTTATCAATTAATCATGTAATCAGTAAAATTTCCTTACAAAATTATTTTATACGATATTCCTAACATACAGTAGACCATAATATAATTCTAAAATAATTTTTCTTATGGACTCGGATTTGTGGTCCCGAAACCACTGTTCCAATTTCACTGAAAACATGCTATTACACTCGTACACACGGCTTAGAGAGTTACATGGCCTAGCGATACGATCATGTGGCTCTGACTTACACGAGCGCAATGAGTTACACGGTTTGGCAACATAGCCATGTTCCTAAGCCATACAGGTTGAGCTCTGTCACACGGCCGTGTGACCCCCTATTCACTTTTTACTCAAATTTTTGTAAAAGTTTTATTTTAATCCAAAATTGTTCCAATTTGTTTTAAATGTTTTGTAAGCTCGAATTAGGTCCTGTTCTGATTTAATAGCATGGGAATGATTGCTATTAAGTTATTTGGTTATTTTAGTTTTAATTGAAAACTATGTTAAGTTTTGTAGTTGTAATACCTTATAGCTTAGGTCAGGCAATCAGACCAGATATAAGGTGTTACACACGCATATATAGTCCATCATCCACTAAGGATTTAGGTATGCCACAATATGAACATCAAAAGTGAATAAATCTATAAATGGATTTAAGATCTATTTTCCTTAGGTCTAGTTGTACTGTCTGTCCAGTTAGTTACATCGATGTCTCTATCTTTTGTGAGCCATCTGCTCCTATGCCCAAGACAAAATATCTCCTAAATTGGACTTGATAAACAACATATTTGTCTTTTAATAGGTTTGCTTAATACTGATTAGACTAAGGGCATGTTTAGGTTCATCTACTAATATAAGTTGTCTTTCTGTATTACGATCTGACGACGTAATACCTCTTAGTATTAGTTAAACATTAGACAACCAGTGAGCAACATTTGCTTCTATTTTTCTTTGTGCTCAAAAACCATATGAAGACAATTATACAAAGTATATTAATGTAATCCGTGAATTTGTTTTATTAACCAATCTATTCAAAAAAAAAAATACAAGTGTACATAAACGAAAATACTACACTTTAGGGTACCAAATCCAAGACTCTACTCAAAACAACTGCTCGTCGATGAATTTCTCGTTTATTTCCAAGTTTATTTATTTTGCTACTATTATCTCCAGCCTTGAGAGATGATCTAAGATTTGGTTTTCCTTCCCTTTCATGTCTAAAATGTTGGATATGGTGCCGTAAGTGTAGTATTTTTGTCTAAGAACACTTGTAATTTTTCAAACAGATTGGTTAATAAAACTATTCATTAATTAAATTAATACATTGTATATTATCCTCACATGGTTTTTGCATGCAAAGCAAAATGAATGTTGCTCATTGGTTGTCTAATGTTTAACTAATACTAAGCAGTATTACGTGGTCGAATTGTAATACAAAAAGAAACCTTATATTAGTATACCAACCTAAACATGTCCTTAGTCTAGTTGGAAATGAGAAAATCAATTGAAAGACTAATATGTTTTCTATCAAGTCCAATTAGGGAAATGCTTTGTATTGGGCATCGGAGTAGATGACTCCCAGAAAATAGAATCATAAATATGACTGACTGGACTAACAGTACATTAGACTAGACCCAAGAAGAATAGATCCTGAATTTATTTATGGATTTATTCACTTGTAACGTTCATAGTGTAACATACTTAAATCCTGAGTGGATGACGGACTATGTATGCATGACTCATACACTTTGATGTAAGTAAAAACCTGGGTTCAAATAGATAAAGAACCAAAAGTTGATGTGTTGGGTGTAGGAGTTCACAATAGTGGAATTCATAGCCCGAGACATGGGTAAATGATATCATCTCATTAGCATTACATGGTTGATGAAAAGTAAACATGGCCAAGGTTCTTTTGTCTTTGTTATGAATGACTTAATTACTATTCGATAGTAATTGACTTTTCATGAAGAAAGATGTAATGGTTACCATGAGATAAAATAGGATCATATTGGAAGAATAGATATTATCCCAAAGAGATCAATGATATCCTATGAGGGTAACACACTTATGACAATGTAATTGGACGAGCACTGAGTTGTTACTTTCGTAATGGTATGTTGTTAGGGAGAGCTCGGTCACGATACTATAGGGGAATGACTTCATGATTAAATGAGTTTATAGTGAATAGGAGAAAAGCCGAAACTTAATTATAAATCATTTTAGCCTTAATTACATATATTTAATCGGTCCCTCCGCTAGCTCTTTGAAACTAGAAATGAATTGTGTGTTTTAATAAAAATAAACGAAATGAATAAGAAAAGAGAAATGTGAAACATTCAAGAATAATTATGCTTTTCTCCAAAATGGTTAAATGGAATCATTTGGAAATGAATGTAGATTTCTAAAAATAGAAATGATTCATTTGCACTTCTATTTGGAATACTTAAAAATGATCGAAAGAATGAGTTTATGTTTTTGAGTTGTTTTAAAGCACAAAAATGAAAATAAATCATTTGGTCATAGTGAACATGTTGAGTTGTGAAATATTGAACATATTTTCTCGAAATTTTATTAGGGGTAAAATCGTCAAAATTTTACCATGGGTAAAATCGTCAAATTTTATTGAGGGTAAAATAGGTATGAGAAAATTATTTAATATAGAATATTAAAGTTTATTTTGGGAAATAGAAAATCCGAATCAGGTTGGATCACATTACAAAGTACCGGGTCAAAATGCCTAGAAAATAGTCGTAATTTGATCCGATGTGAGAGAGGCCCAAAATCGCTCATATAACATGAAAGGGGAGGCAACTCTAGTAGGAATTCTAGGGTTTGACATCCACCCCACTCCTACTCTATGTAGGAAGTTGTTTTTAGATGAAAAAAATTACTACAACTCAATAAGGGTTATACATTCTCTTCTATATCTAGTTATATATTAAATGAGTAATTGAGTTAGTGTCACTCATCAATCGAGTCCTAACTCAAATAGGAATTTACCAAAAACCCCTATCATTTATAAATAAAAAAAATAATATTTTGAGGATATTTATGATTTTTTATACTTAATAAATCTAGAAAAAAATTAAATATACGAAATAGGAATCATGAAATTTAAACCCAAAATTATTTATATCTCAATTTTATCATTTCAACCAAAGGTCTATTTAATTTTCATATAAATTTTTATAAATTTTTATAAATTTATTACATCAATCTTTTAGCCAAATTGAAATACTAAAATGTTTGAATGATCTTGACACAATTTAAGTGTCACTAATTCAATGATTTATCAAAATTTGTCTAACTCTTAAATGATAAATAATAATAACTCAAATAATACCATCAATAAAAGGTAATTATGTGATTTAAAAATTTATATATTATATTTTTTATATAAATCATCCACTCTTAAAAAAATTCTATTTCATTCAAAAACTATTGATATAAAAAAATACCTTTCCTTTTAAAAATTATTATTATCTTAAAAATATTGTTTTCTTAAAATTTTTATGAAATATTTTCAAAGAAACTAATCCTATCATATATCATTTTGCTTGATAATTTATTAAAAAATTAAATCAAATAAAAATTAATAGTTTGAGTGAATTTTTTAAACATATTTGATAGTTTATAATAAAAAGAAAATGATAGAATTTTCATTTAGCGTAAAAATGATAAGTAGATAATGAGCTACTTATCACCGAATGGATTTTTTATTTTTTATTTGAAAATATTTAATATATTACGAGTGGAGTTTTTAAACTCCTCAAGCAAGGTTAAAGGGTTAACAAGTGTCCTTATGAGTATAGTAAATTATTAAATATATACATTTTTAAAAGATATATACACTAATTTTTAAAACTATTTGTGAAGTAAAAAAAGTACACTATCAATATATCATATTATTTTATTTTATTTCCTTTAACATTATTGTTTAAATATTTTTCCTTTAAAATTTTAAAATTATATTTATAAAAATTCTCATCATATTCTTCCTCTTAATTTTAACAAACATATCACATATTTTATAACTAAAATTGAGTATTTAACTTTTGAAAAATTTTACAACCCAACATTTTAGCCAACTTTGTCTTGCAACACCATCACCCCCATCAAGTAATGGACCAAAGGCCAATTTATTGCTAATAAAATTATTAATATAATATATTAATGCCTTTTCTAATTTTTCAGTTATAGGTTGAGGTTTTTGTGAGTTTTAAATTAGATTTATCTTAAACTTAGAAATAGATCACTTTCGAATTTTTTTTTCAAACTTAAATTTTACAAGCTTAAAAATACGCTTGGAATTGATTTTTGGGTAAATTTACCAACAATCACTCAAATTTGGGGTAGCTGACAAAACAATCACCTTAGTTTTATTTCAGTGACTCAACTTTGAAAAAGTGACAAAATAGTCCTTTTTGCCGTATTCCGTCACAGACGTCACAGAAAAGTGACGTGGCAGATGATGGCGTGCTTGGTGTTAAAAAAAACCCTCCAGCTGGCCAGTTACCACCAATTTAACAGCCCTATCAGTACCAATTTAAGGTTTAAGAAGAGAAAAAGAAGAAAAAGAAGAAGGATAAGAGAAAAAATGGAGATGCCTCCAGATTTCGAATCAATCCATATTGCATCTTAGCAAGTGATTCCTCCAAATTCCCCCTTTTTCTATTTTTATATCTCTAATAGCTTTTCTTTTATTCCAATTGAAACCCTAAACTCACCCACCTTGCTTCTTTCTTACTTTTTTTTTTTATCTAGGATCTAGGCTTTGCTTTTATTTAACATTATAGATTTATAATTTATTTTCATAAATAATTTAAACGAAAATTATGTAATAATGTGAGGTATGAAATTGGGTTTAATTGAGGTTGAGCTACAAAATCTTCAATATTTGAAATTTTGGATTCTTTATACTTGATGGGTCTGTCTTTGTGTATTCTTTTTAGTTATATACATTCATTTTCAGAAAATTTTATGGAAATAACAAATAGATTGAATTCCTTTTTTTTTTTTTTTATGATGAACAATGATCAAGCACTGTGAATGAGATGAGAAAAAGAAATAAAAGGATAGAGGAAGAAAGTCAAGAAGAAGAAGAAGAAGAAGAAGAGCAAATAAATGGTGTTTCAATGGTAAAGAATCAGACCCTGCCAAATTAGGCAAAGAAGACATTTTTTTTTTACAATATCTTCTTCTTTTTTTCAAATTTCTTCTTAAATTGAGTGAATTTCCACTGTGAACATCCAACGTGACAAGTTAACTAACCACAATAGTAGTTAACCAGCCACATTAGCTGTCCCATTAAGACACTAATAGAAACTATTAATCAGTTATTGTTTTATTACTTTTTTACAATGTTAGTGACTGTTTTGTTATTTTTCAAAAATTGAATGAATGAAATGAAACGTGACTGTTTTGTTAATTACCCCAAAATTGAGTGACTATTGGTGTAATTAAGCCAAGCTTAAACATGTTTTGCTAACTTTATAGTTGCCATAATTAACATGCATGACCGAAGGAATTGATTTTCTTTGATAAGGTTATGTGCAAAATTCTATGCTTACAACTTTGATTTAGAATTCTTTGACACTTATCCCGAAATCAATAGTGCAAATTTGAAGGTTCGAAAAATATGGAATCACTTTGCCCAAACCATTTGAACTTTATATTACAAAAATAGTTTAACATGCTATATATATCCGAATAAATTAAATTGTAAGGATTTGTGCCAAACTATTAAAATTTTAACCTCTACTATTAAATTATCATTTGATCAATTAAATTTTACAAAACATTTTCCACCACCAAGGAAAAAAAAAACAGCTCAAATTTATTCCACCACGGTCATGGCACACGTTAGCCTTCCATGCAGAAGATGTAGAACGTAAAGAAAGAAAGAAAGAAAGAATCATATCCGGTATTGGTAATACTCTCCATACAGAAATAGGTTTCTTAATTTCCAAATCTTTTATTTTGCTTAATGTGAACAAGACCAAGCTTCCATGAACTGAAAACAGCTCAACTGTGGACGAAGAGTTGATAAAAAAAGGTATCACCAAACTTCAGGGCGGAGCTCACCTGTTGCAGGGGGCATCCATCTCCCAGAATTGTATACATTTTCGCCTACTTTCCAGCCAGGGACATCCTTCATCACTTCCGCCTCATACTCAAGATACTTCTTCCACTCTTTGACAAATCTAAAGAATGCAAGCAGGCAAACAAACATAGAAATACTCAACGCACTTTAGCTATGCAAGAGAATTGGAGTAATCTGGATCATCAAATACCTTTCATCTTCTTCAGCTTGAAGCACAGGCAATATTGCTCTACGTGCAGCAAATTTTTCCTCCTTCAGTGCCCTGCAAAATGTAAATATTTCAGGCCTTTTTTTCTAAAATGAAGATAAATTTGCATTTGCCATATCTATTAAGTGTATCTAAAATAAAAAATTAAGAAACCCAGTCATCAATGATCAATCTATTAATTTAGATTTCAACATGCATTTCAGAAAACATCACTTCAAATAAAGAGAAAAGCAATCAATTTCTGTAGTGGAGCATCAGAGAAGTCCCCCTTCTATCAGACAAAAGTTGGACCAAGTAAATAGAATTTGCCTCCTTGACAACAGCTCAGCATTGACTGTAGCCGATAGGGTTAGCCTGGTAAGTTCAAATGATACGATGCAACCAAACCATGTAGAGTTTGCAGTAAATCAATAGAATTATGGCCAATAAAGAAGTTAGAACTCTAGAAAATGTAGGTTATAAAAAACCTCTAGTTTCTCTCTCTAGTAGTTCAAAGAAAATAATAAGAATAATAGTGTTTTCTATAAAGCTCACAACTTATCTATACTCAGATTTCTTGAAAATAAGGTTTATTTCTAGCCCTAGATTTAAACCCTGATCCTAGCCATCTATCTTACTAAGCTTTCTTGCAAATAAGTTTTATTCCGAACCATAATCCCAGCCATCTATCATATGTCTAATAATTAATAGAAGACTAAAATAGTAAAATAGCATAGAAATAAAGCTCCAGCATTGTTCACCCCAGCTTGGAAAACTTGACTCCAGCGAGAAAACTTCTACCACTTCAACCATAGTCGATAACATACACAACATCATCTATGTTGGTGCTAAATTATGCAATATTTGTTGCCAAAACAATTTCACTTGTTAGGCAGAGAATGGTCAAATATTTTTTGTTGGTTAATGGTGCATAGAACCATGTAGAGCAAAAATAAAAAACTAGTTAAGATTCCCAAGAAAGCTGATCACTTTTACCTTGACAAGGAGCTAAAAGTATCATCCCAGCCTACGAGGAAAACAATAATAGCTCCATACCTTAATAGTGGTAAATATGTTCAATTAAGGCCTCCACCATACCAAAAATCAATCTGTGAACCAAACCATGCTTCAATTAAATATTATGTTGATGCAATGCACTTCTTCCATTCAGGTTCAGTGCCAATATCCTCAAAAAATGGAGTCAAACCATCTTTCTTCAAATCCGTTTCTTCCTTCTTTGTGGATTGCCTTTAAAATTGTCAAACACTGATTTAATACTATAACGAGTTTTCTGCAACACATCCTCCAAAAATAACTCCACCATTGGAAAAGCCAACCCCAATACGTGAACAGTTGAGCAATTTGACTCTAAGAGAATCTGATATCCATTGTTTCACAAGATTCTCTTCCTTTTCTGAGAATATTCTAGCACAATTCTTTTCTACTGAAACCACTAGAACCTGGTTTTCAACTACAGCTTTCAGAAACTTAGCTTTCACATCGAATGCAAGCAGTTTTTCTCTACAAACTACATCATTACACTGTTACTTGCCTCCAAGCTTTCTTGCTTTTTCTTGAGGTCAGCAATGGCTTCTCCCTTGGAAGATACTGTTTCAATTATAGAAACCAAGGCAGTTATTTTTACATCAAGCTATAATTTTATGGCTTCCCTACTAGATGCCATTCCAGAGTCATCAACCAACCTTTGTCTTTTGCGATATCAAGAATATTTCAGAACCACCTCCAATCCTCCCCTTGTTCTGAGGATTTGGTTGTCACCCCTGTATCCAGACAACCAAATATTCTCCTTTAACCGGATTCAAATCAATTTCTTCCCTTTTTTCAAGATATTCATCATAAATGGGTTCTAACATATCATAATCTTGCTCTGAAGCATGCATCATGCCATGAAAATCAGCAACTTCAACATTAGCTCCACCATTGTTTAATTCAAGGGCATGGACCAACCAGTCCATCATCCCACCTTGTATTGCAAGGTTTGTGGATTCAGCATCATGAAAGAGGTTTTCTTCCTCACAAAATCAGATTTGTTAGTGAGACCATCTACCGATATGTCAAAATGGTTATAGGCACCTTCCAAAATTTCCATCTAGGTTTCCACTTGTTCCTGTTGCAGCCTAACATAAACTACACATGACAATTCTTCAATTGCACGTCACATCACAGTTGCAGCCAATTTTGTTTTATGACCCTAATTTCCTCATCCTTGATCTCTTGCACGTCCAACCATAGCTTAAAAGCAAATCCTTATATAAACATTAGGATCCAATTAGGCTTCAATGCCAAAATTGAAGTGGTTTAGGGAGAAATATTAGTAAATAAATAGAATTACAGATGAGCAAACGAGTAAGAAATCAGTCAGACTAGGTCATAAAAAACATCTAGTTTCTCTATATTATTTCAAAGAAAAAAAAAACAATATTGTCTGTAAAGCTTATTATTTATTTATAGAAGGCTTTCTTGCAAATAAAATTTTATTATTAGCCCTTGATTTAAACCCTAAATTAACAATCCTAGCCATCTGTCATAAGTCTGATACTTAACAAGATAAAATAATAACATAACATAATAGTAAAGGTCTTGCATCATGCAGTCTCAAGTATCAACTTTTATTAATACCTTAATTTAGCTCATGCTTTGATAGTTACACTATTGATCTTAAATAAATCAAAATAAGGGAATCTAAAGTATATCTCCAAAACAGAACAGATTTGAGCTTATTCGTTTTATGTTATTTATCTAGTGCATGCAATTTCGGCTATGTCTGTTTATCAAAAAGATCAATTCAACTATTGATGCATATAGAATCTCAAACTTCCCCAACCCTTGCCTAAGTTATAGATTATCCATGAATGGCTAGCTAAATGGAAAAGGTACACCATCTTGCCTAAAAGTGCCCCTTCTGGATAAGCTATTGCACCTAATTGCATCAAGTTTAATTTTTCCAACCCTTGAACATGAAAAGGAAAACTCAGATAATTCATGCTTAAATCTAGAAGCCTCATTTCCCAAAGAGTCCGAGATGGTCACAAATCAAGAAAATGCAAAAAGCCAACCAAATTGTGCAGTTTATTTACCAGCCAATATTATTGGCATTAGTATCTATAATCCTGCAGTCTGGAAATAACCCCAAAATACCTATGCTCAACGCAGTATAAAATGTGAAGTAAAATCTGACAATGATTCCTTTCCAACAAAATTAAGCATTAGAATCAATACTAGTGCCTAGAGCACACCTAGCGCCATTAACAACACTGCTTTAAAATCAATAAGCAACAATTTGAATGACCATTCAAGCACTCTTACTTATTACTCTGAGACCAACAATTAGAAGATCAACAATTCCTCATCAACGCATAAAAGAGTATCATGTTCAGATATAATCTCCCCTCTATTAAATGCACATGCTAGTTTCAACAAATCTCTAAATCCTTGTTGACATTTCTGGTTTAAATGCTACAAAACGTATGGATATACTATGAATGTTAGCAAATTACTAAAATAAGAAAATAGATAGGCTCTTGAAATTTTCATGCATTTCCCATATTTCATGACCAAATAATAGCACCACCAGCAAAATGTTGTATCTGAACATATCTTTCCTTTTCCCTCTCCTACCAGCTTCTTCATAGGGTACAGAATAAATACCATTTGAAAGAACCGACAACCCTTAACCGATTGTTTTGTCTTGTGAAATACTAACAAAATACAAAAATAAGTAAATAGGCAGACTCATGAAATTATCACGAATAGTCCATATGTCAGGAACAAACAATAACTTTTGTCAGGAAATTATTTATCGGAACTTTGCCTTTCCTTTTCCCCTTCTACCAGCTTCTTCATAGGTTACATGAGACAAAGCCATTTGAAAGAACCAGGAATCCTGAACTAGTTGTTTGCCATGTGAAATACTAAATTAATTACTAAAATCAGTGCATAGGTGGACTCCTGAAATTACTAAACTCGGATATAGGCAGGCAGCAGGCTCATAACTCATCATGCATTTTCAATATGATAGAACCAAATAATAATACTGTCAGCAAACCATTGTATCTCAGCCATCTTTCCTTTTCCGCTTCCATCAAACTTCTTCAGAAGATATATACAAAAAGCCATTTGAAAGAACCAGAAAATATGAACGAAATATGATACCAAGAATCAGCAGAATCCTCCACATTTCCAAGGCTCATTTGATATAAAAAATTAAATTAAATTAAATCTATCCAATAAACAAGGACAGATAAAGACCCCACATATAAATTAAACAACAGAATAAGATCTAACTCCAAGATCCATAATAAGATAAAAAAGTCTTCAATCCCATCAAAAGCTTTCTATCTAATAAAAGAGGTAAGAGCAAATATACATATATCATAATGAGTTCATAGAAATCATTTCAAGCAACCCAATAAACGAACAGATTAAGTATACAAAAATACTATCAATGTAAACTGGAAAAAAAATGAAAACCTAGATTAGAATATGACGAAAAGAAGGGAAAATTAAGCATTTTTCCAGAGAGAATAAAAAGAAAGGACCTGCGGATCTTGTTCCCTTGGCCGACTTGGTACATCCCATACGAGAAGGCACCAAAAGCAGCTAGAAAGATAGCCATAGCACTTGGGCCCTTGTTGGGAATCCGACGGGCGTATCTGACGGGGGCGAACCCACCCGGAGGAGGCCCATCTTGGAGAAGTGGCATGTCCTTCACACTCGCCATTCCTGGCTTCTTCCTTATCACCGCCTCAGTCATTTTCCCTTGTTTTTCTGTAGTTCTGGAGAGAGTTTGTGTGCAAATTGTAGAAAGTGGTGGTGGCGTTATAGAGGGAGGTTGTTTATTTGAGCTTGGGTCCGTCTTCCACTAAGCCACTTTGTGGGCTTATTTCCGACTGCAGGTCTGTATAAGGTATAATGACAAATTTAATTCTTTAACTTTTACACATTTATTCAATTAGGCCCTTACTCTTTTATTTGAAGCAAATTGACCTTCAATATTTCATTGCTCACACACTATTTTATCTTACATGTAAAGCTAGCTAATGATTTAAAAATTATATTGAATATTAAAAATTGAAAGTTAAAAATTTCATAAATAAAATTATTAATTCAAAATTTATGAAAAAGGCTCTTTAAAATTAAAATTTATAAAAATATCAATCTAAAAAATGCAATTTTTTTTCAAATTTGTAAGAGAAATGCAAAATAATTTTATGTTTTTAATTAAAATTTTAAAAATCCATAATTATGAAAAAATTTAAAAAAATCTTCAGAGAAAAATATTTCGTTAATTTCAACTTAAAATAAACATTCTTTTTCTAATGAGAGTGGTTAAAGAATATCTTTTATTGAAAAATCATAACTCCTTAAATTCTGCTGTTAGTCCTTGTACTTTGCTAAAGCTATAGATTTAGTCTAGTACTTCAATTGATTACTTTAGTCGTGTTCTTTTTAAATTGGTCCATTTTAATCTCTCTACTTTTTGGCTTTTGAAATTTTAATTTTTAGCTAAACGGTAGCAAGTAAATTCATTTAGTTAAATTCAATTACTAGTTCTATGTTATAAACATGATTGTAAATTTAGTCTATATTCTCTAATTGGATCATTCTAAATTCTTATACTTTTTAAATTTTTATATTTTCGTATTGATGCAAATGAAAGTCATTAATCCATTACTTAGATTTTTAGTAAGTAATATTAGAAAATAACGAGCTAACATGGCACTACACATATGATAATATTTTTGCTACATTAGATTTTGGAAATAGTAGAACTTATGGTGCATTTGTTTCACAGAAAATTACTTATGATTTCTTTTTTTTTTTGCGTATTTTTGTGTTTGTTCTATGGAAAACAACTTCGTCAAGTAAAAAAAATTCATGTATATTGACTTACCCTTTTGAAAAGTATAATTATTATCCGAAAAAAGCTCTTTTATGAAGAATTTTATTATTATATAAAAATTAACTTAAACCAAGCCTAATATTATTATATTATTATTAATTTTTAAAAATATTAATATAAAATATTATAGTGTTCAATATTATTAAACATACATATTTTATTATTTATTTACTAATATAGGAAATTATTAATATAATAATTGAACTTGAAAATTGGACCTTAGATCAAAAATTGAGTCCAAGAACCCAAAACTGAGACTAATAGCTAATAACTGGTCAAATTGGGTCTGGTATGTGAAACCGGGCCGACGGTCCAACCGGTGGCAAGACCAAACTAGCTCGAGGTGCCGTGAGGGTGTTGCACCTACGATGACATCACCGAACACAACGGTTCCGATTGTGGTGACGACGACATTCTAGTGGTCGGTGAGGGGTCTTTTGGCCGTTAAGCGGTGGAGAAATCACATTTCTACTACTAAATATTGGAGAAAAATAAACTGAATACTTGAATAATATAAATAAACTCTTGAATCAAAACTGATTTTAAGAGGCAAAACAAAAATAGTTATGAAAAGCCGAAAATAAAACAATCTAAATCTATTCCTAAACTACAAGGGTTTTTGAAGGCGTTTAGGACAACTTGGTTACATCAATCCCCTAATGTCTTATTTATATAAATGTTAGCGGCCCAAATTAGGTCTTTTGCACGTCCTAGGTCTTCGTATAAAGTTGATTACACGAACAAAAATAACCCCAAATTACTTACGTAGGACGTTAATTTGTGTCGTGCCACACCATATTTGTGGCACGACACGACACCCAATCTACCTTGTGTCATTCATTTTTTGCTTTGACATCCCGAGAAGCTTATGCATCACTTGTCCTTTGCTTCCATGTCAATTGGGCCTTTATATCTTCATCCTACACACTCAATTAAGCATATTAGCACAACCTAAAGCCCATGTTGACCTATTAGGTCACAACACTTATAAAATGTGTTAAAAAATAATTATTTTACTAATATTTAATCCTAAGGCCTAAGTACTGAAAACATAATATTAAATCCTAAATTGCATAGAAAACAAGCTCCTTAAATGTAGAATTGACTCAAATTTACTACTATATTTGATGAAAAATCAAATACCCACACACTTAATCTTTGTTTGTCCTTAAGTAAGCTAAACAAAACAAAAATAAAGACCGAAAATAAACTAAAACAGAAAACAAGAAATAAACATGTAAAGAAAATAAAATGTATTTGAGCTAGCTTGATATACAGGATTGGATCGGAGCATCGGCACTAGAAATATTTGCCTAAATATGTAACTTTAGCTAGAAATTTAAATAATTCAAAGTTATTTACACCTAAACATATTAGTTCAATAAATTACAAAGAAAACAAGTAAAAAAAATTAAATATAGAGCTCTATCAAAATGTATATACAAATATAGTATTTATTTTTCAGGGTATAGTCAGTTCGAATTTTTTTTCCTACTTAGTTTATTTTTGTCCATGCTTTGAACTCTAATGCAGTAATATTTCCCTGATAATCCCTTATGATTTTTTTTATTGTGCCAATACAACTGAGATTTTACTCGGACACTTTTTATAAGGGTTATACTAGTCATACTATATCATTTCAATAATCATGGATTTTATCGAGTAATTTCTTTTTAATTCGAGCATCCTATACTTCTACAAATAAATTACCTATTTGTATCTACTTTTATCACTTGGTATATTTTTTTTACTATCTACAGACTAATAAACTAAACTAATTAGTCTAAATATAAACAACCTAAATTATTCAATTTCAGGTTAAAATTACAATTTAAACAAACAACCTAAGTACATGCTCCTCATCAATCACTTGTTTTTTTTTTATAAGCTTAAGCACACACATGAAATTAAAAATTTAAAAATACTAAACGTAAAGAAAAGAAAAAATTTGAAATTTTCCTTAGTGACCCCCATACTTTATCCAGCACATTGCCCCTAATGTGTAACTAAAAATATAAAGGAAAAAGGTTACCCGATTGGCGTGGTAGGTGCAACTCAATTAGTGATACTACTCCACCTTTCGGTTTTAACTTGCAATGGTAGTTCCGTAAAAAATTGTGAGATTCCTAAAAAGAAAAATTAACAACACAAAAAATACATATAGAAAATAATAAATCCTAACTAATTAAAAACAAAGCAAAAATTAAAAATCATCCAAAATAAAAATAGAGTACAAAATAAAAATGTTCAAATTTAGTGGGGCTCAGACTCCAACTTCTCTATCATCTAGGCCATGCCCCTATTACCTTCACTAACGCTTTTGTAGCTCACCTTCTTGAAGTTTGGGTCGGGGGGTGATGGCTTGGGTCACGGATTACCACGCCCTTCATCGATTAGTGGTCTGGTTCAAATACTTGCTCATAGTTGGATAGTGTGATTGGGGTCTCCTCCTCCTCCTCCTTATCCTCATCCTTGTCGTCATTAACACCCTCCTCACTTGGCGGTGAGAACCTCTCGAACATATCTAGGAGTGGTGCTGGTATGGGCCACCCATTTTGTTCCGCAATGCAGATCAGAATGTTTCCTATGTCTTGTATCCATCGGGTCTACCACTCTAATATTAACATGTCTGTAAACCCCTTCTTTTCGACCTGTGTGCTTTACTTTTTATCTTCATCAGCCCCTGGGTGTCGCTCCTATGCTTTGTCCTTTGTTCCTATTCTCGATTTTGTTTATGTTGGAACTCGAGGAACTGGCCATATGAGTTATCCCCAATCACGCTTCTCGTGAGTTTAAAAAATGGCTTGATCAGTGACATGGAGACATCGGTTCGGCGACATAGAGAAATAATTGGACACAAGAACTACATACTTTGCTTTCAGTGTCGTATGCACTTGAGCACTTGAGCAATATATAGAGGCTCGTAAGCTTGAGTTTTTAGATTTGGTTCAAGGAGATTTGTTAGTGGCTGATTATGAGGCTGAGTTCATGTGACTTAGTCAGTATGATCTTGGGATGATTGATACTTTTTGGGAGGGACCATTGTAAGAGGTTCTGATTTGGGCTTAATTGTGAGATTTAGGTTTACTTGGTAGCTTAAAACGTTGTGATGTTTGATGAGTTAGTTGAGAAAGCCAAAACAATTAAGGAGACTTTGGCTAAGCCGCCTCATTCTATGGTAACTAAATTGGGTAAGATGACTTCTGATGGTGCATTTGGACGATCGTTTAAGAAAAGACATGATATTCAGGGTTCTGATGGAGTCCACGACATGAGTTACGACCAGGTCAATCTGGGCAGCAAGATAGTGTTGTAGTTAGTACTGATGGTTCGTCGGGTTGATCTAGATAGCCACTTTGTGCACATTGTGAGCGTAGGCATTCTGGTGAGTGGCGTAAGTTGACAAGAGGTTGTTTTAAGTGTGGTTCAAAGGAACATTTTTTGAGAGATTGCTCGAATAGAGTAGAGGTTTCACAAACTCAGAGTTCTGCACAAGCCTCTGCGCCTACTAGAGGCCGTGGTCGTGGTAGAGGTAATGGGAGATTGGTTGGGCTGCGAATTGTTGCTCATACTGTTACTATACAGGTTGAGTCTAGGGGTCTAGCTTGGGTTTATGATATTAGCGAGCCACATGATCAAGATCTAAATATCAAGATTATGGGTATTTTGTCTTGTGATAAATTCTTTTATTCTCGTTGGTAGATTTAGGTTCTACACCTTCATAAATTTTAAGTGATTTAGCTAATAAGTAGAGAATCTCGATAGGGACTAGTAAATTAGGAAAAAGAGGTTACGAGTTCTTTAGACGAGAGTGTCATAGTCAGTAGAGGAAACTGTTAGCAAAATTACCATCGAATAGTTTGTGGTATTGAATAGAGTCATTAAGGAAAGCAGTTGGAAGATAGGGAGAATAGGAACCAGAGTGCGCAGTGAAAGTGTGATGATCAGTTTAGAAGTAGAAGTAGCAAATTTTGTGATTAAGCAAGTAACGTGTTAGCAAGAAATTTCAAGGACAAAAATCTTTTTAGAGAAGGAGAATTGTAACACCCAAAATAGGGCTTAGGAGTTTTAAGGGTATTTTAGTAATTTTAGCCTTAGAGCGTTCAGAATTTTGCGACATATCTTACTGATAATGTTTTCAACTATGATTTTTAGAAAATTAAATCAATTTTTGAAAATGGTATTTAAAAGATTATTAATTTTGAAACAAGGATTGAATATGACTAAGGGATTTAGTCGCTCTTGTTATTTATAATCTCAATCTCAATTGAATAAATTATTTGAAGAACACGATCAACTTGAAAGAGAAAAGAATTGAATAATCGTGGATTGAATATCGAATGAGGAATGGAGTAGCAAATCACTTGATTGAAGTACAGAAATAAATCGAATGCAAAGGAAAATCAACTGAAATACTTGAATAATATAAATAAACTTTTGAATCAAAATTGATTTCAAGAGGCAAAAGAAAATAGTTATGAAAAGCCGAAAAAAATAATTTAAATCTACTATTAAACTACTATGGCTTTTGAAGGAGTCTTGGATGACTTGGTTACATCAATCTCTTGATGTATTATTTATATAAGTGTTAGCAGCCCAAATTAGGTCTTTGGCATGTCCTAAGTATTCGTATAAAGTTGATTGCGCGAACGAAAATAACCTAGAATTACTTGGGCAGGACGTCGACCTGTGTCGCACCACACCATGTCTGTGGCGTGACACGACACCCAAAATTTACCCTGTGTCATTCTTTTTTGCTTTGACATCTCGGGAAGCTTGTGCATCACTCATACTTTGCTTCCACATCAATTGGGCCTTTATATCTTCATCCTACACACTCAATTAAGCATATTAGCACAACCTAAGCCTGTGTTGGCCTATTGGGTCGCAACACTTATAAAATATGTTAAAAAATACTTATTTTACTAATATTTAATCCTAAGGCCTAAGTACTAAAAACATAATATTAAGTCCTAAATTGCATAGAAAAAAAGATCATTAAGTGTGGAATTGACCGAAATTGACTACTACCTTAGATGACAGGTCCGAAGGGCACTTATTATCAAGAATAATTTTAAGTTTCTCATAGCTGAGGACAATCATCATGTGCCTTTTTCATTCCTTATAGTTATATCTGTTGTGACACCCCTAATGTGACCCTAGTCGGAAAGTGGTTTTGGGACCACAAAACCGGGTCACAAAAATAATTAGATGTTATATTCTGTGCTTATTATATGTGGGATTTGTATGTGTGAATATTTCGTGCCTTGATTTTATCAATTAGGTGCTAATTTATAAGAAAGGACCCATGTGATAGGACTTGAAAATGTGATAGGTGAAATTTAAAGTGGCCAAATAATGCATGAATTATTGACATGAGGGACTTGCATGTCAAATTAGCCAAAAATCTAAATGGTGGCCGGCCATGCTATGGGGTAAGGCATATTGTAGACATATTATGTTAAAAAGGTGTGGGAAGAATAATAAATAAAGAAGGGAGTGGGAGGAGAAACCAAAGTTGTCCCCCCCCTTGCCGTGAATGGAAAAAAGAAAGACTCCAACTTTCATTTTCTATCTTGCTTCCTTGTCTCTTGCAAAGGAAGCTAGAGAAGATAGGCCTACTGCATGTAGTGGAAAACCATGGAATTTGTTTGCTTCTAAGTTGAAATTTTCAAGTAGAAGGCTAAAAGAGGAAATCGGTTCTCTTTGGCGAATTGAAAAGAGAAGAAGGAGGATGGTGCTCATCTTCTTCTCATGCCACTCTCTAACCGAAACAAAGATGAAAGGAAGGGAAAACTTACCTAGAGCAATTCGGCCTTCATCTTTAGCTATTAGGAGGTAAGCTTTGAATTTGTTGATTTGGCTTTATAATATGCTAAGTTGTTGTGGATGCACTCTTGGTAATGTCAAGAAAGTTGAGATTTCTTATGGTGATTTGAGCATAATGCCAATGTTTGTGTTTATTGTTTGTGTTTTCAACTATTTTGGAGATATGTTTTATGGTAAATATGCTTGTGGTGTTTGGTTTTGTGATTTGGTAATGAGAAATGCTAGGTATAATATACAATCGGTATTATGGTTAGTTCATTTTGGAGAAAAAAATTAGATAATGGGATGGATTAAGTGTGAGTGATTCTATTATTCGCTTGACTAAATAGGTGAGGTAATGAGTTTGACATATTGATATGTTTTGTATTTGTGATAGTTATTAGTAGCTTTGGTAAAGGAGTAATGTTCATTAAATGTATATTTGGCTATGATGGTGAGTTGTTTTAAAAGTGTTTTATGGCATGATTTATGTGATGGAAATAATAGATAATATGTACGTGAGCATTCGGCTATTGTTTTAGGTTCAAGTTGACGAGTATGAAAAATTAGTCTTATATGCATAAGTAGTTAGTTAGCAAAGTGGTTAAGCTACCGAATTTAATTATTAAATGAGTTCTAAGCTTGCTGAATTTTGAGATGTGATTGGGAGTGAATTTGACATGAGCATATTTTGTTAATGATATATTGATAAATGTTGAGTTATGATACCATGAAATGAACTTAATTATCAAATTGCCGAATGCGTTTATAATTAAGTGAGGTTAATAATAGAGCAATGAGTGGCTAGTAGAATCTAGTAGTCTTCTTGTTATATTCGCCATGAGTTTGTATAATTGGTTGGTAATAGATTAAATTTGTTTATGCAAGCTCAAGAGCTTAGGAGTCTAATTCGGAAAAAGAGAACAAGCTACCTAACCGAATAGTCGATTTGTAACCGCTCGCAATTCCCGAGGTAAGTTATTAAGTATATGAGTTTGATTCCTTTGTAAGTTTTAAGTGATTAAACGTTGAGTAAATTCAATCATAATAGGACATAATGAGTTGATTTAATAAGATATGATGTGGCCATGATATGTCTTAAACCCAAATGGTAAGTTCATAAGTGTTTGGACTTGAAATTTAAGAGCAAATTGTGATAATTTGCTTGAACAAGAGCAGTAATGTGATTTTAGAAAATCACTATAAATTGTCGGTGTGGAATTATAGGCTGAGTAAAATATGTAATCAAAGTTTAGTTGGTCTAGTTTCTTATAAAAGAGACTGTGGAAGCAAAGAAATTTTCTATAAAGAGATATTTAAAGTTGTGCGAGACAGTGTCGGATTGACTCGAAATTCCTGATTTGTTTTTGGAAAATCATTATAATTTGTACAAAAATGGTTATAAGATAAGATTTATATGCTTAGACTCCTTAATGAGTCTAGTTTCAAATGGAATCAAATAGAACACATTATGAATTCTGTACAATGAAAAATTCGATTCAGAGCGAAGAGTGGTCAGATTAGTCAAACAGTGAAACAGGGAAACTTTAAGAAAAATCTGGTATTGATTGGCCAAACCTAAAATTCTGAAAATTTTATGGGTGAAAGATACATGAGTCTACATTCGGGAAAATTGACGACAATTGATTTTGAGTTTTGTAGCTCCAGTTATAAACAACTTAATGACTGTTGGTCAGAAAAACTGCTTGTAGTGAATATGTGATTTTGTTGTAAACTTTGATGAAACTATTTGAGTTGCTTATAAGCTATTGCTGCAATTGATGTACAAGAAAATATGAAATATGTATGATATACATATATGTGTGATAAGGCCTAATGGCCGATGTGGTGAATGTGAAAGTGTACGATATGTGATGAGGCCTAATGGCCGATGTGGTGAATGTGAAAGTGTATGTATATGTGATGAGGCCTAATGGCCAATGTAAAATATATGTGTGATATGCATATGTGGTAAAGCCGAATGGCTAATGTGAATGTTGTAACATGTGATTAAATGTACATGAAACTTGAATATGTTCCGGCGAGACCCGATGACTACGTGTGGAGGTTATGACCGGTAAGACCCGATGACTACGTGTGGAGATTATGACCGGTAAGACTTCTTTTATAAGAATTGCTTATAAAAATACGCAATGCGAAAGGTCAAACAGTATGTACTCCAAGTTTATATGTGAGCTTGATTTAAACCAAACCATAAGGTAGTTATGTGATGTATACGAGAGCAATCTATGAGACTATTCCTATGATTATGATGAGATGTGCATATTTGGGTAAAGGGTGGTATGCCCAAGGAAGAGTGAAATAAAAATACGAACAACTATGTTATAACTTGATTGTTATCTGTTGGCACTCGCTTGAAACTTACTAAGCATTGTAATGCTTACTCCGTGTACCTTGTTTCCTCTGTTTTTATAGATCTCAATTGGAAGCTACAGGCTCGGGGATCGTCAGCAACTAGTCACACTATCACTATCCACTGTTTGGTACTGCTATGTTTTGGAATATCTTATGGCATGTATAGAATAGACTAGTAGCGAGGGGGGATATTCTGGTTAATGTATATAAGCCATGCGAAAATGGCTTTAAGTATACTTTGATCATAGCACTGTAATCATTTTGTATGTCGTCCATCAAGAAGTATGGAAATGTTGGTAACGGTTAGTCATGGGAATGGTTATTCATGATCATTTTTGGTATATGTATGACAAACTCTAGTTGATCCATGGAGGATCATGAAATAGGTAAAGTTTACCTCAAAAATAAATGCTGGCAGCAGCAGTGATGTGAATGTGAAAAATCTCTAAAAATAGTAAGAATGGAATTAAATAGCGAATAAATTATGTAAATGAACCTTGATGAATATACTTTCATATGGAAGAAACGAAACGGTCATATGAGTTGTATGTTAAGAGATATTTAGGTTTTCGTGAAACAGGGCCAGAACGGTTTCTGGATTCTCTGTTCCGACTTTGGAAATTCATTGTAAATTAACCAGAGATAATTAGGAGTCATGCCATATATGTATAGATTCCTCTTTGAGTCTAGTTTCTATAGAAACAAACGGCATCAGTATTGAAGCCCTGTACAGGGAGATATCCAAATCGTAACGCATGAAGGTCAGTGTAGTCGCACCCTGTAACAGGGAGGCTTTAACTAATAAACTGCACTAATTGGCCCGACCAAAATTCTAGAAAAAATCTGTAGATGGATATATGAGTCTAGTTTCGGGAAAAATTATGAATCTGATTTTGAGTTGTGGAACTCAAGATATGATTTTTTAAAGTGACAGATACGCAGTTAGCCAACCGCCTGGAAATTTTTTTAAAATGGACCGTGAAAGTGAATGGTTTAAGCCGTTAACCTCGTGTCCGACTCCGCAGCGGACTCGGTGCACGGGTGTTACAATTTTATTGGTATCGAGCTACGGTTTAGTCGATTCTAGGACTAACGTAGCACGCGTGAGTCTATTTATACATGCCATAAAGTGATAAAATGATAGTGTGATGATTTTTGACTATTAAAATGTGGTTGTCAGTATTGTAATGAATCTTGATCCCGATCGAAATGTAGCAAGCTTCGACTATGAGAATTTGTGATATAACTTCACTTAGATACGCCTAAATTATTAAGTTGATCAGTGCGATCATGTACTCGTATTTGAATTTTGATTTGGATTGAATTAAGGGTATAGGTGATGCAATTTTGAAAGAGTGTTATGACTATAAATGTGATTTTTGTATGTGGCTATGGAACCGGAAGTTGAGTGGTCGATAAGCATGTTGTGTTTGTATTCAAGTAATGTAAATGATATACAAATGTGTATTGCTATATGTGTATATGTACATGGGAATTGAGAGTGATGTATCCGGACTAAGTTCAAGAGCAATCATACTAGTGACGTGTATTCGCCTTCGTGCCTACTAGGCTTCGTGTTGCAATTTGAGCAAAATTTAAGTGTTCATTTCTATACTAATTCAAACTTAAATGAGATGATATGTTTAAAAGTGTACATATATGATGTTTTATAGACTTGGTTAAGTCCTTTCAATGGGTAATAACGAATGAATATGGGCATTACGTGTGCGAATGATTAGAGGCACCGTGTGTGCAAATTCGCTAACCGAGGCACTATGTGTGCGAGATCGAATCGAGGCACCGTGTGTGCGAGATCGATGTCGAGGCACCGTGTGTGCGAGATCGATGAATCGAGGCACCGTGTGTGCGAGATCGAATCGAGGCACGTGTGTGCGAGATCGAATCGAGGCACCGTGTGTGCGAGATCGATGAATCGAGGCACCGTGTGTGTGCGAGATCGAATCGAGGCACCGTAAAGTATGCGAGATCGATGTCGAGGCACCGTGTGTGCGAGATCGAATCGAGGCACCGTGTGTGCGAGATCGAATCGAGGCACCGTGTGTACGAAGTTTTTCAACGAGCACTAAGTGTGTGAAATGAGACTCATGTAAGACCTTGTCCGGGACGAAGGCATTGATTTGAGATAATGTGTAAGACCATGCCGGACATGGCATCGGCTCGAGATGTGAGAATATGTAAGACCATATCTAGGATATGGCATTGTAAGAGCTATATGTGCTTGAATTAGTTGAGCCCTTACAAGTAAGTATTCGCCGGTTGATAAACGAGCTACCGCCTTTGGCTAAGTTGATCTTATGTGTATGAACATAAGGGTTGGTAATGTGAAGTAAGTTCTTGAGTGAATAGAGCTTAACTTATGATTGGATTAGGTCATGTTTTAAGCAAATCAAATCATGCTCTTGGTGTGTGGCTATTGAGCCGAAATTGTAAATATGATGAGTGTCTTGTGTTTGAGCTTTGGTAATGAAAATGTAATAAGAATGTGTATTGATTGGTTGATATATGTGCTTGGTTATTCGAATGGTATCCGGCTAAATCCAAGGCGCTTTGTGCTAAGTTACTAAATCCGGCTAATTCTCAAGGCAATTGTGCAAATCACTATAACCGGCTATGTCCCGAGAACAATCGAGCGAGTCGCTATATCCGGTTAAATCCAAGGTACGTGATTCGAAATGAGCAATCTTGCTGTAAAATTTCAGCTAATACGCTTGCAAAAATTTCAGCAACGAGGTATGTTCGTATGTGCTGAATGAATCAAATGTTCGTGTGTGGAAGTTGAATATTGAGATACGATGGAGTTATAAAGGATAATTATTGGGATGTTTGAGTATATGTGTATTTTCGCCAAGTTACGACTTATACATGGATGAAAATGTGGGTTACAAATATGTGGGTGGATGATGTGAATTATACATGTTAGTATGTGCTTGATATGTGTTTGAAATGCAATTGTGAATTAAATTAAGTGATTATTGCTTATGAAATCAAGGAAATGAGATATATGTGCATACTTGTAGAAATGTTTATGTATTTGTTTTGAGATAGGAAAATGATTTTATAGATCGATGTGAAATCAATAATGAATTACAATTGCTATCGATGAGCTAATGTTTATATGAATATAATTCAATAAGAGGACGCTATTCTAAACTATGCATCGGTAGAAATTTTCGGGACGAAAATTTTTTTATGTGGGGAGAGTTGTGACACCCTAATGTGACCCTAGTCGGAAAGTGGTTTCGGGACCACAAAACCGGTCACAAAAATAATTAGATGTTATATTCATGCTTATTATATGTGGGATTTGTATGTGTGAATATTTCGTGCCTTGATTTTATCAATTAGGTGCTAATTTATAAGAAAGGACCCATGTGATAGGACTTGAAAATGTGATAGGTGAAATTTAAAGTGGCCAAATAATGCATGAATTATTGACATGAGGGACTTGCATGTCAAATTAGCCAAAAATCTAAATGGTGGCCGGCCATGCTATGGGGTAAGGCATATTGTAGACATATTATGTTAAAAGGTGTGGGAAGAATAATAAATAAAGAAGGGAGTGGGAGGAGAAACCAAAGTTGTCTCCCCCTTTCCGTGAATGGAAAAAGAAAGACTCAACTTTCATTTTCTATCTTGCTTCCTTGTCTCTTGCAAAGGAAGCTAGAGAAGATAGGCCTACTGCATGTAGTGGAAAACCATGGAATTTGTTTGCTTCTAAGTTGAAATTTTCAAGTAGAAGGCTAAAAGAGGAAATCGGTTCTCTTTGGCGAATTGAAAAGAGAAGAAGGAGGATGGTGCTCATCTTCTTCTCATGCCACTCTCTAACCAAACAAAGATGAAAGGAAGGAAAACTTACCTAGAGCAATTCGGCCTTCATCTTTAGCTATTAGGAGGTAAGCTTTGAATTTGTTGATTTGGCTTTATAATATGCTAAGTTAAGTTGTGGATGCACTCTTGGTAATGTCAAGAAAGTTGAGATTTCTTATGGTGATTTGAGCATAATGCCAATGTTTGTGTTTATTGTTTGTGTTTTCAACTATTTTGGAGATATGTTTTATGGTAAATATGCTTGTGGTGTTTGGTTTTGTGATTTGGTAATGAGAAATGCTAGGTATAATATACAATCGGTATTATGGTTAGTTCATTTTGGAGAAAAAAATTAGATAATGGGATGGATTAAGTGTGAGTGATTCTATTATTCGCTTGACTAAATAGGTGAGGTAATGAGTTTGACATATTGATATGTTTTGTATTTGTGATAGTTATTAGTAGCTTTGGTAAAGGAGTAATGTTCATTAAATGTATATTTGGCTATGATGGTGAGTTGTTTTAAAAGTGTTTTATGGCATGATTTATGTGATGGAAATAATAGATAATATGTACGTGAGCATTCGGCTATTGTTTTAGGTTCAAGTTGACGAGTATGAAAAATTAGTCTTATATGCATAAGTAGTTAGTTAGCAAAGTGGTTAAGCTACCGAATTTAATTATTAAATGAGTTCTAAGCTTGCTGAATTTTGAGATGTGATTGGGAGTGAATTTGACATGAGCATATTTTGTTAATGATATATTGATAAATGTTGAGTTATGATCCATGAAATGAACTTAATTATCAAATTGCCGAATGCGTTTATAATTAAGTGAGGTTAATAATAGAGCAATGAGTGGCTAGTAGAATCTAGTAGTCTTCTTGTTATATTCGGCCATGAGTTTGTATAATTGGTTGGTAATAGATTAAATTTGTTTATGCAAGCTCAAGAGCTTAGGGAGTCTAATTCGGAAAAAAGAGAACAAGCTACCTAACCGAATAGTCGATTTGTAACCGTTCGGCAATTCCCGAGGTAAGTTATTAAGTATATGAGTTTGATTCCTTTGTAAGTTTTAAGTGATTAAACGTTGAGTAAATTCAATCATAATAGGACATAATGAGTTGATTTAATAAGATATGATGTGGCCATGATATGTCTTAAACCCAAATGGTAAGTTCATAAGTGTTTGGACTTGAAATTTAAGAGCAAATTGTGATAATTTGCTTGAACAAGAGCAGTAATGTGATTTTAGAAAATCACTATAAATTGTCGGTGTGGAATTATAGGCTGAGTAAAATATGTAATCAAAGCTTAGTTGGTCTAGTTTCTTATAAAAGAGACTGTGGAAGCAAAGAAATTTTCTATAAAGAGATATTTAAAGTTGTGCGAGACAGTGTCGGATTGACTCCGAAATTCCCTGATTTGTTTTTGGAAAATCATTATAATTTGTACAAAAATGGTTATAAGATAAGATTTATATGCTTAGACTCCTTAATGAGTCTAGTTTCAAATGGAATCAAATAGAACACATTATGAATTCTGTACAATGAAAAATTCGATTCAGAGCGAAGAGTGGTCAGATTAGTCAAACAGTGAAACAGGGAAACTTTAAGAAAAATCTGGTATTGATTGGCCAAACCTAAAATTCTGAAAATTTTATGGGTGAAAGATACATGAGTCTACATTCGGGAAAATTGACGACAATTGATTTTGAGTTTTGTAGCTCCAGTTATAAACAACTTAATGACTGTTGGTCAGAAAAACTGCTTGTAGTGAATATGTGATTTTGTTGTAAACTTTGATGAAACTATTTGAGTTGCTTATAAGCTATTGCTGCAATTGATGTACAAGAAAATATGAAATATGTATGATATACATATATGTGTGATAAGGCCTAATGGCCGATGTGGTGAATGTGAAAGTGTACGATATGTGATGAGGCCTAATGGCCGATGTGGTGAATGTGAAAGTGTATGTATATGTGATGAGGCCTAATGGCCAATGTAAAATATATGTGTGATATGCATATGTGGTAAAGCCGAATGGCTAATGTGAATGTTGTAACATGTGATTAAATGTACATGAAACTTGAATATGTTCCGGCGAGACCCGATGACTACGTGTGGAGGTTATGACCGGTAAGACCCGATGACTACGTGTGGAGATTATGACCGGTAAGACTTCTTTTATAAGAATTGCTTATAAAAATACGCAATGCGAAAGGTCAAACAGTATGTACTCCAAGTTTATATGTGAGCTTGATTTAAACCAAACCATAAGGTAGTTATGTGATGTATACGAGAGCAATCTATGAGACTATTCCTATGATTATGATGAGATGTGCATATTTGGGTAAAGGGTGGTATGCCCAAGGAAGAGTGAAATAAAAATACGAACAACTATGTTATAACTTGATTGTTATCTGTTGGCACTGCTTGAAACTTACTAAGCATTGTAATGCTTACTCCGTGTACCTTGTTTCCTCTGTTTTTATAGATCTCAATTGGAAGCTACAGGCTCGGGATCGTCAAGAACTAGTCACACTATCACTATCCACTGCTTGGTACTGCTATGTTTTGGAATATCTTATGGCATGTATAGAATAGACTAGTAGCGAGGGGGGATATTCTGGTTAATGTATATAAGCCATGCGAAAATGGCTTTAAGTATACTTTGATCATAGCACTGTAATCATTTTGTATGTCGTCCATCAAGAAGTATGGAAATGTTGGTAACGGTTAGTCATGGGAATGGTTATTCATGATCATTTTGGTATATGTATGACAAACTCTAGTTGATCCATGGAGGATCATGAAATAGGTAAAGTTTACCTCAAAAATAAATGCTGGCAGCAGCAGTGATGTGAATGTGAAAAATCTCTAAAAATAGTAAGAATGGAATTAAATAGCAAATAAATTATGTAAATGAACCTTGATGAATATACTTTCATATGGAAGAAACGAAACGGTCATATGAGTTGTATGTTAAGAGATATTTAGGTTTTCGTGAAACAGGGCCAGAACGGTTTCTGGATTCTCTGTTCCGACTTTGGAAATTCATTGTAAATTAACCAGAGATAATTAGGAGTCATGCCATATATGTATAGATTCCTCTTTGAGTCTAGTTTCTATAGAAACAAACGGCATCAGTATTGAAGCCCTGTACAGGGAGATATCCAAATCGTAACGCATGAAGGTCAGTGTAGTCGCACCCTGTAACAGGGGAGGCTTTAACTAATAAACTGCACTAACTGGCCCGACCAAAAATTCTAGAAAAAAATCTGTAGATGGATATATGAGTCTAGTTTCGGGGAAAAATTATGAATCTGAGTTTTGAGTTGTGGAACTCAAGATATGATTTTTTTAAAGTGACAGATACGCAGTTAGCCAACTGCCTGGAATTTTTTTTTTAAAATGGACTGTGAAAGTGAATGGTTTAAGCCGTTAACCCCTCGTGTCCGACTCCGGCAGCGGACTCGGGTACGGGGTGTTACATCTGTTTAGTTTGTTTTCAGTGAGTATGTTTAATAAAGGAGTTGATGACATTTTCGAATTGAAAATAAAACATTCATAAATTAATATCTCTGTATTAAGCAAATGTTTGAAAATTTTTTGCAACATTACGATATGCATTAAGATGACACATGTGTCTTAAATTAAACCTTGAAATCATTTGTAAGCTATTGTAACAATAATTCCTACACCAATTAAATCAAGCCACCGTGGGTGATTATGATCAATTAGTAAGAACATGAATTTCCATCCAATTAGCACATGAACCTAATTCCTTAGGCATTCACATGTACAAATAATCATGTAACAGTTGTCCATCTTTCTAAATTAAGTAGAGCTCCATAAGGAGTTACTTAACTAGAAGATATTGAAGATATTAAGTGTATAACCATCAACTTAACACCTATCGTATCATGCACCACAAATGAATCATCGTGGGACAATCTCATCGAGTAGTATTCTGTGAATAGTTGTCCTCTTTGAAGACATAACTTCTTGCTATATCATATGATAATACCCACCACAGAGGCCGATCCAATTATCATAAGATTTGAAGAGAGTTCTACTTACTTTCAAGAATTCTCTTTAGTGAGATCTACATGACAATCCTATTGTGAGGTAGTTAAATTGTCATGCCATTACAAGAGACCATTGATGAAGCCTGTAGGTCTTGCTTAGGGACATTCTCTCACTCAATATTTTAAAAAACATGCAAGTTTTTAATGTTCAATTTCAATCATGAATGATCAATATATGCATGACATGTACATGTGACATTCTTATCTCATATATGCACGAACATACATTTGCAGTCATATAAATATCATCATGCTCATCTCATAAAAATAAAAGCATAAAATTAAATGACTTTGACCAGCCAAAGTTTCCATGATTCCGGTTGCCTCTCGACGCGTGACACGCAAACGTTGGAACTGAGAAAAATAAACACTAAAATAATAATCGATCAAATACTAATCGTGGTATCTACAAGTGTGATAGGTTAGTTGTAATATTTATAGTGTCCAATGGAATATCGGAGTACTCTAAGGGTCGAACCTAAAAGAGCCAGTGATTTAATGATTTCTATTCGACAAGCATGCAAGAAAGGAGTCTAGCTGTAACACCCCTCTAACCCTAAATCATCGCCGGAACAGGGTTACGAGACATTATCAGACAATCAGGCAATAAACGATTAATATTTAAATAATTATTGAACATATTATAATACAATCATAAATTCATATAAAACTTTTTCTAATTGACTCTTTTTTTTTAAAAAAAAATTCAATATAACCCCTTTATAAATATTTAACCTTCCCTGCAAATTTCAAATTACAACCAAACCAATTCTAGTATTTCAACCAATGCATTTATATACTCAAATATACTTAAATCATACTTGACATATTGACTTAACAACTTAATTAATGAAAACCTTATTATCATTTCTAATTAGCTTATAAAACTATTCAGACCATTTCAATTCAATACCAATGGCATAAATAATTTTTACCATTTCACTAATTTAATTATCAAAACACCAAATACCTTTCTTTACAACAAAAATTTATATAACATACCAAAATAACCATTATAATCCCTATGTACATGCCACTTTCACTTAAAGGAAGAAAACATTACCAAAATCTTGATGCTGGAGTCGGGATCGTTTGGATACTGGACCGAGACACTGGACTCCTATTAACTTGCGCACGAAAACAACTGTACGCTAAGCATTCCTTACTCAGTGGTATTACCATAATTCGAATTATAATAGCAATAAAGAATTATAATTACCAAGAATGTAACTATCCAATTTCTCAAATATCAATTCATTCTTAAATTTTCTTTAATTAACAATAACAATACAATTTTTGGCTATTCTTTAATTTCCATCACATATCACATGTAACAATTTCAATCACTACATGAACATTAAGTTCATGCCTTTCATTTTCAATCTCAATTTCAATCCATAATTCAACTTTCTCATTTCTTTCAATATTTTCAATAATATAATCAATCAAGTTATTTTAAATTTCTCATTTCAATTGCTCACCCTATTAACAAACCCGGAATTTGACGGATAGACGGATTCCAACCCAAACACAC
The DNA here is from genome assembly GCF_025698485.1 of Gossypium arboreum. Classification (NCBI taxonomy): domain Eukaryota; kingdom Viridiplantae; phylum Streptophyta; class Magnoliopsida; order Malvales; family Malvaceae; genus Gossypium; species Gossypium arboreum. The sequence goes on from NC_069079.1 coordinate 57,919,013, forward strand.
CAGTACGGCACATTGTGCCTCAAAACGGCACATAGTACCTGATCAGTATACGACACATAAGTGCCTGAAATGAAACACGAGGTGCCTAAAATGCAACACATAAAGTGCCTGATCAGCAAAACCGATAAATCCCGTACTCTTCCAAATCCTATGGCATGCCAATTATATTCGACTCAGCCCGACTAGTTAATAGGGTATTCCATATTACTTTTCAATTTCAATTTCATTCTCAATTTAATTATAACTCAATTCAATATACTTTCCATTTCAATCCACATACAATTCAATTTCAATACATATTCATCATTCAACTCAATTCTCATTCAATTCAACAATAACACTTACCTTATAATTTACTTACCATATACATAAATTAATTTAACATTTAATGAATAAATAAATAATTTGAATTCTAGTAATACAAACTCGAATTTTGCAGTTACTCCTCGATGACCTTGTCCTTCCCTTTTTGTGCCGATACCTCGAATTCTTTATTAGCTACGAAAATTAAGTAATTATACTATTAATTACAGCACAAATTTTACAATAATAATTGAATTTCTATTTAATTTCTTCCTTATTCTCAATTTGATCCTAACTAAGTTCACTTACTTTCTGAACTCAACTTATACTTTATTTCTATTCAAATTTTGACCAAACTCAAATTTAACGGTTAAATTTTCAGCATAAATCCCTAATTTTAAATTTTTCTCAATTTAGTCCCTACAACACAAAACTTATAGTTTCGTTTACAATTTAATCCCTTTATCAAGTCTAACTTGAAATTCATTCAATTAAATCTCTAATTCAACAATTTGTCCAACATGAACCATGCTTAAAAACTTATAAACTTCCAAAACTTCAACTTATTTTCAACAAATCTTTGTTTTAAAGCTTCTAAATCATTAAAATTAAATAAAAAAAGGGGCTTAATTGACTTACCAATAAAAGCTTTAAACCTTAAACCTTTAGTTTTTCCTTTTTCTTTTTCTTTTTTCTTTTTCCTGCTCTATTTCTAATGCCTCTGTTTGTTTCTTCTTTGTTTTTTTTTTGGTTTATGTACTTTATCTTATAATAATATAATATATAATAATTATTTAATAACAAATATCTTTTAGCTTAAATTATAAGTAATTATATATTTATTTTACATTTGTACTAATAATTTTATTACAATTGTCATTATTTAATTTGTTTATCAAACAAAAATCTTATAATTTAATTATTTAATTAATAAATATTTTTAACTTACTAATAATAATTAATAACTATCTATTTTTAATTTAAATATAAATATTACAAATGTATATATTTTATTTATACACTTGTAATAAATCATCTCCATCCACTTGTCTTCATTTTATTTCATCATATAATATTTCATCATCCTATAAAATCTCATAATATAATTATATAAATTATAATATAATTAATTAATAATAATAAAATGATACACTATAATAAATATCTATTTAATAACAAATATAAATACTATAATTGTATGCATATATTTTTGTACATTTGTACAATATCTTCACCATCCATTTGGCAAATTTTTAATTTATTTATCATACAATTGTCTTTATTTTATTTATTTCCTATAATATAATATGTTAACTTTAATTAATATAATTTATAATGTTTTAATTAAATAATATTTTTATAATATAAATAAAAAAATCTAAGATTTTTTCATGCATTGCGGCCTCATCTTAAGCAATTGGCTTATTTACCTATTTAGTCCCTCTTATTTTCTTTTACTTTATAATTAAACTTTACACCTTATTTAATTTAGTCCTTTTACTAATTACTCTAAATTAAGCTAAATTCACCTAATTTAAACCTAATTAAACACATCACTAGACTCATAAATATTTCTAATAATTATTTTTGAACTCGATTTATTAAGACGGAGGCTCGATATTGCACTTTTTCGATACCCGTAAATTTTAGGTCATTACATTTCTTCCCCCCTTAATAAAATTCGTCCTCGAAATTTACCTGAGAGGAGATGAAGATATTGAGCTCTCATTGTTTCTTCTGGTTCCCAAGTTGCTTTTTCCACCTTATGATTTCTCCATAGCACTTTTACTAGAGGAACCCGTTTGTTTCTCAAATCCTTTACTTCTCTAGCTAATATTTGCACTGGCTCTTCTTTATAAGATAGATCCGGTCGAATTTCAATGTCTTTAGTGGAGATGATATGTGAAGGATCCGGCCTATATCTCCGAAGCATAAAAACATGGAAAACATCGTGAATCTTTTGTAACTCTGAAGGCAAAGCTAATCGGTAGGCAATCGGTCCAATTCTTTCCACTATTTCATACGGCCCAATAAAACGTGGACTCAATTGACCTTTCCGACCAAATCTCAAGACTTTCTTCCACGGAGAAACTTTAAGAAATACCTTCTCCCCAACTGAATATTCAATGTCTCGTCATTTTAAATTAGCATAAGACTTTTGTCTGTCGAAAGCTGCCTTCAATCTATCTTTGATCTTTTTAACTGTTTCCTCTGTTTCTTGAATTAATTCTGGCCCAATCAGTTTTCTTTCATTCAATTCTGTCCAACATACCAGTGATCTACACCTTCGACCATATAGTGCTTCATACAGGGCCATTTGTATACTAGATTGAAAACTATTATTGTAGACAAATTCAGCTAATGTCAAATAATGTTCCCAACCTAAATCAAAATCAATGATACAAGCTCGAAGCATATCTTCTAATATCTGAATTACTCGTTCAGATTTTCCATCTGTTTGTGGATGAAAGGCTGTACTAAAGTTAAGTCGAGTACCCAATGATTCATGTAGCTGTCTCCAAAATCTCGATGTGAACTGAGGATTTTGATCCGAAATTATTAACATCAAAATACCGTGCAATCTAACAATTTCTTGGATATACACTTTTGCGAGCTTCTGCAATGACTGCTATAAAGTGAGCGGACTTGGTAAGTCGATCAACTATCAGCCAAATAACATTCTTTTTGCTCGCTGACAGTGGAAATCCCGTAACAAAATCTATCGTGATGCAATCCCATTTCCATTCGAAAATATTAATAGGCTAAAGTAATCCAGTAGGAACTTGATGTTCTGCCCTTACTCGCTGACAAGTTAAACATTTACTCACAAATTCAACTATATCTCTTTTCATCCCTGACCACCAATATAGTTCTTGTAAATCACGACACATCTTCGTGCCTCCGGGGTGTAAAGCAAATGGACTGTCGTGAGGTTCTTGAAGAATCGATTTCTTCAACTCAAAATTAGTTGGAACACAAATATGATTTTGATATATCCACAATCATCGATACTAAAGTTCTCTGTTGTACCATTCTATACCATTTCTCTTTTCTTCAACAAATTATCGTCTTCCAACTACGCTGATCCGATCTGATCAAACATTATCGGCTTTACTCTCAACTCAGCCAAAAGACTCCCATCATCACTGATTTTAAGTCGTGCAAACATCGCTCTCAATTCAATTGCAGCTTTCCTACTTGTGCATCAACTACAACATTAGCTTTTCCCGGATGATAATATATAACACAATCATAATGTTTTAAGAGCTCTATCCATCGTCTTTGTCTCAAGTTTAATTCTTTCTGAGAAAGAAGATACTTTAAACTTTTACGATCAGTATAGATGTAGCATTTTTCACCATAAAGATAATGTCTCAAAATTTTTAAAGCAAAAATCATAACTGCTAGCTCAAGATCATAAGTCCGATAATTCCTCTCATGTGGTTTCAATTGACGAGATACATAGGCTATTACCTTTCCGTCCTGCATCAGTACACAACCCAGACCTTTCAAAGAAGCATCATTATACACTACAAAATCTTTCCTCAACTCTGGTAATGTTAGAACTGGTGCCTCTGTTAACATTTGCTTCAACTTTTCAAAACTTTCTTGGCACTGATCATTCTACACAAATGATACATTCTTTTGTAGCAGCTTGGTCACCAGCAATGCTATCTTCGAAAATCTATTCAAAAATCTTCTGTAATACCTAGCTAAACCAAGAAAACTGCGTACCTCAGATACATTCTTTGATTCTTTCCACTGAATAATTGCTTCAATCTTTTTCGATCAACTCTGATTCCATCTACTGATACCACATGTCCCAAAAATACAACCTCCGACAACCAAAACTCACATTTGATGAGTTTTCCATACAACTGCTTCTCTTGTAATATCTGTAGTACAATCCTGAGATGCTGATCATGCTCTGACTCTAACTTTGAATAAACCAGTATATCATCAATAAAAACTACTACAAACTAGTCTAAATACGGTTGAAAGATACGATTCATGAGATCCATAAAAACAGCTAGAGCATTTATCAACCCAAATGGCATTACTAAGAACTTATAGTGGCCATACCTCGTACAGAAAGATGTATTCAGTACATTGCTTTCTTTTACCTTCAACTGATAGTAACCTGACCTTAAGTCAATCTTCGAGAATATAGAAGCTCCTCTCAACTGATCAAACAAATCATCAATACGAGGCAGTTGATATTTGTTTTTAATTGTCACCTTATTCAGCTGTCGATAATCAATACAAAATCGCATCGAGCCATCCTTCTTTTTAACAAATAATATCGGAGCTCTCCACGGTGATATGCTCGGTCGGATAAAACCAAGATCTAATAAGTCTTGCAACTGTATCTTCAGCTCTTTCAACTCTATAGGTGACATTGATATGGAGGTATAAATATTGGAGCTGTACCTGAGTAAACCTTTATTGCAAATTCAACCTCTCTATCTGGCGGTAAGCCTAGTAGTTCTTCGGGAAATACATTAGGAAACTTGCAAACTATCCGAATTTTTTACTGCACTGGCTTCCAACTGAATCTAAATTAATAACATGTGCCAAATATGCTGAACAACCCTGTTGAAGTAATTTACTAGCCTTTATTACTGAAATAATATGTGTCGGCCCACTAGTATGAACACCATTTACTTCAATTCCATCTCCACCTTCTGTCAGAATACTGAATTTATTTTTATAATAGTAAAAAATTACTCCATATTTAGATAACCAATCCATCCCCAGTATTATATCAAAATCTCCAAATGGCATAATCAACAAGTCAACAGGGAAAGTTTTATTCTGTATAGTCAACGGGCATCTCGAACATACTTGATTTACTAAAACTGTTTGCCTAGACACTCTAGACATCTTATATTTTAATTTCCCCAATTCAACTAGTTTTGAATTTATATAGGAGTGTGAAGATCCGAGATCAATCAAAGCATAAACAGGCTCAGAATACAATAAAAATATTCCTGTTACTACGTAGTGGGCATTGCCTTCTTCACGAGTTCTAACCACATAGGCTCTGGTTGGTATTTTGGCCTCGGATTACTGGGTAACAATGTCACTGCTCCTTCGAACACCTCCTTTCTAGATACCAAACCACCTCTGCCCAAACCTCTGCCTCGAGCAGTAGACACTGATCTTTGTGATGTGGCAGGAGTAACATTTTTATTCTTTGGATAATCTTTAACAAAGTGCTTTGTCGACCCACAATGGAAGTAGCCTCTAGTCACTTTCCAACATTCACCTAAATGTTTCTTCCCACAATATCCGTATTCTGAAATTTCTGCATCCCGGGGTGGACCTCTTACACTACCAGTAGATACCGTCGTCTGTTTTCTCCGGCTTCTATCACCTCTGTCTGATCTAAAATTGGATCTCCATCCACCTTGAGATTCTTTTAATCTTTTTGGCTGTGGATTTAAGCTGGTAGTTCTCTCATGTTTCCTAGTTAGTCTGACACTTTCAGTCTTTTTATCGAGGCCCAACACTTGCTCTACCATTTTGGCACGCTCAATCAAATCTACAAACTCAGTAATACGATGAGATACCAACTGTACCTTAATCTCCTCACGCAATCCCCATAAAAATCTTTTACAACTATATGCTTTGGTTGGAATAAACTTAGAGGCATATCTACTAAGTCTTGAAAACTCTCTCATAATCTATAACTGACAAGTCACCCTGTTGCAGCATTAAAAACTCTTGCTTCTTGTCTTTGATATAAATTTCTTCGATATATTTCTTTTGAAATTCTTTCTGAAATAGGTCCCATATTATCTTCTTCTCCGATAAATGTCGAACCACTGATTCCCACCATAAATAAGCTTCCCCTTGTAGCAACGATACAACACAAATTAAACACTCCCGGGGGGTACAGTCCAATTGCTGTAAAATTCTTTTAGTTGACTCCATCCAATTTTCAGTTACGGATGGGTCGACTCCCTTCAGACCCATAAATTCAGTAGCACCATATTTTCTCAATTCTTTTATCAGGGCCCATCTCTGATTTTGTGTTGAAGTCGTAGCAGGAGAAGTCCTCGCTACTCTTTGCAAAGCATCAACAATCACTTGTAATATATCATAATCATCTCTATCATTTCTTCTATCAACTCTAGGAGGTGAATTTCTTACTGGATTTATGCTAAGTGTAACTGACTCCGTTTCATCTAATCCATACGACTCTTCGTCTCCAATATACATTTCTTGATCAGTATTGTTTATTCTTTCAACTAATATCTTTAATTTATAAAATAGAAACAAACGAATAGGTCAGCATCCAAAATCCCGACTCAATTTCAACTCAATAGTGGCATGTATTTCTACACTCAGTTTCGAGCCCGATTTAGCCTGAGAATCAACTAAACCTGATAGCTCTGATACCAACAACTGTAATACCACTCTAACCTTAATTTGTCACCGAAACAAGGTTACGAGGCATTACTGGACAATCAGGCAATTTACGATTAATATTCAAATAATTATCTAACATATTATAATACAATCATAAATTCATATAAAACTTTTTCTACTTGACTATTTTTTTTTAAAAAAATTCAATATAACCCCTTTATAAATATTTAACCTTCCCTACAAATTTCAAATTGCAACCAAACCAATTCTAGTATTTCAACCAATGCATTTATATACTCAAATATACTTAAATCATACTTGACATATTGACTTAACAACTTAATTAATAAAAACCCTATTATCATTTCTAATTAGCTTATAAAACTATTCAAACCATTTCAATTCGATACTAATGCCATAAACAATTTTTACCATTTCACTAATTTAATTATCAAAACACCAAATACCTTTCTTTATAACAAATTTTATATAACATACCAAAATAACCATTATAATCCCTATGTACATGCCACTTTCACTTAAAGGAAGAAAACATCACCAAAATCTTGATATTGGAGTCAGGATCGTTTGGATGCTGGACCAGGACACTGCACTCCTATTAACCTGTGCACGGAAACAATAACATAATATATAATAATTATTTAATAACAAATATATTTTAGCTTAAATTATAAGTAATTATATATTTATTTTACATTTGTACTAATAATTTTATTACAATTGTCATTATTTAATTTGTTTATTAAACAAAAATCTTATAATTTAATTATTTAATTAATAAATATCTTTAACTTAATAATAATTAATAAATATCTATTTTTCAATTTAAATATAAATATTACAAATGTATATATTTTATTTATACACTTGTAATAAATCATCATCATCCACTTGTCTTCATTTTATTTCATCATATAATATTTCATCATCCTATAAAATCTCATAATATAATTAATATAAATTATAATTTAATAAATTAATAATAATAATAATAATAATAATAATAATAATAATAATAATAATAATAATAATAATAATAATAATAATAATAATAATAATAATAATAATACACTATAATAAATATCTATTTAATAACAAGTATAAATACTATAATTGTACACATATATTTTTGTACATTTGTACAATATCTTCACCATCCATTTGGCAAATTTTTAATTCATTTATCATACAATTGTCTTTATTTTATTTATTTCCTATAATATAATATCTTAAATTTAATTAATATAATTTATAATGTTTTGATTAAATAATATTTTTATAATATAAATAAAAAAATCTAAGATTTTTCCATGCATTGCCGCGTCATCTTAAGCAATTGGCTTATTTACCTATTTAGTCCCTCTTATTTTCTTTTACTTTATAATTAAACTTTACACCTTATTCAATTTAGTCCTTTTCACTAATTACTCTAAATTAAGCTAAATTCACCTAATTTAAATCTAATTAAACACATCACTAGACTCATAAATATTTTTAATAATTATTTTTGAACTCAATTTACTAAGACGGAGGCCTGATATTGCACTTTTTCAATGCCCGTGAATTTTGGGTCATTACACTAGCTAGCTACTCAATAACTTCTATATTACAAAAAGTCATGCAAAAGGTCAAATACACTAATTAACTACCTAAAACTGGAAAGGGACTAAATTGTAAACTAAGCAAAGTATAAAACTAACAAATACGATAACATACAATGGTTGGTTGATTTTTATGTTGTTAGTTAACCTTTGAATTAGGGATCTAAACTACTTAAACTCCTAAATTGGTTCCATTTTACCTATTGGCCTCAACTTTACTAACTTAGACAAATTAGTTCAGTTTATCTTTCAACCTCACCAACTAATCCCAAACTAACAAATTGGTGCTCGATAAGATCTCCTCTCAGTCTCACTTATCTTGAATTTCCCTTAAGGGCATCAATCCTAAGTTTTCAAGTGTATTCAATTTACTTTAGTTTTTACGATTTAGTCCTTGTACCAAAAACTAACTAAATGACACTTCCATCAACCAACCACCTAAGGTTTAGCTAGTCCTACTCATGAAAGCATTAACTTAAAGAGACGTGAATAAAACCCCAAGATTTCCTGCAAAAGCTTGGAGAGCACAACAATGGAAGTAAGATGGATGAATAAAAATACTAAAGCTATGGTTTTTAACAAGTGAAAAGAAAGAAAAGTTGACTGATATTAAACAAGGACTAAAATGTGATTACAAAATATTTTAAGGTGATGAACATATAAATAAACCTAAGCTATAATTAAAAATAACTTAATTGACTAAGAAAATACAAGGAAAATAAGGAAGTTGAAAAAAAAAAACTAAATCCTACATCTGTGGAGAAGAAAACTACCCTAAACCTAAAATAAAAGATGAAAGAAACTCTAAACTAAAAAGCTCTCCCCTCTCTTCTCAGCCAAAAATGGCTTTTAATTTCTGATTACAACCCAAAATTTTAGATCAAATTACCGCTGGACGTCTAATTTTTTTGGGGGACATGTTGGACAAAGACTACCCCTATAGTCATTTTTTGTCTGCCTCGTTAGGGATATAGCTATATCCATGGTCTAGTATCATGATATCCTCATCAGTCTTGACTTGGGGGGATCCCTTGGGAGTTGGATATCGTGATATCACTATGAAGGACCTTAATCATCTTCAATTCAACACTGTCCAGGGTATCACTGTTAGAGTTTGCCCAAACTAATCATGAGGTGATTGTAATTACATACTTGTTTTACCTTTTTTGTTAATATAAGGTAATGTCATTGTTATTTCAGTTTCTTTTTATGTGTGTATAAATAAACTGATTAATAATAAAGTCCTACGAATAATATAATTATTCTTAAAAGATACTTAGTTAAGTATTATTGTGGGTTTGGACATTAATAGTGTATTGAGACTAATGTGTAGTTGATTAATGAAAAAATGTTGTCATTGACATAGAGATGTCAAAATTAATACATAAGTATGTGTTAGGGAACAACTTATTGGACTGACCCGCTGTGAGTATGTTTGTTGGATTATTATGTAATAGTCACAAACATTACTCATATTGATAACTATGTATATGGTCCTCAGACTTGAGTTCATCATTGTTCGAACATCGTGAGTCATATATATTTTGATACTGTCAAACATCTACCATAACAGATTGTACTATAAAGACTGATGCTAGATATACCACAATCTTTGTAATGGGATATGATCAAGATATGATTTATCTCTCCTACATAACGGGAGTAGTATCTTGGGTCACTTAATGGAGTGAGACTAGAAATGCATAGCCATGCTCAAATAAGTTGATATGAGATATCACACTTATTTGTTTATTGTAGTCTACTCAGAATATAAAGAAATATGGGATTGGACTATACAAGTTTGACTATACCAGGACTTGTATCCAATCTTGATATAAAGGATAAAAGGATATAATACATGAAAAGTTTATCATAGAAAGGTTATGTCGAATCATGAGTTCTTGTAACTTGGGTAGCAATGATGCATTAATAGATGTCACTCATTACTTGTAACATTAGAAATGTTCTAGTATTACTGCTAACGTTACAAGAACATACAGGATCATACCCTATGGTTAAAGAAAACATACTTCACGCAAATACGTTGGCGTATACCTTCCTGCATACATCTTTGGCAGACTGTACCACCTGGCAGATAGTATTGAATGGCAGATAGTATCATTTGGTGAATAATATTACCTTACGGATGGTATCGCCTAGCGAATATGATTCACAACTAATTTTTAGAGTTAATATTTATGGAAGTTAATATTTTTTTGGAAAGAATATAAAATTTTAATACCTTTGATGATTTTCTCTAAAAGTAAAAGAATTATTCCATTTTTATTATAGGTGATTAATAAAAAGAAAAAAGGTCATTGATGATACATAGAGGTAGTAAGAAAAATTAAAAGGCTCTAGCAGCCTTTTTGAATTCTCTCTGAAAAAGTTCAAAGAGTTTTGTTGTTCGTGCTTGACTGGGTGGACTACGTAGGGGCCAAGACGATCTTGTTATGGCTTGGAATTGAAACCTTGAAGGAAATCAGATTCCTAAAGGTATATTTCCAATCTTGTTTGAACTCGATTCATAATTCGTACGTAGATCCTTGGTTGATTATGTAACACCTTTTACCTGTATTAAACACTGGAATAAGGTTAAGGAGCATTATTTGACTTATAACACATTTAAACCTACATTTCACATACAATTTTCAATTTCATATAATCATCATTCAACAACGATCACATTGTCCCTAATACGAGCCTGCAAGGCCCTAACATGCATTCGAGAAGGTTCAAGACTAAACTGAAAACTCAGGAAATTTGTACAAAACATAAAATATTTTTCAAACTACAGGGGACACACGCCCATATGGCCCGGCCGTGTGTCACACACGGCCAAAGACACGCCCATGTCATAGGCTGTGTGGACATTTGAAATGGGATCACATGGTCGTGTCCCAGCTCGTGTTTGACCCCGTGTAACTCTCTGACTTGGGTCACATGGCCAACACACACACTCATGTGGCTAGCCTCTGTGCCCTAAGAAATGGCCACACACGCCCGTGTGCCAAGCCATGTGCTAGGCCGTGCCAAAGGTTATATTGACTTATGCCACACGGCCAAGTCACACGCCCGTGTAGGGGCATACTAACTTGATTTTTATTTTAACACCAATGGACACACGACCGTGCAACCTGACCGTGTGTCACACACGGCTACGACACACGCCCATGTGTCTACCCATGTGGACTAAAATAGGCTATTTACCAAGCCATTTTGCCACCCAAATTTGTATAAATCTACACTAAACCAAATGGAACCAAAACAAGACATAAATAGGCATTCAATCAACCTCAACCAAGCATCATTTATACCGTTTCAATACCAAAAAATACAAGGCACACAATATCACAATATTTCATTCAATTTATACCAAATTATCAGATTCTTAAATCATCAATATGTTTACATTTCAAACATGCGTTATTTTACCTATAATTCAAACATAACAAATTTTATATCTCAACCATTTAGTATTCCTAATTACCAATTAGCATCAAGAATCACATATCCATCAATAAACACATAACCAAAGCCATATGCACATATGAATACACAACCAAATCAATCAAATTAAGCCAACTCTCATGGCTATATACAAAACCAAAACATTAACATTTACAAGCCATTTCAAAATGACTAAATTCATTACCAAACTATACAAAATGACCACAATCCTATACATGCCATATACCAAAATTCTTAAGTTCAAAAGTAACATGGCGATAGTTGGATAGTGTGATAAAGTTTCTGATGATTCCCGAATCTGAGCTAGCTTTGATTTCACTATAAAACACAAAAAATAAACAAAGTAAGCTATAAAGCTTAGTAAGTTCATATAAAAATAAATTCAATTAACCACAAATATACAATTCAACCAATTGAATATAAACATATATCTCATATTAGTTAACAAACCTTTCATATATTCAAACATAAGATTTGATGTAAAATTCACAGTTTTCTTTGATTCAAAGCTCATACGATTCGTGTACATGCCTGTACGATCTAGTATTAAACTTATACTCAATCACATATCTAACATATATACCCATTGAACCATTCAGAATACTATCAAATACCTGAAAATCTCACACCCTAGGTGCCACATATATATAGCCGAAGCTATCTCAATCTCGTATCACATGTAATGCTGACACTAGAGCTATCAACGGGTCTGCTTACACAAGCTGACGGTTATAACAAAGCTACACGGTGCTGCTCACACAAGCTGACGAGTATCCGCAACACATGCCGGATAACTCAGCCACCGGTAGGACATACAGACCAGCACCCAAATAATACAACCCCTAATGACATGTCATTCATATCCTAATCTATTCCTAAGGTTCAATCGGGATTTCTCACTTGCAGAATCATCGTCAAACATGTCTGTAGAGTCGTACTCACAATTTATGCAACATCAAAGCATTTAAAATACAATTATAACAAAACTTATTACATACAAACTTACCTCGAACGTAAAAACGACGTAAAAAGCCAATTAATCTGAAACCTTGTTCTTTCCCCAATATAAATCCATATTTCACCTTTCTTGATCTAAATAATATCAAATTTAGCTTATTCAATTATCACTCTATTCAATTTAGTTCCAAAATACACATTAAGACGAATTTACACTTTTACAAATTTACACTTTTGCCCTTAACATTTCAAAATTTTTACAATTTAGTCCTTATTTCATAAAATCACAAATTCATGCAATTCAACCAAAACCCATATTAGTCGGATTTCAATTAAGTCCCTAGCAAACCATATTTTTCATTTATTTCACAATTTAACCACAAAATTTACTCATTTCACAATTTAATCCCTAATTGGACATTTTACTAGAAATCACTTAACTAATGTTGTTTATTTAACAATAAGAATGCATTTTCTACCATTAAACATCAAAACACACAACCTTAAACCTTTAACATTTTTGCAAATTAGTCCTTAAACCTTAAACCAGATTAAGCTGCAACGATCTTAAAAATATAGAAATCATTAAAAATGGGATAAAAATACTTACTAATCAAGCTTCAAAATGACCGAACCCTAAATGGACAAAAATGGTTTCTTCTTCTTCAATATTCAGTTAGAGATGATGACTAAAAAGATGATATTGTGTTTTTATTTTATTTATTTAGTCTTTATTTAATTATTTACTATTATAACCTTTAATTAAACATTAAAAATCACTTAATATATGCCCATATATGTCTACCCACATTAACAATGGTTTAATTACCACATAAGGACCTCTAATTTAAGATTCCATAGCTATTAGACACCTTTAGCTAATAGAACTCAAATTTTACACTTTACGCAATTTAGTCATTTTTTTCAAATTGAACACTCAAATGATAAAATTTCTTAATGAAAATTTCACACAATCACTTAATCATACTATATACATTAAAATAATAATAAAATAATTATTTTGACTTCAAATTTGTGGTCTCAAAACCACTATTTCGATTTGACCAGAAACAGGCTGTTACAGATTATCACTGGATCAATTTTTCTGCTACACCACGGGGCATATCGGTGATCCAACAATCATGAATTCTATGCTTCAATGTTGCGATACCCTTTTTCTTGGTTATGTTTTGTCTCATATTTGGGCCTCCTCTAACGCCCTACAACACTTAACCAACTATTAGGTCCTCGAGGGCACATTTGGCCATTTTAGTTCTCAGAAGTAGTAAAAAAACAACATTTCATTTATTAAAGTAAAAAAAAAAACTAAATAACAACATGACAATAACATTTGAATTTGCTTGGAAATAAGCCCGTACAGTGTAATGGGGAGCCTAAATTGACATGTTAAAATACGACAGATCAGATTCCAACCTAGAAATATAAAATTTGCAAAATAACACAATTCACCCAAAGCATACTTTGGGTCTTCAATTTTGCAATCACAGACTTCTGCTGCGATACTGGTTTACATTTTTGTCATTGTTGTTTTTCCACTACCATTTTCGTGTTGCCATTGTTGGTCACCGTCAGACCACTTGACCAACTCCATTGGACCACCATTAGACCCCTAACAGCCTCCTGTTGTCTGAATATCATTAGTCACCTGCTAGTTTGGCTAGGTTAGGTTTGCGTCGTCTTGATTGGTTTGGATGCATCTCGATTTTTTGGGTTTCATTGAAAAATTTTAGGTTATCCATTTTTGGCTCACATATTTTATTCTAAATAAAAAAATAAAACCCTACGTGGAGATAATAGTCCACGATCTAAATGCCCAAGGTAATAATAAATTACATTTAAATTTCTAGGAATAAAAACTTTGGCAAAATTAATGTGTCATCCATAATAAAAAAATATCATACATTCATTCGTAAACATTTCCTTAAACATGCATACAATTACAAGAATGCCACATCTTATCACATATAATCATACATGAAGAAGAGAGAATTTCGGTCTTGGTTTTGTAATACCCTATACTCGACCTGGTCACTGAGCTTGAGTAACAGGACTCTACACCACTGTCATAACATCACATGTTACACAACATCTCATTCGCATGCGAACGTCATCAAAATTGAACATTTATAAAAGTTCCAAGTCAAGAATACCCTAGGTGAGGTTAAATTTTACTAAGGATTATATGCTTACATAGTCTCCTTTCCCATATTTATAGATAATTGGAAGCTCGTTCGATTTGGAAGCTCGTCGGAGACCTATCACACTATCCCATGGATATATTGGTAGCTTTTGATGTTTTGTTTATGGTTATAATGGCATGTATAGGTGGACTTGTATTAATGATCTAGTTGTTATGTTTGGCATGTATATATGTGGTATTATGGTTGATGAACTTTGGCATTTTGATGCTTAAATGGTTGGTGATGAAATGGTCAAATGAAAGTATATTATGGATGACCAATTTGGTAATTTTGAGTGTGGTTTGGCTTGTGGTTATTATGGTATGACTTGGTATGGAAATAGGTAGTTATGTATGGTTGATTCTTGGGTAAGTATATTTATGTATAGGTTGATTTGATAACTTGTGATTGAGGTGTCTTTTGGTATATTGGTTGTATGAATAGATACCATATTGAATTAGTCCTATCATGCATGTTTTAGGTATATTTTGAAGCTTGACTTTATGTACAAATGGCTTGTAAGTGTGAGCTTGATTTGGGTGAAAGAAATGACTTGAAAATGGCCTATTTCTTGTCCACTCGGCCTAAGACACGGGTGTGTGTCTCAGCCGTGTATGATACACGGCTATACGACACACCAGTGTGTCCCCTGTAGGTTTCAAAGGGTTCCAAGTCATGCAGTTACATGGCCTAGCACACTGCTTGGCAGATGGGCGTGTGGCTTGGCCGTGTGTGTAACACCCCTAACCCGTATTCGTCACTGAAACAAGGTTACAAAACATTACCAAAGTTTTCAAATCAAACGGACATAAAATTCAAACTTTTCAAATTATATCAATAAATACATTAAAACTAATTCAAAACATACATATTGTCCCTTAAACGAGCCCTTGAGGCCCTAAATACATGTTAAAAACATGTCCAGACTAAATCATAAACTTATAGAATTTTTTGGAAAATGATAAAAATTTTCAAACTGTAGGGGTCACATGGCATGTGTTACTCACACAGTTAAGAGACACACCTATGTCTTAGGCCATGTGGGCATTCAAAGTAGGGACACACGGCCTTGTCCCAGCCCGTGTAACTCATTGCTTGGGTCACATAGTCAAGCCATACTCCCGTGTGCTAGGCCGTGTAATAGCCTGACTTGCAACTTTTCGAAAGCTTCGGGGGACACACGGCTAAGTCTCATGCCCGTGTCTCTATCCGTGTGGATGAAAATATCATACAAGTTTATAGCAGCCCACACATTTCATTATTTCACAAATACACCATGAATATTTCGCATTTGTCAATTAAATCCCTAATTTACAAATTCATCAAAAATCACTTAAGAAAAGTTGTCTATCTAACATCAATGATTCATTTTCTTCCATTAAACATCACAAACCACTAAAATGCGTTCATGGTAAAACCCTAGACATTCAACAGTTTTGCAAATTAGTCCGTGGGCTAGCTAGATGAAGATACGACTCCAAAAACATAAAAATTATTAAAAAAGGACAAAAAAGACTTACATACAAGCTAGAATGCTATGGCCGAACCTAGCATGCTTCTATGGTGTTTTTCTTCTTTGATTTTCAGTGGTGAAGATGGAAGAAAGATGATATCTTTCTTTTCTTTATCTTATTTTAATTTTTTATTTACTAATTTACTTAATTAACCTTGATATATAACCTTTAAAATTACCTAATAAATGTCCATATTTGTCCACTCAACATGGAAATGGTTTAATTACAACATAAAACCTCCAATCGTTAAATTTCATAGCTATTAAATCCCTTTAACTTATAGAAATCAAGTTTTGCACTTATTGCAATTTAGTCCTTTTTATCAAATGAAGCATGCAAACGGTAAAATTTCTTATCGAAATTTTTATACGATGCTACTACCATGCTGCATAACTTAAAATAATGATAAAATAAATTTTTTGACATCATATTTGTAGTCTCGAAACCACAATTCTGATTTCAATGATAACGGGCTGTTACAACTCTCCCCCTCTATGAAATTTTCGTCCTTAAAATCTTACCAGAGAATAGATTCGGATATTATTTTATCATAGCTTCTTTAGGTTCCTAGGTGGCCTCCTCTATCCCGTGACGTTGCCAAAGAACCTTTACTGAAGCTATGCTTTTGTTTTTTAACTCTTTAATCTCTTGTGCCAAAATTTTGATCGGTTTTTCGTTATACGACATGTCGGGCTGAATCTCAACATCTGTCCAGGAAATTATATGCGAAGGGTCTGAACGGTACTGTCGTAACATGGATACATGAAACACATTATGAATCTTTTCTAACTCTGACAGTAAAGCTAGCCGATAAGCCACTGGCCTTATTCTTTTGATAGTCTCATAGGACCCTATAAATCGTGGACTAAGCTTCCCTTTTCAACCGAAATGAAGAACTCTCTTCCAAGGCAACACTTTTAGGAATACTTTGTCACTGATTTGAAATTCAATATCTTTACGTTTCGAATCTATATACGACCTCTGTCAATCTAAAGCTACTTTTAAACTGTCATGGATTACTTTTACTTTTGCTTCAGTCTCTCGAATCAAATCGACCCCTTGTATCTTTTTCTCACTAAGCTCGGTCCAATACAAAAGGAGTTTGGCATTTATGACCATAAAATGCTTCGTATGGTGCCATTTTTATATTTGATTGATGACTGTTATTATACAAGAACTTAACTTACTGTAAATATTTGTCCTAGTTACCTTCGAATTTGAATACGCAACAGTGAAGCATATCTTCGAGTATCTGAATTACTCGCTCAGATTAACCATCTGTCTAATGATGAAATGCAGTGCTAAAATGTAATCGCGTACCTAGAGCTTCCTGTAACTTTCTCCAAAACTGTGATGTAAACCACGGATCTCTATCTGGAATGATAGAAACTGGTACCTCGTGTAATCTGACAATCTCAGAAATGTATAATTCAGCTAATCTCTTAAAGGAGTAATATGTACGTATCGAAATAAAATGTGCAAGCTTCATCAGGCGATCAACAACAACCCAAATTGCATCTTTCTTCCTCAGAGATAAGGGTAAACTCGATACAAAGTCCATTGTAACTTGATCACATTTCCATTATGGTATCACAACTACCTACAATAATCCAGAAGGTACCTGATTGTTCGGCTTTAACTAGTTGACATACTAAAATCTCGAAACAAAATCTGAAATCTCGCATTTCATTCCCTGCCACCAGTATATCTATTTCAAATCACTGTACATCTTATTACTTCTCAGATGAATAGACAAGCTACCATTATGAGCTTCATGTAAGATTCCCTGAATGAGCTCTAGATTCTTCGGTACACAAATTCTACCTTTGAATAATAAACAATCATCGGGTCCTATCTGAAATTCTAAATCAGAAGTCGATTCATTCTGTGCTCATTTTGCTAGCAACTTGTCATCACACTTTTAAGCTTCGCAGGTTTGTTGTAAAAACATTAGTCTAGCTTTCAACTCAGCAAAGATCGAGCCACCGTCAAATAATGTCAGTCGCGTATCCATCACTTGTAGAGCAAACAAGGACTTTCTACTCAAAGCATCAATAACTACGTTTGCTTTTCCCGGATGATAATCAATGATCAACTTATAATATTTTAGCAGCTTGAGCCATCTACCCTGTCTCAAATTCGAATCTTTCTGCGATATTAAATACTTCAAACTCTTGTGATTGGTAAATATATGACATTTTTCGCTGAACAAATGATGTCGCCAAATTTTCTACGCAAACACATAAGTTATCACTTTGCCTTCTTGCATCAAAACATAACCTAAACCATTCAAAGATTCATTGCTGAAATTCACAAATTCTTTTCCCAATTCAGGCTAAACCAAAACTAGTGCCTCGGTCAACAGTGGTTTCAATTGATCAAAACTTTTTTGACATTTCTCAGACCATTCAAACTTTACATCTTTTTGTAAAAGTCGCATCATCAGTGTAGCTATTATTGAAAACCCTTTTACGAATCTTCTTTAATAACAAGCTAATATTAGAAAACTTCTAAATTTAAATACGTTTCTCTGTGGTTTCCAGTCAACAACTGTTGAAATTTTACTCGGATCAATTCTGATGCCATCAACCGATACTTATGTCCCAGAAAACCAAATTCTCGGAGCCAAAACTCACATTTGCTAAATTTAGCATAAAGTTGTTTATTTTTATTCCAAAATACACATTAAGACGAATTTACACTTTTACAAATTTACACTTTTGCCCTTAACATTTTAATATTTTTACAATTTAGTCCTTATTTCATAAAATCACAAATTCATGCAATTCAACCAAAATCCATATTAGCCAGATTTCAATTAAGTCCGTAGCAAACCATATTTTTCAGTTATTTCACAATTTAACTACAAAATTTACTCATTTCACAATTTAATCCCTAATTGGACATTTTACTAGAAATCACTTAACTAATGTTGTTTATTTAACAATAAGAATGCATTTTCTACCATTAAACATCAAAACACACAACCTTAAACCTAATAAGGGAATCCATAGATCGAGTTAATGCAATTCTAGGGTGTTAATTAGAAAAAGATTTCAATTATTCAACCTAGGGTTAGACATTATTAGTCTCAAGAGAGATAATAATATAACTTAGGGATTTCTACAGATCAAGTCAAATGAATAAATCGTCTGATTTAGAGTCAAATAACAAGTGAAGTCTAGGTGGATTTGTCCTTAGGTATTGTCTCAATCAATCGAAATTTCCCAAAAGTATTTTTCCAAGTTTTTCTTTCTGTGCATTCTTAGTTAGTAATTAGTTTAGACAACCAAACCTCTTAAATTTTAGGCTAGATAATAAAAAGGAAGCAAATACTAGTACTCGTAGTTCCTTTGGGTTCGAAAATCCGGTCTTGCTGAACTATACTACCGTTTGATAGGTACACTTGCCTTAATCGTGACAATAAGTTAGTCTCAAGAACGTTTCATTTGTAAATCTTTAAAACCTGTTATGAATATCACGCATCAAGTTTTTGGCACCATTTCCGGGGAGCTAGGATATTAGGAAAACTCGATTTTTATTACTTTAGCCACTTTACTTTTATTACAATTTAAAATTTTATTTTCTTTTCTAATTTTTCTCTTATTTCCTTCTGACAGGTATTTCTAGTTTATGACAAGAAACCCGTCAGGACCACTACTTTTTGATGGTGAGATCGACCGCACAGTTCGCAGAAATTGGAGAGAAATAAGGCGAAGCCTAAGATACACAGAGGATGAGCAAAAGGACGATTCTTCAACCACAACCGAGGAGATGGTTCAAAACTAAGAAAATCCGCTACCTCTTGTGGTTGCTGTTAATCAAAATCCTGCTCTGCGCACTATGTATGATTAAGCTAAACCTTCTTTAACAGGAACTGAATTGAGCATAGTTAGACTGGCTATAGCCGCAAATACTTTTGAACTGAAGCCTAACACAATTCAAATGATACAATAGTTTGTTTAGTTTGATGGTTTGCAAGACGAGGATCCCAACGTTCACTTGGCAAACTTTTTGGAACTATGTGTGTGACAGCCCAAAATTGACCCTAGTCGGGAAGTGGTTTCGGGACCGCTAAACCGAGTCAATGAAATGTTTGAATGTAATAATTATTGTCTAGAATATGTAAATATGAATGTGTGAAAGTTTCAAGCTTCGATTTGGTCGATAGCATGTGAATTCAGTTAGTAGGACTTATGTGGGAAAATTTAGAAATATGCTAGGCAAATGCAAAGTGACCTAATAATGCATGTTGTGAAAATGAGGGATTTGCATGTCAAATTCCCCTAAAGAAAGCCTAGTGGCCGGCCATGACAAGGTTTATGGGCAAAGAAAACATGTCATAACATGTTTTGTTAATGGATGATGTTAAAAATGATTAAAAATTTAAGGTTGTAGGAAGAGAAACAAAAAAAAAATTGTGTGTGTGTGTGGTTTCCCCCCCCCCCTTGCCGTGAGTTGAGGAAAGAAAGAAGAAATTTTTTTTTGTGTTCATCCTTTCTCATCTTTTTGGCCGAAAATTCAAAGGAAGAGGGGAGGGGTTTGTGCTTCATGTTCAGTTTGGAAGAGAACTAGGAGCAGGTTCGGCCATACTTGTACCTAGATTAAGGTATGTTTGATGTTGTGTAATGAGATTCACACATGTTTCTAGTTGCTAGCTTGAGTTCTAATTAGCCCATGGTTCAAATCTTTGCTATGACATGGGGATGATATTCGGCCAAGGTGGATTTTGTGTTAAAGCCATTGCATGCTAAATGTGAAGCTTGTTAATGATGCATGTGATGGTGGATTGACTACTCTTGAATTTTCTTTTTAGCATTCTTGAGAAAGACATTAAGTTCTTTGTTTAACCATGGCCAAAAATTGAAAGGGTATGGTGTTGTGATGTATTCGCCATGGTATGTTCATAAGTATGATTTATGCTTATTGCATGATAGGTAAAATTTGTGTTTTGGATATATGTTTATATGTGGTTATGATCAACTTGAGATTCGGCTCTTGTACATATATATATATATATGTTTGCACATGATGCATTGGTATGGCATATAGACTATCTCAAGGTATACATTTACATATGATGATGTTTGGTTTTGAAGTATATAATTGGCCTCAACATGGACATGCATATTTGGCCACATGAGGTGGATTGTTGTGCATGCATTCGGTTAGAGGCAAGCATATTGATGCCTATTTTTGACTTAGATAATCGGCTACCTTGCTATGAGCTAAGGCCGAATGTGAGTGGTTGTGTTGGAATGTCACATGCTTGTTAGAGTGGTGAATGAAAGAGCCGAATGTGTGCATAGTTAAAGAGAATTGACTAAAGTGCTTAGTTATTTGATATTGGGTTAATGATGTGTGTATTCGGCCATAAGCTAGCAAGTGAGACTTTAATAAGTTGAATTTGTTTGAATTAGCTCAAGAGCTTAGAGGGCCACAGTTGGATAAGGGAAAGGAAAAAGTGATCGAATAGCCGTAGAAGCCGTTCAACAACATCCGAGGTAAGTCTTCGAGTAATGACCCTACATGAATTATATTGAAATGACTTATCATATTATGGCGGATAGCCGAATGTGCGTAGGGACTACGTTATAAAGTCAATTGAAATTATGCTCTTTGTGTGTGTGGCTATTGAGCCGAAATTGGAAAGGTTTGGTAAATGTTTTGTGTTTGAGCCTTAGTAACGAAAATGAAATATGGATGTGTCATGATCATTGATATATGTGTGCATGAGCATTTGAATGATACCCGGGCTAAGTCCCGAAGGTAATTATGCTAGTGATTATATCCGGGCTAAGACCCGAAGGCATTTGTGCGAGTTGTTATATCCGGGCTAAGACCCGAAGGCATTTGTGCGAGTTGTTTTATCCGGGCTAAGACCCGAAGGCATTTGTGCGAGTTGCTATACCCGGGTTAAGACCCGAAGGCAATTGTGCTTGTGGTTATATCCGGTTAAATTCCGAAGGAACTTGGTTTGAAGGTGAGCGTTTTGTGCTGTAATAAATTCAATTAGTACACTCGAAAAGCCCAAACGATAAGGTATGTTTGCATGTGCATCGGAGAAGTCGATTTGTTTGAAATAGTGATTGTTCAATCGACTAACGAACTTTCAGCTCTTAGATAGGTTGATACCTTATGTGTGTATATGTTGATGAAGTGTGAAGTAAGTATGATTATGAGAATGTGAATTAATAAAGTGATTCATTTAGCTATGTGAATGTAATACTTTAGTCAAAGCCGATTTCATTACTTGAAACTTACTAAGCATTAAAATGCTTACCCCGTTGCTTTGGCTCTTTGTTTTCTAGATTTTGCTCGTTAGCTATCGGATTCGGGATCATCGAAGTCGAAGTCATCCACACTATCAAAGCCCTTTTGGTACTCTTTTAGTTGAACTCTGGATATGGCATGTATAGGACTACCCTTTGTTGTCCAAGTACTTTTGTGATGTATATGTGTACAGCCATGCGAAAATGGCTCGTAAAAGTGGAGTATGGCATTAGACCATTTGTGTTTTTGTAATTATATATGGTTTCATGATGTGACAATAGACTGGAATGGAAGTGTTGGTCAAATGATCAGCCATTGGAATGGCTAAATATGATCACATGTGGACCTATGTATGACAAAACTATAGTTGGTCCATGGAAACCACAAAATAGGTAAGGTTTACCTTGAAACAGATGCTGACAGCAGCAGTGGTGTGGATTTGAAAAATCACTAAAATTTGTAGGAATGGAGTTAAATAGCGAATAAATTATGTAATCGAACCTTGATGAATCAATTTTCATATGAAAGTAACGAAAAAATCATATGGACAGTATATTAAGAGATATTAAAATTCTCGTGAGACAGGGCCAGAACGGTTTCTGGATCCCCTGTTTCGACTTTGAAAATTTACCATAAATTATCCAGAAATAATTAGAAGTCATGCCTTATATTTATAGATTCCCATTTGAGTCTAGTTTCATTAGAAACAAACGGCATGAGTATTGAAGCTCTGTACAGGGAGATATCCAAGTCGTAATACATGAAGGTCAGAGTAGTCGAACCCAGAATCAGGGGAGACTTTAACTAATAAACTGTACCAATTGGCCTGACCAAAAATTCTAGAAATAAATCCACAGATGGATATATGAGTCTAAATTCAGGGAAAATTTACGGAATCAGTTTTCTAGTTTTGAAACTCAAGATATGATTTTTAAGGCGACAGTGACGCAGTTATCCAGCTTGTCTGGAAATGTTAAATTGGTCGGTGCAATAAGTGGATTTAGCTCGTTAACCCCTCGTGTCCGACTCCGGCGACGGTCTCGGGT
Organism: Gossypium arboreum; assembly: GCF_025698485.1. Taxonomy (NCBI): domain Eukaryota; kingdom Viridiplantae; phylum Streptophyta; class Magnoliopsida; order Malvales; family Malvaceae; genus Gossypium; species Gossypium arboreum. The sequence continues at coordinate 57,942,775 of NC_069079.1, forward strand.
ACGGGGTGTTACAATGTGATACTTTTAAAATTAATGGCATTTTTGATGACACCATTCATCTTCGGTTATTCCCTTTTTCATTGAGAAACAAAGCTAAATAGTGGTTGAACTTGTTGCCACGGGGGTCAATCACAACTTGTGAACAAATAACCAAAATTTTTTTATTAAAATATTTTTCGCCGGCTAAAACGGCTAAATTACGTAATGATATTTCTTTCTTTGTGCAGATGGATTTAGAAACACTCTACGATGCATGGGAGAGTTACAAGGACCTCTTGAGAAGATGCCCTCACTATGGGTTATCACTTTGGCTACAGGTTCAAACCTTTCATAATGGTCTAAATCCTTCGACTCGACAAATGGTTGACGCAGCTACTGGCGGAACCATCAATAATAAGACACCTAAAAATGCCTATGAATTTATAGAGGAGATGTCATTGAATAACTATCAGTGGCAAGTCATGAGGACAAAGCCAACGAAAACAGCCGGCGTTTATAACGTCGATACGGTCACCATGCTCTCTAATCAGGTAGTACTCTTGAATAAGAAAATTGATGGTTTCCTTAGTTCTTCACAGGTTCACCCAGTAATGCAATATGAAGCAAGTGGAGGCGGATCAAGTAGTTTAGAATACCCACCTTATGGCCACAACATGGAGAATGAATAGTTAAATTACATGGGTACCAATCCTCGATCTCAAAACAATCCCTATAGTAATACTTACAATGCAGGTTGGAGGAACCACCCTAATTTTTCATGGGGAGGCCAAGGGAATCAGAGACCACCACCTCCAAGCTTCCAACAACCACCCTACCAACAAGAGAAAAAACCAAACCTTGAGGAGATGCTGACAAAATTCATCTTAGTGTCAGAAACTCATTTTCCGAATATCGAGACCACACTCAAAAATCAACAAGCATCAATCCAGGGGCTCGAAACTCAGATTGGATAGCTCGCCAAGTTGATTTCTGAATGGCCACAAGGTAGCCTGCCAAGCAACACTGAATCTAACCCAAGGGAGCAACTCAACACGATTGTCATTCAAGATGAGGAAGGGCTAGTTGCAGAACCAAGGCCAGAAACGGTGGTAAGCATAGGTAAGGATGAGGTAGGGCACAATGAGCCAAAGCCAGTGATTACAGAATATAAACCTTGCGTGCCATACCCTAATGCGACAAGGAAAGACCGCTCAGATGAACAATTTGGTAAGTTCCTTAAAATCCTAAAGAAACTACATATTAACTTACCGTTTATTGAAGCCCTTTCGCAGATGCCAAACACAGTCAAGTTTTTAAAGGAGCTTTTAACAAATAAACGGAAGGTAGATGAAGCATTGCATATGTAGCTGAACGCGGTCTGCTCAGCCATTCTATAGAATAAGCTGCCTAACAAACTAAAGGATCTAGGGAGTTTTACAATTCCTTGTTTAATTGGTAGTTTAGATTTTAATAATGCGTTGGCTGATTTAGGGGCTAGTATCAATGTTATGCATTACAAATTATTTAAGCAACTAGGTCTAGGGAAACCCAAACAAACTAGGATGAGCATTCAATTAGCAAAGCAAACAATCAGATTTTCTAGGGCTATTATTGAAGATGTACTCATTAAAATCGACAAATTTATATTCCCAGTTGATTTAGTTGTTCTATACATAGAGGAGGATAGCAACGTCCCTTTAATTTTAGGAAGGCCCTTTTTAGCAACCGCCAGAACAATTATTGACGTTGGCACAGGTGAACTCACACTTCGTGTGGGAGACGAAACAATCACCCTTCAAGCCCGTAATTCAAATAACACATCAAAAATTGAAGGTGACTGTACAAATCATTTGGCTAAAACTAACCATATAGTGCAACATTCTTTGCAGAAAATAGGTTCGAAGAACATACATAAGCCAAGCAATAACAAAGAACCTATCCATGAAGAACGAATGTTACAAATCGAGGAGCTAGATGAATGGAAGACACATAAGCCGAGAAAACACGATAAACCAAAACCACGCCATGAGGAGCTTAATTTTTCCAAAAATCAACTTAAAGTTGGAGACAAAGTACTACTCGATGCAGCAGATCCTTGAATCGCCACTTCTGAACCAAATGAAGAAACCCCTCTTACGGTAATTAGTATTTTTCCATACAGTCGAGGTAAACCACTCCAAATTTGGCACGTTCAAGGTAAATGGTACTCGTCTTAAACCTTATGTTGATAAAATTGATAGCAGGGATAAGGAGTGTAAACTCCTCGATTCACCATGATCACGCACTAGAGAAGTAAGTCGAGCTTATGCTATAAATAAACGCTTCTCAGGAGGCAACCCAAGCACTAACAGTATTAATTTCTTTAAATTTTAGTTTTTAACATCTAACATACTAACCAAATCATGGTACACAGACTCTCTAAATACCACACAGCCAGGCATACGGCCGTGCCTTAGGCCGTGCAAAAACAGAGCAAAATTTTTCGAACACGGGAAGCGATAAAGTTGCCACGGCCGTACAACATGGCCGTGGGCAAACCTACCAAAATAACATGGGCATTCGACAAGCCCGTGCCTCGAAACCGTGGGTGAACCTGTCAAGTTAACACGGGCATGGGAGAAGCAAATGAAGTGAGACACGGCCGTGCGACACGTTTGTGTGCACTCACACGCTCGAGCAACACGGGCGTGGGCTAAATGTTAGACGTGCCCAAATTCAAAATTCGCGAATCACATGGGAAAAAATTAGGGCACACGGGCGTGTGCCCCAAAATCTATAAAAATCCCTCACTATTCATCATCTCCCTCCCCAAAAATCCTTAACCCTAGCCGTTGCAACTCCACACGGCCTACCCCCCACGCCTGTCCGCCGCCTACAACACCTATTTCGACACCCCAAGTTCTTTCTTTTTGCGTTTGCTTACTCTTTTCTCTGTATCTCCTTTGAATATTTTGGTTATTTCATGATTTCTCTGCTCTATTTGCCTATTTTAAATGAATTCTCATAGTTAGAACAATAGAATACTTTTGCTTGTTTATAAGAATTTTGTCATTTTAGTTACTCTATTATGCTCTACTTTTTCATTTTTCATAGTTTCATGAAATTTATGCTTCCTTTATACATTCATTTATATTCCTATTACATTATTCCAATAATACTATAACTTGATAGATTTAGTAGTTTTGTTTACTTCATCCACTAGTAAGTCTCATGAAATCTTCATATTTAGTTTTGTGCTTCTATGCTATTTTTGGGACGTATTGGTTGAGTTTCAATTTTTCAACGCAGGTACAATGTCATCATCACGTGGTAAGAAGACTACTATTCCCGCCTCGAAGAAGCAAAAAGGAGTAGCGTCATCCTCGAGTCCCATCTCAAAAAATTGACACCCCTTCCTCCAGTTTCCACTAGAAAATCAGGAGGAAATTTTTTAGATACTTCGGGCCTGACCTTTAGGTGTGGGCCGCTGCATTGACTAGGCCGCACTTGAACAAGTTCAGTTGGCTGACGATGTCTGAGCCCTCCTGACAACTGATCTATGGGAACTCTTCTTTGCGATCATCGAGCCGACGTACCTTGAGCTTACACTTGAACTTTGCTCGACCTTCCATGTTCAAGATGTCATGAGCAACTTCGATGACCCTAGAATGGTCCAGTTCTGTCTCGGCAGTTTAGTCTGCCAGTTAAGTGTGCCTGAGTTCGGTATCACTTTGGGCCTTTATACGGAGGAGTTCATGGAAGACAACGAGCTCAACACCCTCTATCGCCACATCCACTACTCCCTTTCGAAGTGTTGGGATGCTTCGGTCCCCAGCTCGGCTTCCTACGATCCCATCCGCTCCAAGGCATCGACTCTCTCTCCTTCCTTGAGGTACCTACACGCCATCTTGGCACACACTTTAACAGGCCGGCGAGAGAGCACCAGTGTCGTCAACACTCACAATGCCTACTTCCTATGGAGTATGGCGAATGGACATATCTTTGACCTTGCCTACTTTATTGCCCTTGCCATTCGCCACCAGATGGAGCGGCATTAGAGGGGGGTCATCTCTATTGCCCCCTACGTAACTCAGTTGGCTCGACACTTCGGGCTCCTCAACATCGCGGCCCAATCATCCTCCCTCACTCTCATCGGCCAGATGTCTCCACAGGGTATTCGAGCATGGTACATATGAGGATGATCGAGAAGCGTCGAGGAACCCACCCTCCTCAGTACCATCTCGGCCAGTCCACTGAAGAGGAAGACCCCGAGGACATTACTGATGATGTCCCTTCACATCCTGAGGACCCACCGTCTCAGCCACCATCTCCTCATCGTCCAGTTCATGCGGTGGCTTCATACACTGACATCTTTGAGCGCCTTACTCAATTCGAGCATCAGTGTATTCGGCGCTTTGAAAACATTGATGCTACTCTACAGCAGATTTGTCATCACTTCCACATCTCATTGCCAGCCCTACCTCGGGAACCATCTGGCGATAAAGATGTTTAAAAACTTTTATTTATTATTTTATTTTCATTTAAGACTACTTTTTATTTTTCTTTCACCTTATTTTTATTAGGTTTTATAATTATTATTTTACAATTTTTAATTTTGGCTAATTCATTACGAGTATTTATTCTTCCTTATATATTTCCTAAAAGAGTTCCTGATTCTATCACAGTCATAAAGAGCTCCAAAGCTCACTATTACTCAGGAACTTGAAACTCCACTGAGAAAGGTTCTCCACGACTACCATGCCCTGCTCGACCATGACCATAGCCAACTTGAGATATAATATTCTTTTGGCGCAGCATTTGTGGAACCCAACCTCTACCACCACTGGAGTATCCTCCTTCACCCTCATCATTACTTTGGCCGATTATTCTCCATAACCCGAATTCAAGGAGTTCATTCATCATTCAGGAAGTTTCACTTCTCTCCCTATCTTATGATTATCAATCTATCTTTTTCAATATATCTATCTTTGTACATTGAGGGCAATGTACATCTTAAGTGTGGGGGAGTCTGTCATATCGTCATTAGAAATCGCTGAATTGTGTCTTATTCTCATGTGATCTTTTCATGCCATATTAGAATGAATTTTAATTAATTTATGATTTTTATTGATATGTCTTGAATTAAAACTTAGGCATTCATGCATTGATTTTTTAAACTTTAAGATATTAAAGAATCAAGCATGACAAGTTGACTTTAGAATTTAAAATTTTATAAGTTGTTTCTCCCAAGTTTAGGTATTATCTTGAGTTGAAATTCACAGGTTTAAACATCAAAAAGCCGTAATTTTTGTGAGATTTTGAGCCTTTAGAGCACCTATTATTTCTTTCATGTTCACTTTTATTGTTGCTTTGAGTGCGTCAATATTGGATTGTTATTCTAGAACTAGTTTGACTATACATGTCAAGACTACACCATTTGATTTGATATGTCAAAATGATAAAGGCACTTAGGTTTAACCCACTCACTCCACAAAACCCTACCTCCATAATTAACCCTTAGTAAACCCCTTTGAGCCTAACAAGCCATTAATTGATTTACCCTCAATATTAACCCATAAACCATTATTGTTGAAATCCCCTAATTTGATCCCTATTTTTGTCGAGATTTGATTTGAACTAATTGCTTAGCTATGCTTTGCTCTTCTATGTATTTGACTTGCTTTAAAAAAAATTCATACTTACATATTAGTAGTAATTTGGTATTGTTGAGCCGTAGTATCTAAATTCCATATTCTGAGAAGAAGCTCACTTGTACTCAATTGATGTTTAATTACTTTTTCTAGTTAAGAAATTTTCCAATTCAATCTCGATTCTAACCTTTTCTTTCAGCTTGTGACCACACCCCTTAACCAAAGCCATGTTACAACCCTTTAAAGACCTTTTGATTGATGTTCATTTCAATATATAGTGTTGGAGATTTGATTTTCATGCAAGTCTATGGTAATGAATTTTCATTATTGACTATTCAGTGCTTCATGTATTGTCCTTAAACACCTCGAGTGATTTGAGTGAATCTTTAGTGAGGATGTGAAACTTTGTGATATTTTGAGTCGAAGGTAATTACTTAGATGAAGGGAGACACCTATGCTTTCATGATAAAATACTCAACTTGGAATGTTTTGTAACTTTGATGTTCTTTCAGTCAAATTCTCAATGTATGATTACTTATGAATTATTTTGAGATATTATTAATAGGAATTATAAGTTAAGAAGAATTTATTTTGATTGTGAGTTGAGGGTTTTGCTTGAGGACAAACAAATGCTTAAGTATGGGGGTATTTGATAAACTGTAATTTATACATATTTTACCCCAAACCCAACGCATTTATGGATGGTTTCTCCTTAGATTTGGTGAATTCAATGCTCCTAATCCTTTAATTTCATGTTTTATACTTAGGAGAGCATAGGAGAGTAAAAAGAGCGAGAAATGGGCTGAAAATAGAGAAAATGGACCCACATAGGAAAAAATACGGCTTGAACTTCCTTATACGAGCGTGTCACACGGCCGTGTCAATTTGGCAGGATCGAAGCATGACTTACACGGGTGGATCACACACCCGTACCCATTTAACAGCCTTGACCATGACCTTAAGTAATCGCACACGGGCGTGTCCCTGCCGAACCCAAGTTTAATCCAATTCGGAAAAAGGCCAATTTTGAGGGCTCTTAGGCATTCCAAAGCCTATTTAAACACTTGAGGAGGCACTTAGGAAAGGGGATGCAGAGTAAGAAGCAAGGAATTACTCAAGGAAAGCCGATTGATCCATCTTAAGAGCCGGATTCATCATCAAGACTAGAGATCTCCCTTCAAGTTCCTTTAGGAGTTTTGGGTTTTCTTATGTTTTGTTATCTTTATGCTTTTGAGATGTTTTCTTTCATAAGTATAAACTAAACCCCTAAATACCTAAGGGGAATGAAACCTAAGACATCTTGTTATTATTATCTGAATTGTATGATAAATATTTGACTTGTTCTTAATTATGTGTTCTTAATTCTTGTTTTGATATTCCAGGATACTGATTCAAGTTAAGCTCTTATTCAGAGGAGGAATAGACGCTGTCTAAGAGTAAATTTGTCATAATTAAGCAGATTTGATTGCGCGCCTAAATATAGGGTGACAAGATTTTGCCAGATGAGGGTGAAACCTAATAAGGGAATCCATAGATCGAGTTAATGCAATTCTAGGGTGTTAATTAGAAAGAGATTTTAATTATTCAACCTAGGGTTAGACGTTATTAGTCTCGAGAGAGATAATAATATAACTTAGGGATTTCTACGGATCAAAATGAAACCTAATAAGGGAATCCATAGATCGAGTTAATGTAATTCTAGGGTGTTAATTAGAAAGAGATTTCAATTATTCAACCTAGGGTTAGACGTTATTAGTCTCGAGAGAGATAATAATATAACTTAGGGATTTCTACGGATCAAGTCAAATGAATAAATCGTCTGATTCAGAGTCAAATAACAAGTGAAGTCTAGGTGGATTTGTCCTTAGGTATTGTCTCAATCAATCGAATTTTCCCAAAAGCATTTTCCCAAGTTTTTCTTTCTGTGCATTCTTAGTTAGTAATTAGTCTAGACAACAAAACCTCTTAAATTTTAGGCTAGATAATAAAAAGGAAGTAAATACTAGTACTCGTAGTTCATTTGGGTTCGACAATCCGGTCTTGCTAAACTATACCACTGTTCGATAGGTACACTTGCCTTAATCGTGATAATAAGTTAGTTTCAAGAACGTTTCATTTATAAATCTTTAAAACTTGTTACGAATATCACGCATCAATAAAGAATGGATATAAATGATAAACTAGGTAAATATGTGTAGAAAGAAACTATAAAATTATAGAAATAATGAAGTTCATGATCAAAAGAAAAAAAAAAGAAATTTTGAGGACGAAATTTATTTTAAGGGGGAGAGAAATGTAATACCCCGAAAATTTTTACAGTAGGATATTATCCTTGATATAGTAAAATAAAGAAATAAAGTGACAAAAAGGGAAATTTTGAGTTATGTCAATATTGGGAAGTATATTATGATATATTAATTCAAGAAAGGACTAAATTGTAAAAGTGAGAAAAGTTTTGTTGCACAAGAGTAAATACTCAAAAATTGAGGGTTAAGTGCAAATATGAAAAAGTTAAAAGACCAATAGTGTAAATATTTTAAGGGTGTAATGATCTAGAAACTAAGGAAAATGGATTAATTAGGACCAAATTGAATAGGTGAAGAACTATGAGGGACTAAATTGCAATTTTAGCAAATTAAATGATGACTCAAGGATGGAATTTTAAAAGATAATAAATGACAAAATGGTCAATTGGAAGAGAGAGAAATCTAGAAAGTAATAATGATGTTAATGATATTTTATAATTATTTAATTAGATAAATATTATTTTAATGAGATATTTTATTATTTTATTATTATTTATTTAGTATAAAAGGGAAGGAAAGATGAAGAATTTTCATCATCTTTCCCATGCACTAACGTGAGAGAAAGAGAGAAAGAAAGAAAGTTTTGCTTTCTTTACAATTTGGTCCTTCTACCAAAAATTCACCATTTTCACCTAAAAATCAAAAGAATTTCCATAGCTACCAAGAGAGAAAAATGTTAAGAAGACTATGGGAAGTTAGAATATCAAGTTGGATTCAAGAAATGGAAGCTGAAGGAGAGAGAAAATGAAGATGAAGATTGAAATCAATAGAACAAGGTAAGAACATTATGATATCAATATATTTTTAAGTTTGATATTATTGAAAAAGTATGAGATTGATGTTAATGTAGAGTGTCCTTACATATGGTCCTATGTTCTTGATATGTTACTGAAGAGAAAATAAGAGAAAGTGATGAGAAGTAGTGTAGAAAAAGAAAATAAGGATGTTATAAACATGGTAATTAATATCTTGCACTAAAATAGTTTTGGACAGCAACAGTGGTCTAAATTTGAAAAATCACCAAAAATTGTGGAAATCGACTTAGAAGTTGAATAAAATATGAAATTAAATTTTATTGAGTCTAGTTTTTCATAGAAGAAACGGTGTAAACAATTAAATTGTAAATTGTGAGATATAACAAATTTAGCTAGATAAGGTCAGGATGATTTTTGGTTCCCCTATTTTGACTTTGGAAAATCATAAAAAATTGAAGAAAAATAATTAGGTTCTTAAAGTTATATGTTTAAAATCCTTAATGAGTCTATTTTCAATAAAAACAAATGAGAACATCATCCAAATCTTGTACAATGAGATAATTAATTTTTAGTAAAGAAGGGTCAAAACTGTCAAATAGCAGAATAAGGGTGAATTTAAAGAATAAAGATAAACCAAAAAATTTGAAAACTTTTTGGTAAGAATATATGTAAGTCTAGTTTCATGGAAAATTAGCAGATCTTAATTTCAAGTTCTGTAGCTCGAGACATAAATAATTTAGTGACTATGATGCAAATGGACAGTTTTGAATATATATATATATATAAGTAAATAGTGAAATTATTGATAATGTTACTGGTAGCATGTTATATAAATCAAGGATATGGAACAGACAGTTTTGTTGAGTTTTTCACACAGGAAGAAAAATAGAACCAAGTTATTCGGATGAAATATGAAGCTCTTGTTGGAGCTAGAGCAACAAAGCAATAATTCTGGATAAAGTATGAAGTAAGTTTGAGATTCAAGGACTTGAGAGTTGCAACCAAACTACGACAGCCCTAAACTGACCCTAGTCGGAAAGTGGTTTCGGGGCCACTAAACCGAGTCATGAAAATAATTAACCGTCATAGTTGATGCTCATTATATGTATATATGCATGTGTGAAAATTTCATGTTTGAATTTTGTTAATTGTAAGTGAATTTTATCAAATAGGACTTATGTGAGAAAATTCAGAAATGTGCTAGGCAAATGTAAAGAGGCCTAATAATGCATGTTGTGAAATGGTGGGTTTGCATGTCAAATTGCCCAATATTTGAGCTAGTGGCCGGCCATGCTATGGGGCATAGCATATTTTAAGCATGGTGTGCTAATGTGGTATGTAGGAAACAATAAAATAAAAAGCTAGTAATAAAGAAATGGAAAAAGGAAAATGATGAAAATAAAGAAAAAAAAAATGTCCATCCTTTTTCATTCTTCTTGACCGAAAATTCAAAAGGAAAGAAAGGAGGAAATGTTGAAGAGATTCGGCCATGCTTGTAGCTAGGTTAAGGTAAGTTTGATGTTGTTCCATGAGATTCATGCATATTTTTGATGTTAGTTTGAGTTCTACCTAGCCCATGGTTTAAATCTTGCTATGTGATGAAGATGATACTCGGCCATGGATGTTGTTTTCTTGGTTGGTGTTTGTTTCATGCTAAATCTAGATGAACAATGGGGGTTGTCATTTAGGTTAAGATCAAAGAAATTAATCTTGTTAAAACTTTGAACTAATAATGCCCATATGTGTGATAGCCGAACATAGACTTTGTTTAAAGTCTTGGTCAAAGGCCGGTTAAGTGTTTTGGAAATGATTAAGCTAGGTGTTTAATCTTTTGGTTCGGCATAGTACAAAAATTGTTGCTAGATGGAGAAAAATTCAGCCAGCAAGATGTGTGCTAAGGCCGAATATAATTTTGTATATTAATGAGTAATGCATGTGTTGAATTGATGGAATGGAGAGGATGCTTTAATAGTGCATATATGTGTATTAGCCAAGTTTTGAACTTGAAACAAAATGGTATTTGGTCAATACAAGTGACCATACTTGTAGAATGTATTAAGTATGCAATCGGCCTCAACATAGACATGCCTGTTCGGCCACATGAATGAGTACATAAGTTGATGTGTATGTTCGGCCATAGGTAAGCATATTGATGGCTTTGTCTTGACTTAGAAAATTCGGCTAAGGGGAATATTAGCTAATATGTTGAATTCGATTCGTGATTTCGTACATATGTGACTCTAATGTCTAATGTATATATGGGCTAAGTACCTTGAGCTTCTCTTTTGATGTTCGAATGAATTGTATTAAATTGCTTAATGTGATTAAAAATGCGTATGACCATTGTGTATTTGAGCTAGAAGGTGGCTATATGACCTATTAAATTTCTTGTCATATTCGACCATAAGCTAGCATAATGAGACTTTAATAAGTTAAACTTGTGTGAACTAGCTCAAGAGCCTAGAGGAACACAGTTGGATAAGGGAAAGGAAAAAGTGATCGAATAGCCGCCGAAATTGTTTGACCACTATGTAATAGGTAAAGTCTACCTTAAAGGCAGATGCTGACAGCAGCAGTGGTGTGAATTTTAAAAATCACTAAAAATAGTAGGAATGGAATTAAATAGTGAATAAATTGTGTAATCTAACCTTGATGAATCTACTTCCATATGGAAGAAACGAAACGGTCATATGAGTCGTATTTTAAGAGATATTTAAGTTTTCGTGGGACAGGGCCAGACTGATTTCTGGATCCCCTGATCTGACTTTGGAAATTCAATATAAATTAACAAGAGATAATTAGAAGTCATGCCATATATGTATAGATTCCTTTTTGCGTCTAGTTTCATTAGAAACAAACGGCATAAGTATTGAAGCCCTGTATAAGGAGTTATCTAAGTCGCAATGCAGGAAGGTCAGTGTAGTCGAACCCTGTAACAGGGGAGACTTTAACTAATAAACTGTACTAATTTGCTCAACCAAAAATTCTAGAAAAAAATTTGTAGATGGAAATGTGAGTCTACTTTCAGGAAAAATTTACAGAACTGGTTTTCGGGTTTTGGAACTCGAGATATGATTTTTAAGGTGACAGTGACGTAGTTAGCCAACTCGTCTAGAAATTTAAAATGGACTGTGCAAATAAGTGATTTAAGTCTACAAACCCCTCGTGTCCGACTCCGGCAACGGTCTCGGGTACGGGGTGTTACAATTTTATTGGTATCAGAGCTACGGTTTAGTCGATTCTAGGACTACCGTAATACGTTTGGGTCTAGCTATACATGCCATTATGTGATTATTTGATAGTGTGATGATTTCTGACATTTGCAAATGTGTTTACTTATAGTAATGGATCCCGATCCCGATCGAAAGAATGAGTGATGATCTTGAGAGTGTAGCGCTGCTCTCTGCACAAGGGACAATGCCGGACTCTCAACCTATTGCTAGTAATCCGAATGATGAAGCTAGACAAGCTTTTTATAGCGTGATGAATGATTGGTTCAACCAATACATTCGGACTAATACGGCTATTCCACAACCTCTATTCCCGACTAATACCACCCCCGCACCTACGATACCTCCGGTAGCTGACCAAATAAGGTCAAATAAGCCCCCAGTTGACAGAATCCAAAAGCATGGGGCTACTGAATTTAAAGCTACGGACAGCGATGATGCCGAGCAAGCTGAATTTTGGTTGGACAACACTATTCGGGTACTCGACGAGCTATCTTGCACACCCGATGAGTGCCTAAAGTGTACTATCTCCTTGCTACATGATTCTGCCTACTATTGGTGGAATACGTTGACTTCTATTGTGCCCAGAGAGCAAGTAACTTGGGAGTTCTTCCAAACCGAGTTTCGAAAGAAGTATATCAGTCAAAGATTCATTGACCAAAAACGGAAGGAATTTCTTGAACTCAAACAAGGTTCCATGCCGGTTACCGACTATGAACGAAAATTTGTAAGGCTTAGCCGGTACGCGCGAGAATGCATTTCTTCAGAAGCCGTGATGTGTAAACGTTTCGAGGATGGGCTGAATGATGATATAAAGATGTATGTTGGCATTTTGGAAATCCGAGAATTTGTGGCACTTGTCGAGCGAGCTTGCAAAGCCGAGGAGCTCAGTATGGAGAAAAGAAAAGCTGAGGTGGGAGCAAAGGAGTTTCGTAAGAGGTCTTCAGGGAAGCCCTTCCCACAGTCATCGAAGAAATTTAGAGATGGCTTAGGCCGGTCTAGAGACACTTCGGGCTTTTCTAGACGAGATCGCGATCGACCCCCATGCGAGTGCACGAGTCACTTCGGTCGCCAGTGTGGGAAATGATCGTCGAGATAGAACGGAGTGTCAGTATTATGGTAAATGGCATTTGGGGAGTTGTAGATTCCATGACCGCTCCTGTTACAAGTGCGGATCAGTTGACCACTTCATTAAAGATTGCCCGAGGTTGTCTGAACAGAATGTAAATCAGAGTGGGAAACCGGGTGCTACCACTGCTCGAGGTAGATCATCTAGAAATACGGGCAATGCTAGTGGTGGTCAGAGAGGATCTAGAGATGCTACGACCAGATCTGAGGCTCGTGCTCCTGCTAGAGCTTATGCTATACGCGCACGGGAGGATGCTTCCTCGCCAGACGTTATTACCGGTACTTTTACTCTCTTTCATACTAATGTGATTGCTTTGATTGACCCCGGTTCTACTCATTCTTATATATGTGAAACCTTAGCATCCAGTAAGACTTTACCTATTGAGTCTACTGAGTTCGTAATTCGGGTTACAAATCCCTTGGGTCGTTACGTACTTGTCAACAAAGTGTGTAAGAAATGTCCCCTAGTAATTCGAGGTTCCTGTTTTCCGGCAGACTTGATGCTTTTGCCGTTTGATGAATTTGATGTTATCCTCAGTTTAGATTGGTTGACCGTGCATGATGCGGTTGTGAATTGCAAAAGCAAGACTATTGATTTGAGGTGCGTAAATAATGAGATAATCCGAGTTGAGTCTACGGACTTAAAGGGGTTGCCAGCTGTAATATCATTAATGTTGGCCCAGAAATATGTAAGAAAGGGGTGCGAAGCATACCTTGCGTATGTACTTGATGACAAAGAGTTAGAAAAGAAACCCGAATCTGTGCCGATGGTTTGTGAATACCCGAATGTTTTTCCCGAGGAATTACCGGGTTTACCACCTGTTCGGGAGGTAGAGTTTGGTATTGAGCTTGTACCTGGGACTACGCCGATTTCGATAGCTCCGTATCGTATGGCACCAACCGAGTTAAAAGAGTTGAAAGCTTTGTTGCAAGAATTGACGGATAGAGGTTTCGCTCGACCAAGTTTCTCGCCTTGGGGTGCACCAGTATTGTTTGTGAAAAAGAAGGACGGAACCATGAGGTTGTGCATTGTGACAGCCCAAAATTGACCCTAATCAGAATGTGGTTTTGGGACCACAAAACCGAGGCATAAAAATAATTTAAAATTTATTTTGATGCCTATAATATGTGTGTATTCATGTGTGACATTTTTGATGTTTTGATTTAGAGTTATAAAGGTAAATTTCACTAGAAAGGACCTAGTAGTAAACTTTGAAAGTATGATGGGAAGATGTGTGATGACTAGTTGATCATGCATGCAAAAATAAAGGATTTGCATGTCAAATTTCCCCAAAGGAAGCTTAGTGGCCGGCCATGACATGGTTTATGGGCAAAGAAAACATGTTGAAACATGTTTTGTTAATGGATGATGAGAGAAATGATTAATAATTAAGATGTGGGAAGAGAAACAAAAAAAATAATGTGTGTGAGTGTAGCATCCCCCCCCATTGCCGTGTAGGTAAGAAAGAAAAACAAAAAAAATTTGTTCATCTTTTTCCCTCCTTCCTTTGGCCGAAATTTCTAAGAGGAAGAAGAGATTTTTGCTTCATTTTCTTTGTTTAGAAGAGATCTAGAAGGAGATTTGGCTAAACTTGCATCAAGATTAAGGTATGTATGAGGTTGTGTCATGAGATTCATGCATGTTTTAGTTGCTAACTTGATGTTCATGTTAGCCATGGTTCAAATCCTTGTTATGCCATGGAAATGGTATTTGGCCAAAGTTGATATTGTGTTAAAGCCATTGCATGCTAAAAGTGAAGCTTGTTGATGATGCATGTAATGATGGATTGACTACTCTTGAAATTTCTTTTTAGTATTCTTGAGTAGGGCATTGAGTCCTTTGTTTAACCATGACCAAAAATTGAAAGGGTGTGGTGTGTGATGTATTCGCCATGGTATGCTCATGAGCATGGTTTATGCTTCTTGCATGATAGTTAAAATTTGTGTTTTGAATGGTTATGAACACCTTGAAATTGACCTTGCACCTATATGTTTATATATGTTTGCACATGATGATTTGGTTATGAAATAAATGATAAATATGTTTGTTTAAAGAAGAAATTGTTGAAGAATGTTTGTGAAATCTCCATGTACATTCGGCCTAGTACATATATGGTGTGAAAAACCTTGAAATTTATTGTTGATTTGGTGCAAGTATGACTAAGTATAATCGGCCATATGAGTGCTTGATGCTATGTTATAATTATTGAGCTCAAGTATGTAGATGTAAGTGTGTGCGGCCTTATAAGGGCTAAGTACCTTGGATTCCCCTTTGATATTCAAACGACTAAATCAATTTATTTGTTAACATAAAGCTCAAGAGCTTAGAGGGCCACAATTGGATAAGGGGAAAGAAAAAGTGATCGAATAGCCGTTGAAGTCGTTCGACAACATCCGAAGTAAGTCTTCAAGAAATGACCCTACTTGAATTATGTGAAATGAAATACGGATGTGTAATGATTATTGATATATGTGTGTATGAGTATTTGAATGATACTCGGGCTAAGTCCCGAAGGCGATTATGCTAGTGATATGTTTGTGTTTGAGCCCTAGTAACGAAAACGAAACATGGATGTGTAATGATTATTGATGTATGTGTGCATGAGCAATTGAATGATACCCGGCTAAGTCCCAAGACATTTATGCTAGTATTTATATCCGGTTAAGACCAAGGCAATTGTGCTAGTGACTACATCCGGCTAAGACCAAGGCATTCGTGCAAGTTGTTATATCCGGCTAATACCAAGGCATTTGTGCAAGTCGTTATATCCGGCTAAGACCAAGGCATTCGTGCGTGTGGTTATATCCGGTTGTATTCAAGAAGCTTGGGCTGAAGGTGGCGTTGGTTGCTGTAATAAATTTAATTAGTACGCTCGAAAGGCCCAAAGGATAAGGTATGTTTACATGTGCATTGGAAAAGTCAATACGTTTGAATAATATTCGTTCAATCGACTAACGAATTTTCAGCTCTTGAATTGGTTGATATCTTGTGAATGGATATAATGATGAAGTGTGAAGTAAGTATGATTATGTGAATGTGTATTAATGAAATGATTCATTTGGCTATGTGAATGTAATGCTTTAGTTAAAGCCGATTTCATTGCTTGAGACTTACTAAGCATAAAAATGCTTACCCCGTTGCTTTGGCTCTCTGTTTTATAGATTTTGCTCGTTAGCGATCGGATTCGGGATCATTGAAGTGAAGACATCCACACTATCAAACCCCCTTTTTTTGGTACTCTTTTAGTTAAACTTTGGATGTGGCATGTATAGGACTACCCTCGATTGTTTTTAAGTTCTTTGTGATGTATATGTGTACGGCCATGCGAAAATGGTTCGTAAAAGTGGAGGATGGAATTTGACCATTTGTGCTTTGTAATTATATTTGGTTTCATGATGTGATTATGGTTTGGAATGAGAGTGTTGGTCACATGATCAGCCATTGGAATGGCTAAATATGATCATATGTGGACCTATGTATGTCAAAATTTTAGTTGGCCCATGGAAACCACAAGATAGGTAAAGTTTACCTTGAAAATAGATGCTGGCAGCAGCAGTGGTGCGGATTTGAAAAATCTCCAAAATTTGTAGGATTGGTATTAAATAGTGAATAAGTTATGTAAACGAACCTTGACGAGTCTATTTTCATATGAAAGTAACGAAACGATCATATGAACAGTGTACCAAGAGATATTAAAGTTCTCGTGAGACAGGGCCAGAACGGTTTCTGGGTCCCCTGTCGCGACTTTTAAAATTTACTAGAAATTATCCAGAATGAATTAGGAGTCATGCCCTATATGTGCAGATTCCTTTTTGAGTCTAGTTTCATTATAAACAAACGGTAACAGTATTAAAGCTTTTTACAGAGAGATATTCAAGTTGTAACGAGCGAGGGTCAGTGTAGTCGACCTCTGTAACATGGGTGACTTTAACTAATAAACTGTACCAATTGGCCCAACCAAAAATTCTAGAAATAAATCCATGGGAGGATATATAAGTCTAAATTCGGGGAAAATTTACAGAATCAGTTTTCGAGTTTTGAAACTCGAGATATGATTTTTAAGGCGACAGTGATGCAGTTTTCTAGCCTGTCTGGAAATGCCAAATTGGTCGGTGCTTTAAGAGGACTTGGCTCGTTAACCCCTCGTGTCCGACACCGGTGATGGTCTCGGGTTCGGGGTGTTACAATTTTATTGGTATCAAAGCTACGATTTAGTCGATTCTAGGACTACCGTGATATGTTTGGGGTCTAGCTATACATGCCATTAAGTGATGAATTGATAGTGTGGTGATTTCTGACAATTTGAATTTGTGTTTGTTTATAGCAATGGATCCCGATCCCAACCGAGCAATAGCTGATGATGTGGAGAGTGTGGCGCCTGCTCCCGTGCAAGGGACAGCACCGGCGGACTCTCAACCTATGGCTAGCAATCCAAATGATGAGGCTAAGCAAGCCTTTTATAGTGTGATGAATGATTGGTTCAACCAATACATTCGAACTAACCCGGCTGTTCCACAACCTCCATTCCCAACTAATGCAACCCCCGCACCTATAATACCTCCGGTAACTGACCAAATAAGGTCAAGTAAGCCCCCAGTCGACAGAATTCGTAAACATGGGGCCACTGAATTCAAAGCTACGGATAGTGACGATGCCGAGCAAGCTGAATTTTGGTTGGACAACACTATCCGGTGCTCGATGAGCTATCTTGTACACCGATGAGTGCTTAAAGTGTACTATCTCCTTGCTACGCGATTCGCCTACTATTGTGGAGTACTCGACTTACAGTGCCTAGAGAGCAAGTAACTTGGGAGTTCTTTCAAACCGAGTTCAAAAAGTATATCGATCGAGATTCATCGACCAAAAGCGAAAGGAATTTCTTGATCTTAAGCAAGGCTCTATGTCCGTTCTTCGACTACGAGCGAAAATTTGTTAGAATCGAGATACGCTCGGAATGTGTTTCGTCCAAGCTATTATGTGTAAATGCTTCGAGGATGGGCTGAATGATGATATAAGGATGTTCGTTGGCATTCTCGAAATACGAGAGTTCGTAGTACTTGTTGAGCGAGCTTGTAAAGTCAAGAGCTTAGAAAGGAGAAACAAAAGTTGATGTGGGAACCGGAGAATTTCAAAAGGTCCTCGGAAAGTCTCTTCAACAGCATCGAAGAGATTTCGAGATGATGTGAGCCGGTCTAGAGGCGCTTCGGCTTTTCTAGACGAGATCGCGATCGACCCCTGTGACCACACGAGTCACTTCGATCGCCATGGTGGAAATGATCATCGAGAGAGCGAGTGTCCGCATTGTGGCAAATGGCATTCGGGAGTCAGAGGTTCCGTGATCGCTCTGCTATAAGTGTGGATCGGCCGACCACTTTATCAAGGATTGCCCGAGGTTGCTTGAACAAAATGTAAGTCAAAGTGGAAACCCGGGTGCTACCACTGCTCGAGGTAGGCCATCCAGAAATACGGGAAATGCTAGTGGCGGTCAGAGAGGGTTGAGAGATGCTACAACAATACCCGAGGCTCGTGCTCCTGCTAGGACTTATGCCATACGCACGCGCGAGGATGCTGCCTCACCAGATGTCATTACCGGTACTTTCACTCTTTTCGATACTAATGTGATTGCTTTGATTGACCCTGGTTCTACTCATTCTTATATATGCGAAACCTTAGCATCCAGTAAGACTTTGCCTATTGAGTCTACTGAGTTTGTAATTCGGGTGTCAAACCCCTTGGGTCATTACGTGCTTGTCAACAAAGTGTGTAAGAAAAGTCCCTTAGTATTTCGAGGTTCTTGTTTTCCGGCGGACTTGATGCTTTTGCCGTTCGATTTAATTCGACGTTATTCTTGGTTTGGATTGGTTGACCATGCACGATGCGGTTGTAAATTGCAAAAGCAAGACTATCGATCTGAGGTGCGCGAATAACGAGATAATTCGGGTTGAGTCTACGTACTTAAAGGGGTTGCCAGCTGTAATATCAGCAATGTTGGCCCAGAAATATGTAAGAAAAGGGTGCGAAACGTACCTTGCGTATGTGCTCGATGACAAGGAGTCAGAAAAGAAACCCGAATCTGCGCGATGGTTTGTGAATACCCGGATGTTTTCCACGAAGAATTGCCGTGTTTACCTGCTCGGAAATAGAGTTTGGCATCAAATTGGTACCGGTACCACTCCAATTCGATAGCTCCGTATCGTATGGCACCAACGAATTAAAGGAGTTGAAAGCTCGGTTGCAAGAATTGGTGGATAGAGGTTTTGCTCGCCTTGAGTTTTTCACCTTGGGGTGCACCAAAGTTGTTTGTGAAAAGAAGGATGGAACCATGAGGTCGTGCATCGACTATCATCGACTTAATAAAGTGACGATAAAGAACAAATATCCGCTATCACAGTATCGATGACTTGTTCGATCAACTGAAGGAGCCTCGGTGTTCTCGAAAATAGATTTGAGATCGGGCTATTATCAATTGCGAATTCGAGATTCGGACGTACCCAAGACTACCTTCAGAACGAGATATGGTCACTACGAGTTCCTAGTGATGCCGTTTGGGCTTACTAATGCCCCTGCGGTATTTATGGATTTGATGAATCGGATCTTGCACCATATTTGGATCGGTTCGTAGTCGTGTTCATTGATGACATCTTGGTCTATTCAAGAAATGAGACCGAACATCTTGAACACCGAGGTTAGTCTTGCAAATTTTACGGGATAAGCAATTATATGCTAAGTTCAAGAGTGTGAGTTACGGTTAAGAGAGGTTAGCTTCTTGGGGCATGTGGTATCTCGATCGGTATTCGAGTCGACCAGAACAAAATTTCAGCCATACTTAACTGGAAGCCTCCGAGAAATATTACCGAGGTTCGAGCTTTTTGGGGCTTGCTTGGTTATTACCGACGATTTGTAAAGGTTTCTCAACGATAGCCACGCCAATGACGGCTTACTCCAAAAGGATGTTAAGTTCGAATGGACGGAGAAATGTCGAAAAGTTTTGATCAACTGAAAACTTATTTGATGAAGCCCCAATTCTAGTGCAACCCGAATCGGCAAAGAGTTTGTCATCTATAGTGACGCCTCCTACTTGGGTTAGGTTGCGTATTGATGCAAGAAGGTCGAGTTGTGGCCTATCGTCGAGGCAATTAAAGCCACATGAGAAAAATTATCGGACCCATGATCTCGAATTGGTCGCCATCGTATTCGCCTTAAAGATATGGCGACATTACTTATTTGGTGAGAAGTGCCATGTGTATTCGGATCACAAAAGTCTCAAATATTTGATGACTCAAAGAGACTTAAATCTGCGACAAAGACGTTGGCTCGAGTATGTTAAAGGATTATGAGTGGTCATTGACTATCACCCGGAAAGGCGAATGTGGTTGCGGATGCCTTAAGTCGAAATCATTATTCGCTCTGACGATGAATGTGCACTTGTCCGCTCGATCCGACAATGTGTTAGTAGCTGAATTGAAAGCCAAACCATTATTGATACATCAAATTCGTGAAGCTCAGAAAGTCGACGATGAGTTGGTTGCAAAACGGGATGAGTGTGTTCCGAACAAGGAATTGGAGTTTCAGATCGATGATGACGATTGTTTGAGGTTCAGGAGTCGTCTGTGTGTTCTAAAGAATTCGGAACTTATTTCGATAATTCTGAACGAAGCCCATTGTAGCCGAATGGCAATCCACCCGGGGAGTACGAAGATGTACAATGATTTGAAACGTCGGTTTTGGTGGCATGGTATGAAACGAGACATCTTCGACTTTGTTTCGAGGTGTTTAATATGTCAACAAGTGAAAGCGGAACATCAAGTGCCTTCAGGATTACTTCAGCCGATCACGATACCCGAGTGGAAATGGGATCGAGTCACAATGGACTTCGTATCTGGACTGCCATTGTCAGCGAGTAAGAAGGATGCGATTTGGGTCGTTGTAGATAGATTGACTAATTCGGCTCACTTTGTCCCCGTATGTACGGATTTTTCAATGGACAAACTAGCCGAATCATGACGTTTCTCGATTGTGAGATTACACAGGTGCCTATTTCCATCGTGTCGGATAGAGATCCGAGATTTACCTCGCGATTTTGGAAGAAGCCGCAAGAAGCTTTGGGTACCAAGCTACATTTCAAGACCGCCTTTCACCCCCAAACCGATGGTCAATCTGGCGGATAATTCAGATACTTGAGGATATGTTAAGATGTTGCATCCTCGAGTTTAGTGGTTCATGGGAACGATATTTGCCTTTGATTGAATTCGCACAACAATAGTTTTCAATCAAGTATTAAGATGGCACCCTACGAGGCTTTGTACGATCGTAAATGCCGTACACCATTGTTTTGGACCGAGCTCGGTGAAAGCAAAATTTTCGGGTGGATTTGATTAGAGATGCTTGAGCAGAAAGTGAAAGTAATCCATGAAAGTCAAAGATAGCCTCCGATCGTCGAGAAGTCGTGCGCGGATCTGAAGCGTAAAGACATCGAGCATCAGGTGGGAGATAAAGTGTTTCTCAAGGTTTCGCCTTGGAAAAAGATACTCAGATTCGACCGTAAGGGCAAGTTGAGCCCGAGGTTCATTGGGCCATATGAGATTCCGAGCGAGTCGGTCCAGTTGCATATCGTTTGATTTTGCCCCCTGAACTCGAAAAGATTCACGATGTCTTTCATGTTTCGATGCTTCGACGCTATAGATCTGATCCATCGCATGTGATTAGTCCATCAGAGGTTGAAATTCAAGCCAATATGAGTTATGAGGAAGAACCGATTCGTATCCTAGCACGTGAAGTGAAAGAGTTGCGAAACAAGCGGGTTCCGCTAGTGAAAGTGTTATGGCTCAAACACGGGATAGAAGAAGCTACTTAGGAAACCGAGAACTCTATGAAAGAGCGATACCCAACCCTATTTACCGGTAAGATTTTCGGGGACGAAAATTTCTTAAGTGGGGGAGAGTTGTGACAGCCCAAAATTAACCCTAGTCAGAATGTGGTTTCGGGACCACAAAACCGAGGCATAAAAATAATTTAAAATTTATTTTGATGCCTATAATATGTGTGTATTCATGTGTGACATTTTTGATGTTTTGATTTAGAGTTATAAAGGTAAATTTCACTAGAAAGGACCTAGTAGTAAACTTTGAAAGTATGATGGGAAGATGTGTGATGACTAGTTGATCATGCATGCAAAAATAAAGGATTTGCATGTCAAATTTCCCCAAAGGAAGCTTAGTGGCCGCCATGACATGGTTTATGGGCAAAGAAAACATGTTGAAACATGTTTTGTTAATGGATGATGAGAGAAATGATTAATAATTAAGATGTGGGAAGAGAAACAAAAAAATAATGTGTGTGAGTGTAGCATCCCCCATTGCCGTGTAGGTAAGAAAGAAAAACAAAAAATTTGTTCATCTTTTCCCTCCTTCCTTTGGCCGAAATTTCTAAGAGGAAGAAGAGATTTTTGCTTCATTTTCTTTGTTTAGAAGAGATCTAGAAGGAGATTTGGCTAAACTTGCATCAAGATTAAGGTATGTATGAGGTTGTGTCTGAGATTCATGCATGTTTTAGTTGCTAACTTGATGTTCATGTTAGCCATGGTTCAAATCCTTGTTATGCCATGGAAATGGTATTTGGCCAAAGTTGATATTGTGTTAAAGCCATTGCATGCTAAAAGTGAAGCTTGTTGATGATGCATGTAATGATGGATTGACTACTCTTGAAATTTCTTTTTAGTATTCTTGAGTAGGGCATTGAGTCCTTTGTTTAACCATGACCAAAAATTGAAAGGGTGTGGTGTGTGATGTATTCGCCATGGTATGCTCATGAGCATGGTTTATGCTTCTTGCATGATAGTTAAAATTTGTGTTTTGAATGGTTATGAACACCTTGAAATTGACCTTGCACCTATATGTGTATATATGTTTGCACATGATGATTTGGTTATGAAATAAATGATAAATATGTTTGTTTAAAGAAGAAATTGTTGAAGAATGTTTGTGAAATCTCCATGTACATTCGGCCTAGTACATATATGGTGTGAAAAACCTTGAAATTTATTGTTGATTTGGTGCAAGTATGACTAAGTATAATCGGCCATATGAGTGCTTGATGCTATGTTATAATTATTGAGCTCAAGTATGTAGATGTAAGTGTGTGCGGCCTTATAAGGGCTAAGTACCTTGGATTCCCCTTTGATATTCAAACGACTAAATCAATTTATTTGTTAGCATAAAGCTCAAGAGCTTAGAGGGCCACAATTGGATAAGGGGAAAGAAAAAGTGATCGAATAGCCGTTGAAGCCGTTCGACAACATCCGAAGTAAGTCTTCAAGAAATGACCCTACTTGAATTATGTGAAATGAAATACGGATGTGTAATGATTATTGATATATGTGTGTATGAGTATTTGAATGATACCCGCTAAGTCCCGGCGATTATGCTAGTGATATGTTTGTGTTTGAGCCCTAGTAACGAAAAACGAAACATGGATGTGTAATGATTATTGATGTATGTGTGCATGAGCAATTGAATGATACCCGGCTAAGTCCCAAGACATTTATGCTAGTATTTATATCCGGTTAAGACCAAGGCAATTGTGCTAGTGACTACATCCGGCTAAGACCAAGGCATTCGTGCAAGTTGTTATATCCGGGCTAATACCAAGGCATTTGTGCAAGTCGTTATATCCGGCTAAGACCAAAGGCATTCGTGCGTGTGGTTATATCCGGTTGTATTCAAGAAGCTTGGGCTGAAGGTGAGCGTTGGTTGCTGTAATAAATTTAATTAGTACGCTCGAAAGGCCCAAAGGATAAGGTATGTTTACATGTGCATTGGAAAAGTCAATACGTTTGAATAATATTCGTTCAATCGACTAACGAATTTTCAGCTCTTGAATTGGTTGATATCTTGTGAATGGATATAATGATGAAGTGTGAAGTAAGTATGATTATGTGAATGTGTATTAATGAAATGATTCATTTGGCTATGTGAATGTAATGCTTTAGTTAAAGCCGATTTCATTGCTTGAGACTTACTAAGCATAAAAATGCTTACCCCGTTGCTTTGGCTCTCTGTTTTATAGATTTTGCTCGTTAGCGATCGGATTCGGGATCATTGAAGTGATGTCATCCACACTATCAAACCCCCTTTTTTTGGTACTCTTTTAGTTAAACTTTGGATATGGCATGTATAGGACTACCCTCGATTGTTTTAAGTTCTTTGTGATGTATATGTACGGCCATGCGAAAATGGTTCGTAAAAGTGGAGGATGGAATTTGACCATTTGTGCTTTGTAATTATATTTGGTTTCATGATGTGATTATGGTTTGGAATGAGAGTGTTGGTCACATGATCAGCCATTGGAATGGCTAAATATGATCATATGTGGACCTATGTATGTCAAAATTTTAGTTGGCCCATGGAAACCACAAGATAGGTAAAGTTTACCTTGAAAATAGATGCTGGCAGCAGCAGTGGTGCGGATTTGAAAAATTGCCAAAATTTGTAGGATTGGTATTAAATAGTGAATAAGTTATGTAAACGAACCTTGATGAGTCTATTTTCATATGAAAGTAACAAAACGATCATATGAACAGTGTACCGAGAGATATTAAAGTTCTCGTGAGACAGGGCCAGAACGGTTTCTGGGTCCCCTGTCGCGACTTTGAAAATTTACTATAAATTATCCAGAATGAATTAGGAGTCATGCCCTATATGTGCAGATTCCTTTTTGAGTCTAGTTTCATTAGAAATAAACGGCACCAGTATTAAAGCCCTTTACAGAGAGATATTCAAGTTGTAACGAGCGAGGGTCAGTGTAGTCGACCTCTGTAACATGGGTGACTTTAACTAATAAACTGTACCAATTGGCCCGAGCAAAAATTCTAGAAATAAATCCATGGGAGGATATATGAGTCTAATTTCGGGGAAAATTTACGGAATCAGTTTCCGAGTTTTGAAACTCGAGATATGATTTTTAAGGCTACAGTGATGCAGTTTTCCAGCCTGTCTGGAAATGCCAAATTGGTCGGTGCTTTAAGAGGACTTGGCTCGTTAACCCCTCGTGTCCGACACTGGCGATGGTCTCGGGTTCGGGGTGTTACATGCATCGACTATCATCAGCTGAATAAAGTGACAATAAAGAATAAATATCCGTTACCGCGTATTGATGATTTGTTTGATCAACTAAAGGGAGCCTCAGTGTTTTCAAAGATAGATTTGAGATCAGGTTATTACCAGTTGCGAATTCGAGATTCGGATATACCCAAAACTGCTTTCAGAATGAGATATGGCCACTACGAGTTCTTAGTGATGCCGTTTGGGCTCACTAATGCCCCTGCGGTATTTATGGATTTGATGAATCGGATCTTCAGACAGTATTTGGACCGGTTCGTAGTTGTGTTTATTGATGACATCTTGGTCTATTCAAGAGATGAGGCCGAACATCTTTGAGCACCGAGATTAGTGTTGCAAATTTTACGGGATAAGCGGTTATATGCTAAGTTCGAGAAGTGTGAGTTCGGTTAAGAGAGGTTAACTTCTTGGGTCATGTGGTATCTGCATCGTATTCGAGTTGATCCGAGCAAAATTTCAGCCATATTTAATCGAAACCTCCGAGAAATATTATTGAGGTTCGAGCTTTTTGGGACTTGCTTGGCTACTACCGACGGTTTGTAAAGGTTTCTCGATGATAGCCACACCAATGACGGCTACTTCAAAAGATGTTAAGTTCGAATGGACGGAAAAATGTCAGAAAAGTTTTGATCAACTGAAAACTTATTTGACCGAAGCTCCAATTCTAGTGCAGCCCGAATCAGGCAAAGAGTTTGTCATTTATAGTGATGCATCCCTACTTGGGTTGGGTTACGTATTGATGCAAGAAGGTCGAGTTGTGGCCTTTGCGTCTAGACAATTGAAGCCACATGAGAAAAATTATCCGACCCATGATCTCAAACTAGCTGCCATCGTATTTGCCTTGAAAATATGGCAACATTATTTATTTGGTGAGAAGTGCCATGTATATTCGAATCACAAAAGTCTCAAATATTTGATGACTCAAAGAGACTTGAATCTGCGACAAAGGCGTTGGCTTGAGTTGTTGAAAGATTATGAACTTGTCATTGACTATCACCCGGGAAAGGCTAATGTGGTTGCGGATGCCTTAAGTCGTAAATCGCTGTTTTCTTTACAAGCGATGAATGTACACTTGTTTGTTCTATCCGACAATGTGTTAGTGGCAGAATTAAAGGCCAAACCATTGTTGATTCATCAAATTCGTGAAGCTCAGAAAGTCGATGGTGAATTGTTTGCAAAACGGGCTGAATGTGTTCCGAATATGGAATCAGAGTTTCAAATCGATGATGACGATTGTTTGAGGTTCAGAAGTCGGTTGTGTGTCCCAAGAAACTCAGAACTCATTTCGATGATTCTGAACGAAGCTTATTGTAGCCGAATGTCGATTCACCCGGGGAGTACGAAAATGTACAACGATCTGAGACGTCAGTTTTGGTGGCATGGTATGAAACGGACATTTCCGATTTTGTTTCGAAGTGTTTAATATGTCAGCAAGTGAAGGCAGAACATCAAGTGCCTACGGGTTTACTTCAGCCGATCATGATACCTGAATGGAAATGGGATCGAGTCACGATGGATTTTGTATCTGGGTTGCCAGTGTCGGCAAGTAAGAAGGATGCGATTTGGGTTGTTGTTGATAGATTGACTAATTCGGCTCACTTTATCCCCGTACGTACAGATTTTTCATTGGATAAACTAGCTGAATTGTATGTTTCTCAGATCGTGAGATTACACGGAGTACTGATTTCTATTGTGTCGGATAGAGATCCGAGATTCACCTCACGATTTTGGAAGAAATTGCAAGAAGCTTTGGGTACCAAGTTGCATTTTAGCACTGCTTTTCACCCCCAAACCGATGGTCAATCCGAGCGGATAATTCAAATACTCGAGGATATGTTGAGATGCTGCATCCTTGAGTTTAGTGGTTCATGGGAACGATATTTACCTTTGATTGAATTCGCTTACAACAATAGTTTTCAGTCAAGTATTAAGATGGCACCTTACGAGGCTTTGTACGGTCGAAAATGCCGTACACCATTGTTTTGGACCGAGCTCGGTGAAAGTAAAATTTTCGGAGTTGATTTGATTAAAGATGCTGAATAGAAAGTAAAAGTAATCCGTGAAAGTCTCAAGGCGACCACAGATTGCCGAAGTCATCTGAATTTGAAACGAAAAGACATTGAGTATCAGGTGGGAGACAAAGTGTTTCTTAAAGTTTCACCTTGGAAAAAGATACTCAGATTTGGCCGTAAGGGCAAATTGAGTCCGAGATTCATTGGGCCGTATGAAATCTCCAAACGAGTTGGTCCAGTTGCGTATAGATTGATTTTGCCCCCGGAACTTGAAAAGATTCACGACGTCTTTCATGTTTCGATGCTTCGACGTTATAGATCTGATCCATCACACATAATTAATCCATCAGAGGTTGAAATTCAACCTGATATGAGTTATGAAGAAGAACCGATTCGTATCCTGGATCGTGAAGTGAAAGAGTTACGAAACAAAAGGGTTCCTTTAGTAAAAGTGTTATGGCTCAAACACGGAATGGAAGAAGCTACTTGGGAGACCGAGAACTCTATGAAAGAACGATACCCAAACCTATTTACCGGTAAGATTTTCGGGGACGAAAATTTCTTAAGTGGGGGAGAGTTGTGACAGCCCTAAACTGACCCTAGTCGGAAAGTGGTTTCGGGGCCACTAAACCGAGTCATGAAAATAATTAACCGTTATAGTTGATGCTCATTATATGTATATATGCATGTGTGAAAATTTCATGTTTGAATTTTGTTAATTGTAAGTGAATTTTATCAAATAGGACTTATGTGAGAAAATTCAGAAATGTGCTAGGCAAATGTAAAGAGGCCTAATAATGCATGTTGTGAAATGGTGGGTTTGCATGTCAAATTGCCCAATATTTGAGCTAGTGGCCGGCCATGCTATTGCGCATAGCATATTTTAAGCATGGTGTGCTAATGTGGTATGTAGGAAACAATAAAATAAAAAGCTAGTAATAAAGAAATGGAAAAAGGAAAATGATGAAAATAAAGAAAAAAAAATGTCCATCCTTTTTCATTCTTCTTGACCGAAAATTCAAAAGGAAAGAAAGGAGGAAATGTTGAAGAGATTCGGCCATGCTTGTAGCTAGGTTAAGGTAAGTTTGATGTTGTTCCATGAGATTCATGCATATTTTTGATGTTAGTTTGAGTTCTACCTAGCCCATGGTTTAAATCTTGCTATGTGATGAAGATGATACTCGGCCATGGATATTGTTTTCTTGGTTGGTGTTTGTTTCATGCTAAATCTAGATGAACAATGGGGGTTGTCATTTAGGTTAAGATCAAAGAAATTAATCTTGTTAAAACTTTGAACTAGTAATGCCCATATGTGTGATAGCCGAACATAGACTTTGTTTAAAGTCTTGGTCAAAGGCCGGTTAAGTGTTTTGGAAATGATTAAGCTAGGTGTTTAATCTTTTGGTTCGGCATAGTACAAAAATTGTTGCTAGATGAAGAAAAATTCAGCCAGCAAGATGTGTGCTAAGGCCGAATATAATTTTGTATATTAATGAGTAATGCATGTGTTGAATTGATGGAATGGAGAGGATGCTTTAATAGTGCATATATGTGTATTAGCCAAGTTTTGAACTTGAAACAAAATGGTATTTGGTCAATACAAGTGACCATACTTGTAAAATGTATTAAGTATGCAATCGGCCTCAACATAGACATGCCTGTTCGGCCACATGAATGAGTACATAAGTTGATGTGTATGTTCGGCCATAGGTAAGCATATTGATGGCTTTGTCTTGACTTAGAAAATTCGGCTAAGGGGAATATTAGCTAATATGTTGAATTCGATTCGTGATTTCGTACATATGTGACTCTAATGTCTAATGTATATATGGGCTAAGTACCTTGAGCTTTTCTTTTGATGTTCGAATGAATTGTATTAAATTGCTTAATGTGATTAAAAATGCGTATGACCATTGTGTATTTGAGCTAGAAGGTGGCTATATGACCTATTAAATTTCTTGTCATATTCGACCATAAGCTAGCATAATGAGACTTTAATAAGTTAAACTTGTGTGAACTAGCTCAAGAGCCTAGAGGAACACAGTTGGATAAGGGAAAGGAAAAAGTGATCGAATAGCCGCCGAAATTGTTTGACCACTATGTAATAGGTAAAGTCTACCTTAAAGGCAGATGCTGACAGCAGCAGTGGTGTGAATTTTAAAAATCACTAAAAATAGTAGGAATGGAATTAAATAGTGAATAAATTGTGTAATCTAACCTTGATGAATCTACTTCCATATGGAAGAAACGAAACGGTCATATGAGTCGTATTTTAAGAGATATTTAAGTTTTCGTGGGACAGGGCCAGACTGATTTCTGGATCCCCTGATCTGACTTTGGAAATTCAATATAAATTAACAAGAGATAATTAGAAGTCATGCCATATATGTATAGATTCCTTTTTGCGTCTAGTTTCATTAGAAACAAACGGCATAAGTATTGAAGCCCTGTATAAGGAGTTATCTAAGTCGCAATGCAGGAAGGTCAGTGTAGTCGAACCCTGTAACAGGGGAGACTTTAACTAATAAACTGTACTAATTTGCTCAACCAAAAATTCTAGAAAAAAATTTGTAGATGGAAATGTGAGTCTACTTTCAGGAAAAATTTACAAAACTGGTTTTCGGGTTTTGGAACTCGAGATATGATTTTTAAGGTGACAGTGACGCAGTTAGCCAGCTCGTCTAGAAATTTAAAATGGACTGTGCAAATAAGTGATTTAAGTCTGCAAACCCCTCGTGTCCGACTCCGGCAACGGTCTCGGGTACGGGGTGTTACACAAACGAACAGAAGCAAAAAGGATGAGAAATTGAGAGAAGTATTTCATCTGGGTAACATACATACTGCTGTTTGTTGCCACCTTTAACATTTTACATTTAAAATGGATAATTTGTATGTTTTAAACTTAGGGACTAAATTGAATAAAAGAAGAAAAGAAGAACTATAGGGGCAATTTTTTAAAATGTCAAAAATGACCAAAATGAAGGAAATGAATTTTTTTATTGATTAAATTAATAATTTGAATGAAATTATTAATTTGGATCAAGATTGGGTGACAACCGGGGAAAATGGAAAATTTACCAAAATGCCCCTGAATGTTGATATTTCTGCAATTTTGCCAGGTAAGTTCGTGTAACTTGTGTGACAGCCCTAAAGCGACCCTAGTCGGGAAGTGGTTTCGGGACCGCTAAACCGAGGCACCAAAATATTTGAATGTGATAATTATTGTCTAGAATATGTAAATATGAATGTATGAAAGTTTCAAGCTTCGATTTAGTCGATTGCATGTGAATTCAGTTAGTAGGACTTATGTGAGAAAATTTAAAAATGTGCTAGGCAAATGCAAAGTGGCCTAATAATACATGTTGTGAAAATGAGGGATTTGCATGTCAAATTTCCCCAAAGATAGCCTAGTGGCCGACCATGACAAGGTTTATGGGCAAAGAAAACATGTCATAACATGTTTTGTTAATGGATGATGATAAAAATGATTAAAAATTTAAGGTTGTAGGAAGAGAAACAAAAAAAAAAAAATGTGTGTGTGTATGGTTGCCCCCCCTTGCCGTGAATGGATGAAAGAAAACAAAAAAAAAAGAGAGAGCTTCATTCCTTTGGTTTCTCTTAGCCGAATTGAAGAAAGAAAGGGGAAGGGGAGATTTCAGTCAACTTTAAGCTCAAAACAAGGTTAGTAATTCATGTTAGATTTTGAAATTTCAGCTTAATGTAAGTTAATTACTAAGTTCTTTAACTAGCCCATGTTAAAATTTTGGATTTGGGTGATGCATGAAGTATTCGGCCATGGGTGATAGTGAAGGGGGTTGATTATTTTCTTTGTGTTAAATGAGTGATTGTGGATGGGTGAAGTGTGAGCTAGTTAAATATTCATATAGTTAGGTTGGATGATAGGAAGAAAAATCGGCTTGTGCATGTACACTAAGGCCGAATATGAAGTTGGAGATTTGTGGGCAATGTATGTGTTTTGAAGTGATAGAATGGAGAGGATGCTTTAATTGTGTTATGAACAATTATGTGTTAGAAATGGTGATTTTGGGATGACTAGGATTTTCGGCCATAGTGGTCATTGAGGATTAAGGTTTATGTTTCATGCTAAACTTGATGAATCTTGGTGTATGGGTGTTTGAACTAAACTAATGATCAAATAGATGCATAAATACAAAGTAAGAAGAATCGGCTATTATGAGTAATACTATTGCCGAATGTGAAAATGCTATACTTGAGTAATGTATATGGTTGGAGTTGATAATATGAAAGGAATGCTTAAATGTGTTTGTTTAAAGAAGAAATTGTTGAAGAATGTATGTGAACTTAGCAAGTGCATTCGGCTTAGTACATTTATAATGTGAAAATCTTGGAATTTATTTTTGATTTTGTGTATGTATGACCAAGAATAATCGGCCACATGAGTAAAATGAGTATTTGATGCTATATTATAATTATTGAGCTTAAGTATGTGGATGTAAGTGTGTGCAGCCTTATAAGGGCTAAGTACCTTGAATTCCCCTTTGATATTCAAAACGATTAAATCAATTTATTTGTTAATATAAGGCTCAAGAGCAAAGGGGAACTAGATCCGATAAAGGAAAGGAAAAGGTGATTGAATAGCCGTTGGAAGCGCTCGACAACATCCGAGGTAAGTTTTCGAGCATCGAAACTTAGATTTTGATTCGATTAGACTATGTTATAAGCAAATCAAAATCGTGCCCTTTGTATGTGGCCATTGAGCCGAAAATGGCATTGCTTGTTAAGCGATTTGTGTATGAATTTTTGTTATGAAATTGAAACAGAGATGTGTCATGATTTGTTGAGATGTGTATGAATGTTCGGATGATAACCGGGCTAAGTCCTGAAGGCATTTGTGCTAGTGAATAAATCCGGGCTAAGCCCGAAGGCAATTGTGTGAGTTGTGATATCCGGGCTAAGCCCGAAGGCAATTGTGCGAGTTGTGATATCCGGGTTAAGTCCCGAAGGCATTTGTGCGAGTTACTATAACCGGGCTATGTCCCGAAGGCTTTTGAACGAGTAGCTATATCCGGTTAAACTCCGAAGGTACGTAATTCGTGAATGAATGAACTTGCTGTAAAAATTTCAGTTATTACGCTTGTGAAAAATCCCAACAAGGAGGTATGTTTCGTATGTGCTTTGCACTATTTGAGCCCTTACATATGAGTATTCGCTCCGTTGATAAATGAGCTACCGGCCTTTGGCTAAGCCGATATTTGTGTATGAATATAAGGGGTGGTATTGTGAAGTAAGCATGTCATTGAGAATTTGTGCATATGATTTATCTATTTAGCTACTTGATTGCTATACTTTGATTGTGTTTAAATTCATGGCTCAAACTTACTAAGTATTTAAAATGCTTACTCCGTTCCTTTGATTCTCTGTTTTATAGATTTTGGTTCTCAGCTATCG
Organism: Gossypium arboreum; assembly: GCF_025698485.1. Taxonomy (NCBI): domain Eukaryota; kingdom Viridiplantae; phylum Streptophyta; class Magnoliopsida; order Malvales; family Malvaceae; genus Gossypium; species Gossypium arboreum. The sequence continues at coordinate 57,975,362 of NC_069079.1, forward strand.
GACTCGGGATTTTGAAGTCGAAGTCACCCACACTATCAAAGCTCCCTCTGGGTATATTATTTCGGTTGAACTTTGAAATGGCATGTATAGGACTACCCTTTTGTCGTAGGTCATGTACCTTTCGTTTTGTATAAATTCGGATAGCCATACGAAAATGGCTTAAGTATACTTTGGGCATGGAATTATAATCATTGTATGTTGTTCATTAAGAGGCATGGAAATATTTGGAAACGATTAGCCATGGGGATGGTTAGTCATGATCATATTTTGTGCTAGTTATGCTAAAGGGCTAGTTGAATCATGGGAACTATGAAATAGGTAAAGCCTACCTTAAGGACAGATGCTGACAGCTGCAGTGGCGTGGATGTGAAAAATCACTAAAAAAAGTAGGAATGGAATTAAATAGTGAATAAATTATGTAAACGAACCTTGACGATATTTTTATAGTATAATAACGAAACGATCATATGAACAGTATGTTAAGAGATATTTAAGTTTTCGTGAGACAGGGCCAGAACGGTTTTTGGAGTCCCTGTTCTGACTTTGGAAATTCAGTATAAATTGACCAGAGATAATTAGAAGTCATTCCATATATGTACAGATTCCTTTTCGAGTCTAGTTTCTGTAGAAACAAACGGCATCAGTATTGAATCCCTGTACAGGAAGTTATCCAAGTCGTAATGCGCAAAGCTCAGTGAAGTCAAACCCTGAAACAGGGGTGACTTTAACTAATAAACTGTACTAATTGGCCAGACCAAAAATTCTAGAAAAAAATTTGTAGATGCATATATGAGTCTAGTTTCGGGGAAAAATCACGAAACTGATTTCCGAGTTGTGGAACTCAAGATATGATTTTTAAGGTGACAGTGACGCAGTGAGCCAGCTTGTCTGGAAATGTTAAAATGGACTGTGAATGTTAATCGGTAAATGCCCGATAAGTGAATTTAGTCTGTGAACCCCTCGTGTCCGACTCCGGCAACGGTATCGGGTACGGGGTGTTACAACTTGAATTATATTCTTAAATACTTGAAATGTATGTTATTGATGTGAATATGATTTAAATATTCCTTGTATGAAAATTGATGAAACATTGATATATTTGATAAAAAGGGAAAGAAATCCCGGTTGAGCGAAAAAGAATTGACGGTAAAAAGGATCTAGCCGGGACGGGTGATCCTATCCTGATATAGCCCTCTTGAAGAATACGAGTAAAATGTATTTAGCCTGGACGGGTAATCCGAATTAGGGTCTGAATTTAGCTTGGACTGGTAATTCAGATCCAAGCTCATTAGAGTAATTGTCGTTGCAGGGGATTTAGCTTGGACTGGTAATCGCGACAATATGAGTTTATATTACAAGGGATTTAGCCTGGACTAGTAATCTCGCTGTAAGGATGAGGTTCGCAGGAGTGTTCTTTCTGAAATGAAATGCGTAAGGCCATGGTTGAAAGATACCATGGCAACATGATATGAAATGTGTAAGACCATGGTTGAAAGATACCCTGGCAACATGATATGAAATGTGTAAGACCATGGTTGAAAGATACCATGGCAACATGATATGTAATGTGTAAGACTATGGTTGAAAGATACCATGGCAACATGATATGAAATGTGTAAGACCATGGTTGAAAGATACCATGGCAAAATGATATGAAATGTGTAAGACCATGGTTGAAAGATACCATAGCAACGTGACATGAAATGAACAAGACCTTGGTTGAAAGATACCATGGCAACATGACGGGAAATGAATAAGACCATGGTTGAAAGATACCATGGAAACATGACAGAAACTGAGTAAGACCATAGTTGAAAGACACTATGGCGTCATGTCTCGTACCCTATTCTGGCATCGAATATGGGTAAAGAGTGTTACATTTAGTGGTATCAGAGCTATAGTTTAGTTTATTCTCAAACTAACATAGTGTGTGTAAGAGTCTAACTATACATGCCACAAATGAACTGTGATAATGTGATGACTCTTGACAATTTTAGATTGTGTTTTCATATAGTAAATAGATCCGAACCAAGCTAAGGCTAATGAAATTGAAAGTAATGCGTCGGCTCCCGTAACTCCACAAGGCATGGAATTTGTAAGAATGAACAAACCCCCAGTTTATAAGATCCGAAAGCACAAGGCTGAATATTTCAAAGCTAATGTGGATGATGAGCCCGAGAGAGCCGAGTTTTGGCTCGAAAACTCCATTAGGGTATTTGATGAGCTGTCTTGCATACCGAATGAGTGTTTAAAGTGTGCCATCTCACTTTTGAAAGATTCTGCATAGCACTAGTGGAATACACTAGTATAGGTGGTACCAAGAGAGAGGATTACTTGGGAATTCTTTCAAGAGGAGTTTCAGAAGAAATATATTAGTCAGCGGTTCATCGATCAGAAGCGTAAGAAATGTCTTGAGCTGAAACAGGGTCGAATGCCAGCGATAGAATATGAGCGAGAATTTGTTAGACTTAGTAAATATACTCGAGAGTGAGTTTCAGCCAAGGCTATCATGTGCAAGAGATTTGAGGATGGATTGAATGAGGATATTCATGTGTTAGTTGGGATCTTAGAGCTGAAAGAATTTGTGGTGTTAGTCGAGCGAGCTTGTAAGGCCGAAGAGTTGAACAAAGAGAAGAGGAAGGCCAATTGTGAAACTAGAGATGTAACACCCCTCACTCATATCCAACGCCGGGACATGGTTCGAGGTGTTACCTGACTTAACTCAATCAACTACACAAAATCGGGCCATAAAATTTTGATAAATTTTAAAACTTTTGCTTTCATAAGAAATTAGTTCCTTGAATGGGCTTACGAGGCCCAAAACATACATTCGGGGCGATTTAGACTTAACTGAGAATTTTAGAAAAACTTCGTGAAATTCATGCTTTAGGGTTCCACACGCCTGTGTGACTCAGGACACGCCCACGTCCTTAGCCCGTGTGTGACACTGACTTTAGGGCACGGCCATGACACACGCCCGTGTGGCCTACCCGTGGGCAATACTAACTTATAGACATGGCTGTGGAACACAGCCGTGTGGCCTAACCGTGGACAATACTGATTTAAAAGTTTAAGTGCAGGGGGAGACACAGCCATAACACACACCCATAGGGGTGAGCCGTGTGTCACACATGGTCTAAACACACGCTCGTGTGTCTTACCCGTGTGGACAAACTAGGCCATCTTCCAAGCCATTTTGTTACCAAATTTGCACAATCTACACAAGATCATTTCAATATGCTAATTCCATCCCAAAAGACATCAATTCATCCATAAAAGGAACATCATATACATTTGCCAAAATGAATAATAGCCATTATCTAGGCTTAATACAAAATGGAGGGCTTTTATCTTAAGCCAATATACATAAACAATTCTCAATAATACAACTCCCTAGTCTAGCCCTATACATGCCATATTCAAAAATATAAATCCAACTATACCGAGTATTATGGCTGATAGTGTGATCGATATCTCTGACTTCAAGGGATCCTCGAGCAAAATGGCAGTACTGAAAGAAAAGGGAAAGGAAAGAGAGTAAGCATAAAGGTTAGTAAGTTGCATATAAATGTATATACAACAACAACTTCACCATTTATCAATTATTCTCATAGCTCAAAGGTAAGTATAAACTGGACTTACTCATTACCATCAACTGAAATCATATTTTCTAATCGAGCTCATTACTCATACATACCAAATAGGTATCTGTAACACTCACAACATTATCATACTTTCCTTATTAAATCTCTTTCTTAACTCTTAAAGTTAAACCTTTTGGAATACTACCGGATATTCTATAAGCCTCAAACATGGGTTAAGTTGTCACTGCTATGTCCCAGACATTCTTACACTGGCTAGCTCCATCGAGGCCGATGCCATGTCCTAGACATGGTCTTACACTAGCTCTCGTGTACACGTGCTGATGCATGTCCTAGACATGTCTTACACTAGCACGAAACTTAGCTGATGCATGTCCCAGACACGTCTTACACTGGCTAACATCATTGAGGCCGATGCATGTCCCAGACATGTCTTACTCTAGCACTCACCTCTACGCCGATGCCATGTCCCAGACGTGGTCTTACACGGGCTATCATGACACAACTGATGCATGTCCCAGACACGTCTTACACTAGCCATCATCTCAATGTCGATGCCATGTCCCAGACATGGTCTTATATTGGCTCTCACATAACCCAATGTCATGGCATGAATATCCGGTTTGTTTCCTAGGGTTCTTACTGGATCTTTCGACTTTCTTAATCATAAATACATATACTTAGTTCCAATTCTAGAAATTTATCCTATATCAAGTCAATAAAAATCGAATACATGCATTAATAATATAGTTGTATTGTTTACATACAACTTACGTCGGTTTACAAAAAGTACTTGACTAGTCGGCTTAATCGGATTGCTTCGCTTTACCCCGGTCTAGGCTCGATTGTGGAAAATCTTGATCTATAATAACAAAATGCACTCATTTAGTCATTAAACACAATTAGGCTATCTAAGATTTACATCTTTGGTAAAATGACCATTTTACCCCTAGACTTTGACAAAATGATCATTTTACCCTTATGCTCGAAAGTCAATTTTTATCGAATTTCTTTGTATCTCGAGCCTAACTGAACTATTTTTACTCTTATAGCAACTTCAAATTCTCACTATTTCACATATTTATCAACCAATTTACAACTTATGCAACATAGTCCTTTTTATGTGTTTTACATGAAAACTCCTTCACCAAAGTTGTTCATGGCACAACTAGGACTCATTTTCTTCCATAAAAACTCAACAACTGTCACAAATCCTTTCATGGAAACACCCTAAACTCTCAATCATTTTGCAAAATAGACCCCTCATTTGAAAGCCCATGAAACAAGCATACTAAAAATGTAAAAATCACCAAGAAAATCATCAAGATCACTTACATTATTAGAGGAATAAGTTGCTGCCAATTTTCAGCTTACAAAACTTCATTTTTGCTAATATTTTTGGTGAAGAAAGAAGATGGAGAAGAAAGAAATGATAGGCATTATTTTATCACCAAATCATGACATCATCTACCTAATACTTTGACTATTTGTCTAAAATCCATCACATGGCCGGCCAACACTATTAAAAAGGGTTTAATTTCCCTTTAAAAGCCCTCAATTTTGATTCTCTAGCTATTTAACACATTTGGGTACTAAAATGTAACTTTTACCTTTTTTGTGATTTAGTCCTTTTTTGCAATCGGGCTTGAAAACATTAATGTTAACTCACCAAATTTTTCATGCACTAATATAATCATACTATAACCTCATAAAAATAATAAAAATAATTTAATTTTTTTCTATCTTTGGATTTGTGGTCTCGAGACCACTGTTCCGACTAGGCCCTAAATCGGGCTGTTACATTACTCCCCCTTAGGGATTTTCGTCCTCGAAAATCTTACCGGTGAATAAGTTCGGGTACTATTCTCTCAGGGACTCCTCGGGTTCCCATGTGGTTTCCTCAACTCCATGTCTATGCCACAAAACCTTCACAAGTGGTATATTTTTATTTCTTAGCTATCTGACTTCTCGAGCTAAAATCTTGACCGGCTCCTCACTATAAGTCATGTCTGGAAGAATCTCAACTTCAGTTGGTGAAATTATATGCGAAGGGTCTGATCTGTACCGGCGTAACATAGACACGTGAAACACATCGTGAATCTTTTATAACTCTGGTAGCAATTCCAAACGGTAGGCAACAGGCCCTACTCTCTCGGTAATCTCATAAGGTCCTATGAAACGAGGACTCAACTTGCTCTTTTTACTAAATCTGTGGACTTTCCTCCACGGGGAAACTTTTAAAAATACCTTATCCCTGACTTCAAATTTAATCTCCCTTCATTTCAAATCCGTGTAGGATGTTTGTGTATCCGAGGCGGCTTTCAAACAGTCACGAATCACCTTAACTTTTTCCTCAGCCTCTTTAATCAAATCCACCCTGTGAATCTGATTCTCTCTCAACTCGGTCCAGAATAAGGCTGTTCAGCACTTTCGCCCGTAAAAGGCTTCATAAGGTGTCATTTTCAAACTCGACCGATAGCTGTTGTTGTAGGCGAATTCAACCAATGGTAAGTATTTTTCCCAATTTCCTTGAAATTCAAGAACGCAGCACCTTAACATGTCTTCTAAAATTTGTATTACTCTTTCTGACTGTTCGTCAGTTTGCGGATGAAATGCCGTACTGAAACTCAACTTGGTTCCTAGAGCCTCTTGTAACTTTTTCCAAAACCTCGAGGTGAACCTCGGGTTTCAATCAGATACAATCAATAACGGCACACCATGAAGCCTCACAATCTCAGAAACATACAAGTCGGCTAACTTTTCAAGGGAGTAGTCGACACGCACTGGTATGAAGTGTGCTGACTTAGTGAGCCTATTGACAATAACCCATACTGCATCTCTCTTTTTTAGGGTTAGAGGCAAACTGGTCACGAAGTCCATGGTGATACGATCTCATTTCCACTCGGGAATCATAATAGGCTGAAGTAAACCCGAAGGCACTTGATGTTCAGCCTTTACTTGTTGACACACTAGGCACTTGGAAACGAACTCTAAAATGTCTCTTTTCATACCCGACCACCAATATATTTTCTTAAAGTCGTGGTACATTTTCACGCTACCCAGGTGAACTGAAGAACAACCACTGTGTGCCTCTCGTAAAATCTTTTGAATGAGCTCACTATTTTTGGGTACATAAACTTTGTCTTTGAACGTTATACACCCATCAGTACTAATACAAAAATCTGACTTAATCTCTGATTCACACTAAGTTCTCTTGGCTTGTAGTTTCTCATCATCTTTTTGAGCTTCATGGATTTCATGAAGAAAAGTCTGTCTGGCTCTCAACTCTGTTAGGACCAATCCATCACTAGATGTAATCAATTGAGCGTTCAAGGCTCTTAAGGCAAACAACGACTTCCTACAAAAAGCATCGACGACTACGTTGGCTTTTCCCGGATGATAGTCGATAATCAACTCAAAATCTTTTATTAGTTCTAACCATCGTCGTTGCCTCAAATTCGACTCTTTCTGAGTCATTAGATATTTTAGACTCTTGTGATCGGTAAATAGTCGGCATCTCTCACCATACAAATGGTGTCGCCAAATTTTTAGTGCGAACACCACAGCTGCTAGCTCTAAATCATGGGTCGGATAATTCCTCTCATAAGGTTTTAGCTGTCTCGAGGCATAGGCTATAACCTTGCCTTCTTGCATTAGCACACACCCTAAAGCGTTTAGGGAGGTGTCACTAAAAACTACAAATTCCTTGCCCGACTCAGGTTGCACTAAAATTGGGGCTTTGGTCAACAAAGCCTTTAATTTCTCGAAGCTCGTTGGCACTCTTCTGTCCATTCGAACTTGACATCTTTCTACAGTAGCCTTATTATCGGTGTAGCTATCATGAAGAATCCATTTAGAAATCGTCTATAGTATCCCGCTAGCCCCAGAAAACTGCTAACCTTTGTCATATTCCTCGGTGGTTTCCACTCTACAATGGTGGAGATCTTATTTGGATCAACTCGGATTCCATCACCCGACACTATATGTCCTAGAAACCCGACCTCCTTAAGCCAAAACTCACTCTTGCTAAACCTGGCATAAATTTGTTTATCCCTCAAGATCTACAACACAGCTCTCAAATGTTCTGCGTGCTCATTCTCGGTACACAAATAAACCAAGATGTCATCAATAAAAATGATGACAAATCTATCCAAATACGGTCGAAAGATGCAGTTCATCAAGTCCATAAATACCGCTGGGGAATTTTTCAATCCAAAAGGCATAACAAGAAAGTCGTAATGCCCATATCTCGTCTAAAAAGCAGTCTTTGGCACATCTTGTTCCTTGACTATTAACTGGTAGTAACCCGACCTCAAATCTATTTTAGAAAATATAGTGGCTCCTCTCAGTTGATCGAAGAGATCATCAATCCTCGGCAAGGGATACTTGTTCTTCACTGTTACTTTGTTCAGTTTTCTATAGTCGATACATAACCTCATCGACCCGTCCTTCTTTTTCACAAAAAGCACTGGAGCACCACTTTTTTGTGAGTAACTCAGTCTAGCAAAACCTTTATCTATTAATTCTTGCAACTGTACCTTCAACTCCTTTAACTCGGTGGGGTCATTCTAAATGGTGCAATCGAGATTGGCGTTGTGCCGGGAATACCAAACTCAACTTCTCTTTTTGGAAGTAATCCGGGCAAATTTTCTAGAAAAGCATCTATAAACTCACAAACCACTAGTATTGACTCAATCTTCAACTCGGACACTTGGGCATTCAGCACAAAAGCTAAATAAGCTTCATAACCTTTTCTCAAATATTTTTTGGCGACTAGAAATGATATTACCACAGGCAGGTTATCTGACCCAACTTGAAGAACATCACTATTCTCATATCTTAACTAAATTACTTTTCTTCCACAGTCTATTACAACATCATGGGAGGCCAGCCAATCCATCCCAAGAATTACATCGAATTCATTAAACGGAAATAACATCAAGTTGGCCAGAAAGCAATGGTCTTTAATCATCAAAGGACAATTTCTACATACTTGGTCCACTAATACATGCTTGCCTAACGGGTTAGACACTTTTATTACAAACTTAGTGGACTCTACTAACATGTTTATTCGGGGCATCAAATCCATACATATATAGGAATCGGTAGACCTCGGGTCAATCAAAGCAACAACATAAATGTCATGAATAGAAAAAGTACCTGTAATCATGTCAGGAGATTCAGCCTCCCCACGGGCACGGATAGCATAAGTCCTCGCAGGCGCTCTGCCCTCAGACCTCGCCACTGCATCTTTAGTCGTGCCTCTACTGTTAGCTTCACTGCCCATATTCCTTTTGGGTCTGCCCCTCAAAAGGGCACTACTCGCCCTTACCTCTTGATTTTTCTCTTTGTCATTTATTTCGGGACAATCTCGGATGAACTGATCTACTGACCCACACTTGAAACAGCCCCTCTCATTTACTCAGCATTCGCCCAAGTGGCGTCTCCCACATTGCAGACACTCCTGTCTATTTGGCCGTATACTGCTGACACTAGCAACCGAAGTGGTCTGGGCTTTAGACGTCATATTCTGTCGATTCTTGTTCCTTCGTGAAAATCTCATTGAAGCATTCGATCGGGTATTAATTTCTTTCGACCTCTTAGAGGACGATTGATGCGTCTTCCCCATCTGTCTTCTCTTTAAATCTTGTGACTCAATGGCCGCTTTCCTCCTCTCCTTCATCAGCTCTTCTGCTTTACATGCTCTCTCAACGAGTATCACAAATTCTCTTAACTCTAGGATTCCCACAAACACTCGAATGTCTTCATTGAGGCTATCCTCAAACCTCTTACACATAGTAGCTTCAGTGGATACGCATTCTCGCGCATATTTTTTGAGCTTCACAAACTTACGCTCATACTCCGTCACAGTCTTACCACCTTGCTTCAACTCTAGAAATTCCTTCCTTTTCTGATCCACGAACCTCTGGCTAATATACTTCTTTTGAAACTCTTTTTGGAAAAATTCTCAAGTAATCCTCACTCTCGGTACAACAGACACGAGAGTGTTCCACCACTGATAAGTCGAGTCTCATAGGAGTGACACGGCACACTTCACGCACTCATCGGGTGTGCATGATAGCTCATCAAATACCCTTATGGTATTTTCTATCTAGAACTCCGCTCTCTCCAGGTCATCATCTACACTAGCCTGAAATTCCTCGACCCCTTGCTTCCAGATCTTGTGTACCGGAGGCTTTTCCCTCCTAAACATGTCCGTATCTTGTGGAGCCACCAAGGCATACTGCGGAATCGAAGGAGGTGGGGAAGGTGGAGTGTTCAGATTCGCACGAACAAACTCTGTGTACCAAGCATCCATCATTTGGAGGTAGGCTTCCCTAGCCCCTCCGCCTTGGTCCATACTTACTGGCTCACTCTCTATTGGCGCGGTCCCTTCTACGGGAGCCGGTGCATTACTTTCCACATCATCTGCTGTGGTTCTATCAGGATCCATTTACTATATAAGAAAAACACAATTTATAATTGTCAGGAATTGTCACACTATCAATATATATATGGCGTGTATGGTTAGACTCATACTTTAGCTAGATTAGTCCTAGAACTGACTAAACCATGCTCTGATACCACTAAATGTAACACCACTCGCCCACATCCAACGTCGGGACATGGTTTGAGGTGTTACCTGACTTCACTCAATCAACTATACAAAATCAGGCCGTAAAATTTTGACAAATTTTAAAACTTTTACTTTCATAAGCAATTAGTTCCTTGAATGGGCTTACGAGGCCTAAAACATACATTCGAGACGATTTAGACTTAACTGAGAATTTAAGAAAAACTTCATGAAATTCATGCTTTAGGGTTCCACACGCCCGTGTGACTCGGGACATGCCCATGTCCTTAGCTGTGTGCGACACTGACTTTAGGGCACGCCCATGACACACGCCTGTGTGGCCTACCCGTAGGCAATACTAACTTATAGACATAGGTGTGGCACAGGCCCGTGTGCCTAAACCGTGGACAATACTGATTTAAAAGTTTAAGTGCAGGGGGACACACGGCCATAACACACACCCATGGGGATGAGCCATGGTCACACACGGTCTAAACACACGTCCGTGTGTCTTGCCCGTGTGGACAAACTAAGCTATCTTCCAAGCCATTTTATTACCAAATTTTCACAACCTATACAAGATCATTTCAATATACTAATTCCATCCCAAAAGACATCAATTCATCCATAGAAGGAACATCGTATACATTTGCTAAAATGAATAATAGCCATTATCTAGGCTTAATACAAAATGGAGGGCTTTTATCTTAAGCTAATATACATAAACAATTCTTAATAATACAACTCCCTAGTCTAGCCCTATACATGCCATAATCAAAAATATAAATCCAACTATACCGAGTATTACGGCTGATAGTGTGATCGATATCTCTGACTTCAAGGGATCCTCGAGCAAAATGGCAGTACTAAAAGAAAAGGAAAAGGAAAGAGAGTAAGCATAAAGGTTAGTAAGTTGCATATAAATGTATATACAACAACTTCACCATTTATCAATTATTCTCATAGCTCAAAGGTAAGTCTAAACTGGACTTGCTCATTACCATCAACTCAAATCATATTTTCTAATCGAGGTCATTACTCATGCATACCAAATAGGTATCTGTAACACTCACAACATTATCATACTTTCCTTATTAAATCTCTTTCTTAACTCTTAAAGTTAAACCTTTTGGAATACTACCGGATATTCTATAAGCCTCAAACATGGGTTAAGTTGTCGCTGCCATGTCCCAAACATGGTCTTACACTGGCTAGTTCCATCGAGGCCGATGCCATGTCCTAGACATGGTCTTATACTAGCTCTCGTGTACATGTGCTGATGCATGTCCCAGACATGTCTTACACTAGCATGAAACTTAGCCGATGCATGTCCCAGACATGTCTTACATTGGCTAACATCATTGAGGCCAATGCATGTCCCAAACATGTCTTACACTAGCACTCACCTCTACACTGATGCCATGTCCCAGATGTGGTCTTACACGGGCTATCATGATGCGGCTGATGCATGTCCCAGATGTGGTCTTATACGGGCTATCATGATGCGGCTGATGCATGTCCCAGACACGTTTTACACTAGCCCTCGTCTCAATGTCGATGCCATGTCCCAGAAATGGTCTTATACTGGCTCTCATATAACCCAATGTCATGGCATGAATATCCGGTTTATTTCCTGGGGTTCTTACTGGATCTTTCAACTTTATCAATCATAAATACATATACTTAGTTCCAATTCTAGAAATTTATGCTATATCAAATCAATAACAATCGAATACATGTATTAATAATATAGTTGTATTATTTACATACAACTTACCTCAGTTTACAAAAAGTACTTGACTAGTCGGTTTAATCGGATTGCTTCGCTTTACCCCGATCTTGGCTCGGTTTTGGAAAATCTTGATCTATAATAACAAAATGCACTCATTCAGTCATTAAACACAATTAGGCTATATAAGATTTACATCTCTGGTAAAATGACCATTTTGCCCCTAGACTTTGACAAAATGACCATTTTACCCCTATGCTCGAAAGTCAATTTTTATTGAATTTCTTTGTATATCAGGCCTAATTGAACTATTTTTACTCTTATAGAAACTTCAAATTCTCACTATTTCACATATTTATCAACCAATTTACAACTTATGCAACATAGTCTCTTTTAGGTGTTTTCCATGAAAACTCCTTCACCAAAGTTGTTCATGACACAGCTAGGACTCATTTTCTTCGATAAAAATTCAGCAAATATAACAAATCCTTTCATGACAACTGTAACATCCCGAAATAGGGCCTAAATGGAACAGTGGTTACGAAACCACAAATTCGAGGTAGAAAAATTTATTTTATTATTATTTTGAGGTTCATGATATGATTGCATGATTGTGTGAAAATTTCGTGATGAAATTCTATGCATAAAGTGCTTAAGTTGAGATTAGGGACTAAATCGAATAATTTGCAAAACTTGCATTCTAGAAGCTTTTAGTATGAAATTGCTTTGGAATATTAATTAGGAGGGTTTAAATAAAAATTTAACCAATTTCTAAGTTCATGGACAAAATAGGACATGGATGGAATTTTTGAAAGTTTAATAAGGAAGGGCATTTTGGTCATTTGGATATTAAATGAAATAAAAAGGGAAAAATAATACAAAATTCATCATCTTCTTCATTAGCACGAAATTTCAAGGGTTCTCCATAGCTAGGGTTTGTTTCAATCTTTCAAGCTCCATAGTAAGTGATTCCAAGCCCCGTTTCTAATGTTCTTTACGTTTTCGGAGTCCCGGTAGCTCGATAAAGCTTATGCTGGCAATAATTTAAGTTAGGGTTCATATTTGAAAAAATACCCATAGGTGAAAAGTGTTTATTTTGATGTTTTATGATAGAATATGAGGTTTCAAATTATGTTAGACAACTTGTGCTACTCAGTTTTAAGTGAAAACGAGTAAAAGGGCTTAATAGGTAAAAATACCTAATAGTCATAAGTACATGTTAGAGTGTGAATTTGATGTTGTCATAGAAGGGAAAAATGATCAGCATGTCATAAAACATAAGAAAATAGGATGAAGTTTAAATTACGAGCCTTGGGGAAAAAGTACAAATATGTGAAAGTTTAGGGGCAAAAAAGTAATTTTTCCAAAGTTTGGGTCAAGGACTGTTTTGATAAATGTGAATATTAAATAAGTTAAATTTGCTATTATAGATCAAGAAGAGCGAAATTCGGGAGTAGATCGGGGAAAAGAAAAAGTAAAGGACTAAATTGTAAAGTTTAGTCACATTTTGTATCGAGGTAAGTTTACAGTAAATAAATGCAATATTCTTTTATTTTACATTATTATTTCAATTTCCAGCATTTATATACTTATTTTTTAAGAATATCTAAAGTCGAATTAAAGGCGAAGTGACAGAGAAAAAGCATTAGGAAGCCCCGTTTGAACCTTAGGAATGTTAGGATATTGGGGTTGACAGAGAGACGGAGACGACAGATGAAATGAGCCATGTAAGTCCATATCAGATATATGGCTTTGGAGATAGGAATGAGTCATGTAAGCCCATATTAGATATATATATATATGGCATTGGAGACAGGAATAATTCATGTAAATCCATGTCGAAGACATGGCATTGGCAGGATATTGATAGACAGGAATGACCCTAGTATCCTTAGTATTCTGAGTGGTTCAACGGGTTATTGTACATGTTAAATTACAGTGAATTATCAGCAAAAGGGAAGGTAGATTATATTTATGAATAGTGAAAGGTCAGGTAAGAAAGAAGGTAAGTGAGTAAAGAAGAAGGTAGAAAATGAGAAGTAAAGAAAGTTTATGAGGCTAGGTGACATTATGTATAATTATTCATTATGTTGAATGTTGTAATTTATTTACTTGTAAGCTTACTAAGCCTAGTGCTTACTCTCTTTATTTTCTTTTTCTTATAGTTTTTATCAAGCCACTCGGGGATCGAAGGAAACGTCGGAGACCCGATCACACTATCGAAGAAATCACATTGGTATAGTTAGACGTTTCGTTTTGTGTATGGCATGTATAGGAACTTGGTTTCTTTTGATATGATATGATCAATGAATGATGTGTAAATACTTACTAGTGATTAGCTAATAGAATGGCTGATGATATACATGTTTAATAGTATGTATGATTAATTAGTAACTATCACATGAAAACTATGAAAAATGTGAAAGTAACTTAAAAACGGATTCAAGTATCAGAAATAACATGACTTTGAAAAATCACAAAAAAAATTGTAGAGACATGGTTTGATGGTGAATAATATATGAAATTAAAGCTCATTGTGTCTATTTTCATATGGAATAAGCAAAACAGGTAAAGGTTTTGTATTTTATAAGATATCTGAGTTTTAGTGAAATAGGGCCAGAGCGATTTCTAGATCCCCTATTCCAAATTTGGAAATTCACCATAAATTTTACAAAAAATAATTAGGTGGTTTACTTTATATGGTTAGAATCCTTATTGAATCTAGTTTTAATAGAAACAAGCGGTATAGTCATATGAATTTTGTACAATGAGAAAAGTGGTTTGTAGTAAGTAGAGATCAGTGCAGTCGAATTCTGAAACAGGGGTAACTTTAACTAATAAAATGTACTAATTGGCTAAGTCAAAAGTTTCAGGAAAAATTTACGGATCTTAATTTCGAGTTTTGAAACTCGAGAAATGAATTTTTAAGCAACCATAATGCAGAAAAATAGTTTATTCTGAAAATTAAAATAAGTGGTTTAGAGTTGTTTAAAAGGTAAGATAAGTTTAGTAACACCTCAAGCTTGACTCCGGTGACGGTTTCGGGCATGGGGGCATTACATTTATTGGTATCAGAGTAGGTTTAGTCGGTTCTCGAAACAGTTAGTGTGAGTAAAAGTCTAGCTATACATGCCATAACAGTTAGTGTGAGTAAAAGTCTAGATATACATGCCATACCTATATTTTGATAGTGTGACGACTCCTGACGATTTTTAAATATTTTGTTTTATAGTAATGGATCTCGAGTGAGCTGGTGATGATGATGTAGAAAGTAATGCGCCTGCTCCCACGGAAGGGGCATCGCCATCTGAGAATAGGCTAGTAACAGTTGACCAGGGAGGAGTGACTCGAGAAGCTCTCTTCCAAGCTTTGAATGATTGGTTTGCTGAGTTCGTTCGTACGAATCCGGCTGTTAGACCTCCACCCCCTCATGATCATCAGACCACCCATGTAGCTCCCCCAGTCACAGGTACGGTTATAAGAGAAAAATCACCAGTTAATAAAATCAGAAAACAAGGAGCCGAAGAGTTTCGAGCTACAAAAGATGATGATGCAGAAAGAGCAGAATTTTGGTTAGAAAATACTATCAGAGTCTTTGACGAATTATCTTGTACACCCAAGGAATGTATGAAATGTGTAGTATCTGTGACAGCCTTAAAACGACCCTAGTCGGAATGTGGTTTCGGGACCACAAAACCGAGGCATAAAAATAATTTAATATTCATTTTGATGCCTATAATATGTGTTAATTCGTGTGTGACATTTTTGATGTTTTGATTTAGGGTTATAAATGTGAATTTCACTAAAAAGGACCTAGTAGTAAACTTTGAAAGTAGGATAGGGAAATGTGTGATGACTAATTGAATCATGCATGCAAAACAATGGTTTTGCATGTCAAATACCCTTCTTTTTATAAGTGGTGGCGGCCATGACAAAGGAGGATGGGCAAAACATGTCATAGACATGTTGTGTTGGTGCATTATGGGAGGAAGCAATAAACTAAGGTTAGGAATAAAGAAATGGGAAGAAAAAAAGAGAGAAAGTGTGTGATCCCCCATTGCCGTGAGTTGAGGAAAAGAAAACAAAAAAAAAAGTGTTCATCATTTTTCACTTCTCTTGGCGAAAATTTTAAGGAAGAAGGAGGGAGTTTTTGCTTCATGCTTGGTTTGAAAGAGGATTAGGAGGAGGTTTGGCCATACTTGTATCTAGATTAAGGTATGTTTGAGGTTGTGCCATGAGATTCATGCATGTTTTTAGTTGCTAGCTTGAGTTCTAATTAGCCCATGGTTTAAATCTTTGCTATGTCATGGGGATGATATTCGGCCAAGGTGGATTTTGTGTTAATGCCATTGCATGCTAAATATGAAGCTTGTTAATGATATATGTGATGGTGGGTTGATGACTCTTGGATTTTCTTTTTAACATTTTTGAGTGAGACATTAAGTTCTTTGTTTAACCATGACCAAAATTGAAATGGTATGGTGTTGTGATGTATTCGGCAATGGTATATCCATAAGTATGATTTATGCTTATTGCATGGTAGGTAAGATTTGTGTTTTGGATATATGTTTATATTTGGTTATAATCAACTTGAGATTCGGCCCTTGCACCTATATGTATATATGTTTGCACATGATGTATTGGTATGACATAAATACTATCTCAAGGTATATATTTACTTATGATGATGTTTCGGTTATGAAGTAAATGATAGATGCGTATTGAGCTACAATATGTAATGCATTAGTTAGTAAAATGTATGCCATTTATGTGTGGTATTAAATATGTAATTGGCCTCAACATCAACATGCATATTCGGCCACATGAGATGGATTGGTGTGCATGCATTCGGTTAGAGGCAAGCATATTGATGCCTTTATCTTGGTTAGGACAATCGGCTAAAAAGGGAGTGTGGGTTAATATCTTGAGTTGATGCATGATTTCACATATATGTGACTTTAATGTCTAATGTATAAATGTGGGCTAAGTGCCTTGTGTTCCTCTTTTTGATGCTCAAATGATTAAATCGATTTATTTATTTAATTAAGCTCAAGAGCAAAGGGGATCTAAATCCGATAAAGGGAAGGAAAAGTGGTCGAATAGCCATCGAAATCGTTCGACAACATCCGAGGTTAGTTCTTGAGTAATAGAGCTTAAATTATGATTTGATTAGATCATGTTTTAAGCAAATCAAAATCATGCTCTTTGTGTGTGGATATTGAGCCGAAATTTGCAAGTGTGATAAGTGTCTTGTGTTTGAGTTTTGCTAATGAAAATGAAATACGAATGTGTCATGATTTAGTGTTAAATGTGCATGGTTATTCAATGATGTCCTGCTAAGTCCCAAAGGCTTTGTGCTAAGTGACCATATCCGGACTAAGATCCAAAGGCATTTGTGCGAGTTCCCAAATTCGGGTTAAGTCCCGAAGGCATTTGTGCGAGCTATTATAACCGGGCTATGTCCCGAAGGCTTTTGAGCGAGTTGCTATATCGGATAAAATCCGAAGGTACGTGATTCGGGAATGAGCAATCTTGTTGTAAAAATTTCAGTTAATACGCTTGCAAAATTCCAAAGAATGAGGTATGTTTCAGTATGTGCTTTGAATTAGTTGAGCCCTTACAAATAAGTATTCGCCGGTTGATAAACGAGCTACCGCCTTTGGCTAAGTTGATCTTTTGTGTATGAACATAAGGGTTGGTAATGTGAAGTAAGTATGATATTGAGAATGTGTGCATATGAAATTATCCGTTTAGCTATATGAATGCTATGCTTTTGTTGTCTTTGGAATCCTTGCTCAAAACTTACTAAGCATAAATTGTTTACTCCGTTTCTTTGTTCTCTGTTTATAGATTTTGGCTCGTCACTATCGGACTCGGGATTTTTGGAAGTCAAGTCTCCCACACTATCAAATCCCCTTTTGGTACAAATTTTGGTTGAACATTGAAATGGCATGTATAGGACTACTCTTTCGTTTGTTGGTCATAGACCCTTTGATTTTGTATAAATTTGATAGCCATGTGAAAATGGCTTATATACACTTTGGCATGGTATCATAATCATTTTGTATGTTGTTCATTAAGAGATGTGGAAATGTTTGGAATCGATTAGCCCTTGGAATGGTTAACCGTGATCATCTTTTGTGCCATGTATGCTAAAAGGGCTAGTTGAATCAAGGAAATTATGAAGTAGGTAAAATCTACCTTAAAGACAGAGGTTGACAATTGCAGTGATGTGGATGTGAAAATCACTAAAAATAGTAGGAATGGAATTAAATAGTGAATAAATTGTGTAAATGAACCTTGATGAATCTATTTTCATAGGAAAGTAATGAAATGATCATATGAACAGTATGTTAAGAGATATTGAAGTTTTCAGAGATAGGGCCAGAACGATTTCTGGATTCCCTGTTCTGACTTTGGAAATTCATTGTAAATTAACCAGAGATAATTAGGAGTCATGCCATATATGTATAGATTCCTCTTTGAGTCTAGTTTCTATAGACAGGGAGATATCCAAGTTGTAATGCGCGAAGGTTAGTGTAGTCGATTCCTGTAACATGGGAGACTTTAACTAATAAACTGTACTAATTGGCCCAACCAAAAATTCTAGAAAAAAATTTGTAGATGCATATATGAGTCTAGTTTCAGGGAAAAATCACAAAACTGATTTTCGAGTTGTGGAACTCAAGATATGATTTTAAGGTGACAAGGATACGCTTAGCCACCGGCTGGAAATTTTTAAATGGACTGTGAAAATAAATATATTTATGTCTGTTAGCACTTCGTGTTCGACTCCGGTGACGGACTCGGGTACGGGGTGTTACAGTATCACTCTTAGAGACTCAGCCTACCACTGGTGGAAGGCACTTGTATCAATTGTACCAAAGGAGAGGGTCACTTGGGATTTCTTTCAGGAGGAATTTCGCAAAAAGTACATCAGTCAGAGGTTTATTGACCAGAAGAGAAAGGAATTCCTGGAATTGAAACAAGGTAATATGACGGTGACCGATTATGAGCGCGAATTTGTCAGGCTTAGTAAATATACTCGAGAATGTGTGTCCACAGAGGCTATCATGTCTAAAAGGTTTGAGGATGGGTTAAATGATAATATTCGACTGTCAATGGGTGTCCTAGAAATAAAAGAGTTCGTTATTTTAGTTGAGAGAGCCTGTAAGGCAGAGGAGCTATTAAAAAGAAAAGGCAAAGTTGAGACAGAGACACAAGATACAAGGAAGAGACAGATGAGCAGGTCATTCCAGGCTACATCCAAAAAGCCAAAGGAGTTTTCTACCAGATCTAGTTTCTCAGCCGGGTATTCTAGTCAGAATAGAGGCAGCAGATTTAAGGATCTGAAGGCTCAGACCACCTCGACTGCTAGTGTAGGTAATGTTGGACAGGTAGATCAGGGTGTCCACAGTGTAGGAGACTTCATTATGGTCCTTTTCGGACAGGTAAAAATGTTTGTTATAATTGTGGTGCTCCAGATCATTTTGTACGAGAATGTCCAGAGGTGGCTAATTGAGAGATAACACAGAGTGCTAGATCAGAAATGCTTCTACTAGAGGCAGATCACCGAGGCAATCGGGAGTAAGAGCAAGTAACAGAGGTACCTCAAGAGATTGGGCTATGAGACCAGATGTTAGAGCCCCTGCAAGGACTTATGCTATTCGTGCACGCGAAGAGGCATCCTTCCCCGATGTGATTACGGGTACATTTTCTCTACATGATATTAATGTCATTGCTTTGATTGATCTGGGTTCAACTCATTCATATGTTTGCAAGAAAATGATGCCTAGTATAAGTATGCCTATAGAATCTACAAAATTTGTGATTAAAGTATCGAATCCATTAGGCAAGCATGTATTAGTAGATAAAGTATGTAGAAATTGTCCTTTGATGATTAGAGGCTACTATTTTCCGGCCGATCTCATGCTATTGCCATTTGATGAGTTTGATGTGATTCTTGGTATGGATTGGTTGACTACACATGATGTGATAGTGAATTGTGGAAAGAAATTCATTGAGTTGAAGTGTGAAAATGGTGAAATTCTTCGGGTTAATTCAGAAGATTCAGATAGTTCATTTCCCATAATTTCTGTTATGTCTGCTCAAAAATGTTTGAGAAAAGGGTATGAAGCTTATCTTGCTTTTGTGTTGAACACTAAAGATCCAGAATTGAAAATTGAATCAGTGCCTGTGGTATGTGAGTTTCCCGATGTGTTTCCGGAAGAACTATCAGGTTTGCCTCCTGTTAGAGAAGTTGAGTTTGGTATTGAGTTGATTCTAGGTACCACGCCCATTTCTATTGCTCCTTATAGAATGGCTCCGTTGGAATTGAAAGAATTGAAAGCTCAGTTGCAGGAATTAATAGATAAAGGCTTTGTAAGACCCAGTAGTTCACCAAGGGGTGCACCAGTGCTATTTGTGAAAAAGAAAGACGGATCAATGAGATTGTGCATAAATTATCGGTAACTTAATAACAATAAAGAACAAGTATCCATTGCCTAGAATTGATGATCTGTTTGATCAATTGAAGGGAGCTACTGTGTTCTCCAAGATAGATTTGAGATCCGGATACTATCGATTCTGAGTTAAAGAGTCGATGTCCCAAGACGCTACGGACTAGGTATGGTCATTATGAGTTCCTTGTGATGCCATTTGGCTTGACTAATGCTCCTGCCATTTTCATGGACTTCATGAATCGAATTTTCAGACCGTACTTGGATAAGTTTGTAGTTGTGTTCATTGATGATATCTTGGTTTATTCTCATGATGAGACTGAGCATGCAGAGCATTTGAGAACAGTTTTACAGATTCTGAAAGATAATCAGTTGTATGCCAAGTTCAGCAAAAGTGAGTTCTGGTTACGAGAAGTTGGTTTTCTTGGACATATTGTCTCAGGTGAAGGTATTAAGGTTGATCCGAGCAAGATTTCAGCCATTGTTGATTGGAAGCCTCCTAGAAATGTATCAGAAGTTAGAAGTTTTCTTGGTCTTGCCGGATATTATAGACGATTTGTAGAGGGATTTTCCATGATAGCTACCCCGATAACAAGATTGCTACGAAAGGATGTCAAGTTTGAATGGACTGAGAAGTGTCAACAGAGTTTTGGCAAGTTAAAAGCATTGTTAACTAAAGCACCTGTTTTAGTACAATCAGAACCAGGTAAGGAGTTTGTGATTTACAGTGATGCGTCCATGAACGGACTTGGTTGTGTACTTAAGTAGGAAGGGAAGGTAATTGCTTATGCCTCTAGACAGCTAAAGCCACATGACAAGAACTATCTGACACATGATTTACAGCTAGCTGCCATTGTTTTTGCACTGAAGATTTGGAGACATCATTTGTACGGTGAGAAGTGCCACATATTCACTGATCACAAAAGTTTGAAATATTTGATGACTCAAAAAGATTTGAATTTTAGGCAAAGAAGATGGTTAGAGTTGATTAAAGATTATGAGCTAGTGATTGATTATCACCCAGGTAAGGCAAACGTTGTTGCTGATGCTTTGAGTAGGAAATCTTTATTTGCATTAAGAGCTTTGAACACTAGTCTAGCCTTATCAGATGATGGTTTTATCTTAGCTGAGTTGAGAGCTAAACCGATGTTTCTTGAAGAAATTTGTGAAGCTCAGAAAAATGACAGTGAGTTGTTAGCCAAAAGAGATTAGTGTGGGTCGGATATAGAGTCAGATTTTCAGATCAGTTCCGATGGTTGTTTTATGTTCCGAGACAGGGTATGCGTACCGAAGAATGATGAGCTTATTCGAAAGATCTTACAGGAAGCACATAGTAGTTCTTTGTCTATTCATTCAGGTAGTACAAAGATGTATAATGTTTTGAAGAAAATGTACTGGTGGGTAGGAATGAAAAGGGACATTTCAGAGTTTGTTTCTAGATGCTTGATCTGTCAGCAGGTAAAGGCCGAACATCAGGTACCTTCAGGTTTATTGCAGCCTGTGCTAGTCCCTGAGTGGAAATGGGATCGAGTTACTATGGATTTTGTGACAGGATTGCTGTTGACACCAAGAAAGAAAGATGCAATATGGGTTGTGATTGATAAGTTAACGAAGTCGGCTCATTTTATCCCAGTTCGTATGGATTATTCACTTGACAAGTTGGCCGAGTTGTATATTTCAGAGATAGTCAAACTACACGGGGTACCATTATCGATCATTTCAGACAGAGATCCAAGATTTACTTCACAGTTTTAGAAGAAATTACAGGAGGCTTTGGGCACTAAGTTGAGCTTTAGTACAGCTTTCCATCCTCAAACCAACGGTTAGTCAGAGAGAGTTATTCAGGTACTTGAAGATATGCTTAGGTGTTCTGTAATGGAATTTCAAGGCAGTTCGGAAAAATATTTACCATTAGTAGAGTTTGCCTACAATAATAGTTATCAGTCGAGTTTGAAGATAGCACCTTATGAAGCTCTGTATGGACGTAAATGTCGCACACCTTTGTATTGGACAGAGTTTAAGGAAAATTAGATTTACGGGGTTCATCTAGTTAAGGAAACAGAAGAGAAAGTAAAAATCATCAGAGATTGCTTGAAAATAGCTTGAGACAGACAAAAGTCGTATGCAGATTTGAAGAGAAAAGAGATTGAGTATCAAGTTGGTGACAAAGTTTTTTTGAAAGTATCCCCGTGGAAGAAAGTTCTCAGATTTGGCAAGAAAGGCAAACTAAGTCCACGTTTTATTGGACCATTTGAAGTGATTGAGAGAGTTGGACCATTAGCATATCGGTTAGCTTTGCTAATTGAGTTAGAGAAGATTCATAATGTATTTCATGTGTCTATGCTACGTCGTTATCGTTCAAATCCGTCACATGTGATTTCTCAGACAGAGGTTGAGATTCAGCCAGACATGACTTACAGGTGAAGAATCGGTAAATATTCTAGCTCGAGAGGTAAAGCACTTAAGGAACAAAAGTATTGCACTTGTGAAAGTACTATGGAATATACATGGGGTAGACGAGGCTACATGGGAACCCGAAGAGGCTATGCAAAAATAGTACCCAAATCTCTTCACAGGTAAGACTTTCGGAGACGAAAATCCCTAAAGGGAGGAGAAATGTAACATCCCGAAATAGGGCCTAAACGGAACAGTGGTTGTGAAACCACAAATTCGAGGTAGAAAAATTTATTTTATTATTATTTTGAGGTTCATGATATGATTGCATGATTGTGTGAAAATTTCGTGATGAAATTCTATGCATAAAGTGCTTAAGTTGAGATTAGGGACTAAATCGAATAATTTGCAAAACTTGCATTCTAGAAGTTTTTAGTATGAAATTGCTTTGGAATATTAATTAGGAGGGTTTAAATAACAATTTGACCAATTTCTAAGTTCATGGACAAAATAGGACATGGATGGAATTTTTGAAAGTTTAATAAGGAAGGGCATTTTGGTCATTTGGATATTAAATGAAATAAAAAGGGAAAAATAACACAAAATTCATCATCTTCTTCATTAGCACTAAATTTCAAGGGTTCTCCATAGCTAGGGTTTGTTTCAAGCTTTCAAGCTCTATAGTAAGTGATTCCAAGCCCCGTTTTTAATGTTCTTTACGTTTTCGGAGTCCCGGTAGCTCGATAAAGCTTATGCTAGTAATAATTTAAGTTAGGGTTTATATTTGGAAAAATACCCATAGGTGAAAGGTGTTTATTTTGATGTTTTGTGATAGAATATGATGTTTCAAATTATGTTAGACAATTTGTGCTACTCGATTTTAAGTGAAAACGAGTAAAAGGGCTTAATCGGTAAAAATACCTAATAGTCATAAGTACATGTTAGAGTGTGAATTTGACGTTGTCATAGAAGGGAAAAATGATCAGCATGTCATAAAACATAAGAAAATAGGATGAAGTTTAAATTACGAGCCTTGGGGAAAAAGTGCAAATATGTGAAAGTTTAGGGGCAAAAATGTAATTTTGCCAAAGTTTGGGTCAAGGACTGTTTTGATAAATGTGAATATTAAATAAGTTAAATTTTCTATTATATATCAAGAAGAGCGAAATTTGGGAGTAGATCGTGGAAAAGAAAAAGTAAAGGACTAAATTGTAAAGTTTAGTCACATTTTGTATTGAGGTAAGTTTACAGTAAATAAATGCAATATTCTTTTATTTTACATTATTATTGTCAATTTCCAACATTTATATACTTATTTTTTGAGAATATTTAAAGTTGAATTAAAGGCGAAGTGACAGAGAAAAAGCATTAGGAAGCCCTGTTTGAACCTTAGGAATGTTAGGATATTAGGGTTGACAGGACAGGATAGGACAGAAAAGCCATGTAAGTCCATATCAGATATATGGCTTTGGAGACAGGAATGAGCCATGTAAGCCCATATTAGATATATATATGGCATTGGAGACAGGAATAATTCATGTAAGTCCATGTCGAAGACATGGCATTGGCAGGATATTGATAGACAGGAACGACCCTAGTATCCTTAATTTTCTGAGTGGTTCAACGGGTCATTGTACACGTTAAATTGCAGTGAATTATCAGCAAAAGGGAAGGTAGATTATATTTATGAATAGTGAAAGGTCAGGTAAGAAAGAAGGTAAGTGAGTAAAGAAGAAGGTAGAAAATGAGAAGTAAAGAAAGTTTATGAGGCTAGGTGACATTATGTATAATTATTCATTATGTTGAATGTTGTAATTTATTTTCTTGTAAGCTTAATAAGCCTAGTGCTTACTCTCTTTATTTTCTTTTCTTATAGTTTTTATCAAGCCACTCGGGGATCGAAGGAAACTTCGGAGACCCGATCACACTATCGAAGAAATCACATTGGTATAGTTAGACGTTTCGTTTTGTGTATAGCATGTATAGGAACTTGGCTTCTTTTGATATGATATGATCAATGAATGATGTGTAAATACTTGCTAGTGATTAGCTAATAGAATGGCTGATGATATACATGTTTAATAGTATGTATGATTAAGTAGTAACTATCACATGAAAACTATGAAAAATGTTAAAGTAACTTAAAACTTGTTGAGACATGTTTGATGGTGAATAATATATGAAATTAAATCTCATTGTGTCTATTTTCATATGGAATAAGCAAAATAGGTAAAGGTTTTGTATTTTATAAGATATCTGAGTTTTAGTGAAATAGGGCTAGAGCGATTTCTGGATCCCCTATTCCAACTTTGGAAATTCATAATAAATTTTAAAAAAATAATTAGGTGGTTTACTTTATATGGTTAGAATCTTTATTGAATCTATTTTTAATAGAAACAAACGGTATAGTCATATGAATTTTGTACAGGGAGAAAAGTGGTTCGTAGTAAGTAGAGGTCAGTGCAGCGGAATTCTGAAACAGGGGTAACTTTAACTAATAAATTGTACTAATTGGCTAAGTCAAAAATTCTAGAAAAAAATTAGTAGATATATATATGAGTCTAATTTCAGGAAAAATTTACGGATCTTAATTTTGAGTTCTGAAACTCGAGAAATGAATTTTTAAGCAACCATGACGCAGAAAAATAGTTTATTCCGAAAATTAAAATAAGTGGTTTAGAGTTGTTTAAAAGGTAAGATAAGTTCAGTAACACCTCAAGCTTGACTCTGGTGACGGTTTCGGGCATGGGGGCGTTACAGAAACACCCTAAACTCTCAATCATTTTGCTAAATAGACCTCTCATTTGAAAGCCCATGAAACAAGCATACTAAAAATGTAAAAATCACCAAGAAAATCATCAAGATCACTTACATTATGAGAGGAATAAGTTGCTGCAAGTTTTCAACTTACAAAACTCCATTTTTGCTGATAATTTTGGTGAAGAAAGAAGATGGAGAAGAAGGAAATGATAGCTAGGCTTTTAGGCATTATTTTATCACCAAATCATGACATCATCTACCCAATATTTTGACTATTTGTTTAAAATCCATCACATGGCCAGAAAACACTATTAAAAAGGGTGTAATTTCCCTTTAAAAGCCCTCAATTTTGATTCTCCAGCTATTTAACACATTTGGGTACTAAAATGTAACTTTTTCCTTTTTTACGATTTAGTCCTTTTTCGCAATCGGGCTTGAAAACATTAAAGTTAACTCACCAAATTTTTATTCACTAACATAATCGTAATATAACCTCATAAAAATAATAAAAATAATTTAATTTTTTCTATCTTCGAATTTGTGGTCCCGAGACCACTATTCTGACTAGACCCTAAATCGGGCTATTATAAGAGATTCAAGGAAAAGATCGATGAGTAAGTCATTTCCATCTCAGTCAAAGAAAACTAAAGAAATGTATTCTCATTCGAATGTATCAGCTGGGTATTCTCACAGAGACCACGGGAAACAATACTCGAGTTATAAATCTCAAGCCACTTCAATGGCAAGTGTGGGTAATGTAAGGCCTAACAAACCTGAATGTCAGCATTGTGGAAGAAGACATCCTAATGAGTGTAGAATGATTGATCGGGCTTGTTTCAAGTGTGGCTCTCAAAAGCATTTTATCCGAGATTGCCCCGAAATGACTAAGAATGAAAAATTTTAGTGTGCAAGGCCGAGTAATACTACTAATAAGGGTAGGCCACTTAGGAATACCAGAAATGGAACTAGTAATAAAGGTGTGATGGAGGATTCAGCTGTGAGATCCGAAGCTCGAGCCCTTGCTAGAGCCTATGCCATCCGTGCTCACGAAGAGGCGAAATCTCCCGATGTTATCACTAGTTCTTTTTCTCTCTGTAATACTAATATAGTTGCATTTATTGATCCTGGATCAACCCATTGTTATGTTTGTGTGAAATTGGTAGCTAGTAAGAGCTTCCCTATTAAGTTTACTGAGTTTGTGATTAGAGTCTCAAACCCCTTAGGCAAACATGTATTAGTTGATAGAGTTTGCAAGAATTATCCCTTGATGATTCGAGGTCATTATTTTTGGGCTGATTTAATGTTGTTGTCATTTGATGAATTCGATATTATTTTGGGTATGGATTGTTTGACACTGCATGATGCCGTAGTGAAATGTAAAAGAAAGATTATTGAACTGAAATGTGAAAATGGTGAAACTCTTCAGATTGATTCAGATGAGTAAGGTAAGTTACCTGTTATGATTTCTTCGATGTCTGCCTAAAAATATGTAAGGAAAGATTATAAAGCTTATCTTGGTTATGTGTTTAATACAAAGATGTCTAAATTGAAAATTAAGTCAACACTGATAGTTTGTGAATATTCGAATGTGTTTCCAAAAGAGTTACCTGGGTTACCTCTGATTAGAGAAGTTGAGTTTGGTATTGATTCAGTACTAGAGACCTCACCGATATCTTTTGCTCCTTATAGAATTTGCTACTAAATTGAAAGAATTAAAAGCTCGGTTGCAAGAGTTGACGGATAAGGGTTTTGAGAGAACGAGTTTTTCTCCCTACAGTGCTCCAGTGTTATTTGTAAAGAAGAAAGACAGATCCATGAGACTTTGTATCAATTACTGACAGCTCAATAAGGTGACTATAAAGAACAAGTATTCTTTGCCGAGGATTGATGACTTACTTGTTCAGTTAAAAGGAGCAACGGTATTCTCAAAGATTGATCTAAGATCTGGCTACTATTAGTTGAGAGTTAAGGGGTCAGATGTGCCCAAAAATACTTTCAAGACAAGGTATGGGCACTATGAATTTCTTGTTATGCCTTTCGGACTAAATAATGCACCTATTATTTTTATGTACTTGATGAATAGAATTTTCCGACCATATTTAGATAAGTTTGTGGTTGTGTTCATCAAAGATATTCTGATTTATTCTCGAGACGAGTCTGAGCATGTTGAGCACTTGAGAATTGTATTACAGACTTTGAGAGATAAGCAGTTGTTTGCTAAATTCAGTAAAAGTGAGTTTTGGCTCCAAGAAGTCAGATTTTTGGGACATATTGTTTGAGGCGATGGTATTCGGGTTGATCCAAGTAAGATTTCAGCAATTATTGATTGGAAATTGTCGAGGAATGTATCTGAAGTTAGAAGCTTTTTGGGCTTAGTCGGATATTACCAACGTTTCATCAAAGGATTTTCGATGATTGCTACTCCTATGACCAAGATGTTGCAAAAAGATGTTAAATTTGAATGGTCTGAAAAATGTCAACAAAGTTTCGAGAAGTTGAAAGCATTATTGACTGTGGCACCGATTTTAGTGCAACCTGAGCCGAGAAAAGAGTTTGTGATTTATAGTTGTGCATCACTAAATGGATTAGGATGTGTGTTGATGCAAAAAGGCAAAGTGATAGCTTATGCCTAGAGACAGTAGAAATCGCACGAGAAGAATTATCTGACACATGATTTGGAATTAGCCGCCATTGTGTTCGCTTTAAAATTTTGGAGACATCATTTGTATAGTGAGAAATGCCATATCTTAACTGATCATAAAAGTTTAAAATACTTGATGACCCAGAAAGATTTAAACTTGCGGTAACAGAGATGGCTTAAGTTACTGAAAGATTATGAGCTAGTAATTGATTACCACCTGGGTAAGGCAAATGTAGTCGCAAATGCATTGAGTAGAAAGACTTCGTTTTCTTTGAGAGCGATGAATACACTGTTGACTTTTTTCAATAATGGTTTGATCCTAGTTGAGTTGAGAGCTAGACCGTTATTTCTTCAACAAATTTATAAAGCTCAAAAAAGTGAGAGTGATTTGCAAACCAAAAGAGTTCTTTGTGAATCGGGTAATGATTTAGATTTTCATATCGAATCTGATGATTGTTTGATGTTTCAAGGAAAAATTTGAGTACCGAAAAATGATAAAATTATTTAGAAAATTCTTCATGAAGCACATAATGGTTGTTTATCTCTGCATCCGAGTAGTATGAAAATGTATAATGATTTGAAGAAATTGTATTGATGGTAAGGTATGAAATGAGATATTTTAGAGTTTGTTTCAAGATGTTTGATTTGTCAACAAGTGAAAGCTAAACACCAAGTGCCTTCAGGTTTACTTTAGCCAGTGATGATGCTCAAGTGGAAATGGGATGGGATTACGATGGATTTCGTAATGCGTTTACCTTTGACTCTGAAAAAGAAAGATGCTGTATGGGTTGTGGTTGATAGATTGATGAAATCTGCTCATTTCATTCTAGTACGTACAGACTATTCTCTTGATAAGTTAGTTGAATTGTATGTGGCCGACATTGTAAGATTACATGGAGTACCTATTTCTATTATTTCGGATAGATATCTGAGGTTCACTTCGAGATTTTAGAAAAAGTTGCAAGAGGCTTTGGGTCCGAAGTTCAACTTTAGTACCATATTTCATCTGCAAACCGATGGTCAATATGAGAGAGTAATTCAGATACTCAAAGATATGCTCTGATGTTATGTTCTAGAGTTCAAAGGTAGTTGGGAAAAATATCTACCATTGGTCGAATTTGCTTATAACAACAGTTTTTAGTCGAGTACAAAGATGGCACCTTATGAGGCATTATATGGCTGCAAGTGTCAAACACCCTTATTTTGGACCGAGCTTAGTGAGAAATAGATTCACGGGGTCGATTTGGTTAGAGAAATCGAATAAAAAGTAAAGGTAATCCGTGATTGCTTGAAAGCAGCTTCAGATCAACAAAAGTCATATGCAAATTTGGAAAGAAAAGAGATTCATTTTCAGGTCGGTGATAAGGTATTTTTGAAAGTATCTCCGTGGAAGAAAATTCTCAGATTTGGTCGTAAAGGCAAGTTGACCTCACGTTTCATTGGGCCGTATGAGGTTATTGAAAGAATAGGGCTAGTGGCATATCAGTTAGCTTTACCGACAGAGTTGGAAAGGATTCATGATGTGTATCATGTGTCAATGTTGCGACGATATCATTCTAATCCTTCCCATGTGATTTCTCCATTATAGATTGAGATTCGACGGGATATGACGTATGGTGAAGAACAGATCAAGATCTTAGCTCGGAAAGTTAAACAGTTGAGAAATAAAAGTATAGCCTTAGTGAAATTTTTATGGAAACGACATGAGGTCGAAGAGGCTACGTGGTAACCCAAGGAGGTTATGAGAAAACAGTACCCAAACCTATTTTCTGGTAAGATTTTCAGGGACGAAAATCCCTAAAATGAGGGAGAGTTGTAATAACCCGATTTTGGTCCTAGTCAGAATAGTGGTTTTGGGACCAAAAATCTGACATATAAAAACTTGTTTTTATTAAATTTTTATTGTCTACGGTTTCATGGAATGATTATTTGAAAATTTCGTTCGAAAATTTTAACGTTTGAGCATTCAATTTAGCAAAAAGGACTAAATTGTAAAAAGTGAAAAAGTTGAGTTCTACATGTTAGAGGTGTCTAATTGTTATGAAATTTTAAATTGAAGGTCCTTAAATGGTAATTAGACCATTTGTTAAGTTAGTGGACAAAAATGGGAATGACGTAAGAGAAATTTCATGTTTTATAAAAAGGGCATTTTGGTAATTTGTCAATTAAAGAAAAAATAAGTAAAATAAAAGCAAATTTTAGTCCATCTTCTTGTTGATTGGCTGAAACTTGAAGGGAGAAGACATAACTAGGGTTTTTTCACTTTTCAAGCTCGATTGTAAGTCCGTTCTTGTCCCGTTTTTAATGCTCTTTACATTTTTAAAGTTGTCATCACTCGATCTACCTATTTCTACCACTAATTTGAGAAAATATTAAGGTCTAAGTTTTGACCCATGTTAGACATGTGTGTATTTTGATGTTTAATGATAGATTATGCAAGTTTGATGTTTGATAAATGACTTTTGCTAAGTGATTTTCGATGAAAATGCCTAAAAGGACCTATTTGTAAAAGTTATGAAATAAGTAGTAAAAGTGTGATTGAATGGAAAATGTGGACTGGTATGAGTACAATAAATATTTGTCTAGGCTTGGATAATGAAGAAATTTGATAAAAATCATTTTACGAGCCTAGGGACTAAACTGTAAAAATGTCAAAGTTTAGGGGAAAAAACATAATTTTTTCCATAGTGTATTTTTTGGGCTGAATTGAACAATGTGAATATTAAATGAGATAAATTTTTTATTATAGATCAAGAGAAACGAGGTTCAGACCTAGATCGGGGGAAAACAAAGTGTTTGACGATTATGTCTCATTTCTACTATTTTTGTATCGAGGTAAGTTCGTATGTAAATAATGCATTATTTTAATTATGTTTACAATGCTTTATTAGTGTATGAATTGTGATTGACCCTTGGACGTATTTGAAAAAGTTTTGACAAGTGTAAAATTCCGGTTGAACCTTAGGAATAGATAGCATACAAATGTCATGACATTAGGGTTACTAAGATTACGTGTAAGACCATATCTGGGATATGGCATCGATATGAGACTTCATGTAAGGCCATAGCTGGGCTATTGGTATCGATACGAGATTACATGTAAGACCATATCTGGGATACGGCATTGGTATGATACTGTGTGTACAAGATTTCCGAGTATCCTTTAGTATTCCAAGTGGTTTAGTGGGAAATTCAACGGGTAATTTATTGAGTATGTCAAAGATGAATTGTGTGTAAATCCAATTTGAGATGATTCAAGTATGTACATGAAACTCATACGTGATGAACTCGTTATGTAATGAACCCTCGGTAAGGTTACGATTGAGTAAGTTATGATAATAATATCTTAATAATATATATGCCAATTATCATCAAGTTAATTGTATGTTAAATGTTTGGACATGATGCTTATTATTTGCATAGGAACTTACTAAGCTATATAGCTTACTCCCCTTTCTTTTCCCTTGTCTTATAGTGTCACCAAACTAGCTCGGGGATCGAAGACTGTCGGAGATCCACTCACACTGATTATTTTGGGTACCAATGAATTCAATATTTTGGGTTATGGCGTGTATAGGGACTTGGTTATTTTGTTATGTATCATAATTGAATTGGCCTAATGTGTTGGCCTATATTTGTTGGTAATTCATCTTATAAATAGCTATTTGAAATTGGCTAATATTGGTATAAGTATATATATATGATGATGCTTTTCATGGATGTGATAATTTGGATTTTTTGAATTGATATGTGTGTAAAGTTTGTGTATGATAAATGTTTGTATGTGAATGAGGTGTTGATGTCTTGGTTATGGCTGATTTAGTTGTATGTATGTGGTTGGATTGGTGTTGTATTTTGTTGTGTAGGTATGTGCATGGAAGGGTGACAAAATGGCTTGGTAAATAGCCTTATTTTTGTCCACACGGGTAGACACACAGACGTGTGTCTAGGCCTTGTGTGACATATGACTTGCCCCATGGGCATGTGTGTTTCTGTCGTGTGTCCTCTGCACCTTAATTTTTGCAAAACAGAATGCTCAGAATTAAGCACACAGGCAGAGACACAAGCGTGTGTCTCAACTGTGTGGATGACACGATCTCAGGCACGGGCTTGTGTCTTGGGCGTGTGAAATCTGCACCTATTTTATGAAAAATCATGATTACTAAATCGACCAGACGGACTAGCATGTGGGCGTGTGACTTGGCATGTGTCTTCAATTTATTCTTAGGTGACAAACAGAGAGTTACACAGGTTAGGGACATGTGTGACCACATGGCTTACTCACACGGACGTGTGACCCTTGTTTGGTGGAAAAATTTTCTAAGTGTTGTACAATTTTCTAAAGTTCCCGGTTTAGTCCTGAACTACTTCCAATGCATGTTTTGAGCCTTATAGGTTCATTTTTGGGATGACATGAATGAATGTGAAAAGTTTAAATTTGGATGAAAATTTACATCTCGGTTTTGTATGATTGCTTGTGTATAAGTCCGGTAATGCCTCGTACCTTGTTCCGATATCAAATATGGGTAAAGGGTGTTACACCACCTAAATTAGAACTTAAGGTATTTCCCTCGCAATTAAAATAGGTTTATTTAGGTAACGCTTTGACTTTGCATGTGATTGTTTCAACAGAGTTAACTGAAGAGCAAGAAGAGAAACTTATTCCAGTGTCGAAACAATTCAAGAAGGCCATCGGATGAACCATAGTCGATATATTTGGTATTAGCCCATTCTTTTTTCATGCAAAAAATCATCCTAGAAGATGGCAAGAAAGTGAAGATTGATGGAAAACAAAGACTGAACCCCATTGTAAAGGAAGTGGTAAAGAAAGAGATCATAAAATGGTTAGATGCAGGTATAATTTACCCCATCTCATATAGTTCATGGGTAACTCCGGTTCAGTGTGTGCCAAAGAAAGGAGTATTATGGTCGTTGAGAACGAGAATAACAAGTTAATACAAACCAAAGCAGTTACAGGATGGAGAATTTACATAGATTATCGAAAGTTGAGCAAGGGGACTAGGAAAGATTATTTTCCTTTTTCGTTCTTGGACTAGATTCTGGTTAGACTCACAGGGTGAGACTATTACTATTTTCTTGATGGATACTCAAGGTACAATCAGATCACTATAACACCAGAGGATCAACACAAGACAACATTCACATTCCCATACAGTACATTTGCATTTAGACGCATGCTATTTGGTTTATGTAATTCACCTACTACACTTTAAAGATGTATGATGTCTATTTTTACTGACATGGTTGAGAAGTATTTGGGACTTTTTAGGGACAATTTTTCAGTGTTTAGAGACACTTATTATGATTGCTTAGCCAATCTAACCAAGGTACTAAGGTGGTGCGAAGAAACAAACCTTGTACTCAACTGGAAAAAGTGTCATTTCATGGTATGAGAAGGTATTGTTCTGGGGCACCAAATAATGAAACATGGAATTGAGGTAGATAAAACAAAAGTAGATGTTATTAAGAAACTCCCACCTCCAACATCTGTAACTGGTGTTAGGAGCTTTTTGGGACATGACGAATTCTATCGAATATTTATCAAAGACTTCTCCAAAATCGCTAAACCTTATGAAAATTATTAGAGAAGGACACGACATTCAAATTTGATGAAGAATGTTTGAAAGTGTTTAATGGTCTGAGGAATCAGTTAGTTTTGGCACTCTTTATTGTCACACTAGATTGGGATTTGCCATTTTAGTTAATATGTGACATAAGTGACTTTGCGATAGGAGCTGTGATGGGCCAGGGAAGGAACAAAATTTTTCATCCCATCTACTATGCAAGTCAAACTTTGAAGGGAGCTCAATTGAATTATATAGTAACAGAGAAAGAGTTACTTGGTATTGTATTTTCTTTTGACAAATTTTGATATTATCTTGTAGGAACCAAAGTGATTGTTTATACGGATCATTCAGCAGTTAAGTATTTACTTGCCAAGAAAGATGCCAAGCCAAGATTGATATGATGGGTACTTCTACTCCAAGACTTCGATCTAGAAATTCAAGATCGAAAAGAGGTAGAGAATCAAGTAGCAGATCACTTATCCAGATTAGAGCCACAAGAAGGAATTTCTCCACTTATACTCATTCAGGAGACATTTCCAAACGATCACATACTTAAGGTAAATCATGTCCATAATACCCTTTGGCTTGTTGATTTTGCTAACTATTTAGCATGCGGTTTGATGATGATTGATAAGACATATCAACAAAAGAAAAAATTTCTTCACGATATGAAGTACTATTTCTAGGAAGAGTTATATTTGTTCAAAAAGTGCACAGATCAAACGCGTGGCAGAAAACGAGGTACAGAAGATCTTATATCATTGTCACATAGCTTCTAGTGGAGGACACTTTAGAGGTACACGTACTACAGCCAAAGTATTACAAGTCAGATTCTTTTGGCCCATGTTATTCAAAGATGCATATGCCTATGTAAAGAGTTGTGGTTGATGCCAGAAGGTTGGAAACATCACCAACAAAAATGAAATGCCCCAAAAAACCATTATTGAGGTAGAATTATTTGAGGTTTGAGGTATTGACTTTCTCTATAATCTGTAACACCACTAACCCGTATCCGTCACCAGAATAGGGTTACGAGGTATTACCGATCAAAGCACAATATATAATATACATTTCTCATACATGATTCACTTTCACATAAATATTAATCTAACAAAATCACATTGTCCCTTATAAGGCTCTACAAGATGTTAAAACTTGCTTGGAAGAGGTTCAGGACTAAACTGATAACATTTGAAAACTTTGGGAAACTATTAAAATTTTCACGCATATAGGGATTACACGCCTGTGTGAACGGGCCATGTGAACATGCTCGTGTCTCAAGCTGTGCAGAAACGGGGCATACATACTGACTTGGGTCACACGGCCAATCACACGCTCGTGTGTCCAGCCCGTGTGCCCTTCGAAATGGTCACAAATGCCCATGTGTTAGGCCGTGTGCCCTTTAGGGGGTATACTAACTTATACTACACGGCCGGTCACACGCCCGTGTGTGAGACCGTGTGGAGTATACTGACTTCAATTTAATTTCAACATCAGGGGACACACGGCCATGTAGCATGACCATGTGTAACACCCCTAACCCATAACCATCGCTGGAATAGGTTAAGGGGCGTTACCGGACTTGTAACTCACTTCAAAACAATCATACATCAAACACCATCTCATTTCAATAATATAAGTCATTCATATTCAATATGAATTTAAAACGGGCATACAAAGTCTAAATCATGCTTTCTGGACTAAATTGATAATATATGAAAGATTCAAAACTTAGAAAAGTTTTCAACTTTTCAAGGGTCACACGCTCGTGTGAACAGACCGTGTAGCTCACACAGCATTAGACACGCCCGTGTGTCTAAGCCGTGGTGAAACAGAGCATACATACTGACTTGTCCACACGGCCTCAAGACACGCCCGTGTGCCAGGCCGTGTGAAAATTAGAGAGGCTACTGACTTGGCCACACAGCTGACCACACGCCCATGTACCAGCCCGTGTGACACACAAGACCAATAGACACGCCCGTGTGTCTAGGCCGTGTCAAAACTGGAGGGTATATTGATTTTAATTCGTAGGGTACCCCGGGGGACACACAATCATGTAACGTGACCGTGTGTCACACACGGCTGAGACACACGCCCGTGTCTCTACCCATGTGGACAAAAATAGGCCATTTGAATAGCCAGCTTGCCACCCCAATTGGTTTAAACCTACAAGCACCGAGCCAAGCATATCTACACAACAACTTCAGCCAATTTCTATACCAAACCATACAACATCCATGCCATAACATTATCAACCATTTACATGCTCATAAACTCAACTCAATTGTGCCAAAACATAAGACCAAATCATATAACATGTAACACCCCGTACCCGAGACCGTTGCCGGAGTCGAACACGAGGTGCTAACCGACTTAATTCATTTACTCTCACAGTCCATTTAAAAATTTTTCAGACGACTAGCTGACTGCGTCACTGTCACTTTAAAAATCATAAATTGAGTTCCACAACTTGAAAATCAGTTTCGAAATTTTTCCCCAAAACTAGACTCATATATCCATCTACATATTTTTTTCTAGAAGTTTTGGTCAGGCCAATTAGTACAGTTTATTAGTTAAAGCCTCCCCGGTTACAGGGTGCGACTACACTGACCTTCATGCATTACGATTTGGATATCTCCCTGTACAGGGCTTCAATACTGATTCCGTTTGTTTCTATAGAAATTAGACTCAAAAAGGAATCTATACATATATGGTATGACTTCTAAATGTCTTTGGTTAATTTATAATGAATTTCCAAAGTTAGATCAGGGGATCCAGAAACCGTTCTGGCCCTGTCTCACGAAAACTTTAACATCTCATAATATACTGTTCATATGAACGTTTCGTTACTTTCATATGAAAATAGATTCATCAAGGTTCGATTAAATAATTTATTTGCTATTTAATTCCATTCCTACTATTTTTAGAGATTTTTCACATCCATATCAATGCTGCTGCCAGCATCTATTTTTAAGGTAAACTTTACCTATTTCATGATCCTCCATGGATCAACTAGAGTTTGTCATACATATACCAAAAGTGATCATGAATAACCATTCCCATGACTAACCGTTACCAACATTTCCATACCTCTCGACGGTCGACATACAAAACGATTATCATGCTATGATCAAAGTATACTTAAGCCATTTTCGCATGGCTATCCAAATTTACACAAAACCGAAAGGTACATGACCTACAACAAAAGGGTAGTCCTATACATTAACCAAAATATCCTCTCACTACTAGTCTATTCTATACATGCCATAAGATATTCCAAAACGTAGCAGTACCAAACAGTGGATGGTGATAATGTGACTAGTTGCTGACGATCCCCGAGCCTGTAGCTTCCAAATGAGATCTATAAAACAGAGGAAACAAAGTACACGGAGTAAGCATTACAATGCTTAGTAAGTTTCAAGCAAAGGTCAACAGATAACAATCAAATTATAACATATTTGTTCGTATTTTATTTCACTCTTCCTTCGGCATACCATCCCCTTTTCCGAATATGCACGTCTCATCATATGTAATAGGCAGATAAATTCTCACTTGATGGTGACCTCTTATGATCATAGGTACATTACATATTTTTTTTACCTGACTTTCTACATTGACCAAATGCACAATAATCATAGAACAGTCTTATTGCTTTACTCACATGTGCATCACATGACGACCTTGTGATTTAGTCTAAATCAAACTTAAATATAATCTCAAAATACATACCTGACCAACTTAACGCATTGAACGTATTTATTACTAATTGTCACTGTGAAGTCGCATAATCTTACGCTTTACTTGAATCTTCAGCAAAACTTTAGTTCGGGGTTTACCCGGACAAAATCTCCACACGTAGTCATCGGGTCATTAGAGCTCGGATATAGTATGAGCACGAAGCCTACGGTCATTAATCAGTGATAATATTCTCGCATAAGGCCTGCGGGGTTTTAACCCGGATATAGTACTGACACAAATGCCCTTCAGGACTTATCACATTGATACACTTTCACATCCATCACGTTGGCCACTCGGCCCTATCACATATATACACTTTCACATTCATCACATTGGCCATTCGGCCTTATCACATATATACACCTTCACATTCATCACATCGGCCATTAGGCCTTATCACATATATACACTTTCACATTCATCACATCGGCCATTAGGTCTTATCACATATATACACTTTCACATTCATCACATCGGCCATTAGGCCTTATCACATATATATACACTTTCACATTCATCACATCGGCCATTAGGCCTTATCTCATATTTATACACATTCACATTCATCGCGTAAAATCTTAAATCAAAATATAAATTTTCATGTATTCACATCACAATTATTCAAATATACTTCACATACCACATATACTATCATGTACAGACTTGGTCTTGGCCGAATCTACATCAATCATTTTCCAATGAATAATTCAATTTCACGCCATACTATCATTTCATATTCGAATACTCATAAACTTACAATTTCACAAATTTTAATATCAAAGATCCATCTAACACTCATATATCATTTTACAATATCACGAATTAGAATTCAAGTATGGGTTTAATCAATAGCTTATGAGCAACTAAAACAAGTTTTATCCATGTTTACAACAAAATCACATATTCACTACAAGCTGTTTTCCTGAGCAATGGTCACTAAATTATTTATAACCAGAGCTACAAGGCTCCAAATCACTTGCCGTTAATTTTGCCTGAATATAGACTCATATATATTCCATCCATAAATTTTTAAGAGTTTTAGGTTTGGCCAATCAATACCAGATTTTTCTTAAAGTTTCCCCTGTTTCACTGTTTGACTAACCTGACCAGTCTTCACTATGAATCAAAATTCTCATTGTACAGAATTCAAAGTATGTTCTATTTTATTTCATTTGAAACTAGACTCATTAAGGAGTCTAAGCATATAAATTTTATCTTGTAACCATTTTTGTACAAATTATAGTGATTTTCTTAAAACAGAACAGGGGATTTCGGAGTCATTCTGACCCTGTCCCACACAACTTTAATTATCTCTTTATAGGAAATTTATTTGCTTCCACGGTCTCTTTTATAGGAAACTAGACCAACTAAGCTTTGATTACATATTTTATTCAGCCTATAATTCCACACCAACAATTTATAGTGATTTTCTAAAATCACATTACTGCTGCTGTCCAAGCAAATTATTACAATTTGCTCTTAAATTTCCAAGTCCAAACACATATGAACTTACCATTTGAGTTTAAGACATATCATGGCCACATCATATCTTATTAAATCAACTCATTATGTCCTATTATGGTTGAATTTACTCAACGTTTGATCGCTTAAAACTTACCTCGGAAGTGGTCGACGATTAGATGTCCACGGCTATTCGTTTACTTCCTCTTTTCTCCTATCCGACTTTGATCCTCTTTGCTCTTAAGCTAATTCAAACAAATTTAACTTATTAAAGTCTCATTATGCTAGCTTATGGCCGAATATGACAAGGAGTTTGATAGGTCATATGGTCACCTTTAGCTCAAACACAAAATGGTCATACGCATTTTTAATCACATTGAGCAATTTAATACAATTAATCTAACATTTCCTCATGTGCACCTTTATGACCGAATACATGCAACACCAAGCTATCTATTCATTCATGTGTGCATCTTATTTAAGCATGTATATCCACAATCGAATTCATCATATAAATATATATGATTTCACTCAAATAATCTCATTACAACACATGGTGCTCCAACCATTATTTAAATTCAAAGCTCGGCTAGTACACATATATACACTAGCAATCCATTACTAACATTTGCACTTCATCTTAATAGCTAGCTTAGCAAACCTTAATTTAACACATAATTCATACATATCACATTCCAAGCATTCACTCAATTCTATCACTTAAAACACACACATTACTCAATAACTTCATAGTTCAAATTAAGCAACTACACCACTAATATTCAAAATCATATTCGCCTTAGTACTCCCTTGTTAGCCGATTTTTCTTCATTTAGCAACTAAAATATAATAAACCACAACATTTAAATTCATCTCATTCTTCTCCCATTTGACCGAATGAACATATATCAAATGAAAATTCAACTAAACAACAACATCTTTCTTTCTAAAATGTATATACACTCACACGGCAACTTTCAATTTATACTTTTCAACCATGAACTCTACTCATTCAAACATCATTTAAGCCACTTAACAATTAATTAACATCTTTCAAAAAAACTTATCAAAATGACACCAATTTAGCACTTGCCGAATGGACATTTGTCTATTGATGCATGAAATTAAACCATGGGTTAAATAAGCTATGCACTTATCAATCTAATCTCATAGTCAATTAAAAAGAAAATCACAATGCATACCTTAAACTAGGATAGCCATGGCCGACTACCTTGGTTTTTTCCTCTTCAATATTCCCTTTCCCACATTCGGTAATCAAGAAGAAGGATGAGCATGCATTTTTTTGTTTCCTTTTTGTTATCTTTCTTCAACCCACGGTAATGGAAGGGGGGAGGGGAACATGGATGAGACAACTTTGTTTTCATCACCCCTCCCTTTTCATTTCTTTATTACCAACCTTTTTTTCTTTTATTGTTCCCTACATACCCCATTATCACAAAGTGTTTATAATATGGTTAATCCCATAGCATGGCCGGCCACTAGTTCATCTTTTGGGTATTTTGACATGCAAGGACAACATTTTCTAAGATGCATCAATAGGCCACTTTAACATTTGCCTAGCACATTTCTAAATTTTCTCACACAAATCCTATTTAGCAAAATTCACTTAGAATTAACAAAATTCAAACATGAAATTTTCACACATGCCTATATACATATAATAAGCATCAAATATAATGGTTAATTATTTTTATGACTCGATTTTTTGGTCCCGAAACCACTTTCCGACTGGGGTCACTTTAGGGGTGTCACATAACATGTATGGTTTCATAATCTCTAAACTCATGGCCACATCTCATACCAAAACTTGCCAAACTTACCATTTCTTTTAGCCATTCATGAACACATCAAATAGATCATCTTGCATCACATTTCATATACCAATATCAAAAACATAAACACAACCATACCAAGCCATATCACATGGCTTAATATAACATTACAAAACCTATCTAAAGTACTTCTAGCCTATACATGCCATACTTTATGTAACATCCCAAAAATCTAAGTATTTATTTTTGTGTATTGTGATGCATAAATGCATGTTTGCTTTAGTGGTTAAGTGTCCTGAGAAGTATTGGAGAAGTTCTGAGTTCAAGACTTGGCTTGTACAAAATTTTGTTTTTGGCTAGAATTAAACCTGCCTCTGTTCAGTAGGTCTCTTAAATAAAATTGGGTAAAATATGACATAAAAAGCCTATTGGCCCAAGGGGTAATGGCATGTTACTGCTGCTAGTAGGTCTTGGGTTCAAGCCCTATTGCACACAAGGGTGTTTATTTTTGTTGTTGTGTCGTGTAGGAAGTTGAGAAGCAGTGGAACCCTAAAGCTAGTGGGCAGTTGGAGTGTTTGAAGGGGAGTACAGTGTGTGGCTGGAATTTAAGAGGAGTTTAAAAGGGGCTTGAATTGGTCGGTTGAGGATTGAGAGGAGAGATTTGGGGAGAAAGTTGAGGAGGGGATCATGGAATGGGGGGAGAGGTAGTAGTTGGCCGAAAGTGGGATTCCCCATTATGAAAATTCGATTAGAATCCTTTGGGTGCCGAAATTACGTGGTTTTTTCTCCCATTTTTGATAATTGACGTTTCTTTTGGCTTCTTTCCTCTTTTTGGTTTTAGGGTTTTGTTGTTAGTTGAATACTGAGTGTGTCCATTCGGGGACTTGGTCATTTGGGTTTGTTTTTCAACAGTGTTTTGTAGCCAACCTCTTTTGTTCTCTCTGCACTTTGGTAGTCTTTTTCCCTTTGTTTTCCCTTTGGCCGAACACCCTTCTCTAATTTGTTCGGGTTTTCTTTTCTCCCTTTCTTAGTCGACTTCACTAAATCGATTACATCTTTTCTTCCCTCTCTTCTTATCTAGATACATTGGCCAAATTTCGTATTCATCTGTTCTAGTTTCGATTGTTGCAAGTATTCTCTGGCAAATCAGTAAGCACTCAACTTCTTCTTGTTTCTCTCAACTCTTATCAAGTCTCCTTTCTTTTGCACTGTTTTATCCGATTACTCTTCTATGGTTATTTACGAATCTCATCTCCCTTTCTTGTGTGGCGTTCGTGGATTCTTAGTTTCTCGAAGAGTGTAGGAGTTGTAAGCGATATTGAAGCAGTTGAACCTTCTCTTCATCACTCGATCAAAGGTAACCCTGTTTGTAGTTATTGTGTTCAACTAGGACTGGTTGGCTTACATTTTTTTGTGTTGGCCGAATGTCACTTTCCCTATGTTGGGGATTCATGTTGTTGATCGGACTCATGAGTTTTGGCAATTGTAACTAATAGACTTTGCTGGTAACATAGATTTCCGACGAGGAGCATGTGGTCAATCTTAGTTAGCAGTCTAAGAGGATTAGACCCTCTTGTTCAAACAAAGGTAGGTATTTTGATAAGTTGGGACCGCATAAAGGGGTGGTTAACCATATTGTCAATCGACTAACAAAATACCTTGATTGAATGTAGGTTCGGTGCTCGTGGACTATTGGCACGTTTTCATAAATTGGTGTGTAATCATACTACTTTAATCGTAATTTGGCAAAAGCTGAAAATAAGGCTAACGACGCTACATGAGCGGGCGTTCGCTCGTGTGGTGAACCGAATGCAAAAAAACTTGGGCATTCGATTGTAGAGGCCACCATGAGCATTTTCATTGGCTTAGACCGTTTTAGGCCACATTGGGCCAAAATAGGCCGTGTGGGCCCTACGGACTCATGGGCCCCACATGGGTAAACCACACGGACGTGTGGAGATTATTGGGCCAGCTGTGTAGCTCACACGGCCAGGGTTATTTTTGGGCTTTATGGGCCATACGAGCATGTGGGCCCACATGGGCCGAATTATGGGCTTGGGCCCATTTTCATTGTTTGATCATTAATGTTGCACAGGTCGCCCGAGACAACTGTGAATCTACTATTGGGTCGGTAAGTACACTTAGACCCCTTACTGATAAAATGATCGATATACCACTATATGATGTTTAACTGTTTGAGCATGCCATTTTTACTGTATATACATTTATATTATGTTCCATTGCTTGGGGTAGGATATATGATATTGGAGGAAGTGTACTGAAAGGCTATAAGCCTATTACTGGCAGCTCTGTTGCAAATACTATTTCAGTGCCGCAACTAGTGCTATATTTTGGAGTGTAAAGCTGGACGGAGTGGAGTGTAGAGGATGGATGGGTAGGATTATCTGATTACATTTCTATTATCATTCTCGAGATGGGCTAAGGCCTACATCGACATCATTCTCGAACAGGCGACCTTTAATCGAGATTGAACAAGCAATCGAACGAGTTTAGGCCTGCATCGTATTTGTTTACTGAACAATTATTTGTTGGTAAAGGATTACACACTGAGTTTTCATAATCTCAGCCTTCTACTTTCCTGTGCAGGTAATCCATAGGCGGGCGGTGCTGCAAGGGACTCGACGGGGGCCACACGACTGCTTTTGCTACTGTTTTAAATTTTCATTCCTTAAGCTTTTAAATTTAGGTTTCAGTTATGTAATAAGGCCTCTTAAATTTTTTCCTTGGTTTGATATTTTATTTACTTTAAATCATATCTGATAGAAGTAGGCCACGGTTTTTCTAAAATATATTTATGTTTTCAAATTACCACGCTATTGTAATATTTTCCACAAGCTTCTGCAAATAGACATGGTTTAGAAAGTTCAACAACAACCTAAAATGAGTATCTCTTTGCTATATCAACTTGAGCCTTTAACAACAACCAAGAAATTATGGATTTTCATCACAACGAGGTTTTTTTAAAAGATTAGATTTCTCAACCGAACTACGTTTTTTTGAAATTCACTTCAGTGTGACATCGTGTATTCGACCATAACGTCTAGGCCGGGTTTGGGGTGTTACATTTAGTGGTATCAGAGTCAGGTTGCAAAACTCGGCT
Organism: Gossypium arboreum; assembly: GCF_025698485.1. Taxonomy (NCBI): domain Eukaryota; kingdom Viridiplantae; phylum Streptophyta; class Magnoliopsida; order Malvales; family Malvaceae; genus Gossypium; species Gossypium arboreum. The sequence goes on from NC_069079.1 coordinate 58,019,225, forward strand.
GTTGATTTGGGTTTTCCTTAGAACTTAAAACTCCAAAAAAGAACTATTTCAAATGATTTAAAAAGTGTTTTACTAAATGTGTGGTCTACTTAGTCTCCAGCGTCGATCCTGTAAGTTCACTGAAACTACAACTTGTTTAGATGAAATATTAAGACTACTATAGGTAGTAGACTGTATTGGAATACTCTGTTTAGGGTAAACTGAGACTGTAGTGGAAATGCGATCTGTGAAAACAAGAAAGCACTAAAATTATTGATACTGTTTCTCATAAAACATCCGTTAATATACACTGGAACTATGAAATTGATGCATAAAACTATTAATACAGATAAATACATAATACGATAATGAGCACCAGAAGTACTCGTGGAAGGGGTAAAAGAGGCCGCGGCGGAGGTCGTAGAGGTGCTCGAGTTGGGTCGTCAGCATTGGGTCATATGCCTAACAATGAAGCTAGAGAGGAACCGGCTTCACTTGTGACTAAGACTGGGTCACATGATCGTGCGGCTGGGGATGACGTACTATCCCAAGCTATGCTGTGAATTTTTAGAAAGGGTCGCTAGGCCCAATACTGGTACTATAGGCCGTGGGTCGGTAACGGAACGACCCAGGTCTAATAGGGCTGAGATTTTTAGGAGAATAGCTAGAGTTGCCCCTAATGTGGCTGAATATTGGATTGAGGCCACAGAGCATCATGGATAACCTCGACTGCATCCCAGAGCAGAAATTAAAAGGTGCAATGTCATTACTTCACGATGAAGCCTATCAGTGGTGGCTTACAGTTAAAGTGGGTACTCAGCCTGACTGGTTGACTTGGGAATTTTTCATGATTGCATTTCAAGGAAAGTATGTAGGCGCTAGTTATGTGGATGCCCGGAGGAGAGAGTTTCTGAATTTGACTCAAGGCGATAAATCAGTAGCTGAGTATGAGTCTGAGTTTTTGCGACTTAGCCATTATGCACGTGGGATGGTAGCAATTGAATATGAATACTGTGTTCATTTTGAGAATGACCTCAGGGATGATCTGCGAGTTCTGATAGCTCCATAGAGGAAGCGAGATTTTGCTGTGTTAGTAGAAAAGGCGAAGATCGCCGAGGATGCAAATCGCGCTGAGTGCCAGAATCGTGAGTGGGACAGGGGTAGGAACAAGAGGGTTTGGGAGCCCTCAAGTTCAGTTTTGAGGCCTAAGAAAAAGGCAGAGTTGATGGGCCAGTCACAGTTGGGCCCTCTGTTGCTACTTTTAGGCCTCAATTTTGTGCTATTTATGGGAAACGCCATCAGGACGAGTGTTGGAAATGAATAGGGGTATGTTTGAGATGCGAATCTTTGGAGCATCATATCAGAGATTGTCCACAGAAGCCCGATCAGATGCAAGCTACTGGTATGGGTACTATTTAACCGCTGAGAGGTGTTCAGCAGCCATCGAGAGGCCTTGGTCAGGCTAGAGGTGGAAATGGTATGGGCCGTGGTCGTGGAGCACCAGGTAGAGGTGCTGGTCATACTGAGGCGAGGCAGCCGGCACTGGGTTATGCTGCACGTCGCCGAAAGGATAGAGACACCCTAGATGTTATTACGGGTACGTTCTTTATTCATACTGTACCTTAAACTGCATTGATTGATGTTGGATCTATGACTCTTATATAGCATGCATGTGTCTAAGACTTTGGGTATAATGGTTGAAAACATTACGAGTGAGGTTACTGTGTTGAGTCCATTAGGGTAGTCAGTGAGAGTGAATAAACTGTTTAAGGATACACCTTTGGAGGTTCAAGGAATAATATTTTTAGCAGATTTAATGGAACTTCCTTTTGGAGAATTCGACTTGATATTGGGTTTGGACTGCCGGTTAAGCATCAGGTGAATTTGGACTGTGCTGCAAAGCGGATGGTACTGAAAACTGAATAGGGTAATGAGGTAGTTGTGATTGGGGAGCGTAGGAATTATCTGTCAAATCTGATTTTTGCACTTAGGGCTAAGAAATTAGTTTCTAAGGGTTGTGAGGCGTATTTAGCCTATATCAGTGTTTCTGATTCTGAGGTTTCGTCTATTGGAGATTTGAGAATAGTTAAGGATTTTCTTGATGTCTTTCCGGATAAGCTACCTGGTTTACCTCCTAACCGTGAAGTTGAGTTTGGGATAGAGCTCCTGCCTGGTTCAGCTTCGGTGTCTATCGTCCCTTATAGAATGGCACCGAAGGAGCTTGAGGAGCTTAAAGTTCAGATTCAAAAGTTACTGGATCGAGGGTTCATGTGCCCTAGTGTGTCTCCGTGGGGAGAACCGGTGTTATTTTTAAAAAAGAAGGATGGATCCATATGTATGTGCATCAACTACCGACAACTAAATAAATTGACCGTTAAACCAAGGATTGATGATCTATTTGACCAGTTTCGAGGAGCTTCGATTTTTTGTAAGATAGATGAGAGTCAAAGAGACTGATGTGTATAAGACGACGTTTAGGACTCGCAACGGTCATTATGAGTTCTTGGTGATGCCATTTGGACTAACGAATGCACCAGTAGTTTCTATGGATCTGATGAACCACGTGTTCCAACCCTATCTGGATCGGTTCGTGGTAGTGTTTATTGATGATATTCTATTGTATTCGAAAACTGAGATTGAGCATGATGAACATCTCCGAGTGGTTTTGCAGATTTTGAGAAAGAAGTAATTGTATGCTAAGTTCAGCAAGTGTGAATTCTGGCTACGAGAGGTAACATTTTTGGGACATGTGGCATCTACCGAGGGGATTAGGGTTGATCCTCGAAAAATTGAAGTTGTTCTAGATTGGAAGCAGCCTAAGTCGGTATCTGAAATTTGAAGTTTTCTTTGTCTGACAGGGTATTATAGATGGTTTGTTAAGGGGTTTTTGTTGATTGATGTGCCTCTAACTAAGTTGTTGCATCAAGGGGTACTATTTGATTGGAGTGATAAGTAGGAAGAAAGTTTTGAGAGGCTTAAGAAAGTTCTGACTGAAGCCCCTGTCTTGATTCAGTCAGAGTCTAGGAAAGAGTTTACTGTCTATAGCGATTCATTACATGTTGGTTTAGGATGTATGTTGATGCAAGAGGGTAAAGTTGTGCCTTATGTGTCTCATCAGCTTAAAATGCATGAAGTGAACCATCTGACGTATGACTTGGAATTAGCCGCAGTGGTATTCATATTAAAAATTTGGAGGCATTACTTGTATGGTGAGAAGTGTATCATTTAGACAGATCACAAGAGCCTTAAGTATCTTATTACTCAGAAGGAGCAAAACCTTAGGCAGCGGCGATGGATTGAGTTGCTTAAAGATTATGACTGTTCGATTCAATACCATCCGGGTAAGGCAAATGTGGTAGTCGACACACTGAGCCGTAGAGCAGTGACCGATCTGAGGGCGATATTTGCTCGTCTCAGCTTGTTCAATGATGGTAGTCTGTTGGCTGAACAGCAGGTTAAACCGACCTGGACTGAACAGATTAAGGGTAAACAGTTGGAGGATGAGTTATTGGGTCCTTGATTCTAACAAGTAAAATGTGGGGAAGCTTCAGATTTTGGACTAAATAGCGAAGGGGTACTTTATTTCCATAGGAGAGTCTGTATACTGGAGGATACTGATTTGAGGCAGTAAATTCTCTAGGAGGTGCATAGTAGTCCTTATGCTATGCATCTTGGCAGGAATAAGATGCAAAGAGACCTTCGTGAGTTATATTAGTGGCTGGGTCTTAAGCGAGAGGTTACCGACTTTGTGAGTAAATGCCTTACTTTCCAGCAAGTTAAGGCTGAGCATCAGTTACCTTCAGGGTTGCTTCAGCCAGTTAGGATTTCACTGTGGAAGTGGGAGAGAGTGACTATAGACTTTGTTAGTGGGCTGCCCTTAACGCCTACTAAGAAGGATTCAGTATAGGTCATCGTTGATCGATTGACTAAATCTGCCCATTTCATACCTTTTCGTACTGATTACTCGCTGCAGAAACTGGCTAAGCTGTATGTATCTGAGATAGTGCGATTGTATTGGGTACCGATTTCTATAATATCTAATAGAGATCCTCACTTCACGTTTCGGTTCTAGAAGAAGTTACATGAAGCATTGGGTACAAGGTTGGACTTTAGAACAGCGTTTCATCCTTAGACAGACGGTCAGTTAGATAGGGTGATTCAGATACTGGAGGACATGTTGAGGAGTTGTGAGATTGACTTCTGGGGCAATTGGGTGGATTACTTGCCATTGGCAGAGTTTACGCACAATAATAGCTACCATTCCAGGATACAAATGGCATCTTACAAGGCATTATATGGTCGTAAAAGTCGTACTCTGATGTGTTGGACTGACTTGGGCAACGGCATTCCTGGGTCCTGAATTGATTCCTAATACTGAAGATAAAGTTAGATTGATTCGGGATCGACTGAAGACGGCATCCGACAGGCAGAAGTCATATGCAGATCTAAAGCGTAAGGAGATTGAGTATTCTGTGGGGGACTGGGTGTTTCTCAAGGTCTTACCATGGAAGAAGGTATTGAGGTTTGTTCAGAAGGGAAAGTTAAGCCCTAGGTTCATTGGGCCTTATCGTATATTGAAGCGTGTGGGACCAATTGCCTACCAACTTGAGTTACCTCCAGAGTTGGACTGGATTCATAGAGTTGGACTGGATTCATGATGTGTTCCACGTCTCTATGTTGAGGCGATATCATTCTGATCCTGCACACATCGTTTCAACGGAGGAGATTGAGGTTAGGCCAGATCTGACCTTTGAGGAGGAGCTGGTTCAGATTTTAGACTGTGATGTGAACATTTTGAGGAGGAAGTATGTTCCACTAGTTAAGGTGCTATAGAGTAATCACAGTTCTGAGGAAGCCACGTGGGAACCCGAGGAAACGATGCAACAGCAATACCCACATCTATTCTGATCATGTAAATTTTGAGGCCAAAATTTCCTTTAGGGGGTAGAGTTGTAATGCCCCAAAAATCTAAGTATTTATTTTTGTGTGTTGTGATGCATAAATGCATGCTTGCTTCCGTGGTTAAGTGTCCTAAGAAGTATTAGAGAAGTCCTAAGTTCAAGACTTGACTTGTACAAAATTTTGTTTTTGGCTGGAATTAAACATGTCTCTGTTTAGTAGGTCTCTTAAATAAAATTCGGTAAAATATGACATAAAAAGCTTGTTGGTCCAAGGGGTAGTGGCGTGTTACTGCCGCTAGTAGGTCTTGGGTTCGAGCCCTGTTGCGCACAAGGGTGTTTATTTTAGTTGTTGTTCCATGTAGGAAGTTGAGAAGTAGTAGAACTCTGAAGCCAGTGGGCAGTTGGAGTGTTTGAAGGGGAGTGGGGTGTGTGGCCGGAATTTAGGAGGAGTTTGAAAGGGTTTTGAATTGGTCGGTTGAGGGTTGGAAGGAGAGATTTGGGGAGAAAGTTGAGAAGGGGATCATAGAGTGGGGAGAGAGGTAGTAGTTGGCCGAAAGTGGGATTTCCCATTATGAAAATTCGATTAGAATCCTTTGGGTGCCGAAATTACGTGGTTTTTTCTCCCATTTTTGATAACTGTCGCTTCTTTTGGCTTCTTTCCTCTTTTTGGTTTTAGGGTCTTGTTGTTAGTTGAATATTGAGTGTGTCCATTCAGGGACTTGGTCATTTGGGTTTGTTCTTCAACAGTGTTTTGTAGCCGACCTCTTCTGTTCTCCTGCACTTTGGTAGTCTTTTTCCCCTTGTTTTCCCTTTGGTCGAATACCTTTCTCTAACTTGTTCGGGTTTTCAGTCTTGGTTTCGTTTGGTTCTTCTTTTTTTCTCCCTTTCTTAGTCGACTTCACTAAATCGATTACATCTTTTCTTCCCTTCTTCTCATCTAGATACATTGATCGAATTATGTATTCCTCTGTTCTAGTTTCGGTTGTTGCAAGTATTCTCTGGCAAATCGGTAAGCACTCGACTTCTTCTTGTTTCTCTCAACTCTTATCAAGTCTCCTTTCTCTTCTACTATTTTAGCCGATTACTCTTCTATGGTTCTTGCAGAATCACATCTCCCTTTTCTTGTGTGGCGTTTGTGGATTCCTAGTTTCTCAAAGAGTGTAGGAGTTGTAAGCGATATTGAAGCAGTTGAACCTTCCCTTCATCACTCGATCAAAGGTAACCCTGTTTATAGTTATTGTGTTCAATTGGGACTGGTTGGCTTACATCTTTTGGTGTTGGCCGAATGTCACTGTCCCTATGTTGGGGTTTCATGTTGTTGATCGGACTCACGAGTTTTGGCAATTGTAACTAATAGACTTCGCTGGTAACGTAGATTTCTGACGAGGAGCATGTGGTCAATCTTAGTCAACGGTCTAAGAGGACTAGACCCTCTTGTTCAAACAAAGCTAGGTATTTTGACAAGTTGGGACCGCATAAGAGGGGGTGGCTAGCCCTATTGTCAATCAACTAACAAAATACCTTGATTGAATGTAGGTTTCGTGCTCGTGGGCTATTGACACGTTTTCATAAATAGGTGTGTAATCACACTGCTTTAATCGTAATTCGGCAAAACTCGAAAAATAAGGCTAGCGTTGCTACATGAGCGGGCGCTCACTCGTGTGGTGATCCGAATGCATAAAACATGGCCGTTTGATCGTAGAGGCCACCATGAGTGTTTTCATTGGCTTAGGCCGTTTTGGACCACGTTAGGCTGAAATGGGCCGAGTTAACCCTACGAGCTCGTGGGCCCCTCACTAGTAAATCACACGGACATGTAGAGATTATTGGGCCAGGCTATGTAGCTTAAACTGCCAGGATTATTTTTGGGATTTATTGGCCACACGAGCGTGTGGGCCCACATGGGACGAATTATGGGCTTGGGCCCATTTTCACTATTTGATCATTAAGGCTGCACGGGTCACCCGAGATGACTGTGGACCTACTGTTGCATGGATCATTAAGGATTATCTGATTACATTTCTATTACTGTTACTGAGATGGGCTAAGGCCTACACTAATACTGTTACTGAATAGGGCAGCCCTAACTGAGATTGAACTGCTACTAGAACGGGTTTAGGCCCAGACTGTATTTGTTTACAGAACAATTGTTTGTTGGTAAAGAATTACACACTGAGTTTTCATAAACTCAGGCTTCTACTTTACTGTGCAGGTAATCCATAGGCAGGCGGTGCTGCAAGGGACTCGACGGGGGCCACACGACTGCTTTTGCTACTATTTTAAATTTTCATTCCTTAAGCTTTTAAATTTAGGTTTCAGTTATGTAATAAGGCCTCTTAAAGTTTTTCCTTGGTTTGGGATTTTATTTACTTTAAATCATATCTGATAGGAGCAGGCCACGGTTTTTCTAAACTATATTTATGTTTTCAAATTACCACGCTATTGTAATATTTTCCACAAGCTTCCGCAAATAAACATGGTTTTAAAAGTTCAACAACAACCTAAAATGAGTATCTCTTTGCTATATCAACTTGGGCCTTTAACAACAACCAAGAAATTATAGATTTTCATCACATCAAGGTTTTTTTAAAAGATTAGATTTCTCAACCGAACTACGTTTTTTTTTAAATTCACTTCAGGTGACATTGTATATTCGGCCATAACGTCTAGGTCGGGTTTGGGGTGTTACATTTAGTGGTATCAGAGTCAGGTTGCAAAACTCGGCTGTTGATTTGGGTTTTCCTTAGAACTTAAAACTCCGAAAAAGAACTATTTCAAGTGATTTAAAAAGTGTTTTACTAAATGTGTGGTCTACTTAGTCTCCGGCGCCGATCCTGTAAGTTCACTGAAAATACAACTTGTTTAGATGAAATATTAAGACTACTATAGGTAGTAGACTGGATTGGAATACTCTGTTTAGGGTAAACTAAGACTGTAGTGGAAATACGATCTATGAAAACAAGAAAGCACTAAAATTATTGATACTGTTTTTCATAAAACATCCGTTAATATACACTGGAACTATGAAATTGATGCATAAAACTGTTAATACAGATAAATACATAATACGATAATGAGCACCAGAAGTACTCGTGGAAGGGGTAAAAGAGGCCATGTCGGAGGTCGTGGAGGTGCTCAAGTTGGATCGTCAGCATTGGGTCATATGCCAACAATGAAGCTAGAGAGGCACCGGCTTCACTTGTGACTGAGACTGGGTTACATGATCGTGCGCCTGGGGACGATGCACTATCCCAAGCTATGCTATGAATTTTTAGAAAGGGTCGTTGGGCCCAATACTGGTACTATAGGCCGTGGGTCAGTAACGAAACGACTCAGGTTTAATGGGGCTGAGATTTTTAGGGGAAAAGCTGGAGTTGCCGCTAATGTGGCTAAATATTGGATTGAGGCCACAGAGCATCATGGATAACCTCGACTGCATCCCAGAGCAGAAATTAAAAGGTGCAATGTCATTACTTCGAGATGAAGCCTATCAGTGGTGGCTTACAGTTAAAGTGGATACTCAGCCTGACCGGTTGACTTGGGAATTTTTCATGATTGCGTTCCTAGGAAAGTATGTAGGCGTTCTTTATGTGGATGCCCGAAAGAGAGAGTTTCTGAATTTGACTTAAGGGGATAAATCAGTAGCTGAGTATAAGTCTGAGTTTTTGCGACTTAGCCATTATGCAAGTGGGATGGCAGCAACTAAATATGAATACTGTGTTCATTTTGAGAACAGCCTCAAGGATGATCTGCGAGTTCTAATAGCTCCATAGAGGAAGCGAGATTTTGCTGTGTTAGTAGAAAAGGCGAAGATCGCCGAGGATGTAAATCGCGCTGAGCGCCAGAATTGTGAGTCGGACAGGGGTAGGAACAAGAGGGTTTGGGAGTCCTCAAGTTCGGTTTTGAGGCCTAAGAAAAAGGCCAAAATTGATGGGCCAGTCACAGTGGGCCCTCTGTTGCTACTTTTAGGCCGCAGTTTTGTGCTATTTATGGGAAACGCCATCAGGACGAGTGTTGGAAATGAATAGGGGCATGTTTGAGGTGAAAATCTTTGGAGCATCATATTAGAGATTGTCCACAGAGGCCCGATCAGATGCAAGCTACTGGTATGGGTACTATTTAGCCGCTGAGAGGTGTTCAGTAGCCATCGAGAGGCCTTGGTCAGGCTAGAGGTGGAAATGGTATGGGCCGTGGTCATGGAGCACCAGGCAGAGGTGCTGGTCATACTGAGGTGAGGCAGTCGGCACTGGATTATGTTGCACGTCGCTTAAAGGATAGAGACACCCCAGATGTTATTATGGGTACGTTCTTTATTCATAATGTACCTTATACTGCATTGATTGATGTTGGATCTATGCACTCTTATATAGCATACACTGTGTCTGAGACTTTGGGTATAATGGTTGAAAACACTACGAGTGAGGTTACTCTTATATGATGTTTGATTGTTTGAGCATGCCATTTTTATTGTATATACATTTATATTATGTTGCATTGCATGGGGTGGGATATATGATATTGGACGAAGTGTACTAAAAGGCTATAAGCCTACTACTGGCAGCTCTACTGCAAATACTGTTTCAGTACCGCAACTGGTGCTATATTTTGGAGTACAGGGATGAGTGGGTCAATTTTATCCCCACATGGAGTGTAGGGCTGGATAGAGTGGAGTGTAAAGGATGGATGGGTAGGATTATCTGATTTCATTTCTATTACTGTTACTGAGATGGGCTAAGGCCCACACTGATACTATTACTGAATAGGGCTAAGGCCCTAACTAAGATTAAACTGCTACTGGAAAGGGCTTAGGCCCCGACTGTATCTACTTACTGAACGATTGTTTGTTAGTAAAGGATTACACACTGAGTTTTCATAAGCTCACGCTTCTGCTTTCCTGTGCAGGTAATCCATAGGCGGGCCGGTACTGTGAGGGACTCGATAGGGGCCACACGACAGCTTTTGCTACTGTTTTAAATTTTCATTCCTGGAGCTTTTAAATTTGGGTTTCAGTTATGTAATAAGGCCTCTTAAAGTTTTTCCTTGGTTTGGGATTTTATTTACTTTAAATCATATATGTTAGAAGTAGGCCACGGTTTTTCTAAAATATATTTATGTTTTCAAATTACCACGCTATTGCAATATTTACCACAAGCTTCCGCAAACAGACATGGTTTAAAAAGTTCAACAACAACCTAAAATGAGTATCTCTTTGCTATATCAACTTGAGCCTTTAACAACAACCAAGAAATTATAGATTTTCATCACAACGAGGTTTTTTTAAAAGATTGGATTTCTTAATGAAACTACGTTTTTTCGAAATTCACTTCAATGTGACATCGTAGATTTGGCCATAACGTCTGGGCCAGGTTTGAGGTGTTACACTTTACTATATACAATTTCGAAAGGTACCAAAATGAGATTCGATAGTGTGGTAATGATCCTCGACGATCCCCGAGCTCACAGTAGCTTCGATATCTATAAAACAATGCAAACACACATAAAGTAAGCTTTCAAAAGCTTAGTAAGCTCGTACTAAATATCATCATCAACTTATAAAATATAAAACATGAACACATAAATACTTATTAGTTCTTAATTCATCATCAATTCTATGCCAACACAATTCATATGTTTATACCAATCCACGAACTTCATATACATAATATCATCTACCACATAGGTATCGTACATACCTAAACCTTCCCGTATTCATTCATTTTCATTCTCATCTCTCGTCCAGATATTTTAGATCTTTCCAAAGATTATTCATGCTTTAAGCATCCGTACACTTAGTGCTTTAAGGTTTAGCCGAAGCTAGAATGATTCTGCACACTTAGTGCCATCTCAATTAACCGAAGCTATCTTGGTATCGCACACTTAGTGCCTCCTACAGCCGAAGCTATACCATTTCGCACACTTAGTGCTATTTATAGCTGAAGCTATTTTGAATTTCACGCATAGTGCCAAATGCAGTTGATTTATGATCGTATTCAATCAATAATCAAATATATACACAATGCATTTATAATCAAAACATCAAAATATACTTGTAACATCATTTATCACATACGAACTTACCTCGTACTCGGAATTGTCGATTTGAATCGTATACTCGATTATCTTTGACTTTTTTCGGTCTAAATCCGAATTCCTCTTTTCTTGATCTATATGTATTCAAAATTAACCCTTTTATTCACCAAGTCATTCAATTCAATCCACAAACATACATTTAGGGTATTTTACAATTTAGCCCTCACATTTTCAATTTTGACACTTTAGTCCCTCATTCACAAAATCACAAAATACACATAATTTGCATATACTCATGCTTGGCCGAATTCTCCTAGTTCTCATACTAGTCCACACATTTCATTTATTTTACATTTTAGTCCTTTAATTTACAAATTTCACAATTTAGCCCATTTTACTCAAAATCACCAAAAACTCAAAGACAAAATATATCAACCCAACATATATCTTTTACTTTCCAATAACTAACATCACAAAGATCATAATTTCATCAATAGAACATTTCAAAATCATCAACAAAATCTAAAATTGAGACATGGGCTTGATAGTATTCAAAGCAATGATTACAAAAACGTAGAAATTATCAAAAACTGAAACAAAAAGATACCTAAATCAAAGCTTGCAAGTGCCGAAACCTAGCTATTCTTTTCTCTTTTATTTTCTTGTATTTTTGTCCAAGGATGATAGAAATAAGATGATTTTTAACTTTGGTTTTAACTAATATAACATTGATATGCTTTTTACCAATTTAACCTTATTATAATTTATTAAAATTCCACCAACTAATGCCCTTTTATGTCATTTAATTCATTAAATGGTGAAATAACCTCATAAGGACCTCACAATCATAAAGTCAAATCAAATAAGAACTTTTAACAAATAGCATGCAACTTTTACATTTTATGCGATTAGGTCCTTTTTCAAAATTAAGCATACAAACATTCAAATTTTCATACGAGATTTTCACACATGCTCATTCACATATCATAAACACGAAAAATAATATTTAAATATTTTTTACTCGGATATGTGGTTTCGAAACCACTATTTTGAGTAGGGTCTAAACCAGACTATTACACAGTGTCGCACACGGTTGAGACACACGCCCGTGTCTCTGCTCATGTGGACAAAAATAGACCATTTGCAATGCCAATTTGCCACCCTTTTTCATGATCACCTAAACAACCACAATAGTACTAATTCATCATACAATTAGGCAGCCTAAACATCCATTTCAATACACATTATAAGCTATTTCAAAATCAAGCATTCATATACTCAAATCAATATCATTTGTACATTCAAATGCATACCAACTAGCATGATTCATTCCTCATTACTCAACTATTCAATCATATACCAAAGTACCTATCATACTTATCAATACAACCTATTTCAATATGTACTTTTACTACCATCAATTACACAGAAAGGTTGACTCATAAATCATCTATTATCCATTCTTTTATTAAGTCCAAATTCATGTTTTTCATAAGTAAATACTTATCATATACCAATTGACCAAATAATTATATTGAACCATCACCAACCATACCAAATTATGCCATTACACAAGGCAAATTACACATCAAACATAAATCATTAATAAGCCATATAAAATGGCCAAATACATCACCAAAACCTTTATCAAAAAGACTCAAGCCTATACATGCTATATAATCAAGTCACAAGTGCATAAATACTGAAATCAAAAACTAGATAGTGTGATGCGATCTCTACCGACTTCCAACCCAAACGAACATCCGAATCACTACAAAACATAGAAAATAACACAAAGTAAGCTATAAAGCTTAGTAAGCTCTATGGTAATAAACTCATATTTTTAAATAACTGCATTTAAAACCATTATTCGAAAAATGATATAATTCATATTATTGTACCATTCTATCTCGAATTCATGCACATAGTTAATCAAGATTTTCATAAGTTTATTCATTCAAAACACATATGGTTTGAATAGTTCTTATCAATTTATTCACATCTTCATATGCAAAAGCAATTATATATATATATATATATATATATATTCAATTCAATTTCCATCACATTTTCTTTAGCTAAGTGAATTATGTGAAATATCATCAAATAACGGTATTTCGCACACTATGTGCCATATGTATATTTAGTTAAAATAAATATAACTCATATCTCACATATCATCCAATTCATGCCTCATTATAGCCAAATAAACACATTTTGGCATGAAACATACTTATACATTAATCTTTCTCATTTCATATATGATACACTAAGAACCTACCAAATTACCTTCATTTGATTCTCATATAGGTTCTGTACGTACCTGTATCACTTAATTCGATTGTACTTTCGTTCTCATCTTGACTTTGCTCATTGAACCATTCAGAATCATTAAGGATACTCAGAAGTCACAATAGGTTGTACAATGCCATATCCCAGATATCGTCTTACATGTTATCACATATCGATGCCACTTTTCAAACAGGGTCTTATACGAAATCATATAACGATGCCAATGTCTCAGACATGGTCTTAGACGTAATCATAATACAATGCCAATGTCCTAGACATGGTCTTACATGTAATCACATCTTGGTAATCATAGTGTCATGACATTTGTATCCTATACTATTCCTAAGGTTCGTACGGGACTTTTGGATATCGTAACTTCGTCGATTCTTGCTCGTATTCATGACCATTCATCATTCAGTTCAATTCAATAATAATTAAGCATTTATAACACAATATAAATATGTTTATTAGCATAAAAATTATCTCATTCGCTGTAACGACGAATTAGGTCAACTAATTCGATACTTTATTTTCCTCTGTTCTAGATCTGAATCTCATTTTTTCTCAATCTATATAATAACAAAATTTTCTTATTTAATCATTAATTCATTCAAGTTAACACAATTTACACATTTTGAAAAAATTACACTTTTGCCCCTATTATTTTACATTTTTGCAATTTAGTCCTTATCACATAAAATTGAAAATTCATGTAATTAAGGACAAGACCAAGCCAGCCGAATTTTACCCAAACTACTAACAGCCCATAATTTTAGTTTATTCACACACCTAACCATGAATTTTACACTTTTCTCAATTTAATCCTTAATTTGCATTTTTGTCAAAAATCATTTTATAAAACTTGTATATCTAGCTTCAAACATTAATAAACTATCATAAAACATCTAAATAATCAAGCATTCAACAATGGCATCGTTCCAAATCTATAACAGTTTCAAAAACAGAGATACGGGCTAGCTAGATTAAGCTGCAACGAGCTCAAAAATCTTAGAAATTATTAAAAACGGAGTTAAAACCGTACCTATTTCAGCAAAAACATCATGGCCAAATGTCAAGCTCTTCAATGGCTATTTTAAACCCCATTTTCGGTTGTAAATGGATGGAAAATGATGATATTTGGCTTTGTTTTATTGATTATTAACTTTAATTACCTATTTACACTTTTACCCTTTAAAAAAATTAATAATAACACCAATTGCCACTCCACTATCATCTACTATCTCATAAATGGGCTATTTACCACATAAGGACCTTCACTTTTAAGTTCTATAGCTATTTGACACCTTTAGCTTATAGAACACAACTTTTATGCTTTACGCGATTTAGTCCTTTTTACCGAATTAAACACTTAAACGATAAAATTTCTTTACAAAAATTTCACAAAACTCTAATATCATGCTGTAAATATTAAAATAATAATAAAATAATTTTTTTGAAGTCAGATTTATGGTCCCGAAACCACTATTCTGATTTAGCTAAAAACGGGTTGGTACATTCTTAGTCCTTTCTCTCCATCTTTTGGTCACAAGTATATATTAGTAGTAGTAGACTACATATCTAAGTGGGTTGAGGCTGAGGCATATCCGACGAAAGATGCCAAAGTTGTGATGAAGTTTTTACAAAAACATGTGTTTACAAGGGTTTGGTACTCCTAGGGCCATCATCGGTGATGAAGGGTCACATTTTGTGAACAAATGGTTGAAATGGTTACTCCACAAACATGGACTGAATCACAAGGTTGCAACAGCTTACTATCCGTAGATGAATGGGCGTACTCGAGAAGGTAGTTTGCCCAAACCGACGAGACTAGTCCAAAAGACTGGATAATGCTTTTTGGGCCTACAGGGCAGCATATAAGACACCTTTAGTGATGTCTCCCTATCGGTTGGTTTTTGGGAAAGCTTGTCATCTGCCCTTAAAGTTCGAACATAAAGCTTACTAGGCTCTCCAACAGTTCAATTTGGATCCTAAGCTTGCCAAAGAGAAACAGATGCTTCAACTTCACGAGTTAGAAGAATTCTAAACTTTCTCATATGCAAGTGCCAAGTTATTCAATGAGAGATTAAAGAGATGACATGATAAGCACATTCGAGTTCGAGAATTTGAAGTAGGCCAGCAAGTTTTGTTGTTCAATTCAAGATTAAGGGTTTTTCCAGATAAGTTGAAATCACATTGGTCCGGTCCATTTACTATTCACCAGGTTTTTCCATAATGAAGCTGTCGAACTTCAAGGTAAGGGAGGTACTTTTCGAGTTAATGCTCAGCATTTGAAACATTACTGGGGGGATAGAATTAAACGGGATAAAGTCTCGTTCATTTTATTGGATACTTAATTTTTCTTTTTTTCTTTTAAATAAATGATTTAGGATATATTTTCAGGATGAGTATGTTAAAATAAATTATGTCTAGGAGATAGGAACTTAAGCGGGACTGCTTATGACCCCTCCAATCTTTCTTGGGAATTGATTTTAACATAACCTTTCGAGAAATTATTCCCTAAATGGCAAAATAAATTTTTAGTTTTTTCAAATAAAAGGGTCAATTCGATCCAAGCTTTAATTGTAGCTCAATTTTCAAATTTTCTTTAAGTTTAGGTACTTAATTGAATTATTTGCAAAATTTGGTTGTTCTTGTAAATATTAAAATTAGCTATCTCCTTTTGTAAATATATTTAAAGGCAACTAAAATAAAATTTTTAATTTAATTTTAATAAATAAGATGATAATAAATAATATAAAATTATATTTATATTAATTTATATTAATTATTATCAACTTTGTATAGAATTAGAATTGGTTTAAATTTTATCATATTTTAATTAAGAGATTTTACTTTGATAAATAAAGTAATAGAAATTAATATTTTTATATACATTATATTATATATTAAATTTTATTAACTTTATATGACATTAGGACTTAGGATATTTTATTGTTAATTTATTCTAAGAATTCTAGTTGAACTCCTTCCCTCTATCACTTTAAATACCACCACATTCACCCATCATTCACATCATTCACCATCCATCAAACCAACCTCCATACAACCTTCCCACCATTAGCTTTAGCAGCTTCATCCTCTAGCAACCACCATCACATGCTCCAGCAGCTCCTGCACCAGGTTGCGCGCCCAGTAGCTCATGTTCCAGCCTCCACGCGGCCCACCCATGCCCTACTGCTCACACCAGGCCTCGCACATTGCTGCTGCTTCCTACCCATGCCACAACTTGCACGCCTTGCCACCCGCACACCAACCTTGCTACTATCTTCATTGCACCAAGGCACTGCTGTAGCCTAGCGTACCACTGCTCCCTTGCATGCCGCTGTTGCCCTTGCCTCTACCCCGTGCGCCCCTTATCACCTTTGCATCACAGCTCCATCATAACTAGCCTCCAACCCATCACCCTTCAACCAAACCTCAATCAAAATCTTTTGCTTTAAAATTTATTTATTTTATTAAGTCATTGCCTTTTATACAAATGTGGTAAGAAAATTTTTCTCCTAAATTTCATTTTTATTTAATTTTTTAATTTTTAAATTTATTAATATTTTAATATTTTATGCAAATTGAATTTTTGAGAAAATATTTTTTCCATCTTATGTTTAGGTTAATCATGCCTCGTAAAGAACTCGTGCCTCTGTCCAAGTTGAAGAATCACAAAACAAATTCCGTTGTGTAGAAGCCAAAACTAGATGCGATAGCATCTTCAAAAATCAACAAATACTTCCAAAAAAAGGCTTTACACTAAAAGAAAAAAATTACACTAATTTCATGGCAAGCATTAGAAAAGTTGTTGAAGCTTTGTATTGGGAAGTGTTTTGTGAGAAAAGGTCAAGTGTAAATGAAGAGTTAGTTCATGAACTTTATGTGAATTTGACCTCAAGCGAATTAGCAGAAGTCTCTATCGATGGAATCAAGGTACCAATAAATTCAAGCACTATTAATGAATTCTTTGATTTATCTGATGTTGAAGACGACGAATATTCTTCCTTATTGGAAAATATTGAGGCCAGAGAATTGTAAGAAAATCTCGAGGAACTTACAGTTCCGAATTCTAAGTGGACTGTGTCAAAGCATGGAACTTACACTTGTCACAGAGAATATTTGACACCACTAGTGAAGGTATGGTTTTATTTTGTTTAGTTCAGCCTTATGCCTATTTCACATGGGACCACAATTTCATTATAGCGAATGGTCTTATTATACTCGATTTGAATGGCAAAGACCATTGATGTGGGAAAGATCATTTTGAGATAAATTCGAAATTGTGTCGCTAGACGTTCTGGCCCAGCATGCTTTCCCTTTACAATAATAATTTTGTGCTTAAAAGTTAAAATTCTTACAAATGTAAAGAAGAAGAAGAAGAAGAAGAAGAAGAAGATCCTGAATAGCCGAAGATTTTGTTCTACAGCAACAAGTTGAATTGAGTGATGATCCCAAAGAAGAAGAATATCCCACAAAGATCGAACCAATGCAGTCAGCTGAAATCCCTGATAAGGCAGAACTAATTGAACTAATAACCAAACCTCACATGGTGATTGGAAACACAAAAATTTATATACTTTTTCTTGCCCAATTCTACTTAAATTCATGCAAATTCGGTTAAATTCTTGTCAAAAAATAATTAAATATTATAAAATAATTAAATTATGTTAAAAATATGAACATTATGAATTTTAATTTATTTTGTAGTTAATTTTGATTAATTTTGGTTATTTTTGACAGAATTACACAATTGGAGAAAAAGGGCCCAGTGAACACTGCCAGAAGAACAAAATCGAGAGCAATTTGAAATATCGAGGCCAATTAATTTCCAGCCCAAGAAGGTCCAGAAATTTGTATTAATTCATAATTAAATTAATTTTAATTTATTTCCAACTTAATTTAGGTTAAATGAATTAATTTTAATTAATTATGAAGAAAGGGCCTAGTGAACCGCACTAGTTGAACCGAATGAAGTGAGCCGAACCAGCCACTAATTGGGCTGACCAGAACCATCCATTGGCTGACCCAAATAAGAAAATTAGTTGATAAAATATTCTTGCAAGAAGGCCCTTGAAAAACCTCCAAATTACGTTCAAACCCCACCTTTATTTTAGGCATTGTAGATTTGCCACAGCCTATTTTTAGCAAGGTTGAAAGCTTCAACCTTGCCATGTGTGTGGCCAGCCATGGAGGGCTCTCTTGGCTACTGAATTTTCTATTTTTAGCAGCCCTCTTCAGCTATAAAATCCACCCTATGCTGCCCATTTCAAAGCATCCCTCAACATCCCTTATTCCACAACATTCTCTCATCTGCTCTTCACTTCTCTCAAAGTTTCCTCTCCATTTCTCCATCCCATTTTCCCTTCCTCTTGTGCCAATTTCCTCTCTTGAGAAAGAGGTGTTCTTCATCCATATTGGGCAGAAATCAAGGATTCATAGAAGCCTTGCTCGGCAAAGACAACGGAGACTAAGAATGGAGCAACAGTCGAGCCGCAGAGAAACACTAGATTTGCTTTCTGTTCCCTTTCTTTTTAATTTCTGTTGTTTTTATTATGAACATATCTATGAAAAATATTGTTGTTGAAATGGTTAATTTAATCAATTTATCTTGAATTTAATTCGTGTTGGGTTGATTATATTTTGCCTACTTGAATTATTAAAATAGTGTTTATGCTGTTATAGGCCTCGGTGAAATGCTTGATTAAGTAAAATCATGCTTAGGTTATCTGGCATTATAATTGTTTAGATAACTAAAGAATCAATTGTTTAAATGGATTGAAATTGCAATTAATGGACTCAGTACTTAATCAGTGCATGTTTAATTCTTCTAAGGTAACTGAAAATTAAATTAGCATTGTATTTGGCGATACATATGCCTTGCATAACTTGCAAGATTGTTGTGATTAAATTGTTTCAAGGCATGGCTACGTTGTTACTTCACATAACCTTTTACATGTTTATTAAGTTGAATTAATCGGTTGAATCGACATAGGAATATGCGAGAGATAATTTAATTCAATAAGTATGTATGTGCGATAGCATGTTTACTTTATTAAATTTGTTTGGTCGGTTGAATTGGCATAGGGATATGTTCAAGAGATAAATGGAATTTTAATTAGTAAATACATTCATAAGTTAGCAAATTACTGGGTTGCCATGAATTTATTCATAACAGCATAAGCACGAATTTAATATTTCTAAGTTAAAAAGGTATAATTAATCCAACACAATTATATCATCTTGATTAAATCTTAATTGAAATCGTGCACTAGAACTCTTTTATTTTATTTAAATTGTTTACTTAGTTTTAAAATCTTAGTTTATAAATCACTTTTTTCAAACCAAAATCATTTTTACCTCACCAAAGTGTTTTAATTAATTTCATAAATATCATTTTTTACAATCCCTGTGGGTACGATAACTCGACATTTATTTATCACTTTATTACTTGTTACGATTGTGTACACTTGCACATTTCCACCGTTCCAAGTTTTTGGCACCGTTGCCGGGGACTGTTTTTAAAAAAAAACATTATTTGTGAATTTATTTTTACATTTTGGTTCTTTTATTTTCCTGTTCAATTTTACTTACCTAATTAATTCTTCTCTGATTATTTCAGGTGTTTATGAGTATTGATCGAAGTATCGACTTACTCCCAGTGGACCCTGAAATAGAACGAACCTTTTGCCAACGAAGAAGACAAGCGAACCAAAGAAGGACCAAAGAGATGAATTTCAAGAATATCAATCAAGGAAACAGAGCAAACCTTGCTCAAAATCCTATCCTTATTGCTGATGATAGGGATAGAGCTTTACGACAATATGCCGTACTGGTTTTTAATGACCTTAATCTAGGTATTAGAAGACCCGAGATCGAGGCACAACAATTCGAGCTGAAGCCAGTCATGTTCCAGATGCTTCAAACAGTGGGCCAGTTTAGTGGAATGCCTACTGAAGATCCTCATCTTTATTTAAGACTGTTTATGGAGGTGAGCGACTCTTTCAAGGTAGCCGGAGTACCCAAAGATGCATTACGATTAAAATTGTTCCCGTACTCACTGAGGGACAGTGCTCGAGCCTGGTTAAACTCACTGCCACTGAACTCGATTTCTACATGGCAAGAGCTAGCAGAGAGATTTCTTGTGAAGTATTTCCCGCCTAGCAATATTACTAAGCTGAGAAATGAGATTACTGCTTTCCAACAAATGGATGATGAGTCCTTGTATGAGGCATGGGAAAGATTCAAAGAGTTATTACGAAAGTGCCCTCATCACGGAATTCCGTATTGCATCCAACTTGAGACATTTTACAATGGTCTCAATGCTCACACAAGGATGGTAGTAGATGCTTCTGCTAACGGTGCTATCTTATCTAAATCTTACAATAAGGTTTATGAAATCATCGAGAGGATCGCCAGTAACAATTATCAGTGGCCAACTAATAGAGCAACGTCAGGAAGACGAGTTGCTGGAATCCATGAAGTGGACACTCTCACTTCACTTGCATCCTAGGTATCTTCGATATCTTCAATGTTAAAAAATCTTACCACTAATGGGTTTAACAGTTTAGCAGCTCAACCACCTAACCAATATGAGAATATAGCCTATGTCTATTGTGGGGAAGGACATGTGTTTGAAGAATGTTCGTCAAACCCAGAATCCATGTACTACACAGGTAATCAAAACCAGAACCGAGGAAGGCAAGGGATGCAATCCAACTTTTACAACCCATTGTGGCGAAATCACCCCAATCTTTCCTGGAGTAACCAAGGGGTTGGAGGTAGTAACAACTATGCCCAACCTAGACCAACCCAGCCGCCTAGCTTTTCACAGCAAGTTCAGAAACCAGTTCAGGCTGAATCGTCCAATAGCTTAGAGAATTTATTGAAGGCATACATGGTGAAGAATGACGCCACTCTAAGGAATTTAGAGAATCAAGTGGGCCAGCTTGCTACTGAACTTAGGAACCATCCATAAGGTGCTTTACCTAGTGATACGAAAAATCTGAGAAATCCAGGGAAGGAGCATTGTAAAGTACTAACATTGAGGAATGGAAAAATGGTAGAGCCCAACATCATTGAAGTTGAAAAGGAGCATGCTGAAGCTCAAGATTCGGAAGAAGTTCAACCGAGTATTGAAGTTCCTGTTCCACTAGAACTAGAACTTGCAATACCTGAAAAGGTAACCTCAAAACCAGCCAATTCTGATCAGCCAACCATTCCGTTAGCAGCAGAATTACCGCCAAAGACAAATCAACCAGTACCAACTCCAGTATATAAACCTCCACCACCTTACCCTTAAAGACTCCAGAAGCAAAAACAGGAAGTCCAATTCAAGAAGTTCCTTGACGTACTCAAGCAACTTCATATCAACATCTCGTTGGTTGAACTACTTGAACAAATGCCAAATTACGTAAAATTCATGAAAGATATCCTGTCCAAGAAGCGAAGACTTGGAGAATTTGAGATGGTAGCTTTGACGAAGGAATGCAGTGCATATCTTCAAGACAAATTACCCCCTAAGCTGAAGGATCCTGGGTGTTTTACCATACCATGCAACATTGGAGCAGCTTATTGTGGTAAGGCACTATGTGACTTGGGCGCAAGTATCAACTTGATGCCTATGTCGATATTTAAAAAGTTAGGGATAGGTGAAGTTGGACCTACTACAGTTACACTTCAGCTAGCAGATCGATCCTTAACACATCCAGAAGGAAAAATCGAGGATGTATTGGTATGTGTAGATAAGTTTATATTTCCTGCCGATTTTGTAATTTTAGATTTTGAAGCAGACAAAGAAGTACCAATTATCCTGAGGAGACCGTTCTTAGCAACCAGAAGGACACTTATTGATCTGCAGAAGGGCGAACTTACTATGCGCGTTCAGGACGATCAGGTAACATTTAACGTTTTCAAGTCAATGCGATTTCCTGACGCAATAGATGATTGTTCTGCAGTATCCGACTTAGAGGATTTAATAGTGGAGAAGGAACTCAACTCTGTTGAGGATCCTCTGGAAAGAATTTTGACATCAGACCCTCCAAGTGATGAAGAGGAGGATGAAAACTTAGCTTTGCTAAAAGCTAATCAAAAGGGATTTAATCCACAATCCCGTTTTGAATTTTTGGATTTAGAGGAGAGAGATTACACACAGCCAAAAGCGTCAATCGAGGAGCCACCTAAAATAGAACTCAAGGTATTACCTTCTCATTTAAAATATGTTTATTTAGGTGACGCTTCTACTCTACCTGTGATTGTTTCAACAGAGTTAACTACTGAGCAAGAATAGAAACTTATCTTAGTTCTGAAACAATTTAAGAAGGCTATTGGATGGACCATAGCTGATATTCGCGGTATTAGTCCATCTGTATGCATGCACAAGATCATCCTGGAAGATGGTGAAAAAGGGATGATCAATGGACAACGAAGCTGAACCTTATCATGAAGGACGTAGTGAAAAAAGAGATTATCAAGTGGTTAGATGCGGGTATCATTTACCCTATTTTAGACAGTTCATGGGTAAGTTGGGTTCAGTACATACCAAAGAAAGGAGGTATCACGGTCATAAAGAATGAAAATGACGAGTTGATACCGACTAGAACAGTTACGGGATGGAAAATCTACATCGATTACCAGAAGCTGAACAAGGTAACTAGGAAGGATCACTTCCCTTTGCCATTCTTAGACCAGATGCTGGATAGACTCGCGGGGCGAGATTACTACTATTTTCTCGATGGATACTCACGGTACAACCAGATTACGGTAGCACCAGAAGATCAACACAAGACCATATTCACCTGCCCGTATGGTACATTTGCATTTAGGCGTATGCCATTTGGTTTATGTAATGCACCTGCTACATTTCAAAGATGTATGATGTCTATTTTCACTGACATGGTTGAGAAATTTTTGGAAGTTTTCATGGACGACTTTTCAGTGTTTGGAGATACGTATGATGATTGCTTAGCCAATCTGGCTAAGGTACTTAGGCGATGTGAAGAGACAAACCTAGTCCTTAACTGGGAAAAGTGCCATTTTATGGTACGAGAAGGTATCATTCTGGGGCATCGGATAACAAGACATGGGATCGAGGTAGACAGAGCAAAAGCAGATGTTATTGAGAAACTCCCACCTCCAACATCTGTAAAGGGTGTTAGGAGCTTCTTGGGCAACGCCGGGTTCTATCGAAGATTTATCAAGGACTTCTCCAAAGTTACTAAACCTTTATGCAAATTACTAGAGAAGGACACGATATTCAAATTTAATGAAGAATGCTTAAAAGCTTTCAATGACTTGAAGAATCAATTTGTCACGGCACCCATAATTGTCACACCAGACTGGGACTCGCCATTTGAATTGATGTGTGACGCAAGTTACTTCGTAATAGGAGCTGTCATGGGCTAGCGAAGGAACAAAGTTTTTCATCCCATATACTATGCAAGCCGAACTCTGACAGGAGCTTAGTTAAACTATACAGTAATAGAAAAAGAGTTACTTGCTATCGTATTTGCTTTCGACAAGTTTCGATCTTATCTTGTAGGTACCAAGGTAACTGTCTATACAGACCACTCGACAATTAAATATTTACTTGCCAAGTAAGACGCTAAGCCGAGGTTGATCCGATGGGTACTTCTACTTCAAGAGTTTGATTTGGAAATTCAAGATCGAAAGGGAGTAGAAAACCAAGTAGCAGATCACTTGTCCAGATTGGAGCCGCAAGAAGGGAATTCTCCACTTGTATCGATTCAAGAAACATTTCCAAATGAACATATACTAAAGGTAAGTCATGTCCATAATACCCCTTGGTTTGCTGATATTGCCAACTTTTTAGCTTGTGGTTTAATGTCATATGATAAGACATATCAACAAAGGACAAAGTTTCTTCACGATGTGAAGTACTATTTCTGGGAAGAACCATACCTATTTAAAAAGTGTGCAGATCAGATGATTAGGAGATGCGTGGCAGAAGAAGAAATACCGCAGATTCTATACCACTGTCATTCAGCCCCAAGTGGGGGTCATTTCGGAGGAACTCGTATTGCAGCCAAAGTATTGCAAGTTGAATTCTTTTGGCCAACACTATTCAAGGATGCATATGCATATGTAAAGAGTTATGACCGATGTCAAAGAGTTTGAAATGTCACCAACAGAAATGAGATGCCTCGAACAAACATCATTGAGGTCGAATTATTCGATGTTGCGGTATTGATTTTCTTGGGCCCTTTCCTTCGTCTTTTGGTCACAAGTATATACTAGTCACAGTAGATTATGTGTCCAAGTGGGTCGAGGCAGAGGCATATCCAACAAACGATGCTAGGGTTGTGATGAAGTATTTGCAGAAACACGTGTTCACGAGGTTTGGAACCCTGAGGGCCATCATTAGAGATGAAGGGTCCCACTTTGTGAACAAGTGGTTAAAATGGTTACTAGACAAGCACAGGGTGAAACACAAGGTTGCAACGGCTTACCATCTGCAGACGAATAGACAAGCTGAACTGGAAAATAAAGAAATCAAGGGCATATTGGAGAAGGTAGTTTGTCCAAACCGACGAGACTGGTCCAAAAGACTAGATGACATTTTATGGGCCTACAGGACAGCGTACAAGACACCTTTAGGGATGTCACCCTATAGGCTAGTTTTCGGTAAAGCATGTCATCTACCTTTGGAGTTAGAGCACAAAGCTTACTGGCCTCTTCGACGACTTAACTTAGATCCTAAGCTCGCAAAAGAAAGACGGATGTTCCAACTCAACGAGTTAGAAGAATTCTGAATGTTCTCATATGAAAATGCCAAATTACTTAAAGAGAGACTTAAGAAATGGCATGACAAACACAACCGGGTTCGAGAATTTGAAGCAGGTCAGCAAGTATTGTTGTTCAACTTGAGATTGAAGTTCTTTCCAGGTAAGCGAAAATCACGTTGGTCCGGTCCATTTACAATTCACAGAGTCTATCCATACGGAGTTGTTGAACTCCAAGGTAAGAGAGGTAATTTTCAAGTTAATGCTCAGCGTTTGAAACACTATTGGGGGAATAAAACCGAACGGGATAACGTCTCGTTCATTTTGTCAGATATTTAATAATTTTCATGTTTTGTTTAATAAATAATTTAGGGTCTATTTTTCGGGTTTAGTATTTTTAAATAAATTCTGTCTAGGAGGTTGGAACTTAAGCGGGACCATTTGTGACCACTCCAATCTTTTCTTGGGAATTTATTTTAACATAATTTTCCAAGAAATTTTTCCCTAATCAATAAAATAGATTTTTGTTTTTCAAATAAAAGGGTCACTTTGATCCAATTTTTAATTTGCAACTCAATTTTTAATTTTCATTAAGTCTAGGGACTTAAACTGAATTATTTTTAAAATTTGATTGCTCTTTTCGTAAATAATAAAAACTAGATGCCTCTTTTTATAAATATTTTTAAAGGGCTTCTAAAATAAATGTTTTAGTTAAAAATGATAATTATTAATATATAATTATACCCATTATATTATATATTAATTATTATCAATTTTGGATTTTGTTTGATAAGTTTTGATAATAAGATGATAATCTTTAATATATAGTTATATCTATTTATATATTAATCTTTATCAATTTAGCATGAAATTAGGATTTTATCTTTGTTTTAATAAATTAAATAGCAATTAATAGTTTAATATATGCATATATCGATTATTAATTGTTGTTAACTTTATATAGGATTAGAATTTAGAATTTTATTAATTAATTTGTTTTAAGAATTCTACTCTAATTCCTATTTCTCCCCTATAAATACTACCCATCTTCCCATTCACCTAACACTTAAAACCCAAAGCACCAAAATACCCAAGTGTCAAACCCCAAGCAAAGCAGCTCAAGCGGTCGGTCAAGACATGCCCAGCTCCATCGCACGACGACGTCTCAAGACACAACGCTGCGGTTCCTCGAGCGACCCCAGCCTTAGCTCGTACCAAGCCTTCACCCCACGCGCGGTACCTGTCCTCTGTACCATCCTGCGCGCGCCCTAGTCCCACCTGCTACCGAACGCTCGTGTTGCTACCAGCCCTACTGCGCACCGCTGCTCCCACACTTACCACGCCTGCACACCCTAGCTGTTTGTGCGGCATTCCTTTCCCATCCATCCTAAGCCACAAACCTCCAACCCTTCTTTTAAATTCCCATCTTTTTCTTCATTATTATTATTAATTCCTAGAGTTTTTATATTTTTACAAAAAAAAAAGGTGGTAAGACCTAGTTTTTCTTAATTTTTATTTTAAGTAATTAATTTTTCAAATCATTGAATTACTAATAATTTTTATTAAAATTTATTGAGAAACTAATTTTTCCATCTTATGATCAGGTTAAACATGCCTTGTAAGAGAACTCGTGCTTCCGCTCAAATTGATGAAACACAAAACAAATTCCACTGTGAAGAAGCCAAAGTGAGATACAAAAGTATCTTCAAAAACCAACAAAAGCATTCAGAAAAAGGCTTCACTTTAAAGGAGAGCAACTACCGAGACGTTATGGCTCGTATTCGTCAAGTTATTGAAACCCTAAATTGGGAGTTGTTTTGTGAAAAGAGACCAAGAGTGGATGAGGAACTAGTTCGTGAGTTTTATGCAAATTTAACTTCAAGCGAGATGATAGAAGTTCCAGTTTGCGAAATCAAGGTACCGATAAATTCAAATGCTATTAATGAATTCTTTGAATTACCAGATCTCAAAAACGATGGATATTCCACATTGATGAGCAATATCAAGCCTGAAAATCTGCGAGAAATTCTCAAGGAGCTTACAGTTGAAGGTTCTAGTTGGACTGTGTCGAAACAAGGAACCCACATGTGTCAAAGAGAATACTTAACACCTATTGCAAAGATTTCATATTCGAGCCATGGACTCCACTCTCAAAAAAGGAGCGAAGCGATTCATGCAAAGGCAATAATGATGGAGCAAAAGATGAGTCCAAGTTGGAATGATCTGCAAATAAATTAAAGGAAGGGATCTTGACTCTATTTTATTTATGTTTTTTAGGTTATTTTAGGATCAAGTTTAAATTAGGAACTTTTATTTCTGCATAATAAAACAAGAAAAGGAAATCTTGAATAAACATGGACAAGTCATAAAGTATAAAGTGTGGCAATAGGTATATACATGTCTAGGATTGGATTACGAAAGAGCTTGGTACTTAAGCAGTCACATTGACTCACCTCCTCTTTTCTGAATTCCTACCTGGTGTATAGTATCTATTCACTTTAAACAATGAGGACATTGTTCATTTTAAGTTGGGGGGACCGAAACTTGAAATTATTTTCATCCAGTATAAAATTTTTTCTTTTAATTATGATTAGGGTATATTTTTGTTCAATAAATTTGAATTTTGTTAAGTATGCTAAACTTGAGTATGAATAAAGTTCTATTTTTTTTTCAATAAATTATTATGTAGTTTAATGATGACATGAATGTATTTTTAATAAAGCATGCAACTTCATACCATAAAATTTTTATCTCTTTAGCAAAGTTAGGTATGCATGAAAGTTTAAGTCTTTAGAATTGACTTAATATTTTCTTGAGGCAAAATCCTAGGGAGCATGAAACGTTGGAAATGATTTAGGCAACTATTGTTTGGACCGTTTGAGCCTTTCAAGCCCACCATGGTATATTTTATCCATTGAAACCCAACTTTGAAACTATATGGCCTGATTTTATTCTGACCCTTATAATCATTAGCCATTACTTTTCACTTAATAATCTTAAAATTGTCCCAAACACTAGACTCAGTAATATTCTAGATGTTGTTCGAAAATAAGTTTGGGGGAGTTGACAAGAAGTATCAATTGCTCGAGAATTGCAGTACACAAAATAAGTGCTCGTGTTAATAGAAAAAAAAAACAAAAAAAAAAGCACATATATTTGAAAAAGAGCATATGAAAGTCAAGTTGGTGTATCGAAGGTAAAAACTCCGAAGGTTCAATTGACGCTAAGTCTAGGGTTTTTTTAAAACCAAAATTTATCCATCTTTCACTTACCCCTAGCCTAGCCACGTTACAACCCTGATAAAGACCTATTGATTCAAAGTCCTCATGCTACCTACATTAGTGGAGAGAAATTGCTACGATCAACATATGAAGACATAAGTTAAGCTTAATGATTGCAGCTTAGTCTCTAATAAAGGAATAAAAATCAAATTGGTAAGGATTAACATGTCTTTATTACAAAATCATTTAGTCTAAATTTTGCTATAATAATAAGTGGTCGAATTTAAGTTGAACAATATGCATACTTAAGTAGCATAACTAACAGGTTTTTTTGTCTTTGAGCATAAGTATTTTAAGTTCATAATTTTGGGAATTGTTCTGAAGGAATTTTTCAAAGGTTTTTCTGAGAGATTCTTTTCAAAATTTATGCATTACTTGGGACGAGCAATGAATTAAGTTTGGGGGTGTGGGAGCACAAAAATTTATATACTTTTTCATACCCAATTGTACTTAAATTCATGCAAATTCGGTTAATTTCTTGTCAAAAAAATAATTAAATATTATAAAATAATTAAATTATGTTAAAAATATGAAAATTATGAATTTTAATTAATTTTGTAGTTAATTTTGATTATTTTTGGTTATTTTTGACAGAATTACACAATTGGAGAAAAAGGGCATGGTGAACATTGCGAGAAAAACAAAATCAAGAGCAATTTGAAGTATCGAGGCCAATTAATTTCCAGCCTAAGACGGTCCAGAAATGTGTATTAATTCATAATTAAATTAATTTTAATTTATTTCCTATTTAATTTAGGTTAAATGAATTAATTTTAGTTAATTATGAAGAAAAGGCCTAGTGAACCGCACTAGTTGAACCGAATGAAGTGAGCCGAACCAGCCACTAATTGGGCTGACTAGAACCGTCCATTGGCTAACCCAAATCAGAAAATTATCTGATAAAATATGCTTGCAAAAAGGCCCTTGAAAAACCTCCAAATTACGTTCAAACCCCACCTTTATTTTAGGCATTGTAGATTTGCCCCAGCCTATTTTTAGCAAGGTTGAAAGCTTCAACCTTGCCATGTGTGTGGCCGGCCATGGGAGGGCTCTCTTGGCTATTGAATTTGCTATTTTTAGTAGCCCACTTCAACTATAAAAGCCACCATATTCTGCCATTTCAAAGCATCCCTCAACATCCATCAACATCCCTCATTCCACAACATTCTCTCATCCTCTCTTCACTTCTCTCAAAAGTTTCCTCTCCATTTCTCCATCCCATTTTCCCTTCCTCTTGTGCTGATTTCCTCTCTTGCGAAAAAGGTGTTCTTAAGCCATCTTGGGCAGCAATCAAGGATTCATAGAAGCCTTGCTCGGTGAAGAGAACGGAGACTAAGAACGGAGCAACAGTCGAGCCGCAGAGAAACACTGGATTTGCTTTCTGTTTCCTTTCTTTTTAATTTCTGTTGTTTTTTTGATGAACATATCTATGAAAAATATTATTGTTGAAATGGTTAATTTAATCAATTTAGCTTGAATTTAATTCGTGTTGGGTTGATTATATTTTGCCTACTTGAATTATTAATATAGTGTTTATGTTGTTATAGGCCTCAGTGAAATGCTTGATTAAGTAAAATCATGCTTAGGTTATCTGGCATTATAATTGTTTAGATAACTAAAGAATTAATTGTTTAAACGGATTGAAATTGCAATTAATGGATTCAGTACTTAATTAGTGCATGTTTAATTCTTCTAAGGTAACTAAAAATTAAATTAGCATTGTATTTGGCGATGCATATGCCTTGCATAACTTGCAAGATTGTTGTGATTAAATTGTTTCAAGGTACTTCACATAATCTTTTACATGTTTATTAATTTGAATTAATCGGTTGAATCGACATAGGAATATGCGAGAGATAATTTAATTCAATAAGTATGTATGTGCGATAGCATGTTTACTTTATTAAATCTGTTTGGTCGGTTGAATTGGCATAAGGATATGTTCAAGAGATAAATGGAATTTTAATTAGTAAATATGTTCATAAGTTAGCAAATTACTGGGTTGCCATGAATTTATTCATAATAGCATAAGCACAAATTTAATATTTCTAAGTTAAAAAGGTATAATTAATCCAACACAATTAGATCATCTTGATTAAATCTTAATTGAAATCGTGCACTAGAACTCTTTTATTTTATTTAAATTGTTTGCTTAGTTTTAAAATCTTAGTTTATAAATCACTCTTTTCAGACCAAAATCATTTTTACCTCACCAAAGTGTTTTAATTAATTTCATAAATATCGCTTTTTACAGTCCCTGTGAATACGATAACTCGACATTTACTTGTCACTTTATTATTTGTTACGATTGTGTACACTTGCACATTTCAACCGTTCCAGCGACCCCGACATTCAGAACTCAATTACCTCGCTCAGACTTTCACGATGAGCTGTTGAAGTTGATGGACCTAATGCAACATATACAGTGGCAGCAACAAGCTTACTAAAGATATTTAAAAATACGGGATGACAAAATGAGAAGCGTTTTTACGAAAATATTTCATGACCCGCCATGGAGTCCAATATCAAAGAGCGAACGAAGCGATTCATGCAAACACAAAGACAATGGAGAAAAAGATGAATCGAATTCTAAGGGATCTGTAAATAAATAAAAATGGGGGATCTTTACTTTATTTTATTTTCTTTCTTAGAATATTTAATGGTTTTAGGATTAGGTTCTATTAGGATTTTTATTTCTCGCATAATAAAGATTTGGAAATCATCAAAAAAATTGAACAAATTGCAAAATAAGAAATGTGGCAATAGATATGTACATGTCTAGGATTGGATTTGCCTTGGAAAAGCTTGGTATTTAAGAAGTCAAACTTGACTCACCTTGTAACACCCCTATAACCCGTATCCGTTGCCGGAGTAGGTTATGAAGAGTTACTAATCTGAAACTCAACATTAGTACATACACATTTACATAATTTCATTAGCAATTATATTTATAGCCAAACACAATCAAAGATAGAAATTTAAACTTATATCGACATTCAAAAGTTGTCATATTCACATGGCTTATATACAAGGACATCTCAAAATATCATTCACTTAAGTCTATTCTATACATGCCATACTAGCTCAAAATATAGTAGTACCAAAATGACAGATAGTGTGACGAATTGCTGACGATCCCCTCCCCGAGCAGGTGACTGTAATCAACAATCTATAAAACAGGGAAACATAACAAACGTAGTAAGCTTTCATAAGCTTAGTAAGTTTTAAGTAATGCAACAAATAAACTCAATTATAGATTAATTATCCAATTTCTCAAGAGATCATTTTCTAGATATATTACCATTTGGCCGAATATACACAAGCACATGATGCACAATTACATTCTCATTTCACTTAATCTGAATTCATATAGCATAAATCAATAAATTGAATATTTTCACATACTTTCACACCTTGACCGAATGTATCATGATCATAGATATAGGTATAACATTTATTCACATATGTATCACATTATACACTTATGATTCAATTCAAATCATACTCACATATAAATACAAAATACGTACCTGGCCAACTTAACGTAATGAATGTATTCATTTTTTCGTTCTAACACGAGGTATCTTAGTTTTAGACTTTTATCAAATCACCGGCATTTAGCCTGCTAGGTTTAAAAACCCGAACTCATTCACCGGCATTTTGCCTGCTAGGCTCGAAGCCTGAATAGTATCTCACCTGCATTATAGCCTGCTAGGCTCAAAGGCCCGAGTAGTATTTCACCAGCATTATAGCCTGCTAGGCTCAAAGGCCCGAATAGTATTTCACTGGCGTTATAGCCTGCTAGGCTTAAAGGCCCGAATAGTACTGTGCGATATTCAAATCAATAAGTTTCATATAACATAATCAGACCAAATTGGATACAAGCATCATTCGAATATACATCATTTAATCATAAAAGTATATCACATTTTAGTTCCATTACAATTGCCATTCAGCCATATACATATATGACAAGTAATACTTAATTCTTATAATATGTCATGTCATTATTAAAAAATATATATATATATAACTACTTAAAACTTACCTTAAATATATTCGAACAATCTCGGATCGGCTATTCAACTACTTTCTCTTTTCCCCTGTCCAACCTTGGTTCTCTATGCTCTTGAGCTAATTCAAACAAAATTTAACTTATTAAAGTCCCATCATGCTAGCTTATGGCCGAATATGAAAGAAACTTAATAGGCCATATAGTTACTTTTAGCTTAAATATAAAATGGTCATACACATTTTTAATCACATTAAGCAATTTACCTTAACATATAACCCACATAACTAAACTACATATAACCCTAATGACCGAATAATTTGAATATGTATATCATCAAAGTTCCTACAATTTAACCCTTAAATCTTATAGCTGAATATTCATTGTATATTAACTCTCATGCACAAGCACAAAACTCATATGGCTATAATATAATTTGATAAACAATCACACATACAAGCTAATATACATATATGACATGTTCGAATATGCTATTATAAATTAAATACATATTACGTTCTTAACATAGATTTCAAGGCTACAATCAACAATTGCATTTATTCCTAAATAATAGACTAAAACCATCATAGAACATTTTACTCACTCATTACCTTGCATATCCGAATTTCATTAATTAATA
Source organism: Gossypium arboreum (assembly GCF_025698485.1). NCBI lineage: Eukaryota > Viridiplantae > Streptophyta > Magnoliopsida > Malvales > Malvaceae > Gossypium > Gossypium arboreum. Next base: position 58,052,104 of record NC_069079.1, read on the forward strand.
TACATACAACTCCAAATATTATATCATGGAACAAGTGCCGAATTACAAATTATAATAAAATCAAAACATAACTCTTACCATGATATAAACATATTAAAACATTTTTTTTTATATATCCAACTCGGATACAACAAAATAACCTTAGATATCAAATCTCTTACAACACATTGACTAAATTCAACAACCTAATACACTTATATTTTTATCCATGCATATTATAACCGAACCAGCCACACAAACTCAACCTAAAAACATTAACCTTTCCCAAAACATATATTACCTATCTCAAACTTAATTTATAACCATCTAAATCATTTAAAACATCCAACACCAAAATTTTCTTTAACTAAACACATTTTCGACAATGACAATGGCAATTTAACAACCTTAAATCCAACTTATAATTTTTTCATATCACAAACAAAGCATCCACTCCATTCCATCATTTTAAAACACAAACAATACTCAAATATCACCTAAGTTCACATTCGGCAATTTACAAATACACAAGCCGATTTTTCATAACATCCAAACTACCTATATGAACATTAAACTATCTCAAACATCACCCATTTTCAATTATTCATTAAAACATAAAGACAACAATCATTCCCTTCAAAAATCTTCTATAGCCGAATACTCAAATCACTACACAATTCAAAATTTTGACATGGGCTAAGTAAGGGACTTAGTAACTAGCTTAATATATGCTATAATTTCAAAAACTAACATGAATTTCATACCTTAATTCAAGCTCAAAGTGACCGAATGCTATCTTCCCTTTTCTTCTTTAAGGTTCGGCTAAGCTAAGGAAGAAGATGAAATATACATTTTGTTTTTATTTTGTTTTTCTATTATCTTTTCTTATTTTAATTAATTTTTTTATTTCATAAATTAAACCATTACCATTATAATATTAATATATAATACATATTTTGCTTATCATCATCATCATGGCCGGCCACTTCAACTAAAGTCGAAAATTTGACATGCAAATCCACTTATTTACACCATAAATTATTTGGCCACTACAAAAATAGCCTATCATATTTTCAAAAATTTTCACATAAGTCCTATTTAATAATTTCACTCACAAATGAAAATATTAAAGCATGAAATTTTCACACATGTACTTTCATTTCACTCACAAATGAAAATATTAAAGCATGAAATTTTCACACATGTACTTTCACATATAATAAGACAAAATATAACATCTAATTATTTTTATGACTCGGTTTTGTGGTCCCGAAACCACTTTTCGACTGGGGTCAAATTAGGGCTGTTACACACCTCCTTTTCCTAAGGTCCTACCTAGTGTACAATATCTATTCACTTCTATATTTTCATTCTTTCTATTGTTTTTAACAATGGGGACATTGTTCATCTTAAGTAGCAGAGACCAAAAAATTGAAATTTTTCTTCAAGATACATTATTTTTATAATTATGATTAAGTTATATTTTTTTCAAAAATTTGAATTTTTGTTAATTATGCTAAATTCTAGTATAAATAAAGTTCTATTATCTCAATAATTGTTATGCTAGTTGAACTATTACATAATGTTATTCTTAATAAAGTTTGCAAATCATACCATAAAATTTTTAATTCTTTAGGAGAGCTAAACATGCATAAAAGTTTAAGTCTCTAGAATTGAGTTAGTAATTTCTTGAGACGAAATCCTAGAAAGCATGGAATTTTGAAAATGACTTAGGCAAACTTTTGTTTGGACCATTTGAGCCTTTCAAGCCAACCTTAATAAATTTTTATCCTTTGAAACCCAACTAGAGACCATATGGCCTAATTTTATTTGAACATTTGTAATATTTAGCCATTACTTCTTTCATAATTATCTATAAATTGTCTCAAACACTAGACTCAATCTATCTAGAATATTCTTTGAAAATAAGTTTGAAGGGAGTTAAAATTAAATACTCAAAAAAATTGTAGTCCATACAGTCAAATGCTCGTGTTCTAAAAAAAACAAGAGCATATGTACTCAAAAGAAATAGATGTGCAAAAGAGCATGTGAAAGCAAAATGAGTTGGTGTATTAAAGGTACTTATTCTAAAGGTCTGATACAAGCTAAGTCTAGGGTTTTTAGCTTAAAATTATCTATATTTTGCCTGCCCCTATCCCAGCAACATTACAACCTATTTAAAAGACCTTTCGATTCAGATTTTCATGCTACCTCCATTAGTGGAGAGAAATTGCTCAATTCAACATACGAAGACATAAGTTAAACTTAGTGAGTGCAATTTAGTCTCAGGTAAGGGAATAAAAGTTAAGTGGTAAGAATTAGCATGTCTCTATTAAGAAAACAATTAGTCTATTCTTGCTAGCATGATAACAATTGAGAATAATTCGGATGATATGCATACTTGAGTTGCATAATTGCAAAATTCTTGTTATTGAGCATAATTACACTAAACTCATAATTGTGAGGGAAATGTATTCTAAAGACATTTTTCAATGGTAATTTCAAAACTCATAACAACATGAACATGAGTTTAGTAATTATATGTTAAGGAATGTAATTGAACTAATAAAATTATGTCATCTTGATTAAAACCATCTTTTGAAATCGTGCATTGAAATTTTTATTTTTATTTTATTTTATTTTACTTAATTAAATTTTTGTTTTTAATAACTTCCTCAAAATCAAAATATTTTTAATCACCAAAGTGTTTGATTTACATTTCATAAATATTTTTCTTTCACAGTCCCTGTGGATACGATAACTTAACATTTACTTGTCACTTTATTACTTGTTGTGATTGTGTACACTTGCACAATTCCTTCGTTCCAATATGTAGTAAAGTCTCAAGTTAAACTTTTAAATAATTGTTCATGCTTAATAAGATAGAATGTCTATAAGAACTTAGTGCTTGTATGATAAAGAATATACTAGAAGTTTGAATTTTAGAATATGATGTTATCCTTAAAATTGAGTAAGATTGAATAGTAGTAATATATGTATAATTCGGTATTGTGTAAGTTTGTAAGTAAATCAAATAAAAAATCTTGTTCAGTTATTTAGGTTGATTGTGACACTTGGAACCCAAACCCGGTGATTGAGTCAGGTATAGGATGTTACACTTCACCTTCAACAATATGTTGTGTATACCTCCTAATCCATATGTTGCACCTCCCATTTGTTCCACCTCCTGTGCAACTTATAACTAGGAATGTCTCAAGGCATGTGACAGCCCTAAATTGACCCTAGTCGGAAAGTGGTTTTGGGACCACTAAACCGAGTTATAAAAATAATTAACCATCATAGTTGATGCTCATTATATGTACATATGCTTGTGTAAAAATTGAATGTTTGGATTTTGTTAATTGTAAGTGAATTTTATCAAATAGGACTTATGTGAGAAAATTTAGAAATGTGCTAGGCAAATGTAAGGTGGCCTATTAATACATGTGGGAAAATGGTTGTCCTTGCATGTCAAATAACCCACTTCCTAAGGTGAGTGGCCGGCCATGACAAGGTTATGGGCAAGGGAACATGTTTCCAACATGTTTTGCTAATGGTTGATGTTAGAATTGTTATTATATTGGTGTTAGTAGGAAGAGAAACAAAAAAAAATGTGTGTGTGGTTACCCTCCCCATTGCCGTGTATTGAACAAGGAAAAAAAATTTTGCTCATTCTATTCTCCATTGCCGTGACTTGAAGGAGGAAGAAGAAGGATTTCTTTTGTGCATGATTCGCTTGGTTGATGCTTAGGAAGAGGTAAGCACTTTGAAATCCTTGGAAATTTAGATATAAACGAGGTGATTAGTTCAAGTTCTATTCATTCCATGGATTAAATTTGGGTGTTTGGAGGCTTGGTATTTGGCCAAGTAGTTGAAGCTCTTGGTACATATACTTTTAAATGGAGGTTGAAATTTGGTTGTTCATGGGGAGGGTGCGAATGTGGCCAATGAAAGGCCTTGATGAACTATATATGTGGCTTGGGTTTATGATATTCGGTTAAGGGATATTGTGCTAGCAAGGTTGGTTTAATATATACATGTAAGTTACTTTGTATTTGATGTTTAGAAAAAAAATAGTGAAAGGCAAAGTTAATGATGTTGGATAAATTTTAGTAGAGTTGTGCTTAGGCATTCGGTCATTGATGAGCATTGTTGTAACCTAGTTGTAGTTGCAACTCCTAATCTTGAGATGGAATTTGTACACATACGTTAAGTAAATGGTTAGGGCCGAATGGGACTATGTGTTTGAAAGAATAAAATCGATACTATAATTGCTAGTATAAGTATTCGGCCATTCAATCAAGGGTATAGGTGATGTTAGATCAATTTTAGCACATTCGGCTATATAAGTATACCCAATTATGATATTGCCTTTGATTGTATGAAATCAACTAAAATGGGTGGTTAGTAAGGGTGGTTATCTAATATACGAATATGTATACGTGTATGTGCGATTGGATTATTGATAGAATAGTAAAATTGCATAAGGCTATTGGCCGAATAGCCAAGAACATAAGGTAGCAAGATAAAAATTTTACCATGTCGTTCCGCATGTTATATGATCATTAGAATGTGGATACCAACATATGTACCCAAGCGATTGAATGAGTTGATTTATTTGTTTAAGCTCAAGATCCTAAAGGAGAGGCGTCCAACAAAGGGAAATCGAAGGTCAACGAGTAGCCGACTTGGAATTATTTGCCCAACACAAGGTAAGTCATTAAGCATGTATTTGGTATTGATTTAAATGGTCATAATATCCATGCAAATTGTGTTTAATGAGATGGTGTGTATATAAAATGTATGTGTATGGAATGATGACATTGCTGAATGTATAAAAGTAGTAACTTGCGTAGAGCGTTTGGTCTCGGCACTAAGTGTGCGGGCAATTAATGGGCACGGTGACAAGATTGGCACTAAGTGTGCGAACTTAAATTATATGGCACTAAGTGTGCGAACTTAAATTATATGGCACTAAGTGTGCAAACTTAAATTATATGGCACTATGTGTGCGAGCTTAAATCGCATGGCACTAAGTGTGCGAGATCGTTTATTAAGCACTACGTGTGCGAATTTAATATGTATGTTCTATCGATTGAATATTTATATGGAGATGTGATTTTATCGAGTTGAGTATGGACAGCCGAAAGAGTAAGCACCTTGAGTTCATGGCTAATAGATGCTATGTTCAGGTTCGGGGATGAGCTTGGTAAGCTTTAAATCTATGTGATGATTGCAATTGTATGATTGTGGTGAAAATGAGTTGGTGTGTAAAAATGCCTCAAATATCTTATTGAATAGAATATGAAATGTGGATGTATGACTTGGTATGAGATTGAACCGAAAGGTCCGAGGAATTATGGTATAGTTTCGACATGGATGGAGTACCTAACCTCGTTTATTGTTTCATGTTGTGATAATTTTATTGATGGATGATTGTCGAATGCTTAGGACTTACTGAGTTATAAACTCACTCTGTGTTTTCTTGTCACCCATTTTAGGTCCTTTGGATCCGTGCCGTTTGCGTGCTCGGAACCTTCGTTGAAGTCATCACACCGGCTGGAAATCTTTTGGTATTGTCTTCGTAGTTGAACTAGGAGAACATTTGGCATGTATAGGCTATTTTGTTTTGTTGAGTTTTGGGTTGTAAACTTTAAGCCATGCGAAAATGGCCTATGTGGTCGATTGAGTGTGATTCTAAAACCTATAGTCACGAGCCTTAGAAACCTTAATTTTGATAAGGTGGCCATAGTTTGTATTATGTATGATGAAATAGTTGGCCATGGAAGAATTATGAAATAGTCATTGTTTGCTTTAATAACAGATGCTGCCAGCAGCAGTGAGGTGAGATGGAAAAATCACTAAAAATAGTAGAAGTAGAATTAAATAATTAATAAATTATGAAATTGAACCTTGATGAATCTATTTTCATATGGACAAAACGAAACGACCATATGAGCTGTATTTTAAGAGATATTCAGGTTTTCGCAAAATAGGACCAGAACGGTTTCTGGATCCCCTGATCCGACTTTGAAAATTCAATATAAATTAACCAGAGAGAATTAGAAGTCATGCTCTATATGTACAGATTCCCTTGTGAGTCTAGTTTCCCTAGAAACAAACGGCATAAGTGTTGGAGCCCTGTACAGGAAGATATCCAAGTTTTGGTGCACAAAGGTCAGTGTAGTCAAACCCTGAAACAGGGGAGACTTTAACTAATAAACTGTACTAATTGGCTCGACCAAAAATTCTAGAAAAAAAAAATTTAGATGGGATTATGAGTATAGTTTCAGCAAAAATTTACGGAACTGATTTTCGAGTTCGGTAACTCGAGATATGATTTTTAAGGTGACAGTGACGCAGTTAGCTAGCCTGCCTGGAACAGAAATTAAATATTTCCAAGAGAGAAATAAGGGAAGTAAGCCCGGTAACACCACGTGGTCAAATCCGGTGACGGTCACGGGTTTGGGGTGTTACAAGGCAAGCCACTTTGTAACACACCTTTTGATTGTGGAGGGACAATGATTATACCCCATTCAGGCTAGACATGTGGCATTTCCAAAAGACACCATGTGAACACTAGAAAACGGTTACCCACTTCCTATTCTCCGGCTCGTCCTTAACTGCTCATCCTCCTAGCTTAGCTACCCATTTTGAGACCACTTGTTAATAGAGGAAACACCCTTTTGCATCAGGGCATTCACTATTATGGTTAAGGCACTCGATTTTTAGTGTGAACACTCCTTTGAGGACTGTTGGGACCTACCTGAGAATAACAACATTGTATTTCCCCAAAAGGAACAATAGAATGGACCCTAGTATGTACATTCGCCATACACTCCATGATGATAGCCACCTTGCCATGCTCACACTAACAAACAATAGGACTTCCCCTTTAAATACCCTTTAGATTGAAGGGAAAGGGAGTTTCTTCCCTATTGTCAACCATGAGCTCTTACTTTAAGCATACAATTCTCTTAGCCTTCAAAGTAGCATTCCTTCTCTTGTCTATCTCCAATTATTTGCATGTTTAGGCAAACCAACCTCATTTGCACCACCACCTTCTCTTCCCTCTATCTCCTCCCTTGTTCAAACTTGTATCAACATATATATTTATATAAAAATATCAAATTTAGAGTTTAAATAATATGTCTTTAAAAATATATTAAATTAAGTTTTTTAAATAATATATTAAATTATTTTTTTCACTAAGAGGGAATTTGGTTTGAAGTTTCACTTTTCAAATAATTTAATTAGTTGAAATGTGATTCCAACGTTTGGTATGAAAAAAAAATAGTTTTCTTTCGTGTGACTCTAACATTTCCTTTGGAGTTGCTTTCTCACAAATAATGATAAGTGATTTTGTTAATGATTGGTGGGAAAGTTACTTTCTCATGTAAATGGAAAGTGAAAACAAAAATTGTTAAGATAAAATTAACATTTATTTTATTAGGGTTTAACATATTAACTTATTCATCTAAAAAAAAGCATAGTTATTACATATTTTTCTTGTTGCATACACGTTAGTGAAATAAACAGTAATGTAAAATATTTATTTAAATCACACTATCGAACTAGAACAACATAGGCCATATATATAATCTAAAACATAAAAATTGAAAATAAAAACTGGAGTAGGTAGGCAAGAAAAATCGACTGGTACTTGAGGCATGTTTTCACAGTTTCCTTAATACAAATCCGGCCGCTCCTTTGGTGCTGGAGAAACATTGGTCGACTACCTCCCAGGATACAACAATGAGATGAGCACGACAGTAGCACAGTTACAGTGATCAACGAACTATAGCCTTGTCGTCGCCTATCACTGAAAATGGTTCAAAAAATATGCAAGGAAAAGATCTCGAAATTTTGGAAAATTCAATGTATATCTTTTCCTGCAGATTATTTGGTTTTAAATAAAATTCAAATGAAAGAACTTTTGGAAATTTTGACTAATGGAGACAATAAACTCCGTGAATTAAGGAGCCATTAACTCATTTTAAATCCAAACAGAGAAGCTCTACTGGGAAAAAAATAAGATTAATATTCGCAGGGCTCGATCAATCCAGGCATTTCGAGCTGCCCACGCCGTATAGATGCGCCCCCAACTTTGGTGAGTTTGAATTTGCACCCCCTACACACAAGAGAGGCCATTAATTTAGTTATTAAATAACTACCAAGTTGGTCCATACATATAAACATATTCACACTTGATATCTAATCAATGTGGGATTAAACTTTCCATTCTTCTCAACATAATTCACAAGTGGCTTACTCTGAGCATCAATTTCTCATTCATCAGTCAACTATTTTGAGTATATGATATACCATTTTAAAGAACTCGGGGGGTAGAATATAAAACCATAATTTTATGATTCAAATCTCTACCTTTATTAATCGAGAATATGCCTCAAAGCTTCCAAAATCTATTTTTTCCAACACTTTTATTATATGATATTTATTATTTTAATTCATTATTTTTTATAAGATTTTTTTATAATAAAAAAAACATAGCTTCAACCTTGAGCGCTCAATCATGAAAACTTTAACACTTTCTTTTTTCTTATAAAAAAATTACTTGCTGATAACATTAGAAATCGATTATGCATAAATATTTATTTTTAGTTTCAACATTTTTTTAAAGCTTAAATTGATAAATAATTTTTACGCAATTGATTATGTAGTTTACCATATTTAGGAAGTTGAAGATTGTAACACCCCGTACCCGAGACCGTCGCCGGAGTCGGACACGAGGGGTTAACGGGCTTAATCCACTTACTTGCACAGTTCATTTTAAAAAATTTCCAGACAGCTGGCTAACTGAGTCACTGACACCTTAAAAATCATATCTTGAGTTCCACAACTCGAAAATCAGTTTCGTGATTTTTTCCTGAAACTAGACTCATATATGTATCTAAAAATTTTTTTCTATAATTTTTGGTCAGGCCGATTAGTACAGTTTATTAGTTAAAGTCTCCCATGTTACAGGGATCGACTACACTGACCTTTGCACATTACGACTTGGATATCTCCCTGTACAGGGCTTCAATACTGATGCTGTTTGTTTCTACAGAAACTAGACTCGAAAAGAAATCTGTACATATATGGCATGACTTCTAATTATCTCTGGTCAATTTATAATGAGTTTCCAAATTCGGAACAGGGACTCCAGAAACCATTCTGGCCCTGTCTCACGAAAGCTTAAATATCTCTTAACATACTGTTCATATGATCATTTCGTTACTTTCCTATGAAAATAGACTCATCAAGGTTCGTTTACATAATTTATTCACTATTTAATTCCATTTCTACTATTTTTAGTGATTTTTCACATCCACATCACTGCAGCTGTCAGCATCTGTCTTTAAGGTAGGCTTTACCTATTTCATAGTTCCCATGATTCAACTAGCCATTTAACATATATAGCACAAAATATGATCATGATTAACCATCCCAATGGCTAATCATTTCCAAACATTTCCATACCTCTTAACGAACAACATACAAATGATTATAACACCATGCCCAAAGTGTATATAAGCCATTTTCGCATGGCTATCCAAATTTATACAAAACCAAAGAGGTATGTGACCAATTACAAGAAAGGTAGTCCTATACATGCCATTTCAAAGCTCAACCAAAATTGTACCAAAAGGGGGCTTTGATAGTGTGGGAGACTTCGACTTCCAAAAATCCCGAGTCCGATAGCTGACGAACCAAAATCTATAAAACAGAGATTCAAAGAAACGGAGTAAGCATTTAATGCTTAGTAAGCTTTGAGCCATAAAATTAAGCACGACTAAAGTATAGCATTCATATAACTAAACGGATAATTTCATATACACATATTCTCGAAATCATTCCTACTTCACATTCCAACCCCTATATTCATACATAAGGGATCAACTTGATCAAAGACCGGAAGCTCATTAATCGACTGAGCGAATAATATTCAAAGGAATCAACTATTCCAATGCACATACGAAGCATACCTCATTGTTGAGATTTTACGAGCGTGTCAATTTAAATTATTACAGCAAGATCACTCGTCCCAAACGAGTACCTTCGGAGTTTAGCCGGATATAGCCACTAGCTCAAATGCCTTCGGGACTTAGCCCGGTTATAGTGACTCGCACAAATGCCTTCGGGACTTAGCCCGGTATAATAACTCGCACGAATGCCTTCGGGACTTAGCCCGGTATAATAACTCGCACGAATGCCTTCGGGACTTAGCCCGGTTATCAATCGAATATCTATGCACATCTCAATAAATCATGACACATCTCTATTACAATTTCATAACTAGAATTCAAACTCAAGTCACTATCAAGCATTATCATTTCGGCTCAATAGCTACATGCATGAGCATGATTTTGATTTATTTAAAACATGATCTAATCGAATCATAATCTAAGCTTCATTACTCAAAGACTTACCTCGGATGTGGTCGAGCAATTTCGACAGCTATTCAATCACTTTTTCCTTTCCCTTATCCAACTGTGGTCCTCTAAGCTCTTGAGCTAATTCAAACAAATTTAACTTATTAAAGTCTCATTTTGCTAACTTATGGCCGAATATGACAAGGAGTTTGATAGGTCATATGGCCACCTTTTAGCTCAAATACACAATGGTCATATGCATTTTTAATCATATCAAGCAATTTAATACAATTCATTCGAACATCAAAAGAGAAGCTCAAGGTACTTAGCCCATATATACATTAGACATTAGAGTCACATATGTACGCAATCACGAATCGAATTCAACATACTAGCTAATATTTCCCCTTAGCCGAATTTTCTAAGTCAAGCTAAAGCCATCAATAGGCTACCTATGGCCGAACATACACATCAACTTATGTACTCATTCATGTGGCCGAACGTACATGTCTATGTTGGGGCCGATTGCAACACTTAATACATTCTACAAGTATGGTCACTTGTATTGACTAAACACCATTTTGTTTCAAGTTCAAAACTTGGCTAATACACACATATACACTAGTAAATCAAACACTAACATTTGCACTTCACCTTACTACCATTTCTCATCCAATAACGTGAACAACAACCATATTTCTCTTCTACTTCCTACCATGGCCGAATGCATCACAACACCATACCATTTCAATTTTGGTCATGGTTGAACAAGGAACTTAATGTCTCACTCAAAGATGCTAAAAAGAAGATTCAAGAGTCATCAATCCACCATCACATGCATCATTACAAGCTTCACTTTTAGCATGCAAATAACATCAACACAAATCCACCTTAGCCGAATATCATCTCCATGACATAGTAAAGATTTGAACCATGGGCTGGTTAGAACTCAAGCTAACAAAAAAAAAAAAACATGCATGAATCTCATGGCACAACATCAAACTTACCTTCACCTAGCTACAAGCATGGCCGAATCTCTTCAACATTTCCTCCCTTCTTTCTTTTGAATTTTCGGTCAAGAAGAATGAAAAAAGGATGGACACATTTTTTTTTCTTTTGTTTTCATCATTTTCTTTCTCTCTTTTTTTTCCATTTCTTTATTACTAACTTTATTTTATTGTTTCCTCCCATGATGCACCAACACAACATGTCTATGACATGTTTTGCCCATCACCCTTTGTCCACCCTAATGTCATGGCCGGCCAGTACTAGATGGGGGGGAAAAATTGACATGCAAGTCCCCCCTTTTTCAACATGCACTAATAGGTCCTTATGTTTTGATCTATCACATTTCAAAAGTGTCACACATAAGTCCTATTGACTAAATTCACATGCAATTTACTAAATCGAAGCTTAAAATTTTCACACATTTATTTTAGACAATAAATATCATATTCAAATAATTTGGCGACTCGGTTTAGCGGTCCCGAAACCGCTTTCCTACTAGGGTCACTTTAGGGCTGTCACAAAGATATTTTTTATATTTATAAATAATTAATTATGTGGTTTATTATATAAAATAATTATATAACATTAGAAAAATATTTTCTGTTAACAATATAAATGGTTTAAGTGGTTTACTATATTAACTTATTCCTAGCTATATACATAATAGATTAATATACTTGAATCTACAAGTATGAGGAAAATTTATACCTTATACATTTTCACAATCTTAAATAAATATGCAAGTTATCTTTTGAATATATTCATGTATCGAATTCGACTACATGTAAGAAAATCATACCTTTTAGAATAATTCAAATATTTATTAATAGTAAAATTATTGAATAATATTTTAATATTTTTAATAATAAAATTATTTAAAAATATTAAAATACATTAGTATTATCTTTTACTTAATAGGATAAGTTTGTAAAGTAACATTATATTCTTAGTATCGTGTTAAGTGAATCAAACGTATTAATGTAATTTTCTCAAAATTTTAAACATAATTTCCAATACATACCCACCATCATAGAATAACTTTTTTAATAATGGCATTCTCATAAATCACATTCCAAAATATTATATTCAATTAAAATCATGTCGACTGAGTCTGTAATATCCCAAAAACCGAGTTAGACGAAATTGAGTTTTAAAACCCAGAGTGGTTACGTTCTGAGTTTGTGTTAGGGTTTTGAAATTTTGATAAGTGAATTTGATTTGGTTTAGTGGTTAAATGTTTTGGTTATGTATGCAAGGTTTTGGGCTCGAATCTCATCTCTTGAAATTTTACTATTTTTACTAAACTCTATCTTTGGACATATGGTTTATAAGTTATTTTTGAACAAATGGTGATAAGAATTGGCTTGTTGATTCAATGATTAAACTTTTGTATACCTTCTGGTCTTGTGTTTGAATATTTACGAAAGTAATATGAAAATCTTTTTATTTTGCTGCTTCTTGAAGTACTTTTGGTTGGTTTTAAATTAACCAAAGTCTCTCAACTTCTTTTTTTGCCTACTACATTCTTTCTATTCTTTTTGTTCTTGACTATCGTTCCTTTCTCTTCTCATTTATTTGGCAAATTTTTCCACTGACGATTTTCTGTTTAATCTTTATGGCATCGATTCTTCTAACTTCCTTGTGTTATTCACCTGTAATCAGTCGTGTAAGTATTCTCTGTCAAATTCCGACGTAAGTTTGTTATTGGACGGGGTTGTAATTCGTTTTCTGTGACGAAAAAGTTGACTTACGTAACTCTTTGTTAGGTAAGGGTCTCGAGTTTAATGTTCTTTCAATGGCTTAAGATTTGTGAAATTGTAGTTTGATTATCGATAAATGTGTATTCTGATTTGGGGTTTGTACATCGAAGTTCTTTGACATAGTTTTGGTTTGAATTCTAGTTAGTGCTTTGGTTTGATTAATTTGTTTGAACAGTCAATTGAATGTTGTTTTTAGGTGTAGGGATCACTCTGGCTGTTTCTACATCGAATCTGTATCAGGTGGGTAATCGAAAACCCAAATCTTTGCAATTTGCAAACGCTAGAAAACATGGCCTTCGATACCACACGGTCGTGTGCTAGGCCGTGCGGTAGGCCGAGTGTGCCACATGGCCGTGTTTCGAGTCGTGTGGTAGACTTTGTAAGCACTATTTTTGCCAACATAGCCAGGGACACAGGCATGTGTCCAAGCCATGCTCGAGACTGTTTTGCATTAGAGACACATGGGCCAAGAACACGGGTGTGTGTCTAGGTTGTGTGAGAGAATTTGGGGATTAAATCACACGGGCGTGTACTAGGCTATGTGATAGACCATGTAACTCATTGTTTTAGGTTATACTGTCATGTGCCAAGCCGTGTGTGACAATAAAGGGGCCACACGGCGTGTGCTAGGCCGTGTGGATCAACACAAGTGTATGGGTCAAGATTCTAAAATTTTCCTTAGTGCCGTGATCATTGTTCATATTGAACGTAGGCGTTCATAGGGTCCGTATGATTTGTATTAAACTATAAACCTCCGTATTTTTTGATCTATTAGTGTATAATCTACTATATATATGTATGTTTATTCTGATATAAGTTAAGTAATGATGACTTGCTAATGTATAATGTGCCTCTGTCTAGATGCGTTAAGGCATGTGCCTTATCCAGGTATGTTTCACATTTTGCTAAGTTTGTTCGTGTACCTTTGTGTTGCTCTGTTGATTAAGAATATGTGATATCCGAATATGTTAAATTAATAGGCACTAATTCTGATTTTGATTTATAACCATGCATGTGACTTCATGGAAATTTGATATGATCTGTTGAGGTTGATAAATCTATTTTATAAAGCATGGACTCCCATGCCTACTGATTCTGTTATTGTATGATAACATGACCTACATGCTTATCACTTTGATTCTGTGTGTACATGCCATGACACATTGTATGGGATTTGAGATGATGTTAAAGGAGGAAGATTTTGTACTGGCAGTTTAATGATCTACGTATTTAGTGGCTTCGCCACATATATTTGATTTGGCAGTTTATCTGCATATTGATAAATAATCGTTGCCAGGCAACCCGGGATGACTTTGGTGGTTTGTTTTGGGTGGATGAGTTCGTGGGGGAACTTTAATTTGGTGTGTAGTGGAGTTGGGTAGGATGCTTTCTAAAAAATCTGCAATATCTTTTTCTGCAAATACTGCATTGGCATAGACTCATATCCTCTACTCTACTTTGTTCTGTTATGTTCAACTCTGTTCTATTTTGTTCTTTTTGTTTGTTGGACTATCATTATTAAAATATTGTTGATTTTTTTATCTGTATCGTTCTAGGTATATGATCTGTTCCGTTCTGGTTATATGATTGCTATTAAGTTCTCTAAGTTACTTCAAATTATATGTTGTGTTCTATTGATTTGTATTTGGGGTTGGTTTTACATTATGCTTTGTAGCTTACCCCTTTTTCTTATTCTTGTCTGTTCAGGTAAACCTCTGATTTAGGATCGAATGGTGTATGGAGCTCGAATTATTTTTGCGCTGATGTAAATATGTTTTTTTTGGGGTGTTGTAATTTGTTTCTTAACTTACCTTGTTTTTTTTTTTCTTTTTGCTAATCCCATCAGTAATTGATAATTTCTAACGTGAAACTATAAAATCACTTAAGTTAACTAAAATAGATTTCGGTTTTCAAGTTAAACCCTAAAAGGATTTTCTGTTACACATCAAGTAACAGTTTGAGTGTTTTTTGAATTATTGTCAAAACCAGATTTAAATATGTTCGTGTAACCCCTCCAAATTTGGTCTAAACTTCTAGACCGAGTTTGGGGTGTTACAGAGTCTTAGCTCGATTGGAATCAACATTATTGTCAGTGCAAGAGGACATGGGTTCGAGTGCGTTGAAGCGCATTATACTTCTATTTAAGAGTTAAAAATAAATATAAATAATTTTAAGCATTTTAATAAAAAGAACAAATCTAATAAAAACTTATATCATAACATGTGACTATGATTTTATACTGCTAAATGAAATATTAGCACGAGTTAGATAAAAACTTAGGCCAGCTGTATCCTAAGTTCAAAATTTTAATCTCATAGGGGAGCCTTTGATATTTTCTAAATGTGTTGGTTTTTATAATTTTAAAACCAACACTACACATGTATAATTTATTTAATGAACCCAAAAACTCGAAGTATCTCTCAAGGGTCGTTTCTTGACCAGCTAGTGGAGAATCTTCAATCCCCATATGGAAGCTGGGTATCACGTTGAGTTTTATATGGAGTATCTGGTACTATAGGAACCAGCTAACTTGGCAGCACAAGGACCGGAACATTGTTCAGTTTGCAGGATCGTATTTGGCAGCATTGTGGAATGCTAGCCGTGCTTTGGACCGTATCCAGGGTCCTAGTGGGTCGTATTCGACTGCTGGTCAAAACTGGTGCCGGCCGCCTGCTTCCTGGTCTCATGCAATACTGACAGGGCTTTCTTTGAGGATAGACCTACTACTGGTTGCTCGGCTTTCGTTCGAGACGATACTGGTGGTTTTGTTTCATGCCGTACCGGATTCACTGATGGTGTTTTATCTCCGGAAGCTGCGGAGTTGATTGCAATACACGAAGCGCTTAGATGGCTTAGTTCCATGCAAGTCGACAATGTGGTCATAGAGTCTGATTGCCTCAGTGTCGTTTTGGGGCTCAACGGTGCCTCTACCTCTTATTCAGAGATTGGACATCTCGTTTACAGCTTGTGTTTTCTGTTCAACAAGTAGGAACACTAATAAGGTGACTCATTTGTTAGCTTTAGTAGTCTTATGTATGCGAATCCTTGCAGTTGGGATAGTATACATAATTGCATTTATCATGTTATCGTTTCGGACGTGTCTTTGTCTTCCACAACTCAGTACTTGAACAATTAGGGTTGGATGTACGAGTAATTCTGTTGGTTTGGGGTTTTAGATGTCCGAACTTGGGTTGCTGGTGTTTTAGCTAAAAAAATAGATGTATTCAAATTATAATTTAGAAATGAAATAAACTCATTCAAAGGACAACAAATGAAACTATAAAACCTAAAAAGACTTCGAAAAGGAAATAAAGTCGTTACCAAAAGAAAAAAGAAAAGAAATAAAGCCAAAAATGAAATAGGCTATTGACATATTACAAATATATACAAAACCAGAACCAGTATCCATCCTAAACTTGACTCCAAAAAAAGGAAAATGAAATAAAGCCTAAAATGAAATAGTAGATTGACATATTACAAATATATACAAAAC
Source organism: Gossypium arboreum (assembly GCF_025698485.1). Lineage (NCBI taxonomy): Eukaryota > Viridiplantae > Streptophyta > Magnoliopsida > Malvales > Malvaceae > Gossypium > Gossypium arboreum. Next base: position 58,068,720 of record NC_069079.1, read on the forward strand.
CAGAATCAGTATACATCCTCAATTGCCAAATTGACTAATTAATTTTTACAGCATCGAATGCACCGCTTTATGCAAAATTGAGATAGATTAAAGAATAACCAACATCCTAAGAATACAACAGGGTATCCCCATCCATAACTACTATAACCACCACCATGATCAGCGATAGCATCAATTCTGACAAATAAACTATAACCTACAACTAAAATGGTTCCTTTCCAAAATTCATCATATAGAACAAGGAATAACAAAAATACTTGAATTACAGCTACAACTTTTTCTCCAGCAAAAAGGGAAAGAGAATACGAAGGGAATATCCAACATCCCACGATTGAAACACTGAGTTTTGACACCTGATGATATGCGATACACACGAACACCATTAAAATGAAAATAATAGTTGAAAATATACGAAGAGTTACAGCTATTGAAAAAGTTGGGGCTATGGAAGACAGTGATTGGTCGAAACACATCGCAAGGAACGCAAGTAATACTTCAAGGGCTGTCCTGAAACCATTGGGAAAAGGTTTAAGCAGGGCTAGTGTTAGGAAAAAGGTTACGATAAAGACAACATAGGCTAGAATATAGAAAATTAGGAAATAGGATTCACCCAGGACTGATGTCCCTATACTCCCCGGTGAATCCCTTTCTTCAATAGGTATATGATGAAATGGCTCTGAAGGACTGTCGCCCTGCCAAACACCACCAGGCGGACTAAGACTTGCTTGGTAGGTTGTAGTTAGAAGGAGTCCTAAAATTACTAGTAAGGCATTGCGATCTTGGTCTGAGATATTATCCATATCATGAAAAATTAGTGATGATGCTTTTGTCGCAGACGCCATGATTTGTTTCTCCATCTTATGATTGAAGTTTGAAAATACAGGAAAAAAGCAACCGCGTAGAATAGTAATGCTTTCTCGACTATTATGTTCTTGTGCAACTTCAAGTGCCGTCAAACCATGTTGATTGGTGTCATACTTGTCAGCTTTGCAGTTCAATAGCAATTTGAGCATCTGTTTTATTATTACAATTAGTTAATCACGTCTTTGAAATATAAAAGAATCCGTGTAATATTAATCGGTAAAGCGGATGAGTCAAACCTCGGGTTGATTTTTCCTGGCAGCTATGTGAAGTGCAGTGTTGCCATCTTTGTCTTTTCGGTTCACCACTTCCCGGCAGTAGTCTTTCTTCTTTAGAGTTCTAATTAGAACTTGGAGAACATCCAATCTATTGTTTTCCGTTGCAATATGCAAAGCAGTGCTATTTATGGTTGTAACATCTCGAATACAATCAGGACAAGTCTCAAGAAATTTATCTAAGAGACCATCGTAGTTTCCAACTCTACTAATGTAGTGCAATGGAGTCTCACCATTCTTCCCTCTGATACGAACCAGATCTTTATCGATTTCAATGAAACGTAACACCATCTCTTTATGCCCTGCCTGGACGGCAAGGTGAATAGGGCTCAAGCCTCGGTGGAGCTTCCTAGCAAAGGATGGTTTTAAACTCAGAATCTCCATTGCAAACTCGGTACACCCATTCTCTGCAGCAATATGTAATGGAGTATTGACAAACTCCACCTCATCCAAGTTCTTCAAAACATTTCCGTCTCTCTCGATTATTGAATACAAATCACTAACATTTCCTGCTCGAGCAGCTCTTTTCAATCTTGTATCCATGCCAGCACCAGGGATCAAGCGACAATAGGAAGGGAGAAACTGAAAAGAAATTGAAAAGCGAATTTGATCAGTTCACCCTCTAAACTTTAAATAAATGGCTAATAACTAAAAACGAAAAATTGATTTTATAAGACCATTAAAGTCTATTTCAAAATGTGATTGGTTAATAACTGGTGGAAAAGGTCTATATAAAAAAATGATGAGAAAAATGAATAACCTTTAGAATATAACTGATATAACTAAAACATCGAAAGATTCAGTTTGAAAAAAAAAATATTGAAAAGTAAAACCAATTGGTCGTCTGAACCCAAAGCCATGTTAATTTTTTTATATATAATGTATAACAACCTTTAAATTTCTTCATTTCTTCGTACTTAAGCTTGAACGATTTCATATTTTTTTATAATAATAACAGTATCAAAGTTGAATTCGTAAATCATATTAATTTTTTTAAGAAGAGATATAATAAATTCTAAAACAACTACTTCTATGCAATATTATAAACATATGTATTTACATGGGTTAATATATATACTAAAAGAAAATTAATATTCATCATTATTATCTTTATAATTTTATTAACTAGAAAAGAAAATACAAATTTGCATTAACGTAATAAGTGTATTTTAAGAAATTTAATATAATGATTAAAGCCTCCTAACAAATTGGACATTTCAAATTTAAATTTCCATGCATTGATATAGAAAAATAATGTAGAGCCAAGTCAAAATTCTAATTTCCACATTGAATTTTCCATAGAAGAAAATTACATCATTCTTACGTGAATTAAGGTATAAATTAAATGCTTGAACTAAATGACAAATCAATTAAAACGAATATATATCACATCACATCATAAATATATATATTAAAAGGTTGTCTATAAAAATTTTAAGTAACATTTATGTTGAAATTGTGACATTTTTTAATCTTTCAAATTTATATAAAATAATTTATTTTGTCATTTAATTTTATAAAAATTTATTTTAACTTTTCAATTAAATTTTATCTTTTTAATTCTTAATGTTGCATTAATTATCGAATTATATTAAAATAAATGGACATGGTATATACACGAATGCCATGTCAATAATTAATTATTATTTTTAATTTAAAATTTAAAATATAAAAAATATTAAAATGTATAAAAATTTTAAAAATATTTTATTTTTAAAATTTAATTAATTGTTAATATGACATTTATGTGAATTATCACATCAGTAAAATTAACAAGCCTTAATTTTTCATCTATGTGAGGAAGATTTAACAAACAATACAATTTAAGAAAATTTAAATAAATGATTAATTTTTTTTAAATTGAATAACTAAATAAATTATTATATCTTCTTTAGGTCCTTGTCGTGGTATATTTGGAAGCGTCGTGACTCCTTTCTGTTTGAGGAGGAGTGGTACTCAAATGATCAAACGGTTGCCCGCGGGATGAGCTTAGCGGTGCAGATTACTCGGGCATATAGCAGTGGCGGTGTTTGGAGATCAACTTGCATCAGAGAAGTGCTGAATATAGCGTGGAAGAAGTCGCTATTTTCGTGGATTAAGGTTAATCGATGGGTCCTTGTGGCGTGAACCAATGATGGCAGCAGCTGACAGGCTTTGGATCAGGGGCTTCCTTCGAAATATTGGTCCTGCATTTGTAACTCAAGCCGAATTATAGGGTATGAATTAAGGTTTGTTGTTGGCATGGACTATGGGGTTTCATAAAGTGATCTTAGAGGCTGATAACCTGGTAGCTGTGAATTTGCTCAAGAGGGACTCGGGTCAGGGGTATCTTTCGCCTTTTCTGAACTCTATTCGAGAGCTTTTACGAAGGGATTGGGAGGTGGAAATCAAGCATGTGTATAGTGACTTAGTGAGCAAACCAATGTGTCGATCACTTTGCTAGTTTGGCATTGGGTTGGCCACCTGGTTTTCATATTCTTGAAGAGTCGCCATCATCATTGAAACAACAGTTGGTTGCTGATAAGATGGAATCACAGTTCCAAGGCTTTGTCCTGTTAGTTCTTAGGTTTTGCCCACTTCTTTCTACCAAAAAACCTTACATCAAATTTATAAAAATATTTTTGAAGGCATCTAATGAATATGGTAGAAGGACAAGAAGATTAATTAATCGTTTGTTCGTTGCACTAAATTCACTTTTAACTCATTTTACATTTCTAGTAATAAAATATTTCATTTAGTATATTAAAATAAATTTAACATAATATTCCAAATATTGTTGTAATTTATAAAAGAAGCAAACATTATTTTTACTCGAAAAATTATAAGAGTAATCTTCTTTTTAAATCTTTACTTATAATATTTTCTGGAATTCTTTTATAATAATATACAAGCATAATTTTTAATTTTAATTAACACATTCAACTTATGCATCTCATGAATAAAAAATAAATAATATAGCACATAAAATAGTGTACACAAGTATTTAAGAAACAATCCTATGTGAAAACTTAAAATTGTGACAAGTGGGTACTCTCATTTGAACACTTAGGTTGACATGTTATCACTATTAATATTAAAATAATGAATAATATAGGGGTTAAAAAGGTTTTTTTAAAAATATTGAATTTAAAAAAAAAAAAAGAGCATTTTTCTCTATGAAAGTGGTAGAGAGACAAGATTCGTCTAATTAAATATCGTTCCACAAAGAAAGTTCGTCTTAAGCATCAAGAAGGTGACGCAGATGTTGTAATGACAGCCACTCCGATTTCTTACACTCCATTATCATCGAAAGCTAGATTAGTTGGAAAAGGCCTAGAGGATTCGGAGAAGGGGAGTAGTGTTTCGGTTTTGGGAGTGGAGAAGGATTTTGATTTTGTCGAAGGGGATATAACGAGATCGATCATCAATGGCATTCTTGCAATTGTTGTTTCAAGAAGGGCTCCAAATCTCTTGGCTAAAGATATGGCTAATACTACAGTGATTAAACTGTTAGATCGAAACATGGACATGCGGCTTTGCATAATAGGTTTTCAATTCTTTGGAGACTTTCTAAGCTATTCCAACTCATGGATATTGAAAATTGTTACTTTTTAGCTAAGATTCAGAATAGTGATGGTTTGAAATTGTTAGGAATCATAAAATCAGCATCAATTTATCCTGTGCTAAATAGTGGCGTTTCTTGCATTCTGAAATATATTTAATAAAGTCTTTTTTTTAATCTCAGAGTACTGAAGCGTGGTCTCAACTAATTGGTAAAATTAGCTTGCATCTCATACCTGCATAGATTCAGTGTATTTAATTTCAGAAATATATTTGATAAAGTCATTTTTTTAATAAATAGATTTATATTTAATATATTTTGAAATTAAAAAAACAAATTGCTAACTAATATTTAAAGAAAAATATTTACAAAAATTGGAATAGTATTTTAAAAAAACATCTTGTTTGTATGTTACACAGTTTAAATTTGATCTCAAATATATTTTCTTTTTATCATGTTTTAGAAATTTGTTACATATTTTTAATTGAAAATATTTGTTTAAACAATTTATAATAGTATTGTATGTAATCAATTCATAGTATAGTTTGTAATTTAGAAACCATATATTATATGATATATTATACTATACATTATCAATTTATAAACTATATATTGGGGATCGACTCATATTCAACGAGATAATAAAACTGGAAAAGAACAAACACAGATATTTTATGTGAAAAATCTTCAAAGAGGAAAAAATCGCGAGTAAAAGAGGTTTCGATTTTTCACTAAATGAGTAAATAAATTAGAGTACAATATGAAGAAAATAACCTAGATGTGCAACTTGTACACTATCCAAAACCCCGAATATAAAGATTAAAGTCTCAAAGAGCAAACCCATAAACAAAACCCTAAATCTCATAAGACACTGATAAAAGAGGTATAAAATACTCTCCATAATTATCATGAAAAACTCTCACAAAAACTCATATGTGACTATATCTTGTTGCTCTAAAAAAAATCTTTGTTGATTGGCCTATCAAAACAGGGATACAATAGCCCTTTAAATAGGCCAAATTTAGAGTTCTAATCATACTTAAACTATCCGTAAAATAATCAGAGTTTAACTAAAAAAAGATAACAAAGTTTAACCATAAATTATGATATAATATTATTTATATAGTCTGTTAATAAAGTGTTTAGAAATGGGGTTAATTATTAATTTGCATTATTTTACCATCAACGATTGTAGTATGTAGTAAATATGTAAATTAGAAAGGCATTTTAAATAATATATAAATTTTATAATATCATATATAATATTACAAATATATTTGATTTCAAAATATAATGTTACCATATATATTGTAATATAAAGCACTATTTACTGACATCTCAGAAAATTTAATGGTATAATAATTCCAACTAGTTACAATTAAGAGGGATCAATATCGCAAATGCAAAAACTTTAATACATGATTTATTTAGAATGTTTAATAAATAGAAAGTTTAAATTAAAAATGATACACTATATACAAAATAAAAATTAATCTCAATTTCAAAATGGGACTCATTGTATTAATTATGTCACTTGTCACATAAAGAACTCATCATTAACTAAGAATTCCTAAATGCATCAATACTTTAGTTTATATAATACTAGTTTCTTTTTCAGTGTATGTATGGGTATTTTTATTTGTATAAATTAAATTTATTTCTTAATAATTTGTTACAAAATTCAACATTTCAAAAATACTATTATTAAGAAAGTAAAAACAAAATAATTTAAATTTTAGAATCTTTATAATTTGTATTATGATCAAGTTAAGGTATTTAAAATAAATCTGAATTAATTATTATTTATGACAATATATTCAAAGTCAAATGATGTTGATAGATTATTTAAAATTTTTAAAGAGAAAAAATTATTATTTAAAAACATTACATAAAAGAATAATATTAATTTGAAATTAATAAACTTTAATTGTAACTTTTTGTATGAGCATTAACGTATATTAATATTGTTTATTTATGGATTATAAAACGTTTTATAATGATACTTAATTTATTTTTAGGCGATTATAAACGTATAAATTTGAACAATGTTATGTAAATATTAAATTTTGATACAACAATGTTAAAGTAATATTAACCTTTATTATTTATTCTAATTAGGTTTATTAAACGTTATTTATTAGAAAATTATTTAATTTATTTATTTAAAATGAAAAGAAATATAGCTTTTAATATGTATTAGTTAGATTTAATTTAATTTACATGTAATATTTGAAAATAAATGCAGTTTTTAAAAATATATATTAGTTAAATTAGTAATGTTTAGTTAAAATTACAAAGTATAGTTTTTAATAATTATTAGTTAAATATTTAAATATAATATATTAGTCTTCTATCCCGTGAGATGCACGGATTTCTCATGCGTTTTATAAAACAATTTTATTTAAATAATGACATATTAAATAAAATTATTGATAAAACAATATTTAAAAATATAAATAAACTGAAAAATATGCTTATGTTTTTAAAGATAATATATTTGCTAATAATTATGAATATAATTTGAAAAACAAAATTACTATAATAAAGTTTAAAATATTTTTTATTTTTAATATTTAATATTAGAAATCATATATATATCTAATATATTTTAATTTTAAAATAAAATTTTAAATAATTTATTTTGGTACAAAATAAAGTTTTAAATGTTTTAAATGTAGTAAAAACTTGTCGATTAAGTCTTAACTCGATTAACGTGAACATTATTGTCGATGTAGGAGAGCGTAGGATCAAGTGCGTTGAAGCGCATTATCTTCCTATTTATAAATTGAAAAAGGATTAAAACTATAAATAATTTTACGTACATTATGTAAAATTAAATGCAATTGAAATTGGGAAAGAAATAGCTAATTAACTATAAAAAATTACGTACAGTGAGAAGCCAAAAAGGGTGGGATTTAATAAATGGTGTTAGCCTAAAATAATTACGGTTTTATTTTAATATTAACCGTATATTAATTTTGATCTAATGATTGTAAAATGGTGTAAAATTAATTATTTTTATATCATGCAAGACTAAGATCACATAGATTAAAATATTTTGTTAATTTCACAAAAGTATGATTTTATTAAAAAAAGGAAAAAACCTCCATAAGTAATTGGAAATATGTAGAGACTAAAATAAATAATGTTATTACACAATTTAATTAAGAAATATATATATATATATATATATATATGACCTAAATTAGTAAATAGAAAAGGCGAGAGGCCTTGTAAAAATACAAAGCAAAAGGGTTTACGTTACAAATAACCTCCATTTATCTTCTAGATATAAAGTTATGCCTGTTGTCAATATTTTAACTTTGCCAACAAAATATTATTATTATTTTTAAGAAACTTTATTTTAAGGTGTTTGATAAATTATTGAATTTTAAAATTTTCAGCACTCGATATTTGAAATATGTTTTATAATTTTATTAATTTTTAGTTAAAACAAAATTTACAACAAATGGAATGTTAAATATAATAAATAGGTTTATGTTAAATATGATAAAAAGAAAACCACATGTTGAAAATGTTAAGTTGATTATATTTTTAAAAATAAATTGTCTCTTTTTTTAAAAATGAGATATCAAAATTATTATTTTTATTTTTATGAAAAATTATATTACATAAAATACTATATTAATATTAATAAGATTAAATTTAATAGAAAAATAATTAAGAAACAAGATTAATTTTAGCAAACAACATTATTATATTCAGCATTTAATTTCATTAATTTATTAAACGACTTTTAATTAAAAATTTAGTATTTTTGCAATATTTATTTTTTTAATTTATCAAACAACATTTTAGTGTATATATATGATTATTATCTTTATAATTTATTAACTAAAAGAAAATAAAAATTGTCTTAACAGAAGGAGTATTTTAAGAAAATTAATAATGATGTGGAACAACACTGTCAAAATTCAAGGTTGTATATTGAATTTTCGATGGAAAGAACTTACTCCTTTATACGTAATATAAGGTTTGAGAAATTAATATTCCAAACTAAATCAATTAAAAAAGTTAATTTACTGGTATAAGTTCTTACCCAATACCTAAAATATTAAGTTATAAATTAAAATTTAACTCTTAACATTTATTTCTTTTGTCAATTTAATTTTTATTTTTTGAGTTAAAATAGAATCAAACTATTTTTAATGGAAATGATGACAAAAATATTATTTTTTAAAGATGTTAGCATAACAACATGTATAGTGATTCATATGTATTTCATGCAATCATGACATTATTTATCTTATATGTTACATTAACAAATTTAAAAATTATAAAAATATTCAAAAATTAAAAATTAAAATTCAGAAAAAAATATATAAAAGTTCATAAAATAAATAACATTAACATGAAGTGTAAAATAATTATCATGTAGATTAAAATATTTAAAAATTTAACATTTCGATTTTTTTAAACCTTTATTACCAATTTTAACTCTTTTAAAAATTAAATGTTAAATATAAGTAAAAATTAAGAATTAAACTGATAAATTGTGATCCACCTTCAAAAAACTTCAACGAATAAAAATAGCTCAGATGGCACTCCTCTCTACTTTGACTTTTTTTTTTTTGCTTAATTAAAATTAAAAGAAATAAATTAAATATTCGTTTATTCCCTCTCCATATTTGTTCTTCCATCTCCACCCACTAATGGGAATCTTTTCTTTCATCCTATTAAAATCAAATTCTCACATTTATTGTCATTTAATCAAGTAGGGATATCAATTTGTTTTAGAATAATTAATTTTATTAATGCATTTGCAGGGGTTTACCAGTTTCTATTGACTCATTCGAAGTTGGGTTTTGAGTTTGAATCACCTACGAAATAGCCACGTCTTCCTACTGAAAGTTTATAACAAGGATATTATATTATTAAGAAAAAAGAAGCCGCCAAGAGCAGCTCTATGTCATGCAATGCCCTATTCTTAGCCCTTCAACAGTCTTATCAGCTAACGTATAAGCCAGTTGAAGATTCAGAAGAACAACTTAAAAATCTCACCTAAAAGATTTTAAACAGGATATAAAGCAAACAAGAACTCAGTCCGTATGATGGACCACTTTGTTATGGTGAATCTATTAATTCTACAATTTTAAATAGGAAGTCAATTTAGTAAGGCAAAGGGGTCCTTTCATTACAATTATTGTGATAGAACCAATGTTTACAACACCATCAACATCGCTTTTTGATAGGCTGGAAAAGAAAAGGACAAAAATTAAATTATGGTGGGTGAGGTGATTGGTACAAGGAGACGGAAGACAAAATTTTGATTGGTAAAAGGAGACGGAAGACAAACCATGGAAAGAGAGATAGAGAGTGTGTTTAAACAAATATTAAATTCCAATCAACTCCTATTTGCACCGAGCTTAGAATGCAATGGTCCTTACCAGCATCCTAATGATTATAAGAGCTTTCAATACTTTTGACTATAATGTTATGTACCCTAACCCAAAAAGAAAATTTTGAATGTGAAAATAAAATAAAATAAAATAAATAACACATAAATTTTTATGTAGAAATTCTTTCGGAAAAAAATCATGGGTAGAGGAAAAGAATATTCACTATGTCAAATTCGAATAATTACAAGAGGGATAGACTATGTCTCATATTCTAGTAAGACTGAAACACCTTATTCTAATCAATATAAAATAGATGAAGTTTAATAAGGTTTAAAAAACTTTATTCTAAAATAAAATAAAAGAAGTGTAGTTCTATATGGATTTTACTTTTATTTTATTTTACCACTGTATTTTATTTAAATAAGGATTCGGGTCATTTAATTCTAACAATCTCCACCTTGACACAAATTCTCAATGAACAAGTTCTTCATCGCGAACTCTCAACGAACAAGTTCCCCATCTCTTCCATAAAATTCCTTAAGGGTTTAACTTCAACAATGGACACCAATCAAGTCTAAGCAATGCTCAAACTTGGTTATAGGAAGTGACTTAGTGCAGGATTTTCATGAGTACTAATTTTGCTCACAACAATATCACCACGAGCAATAATATCACAACAAAATGATACCGAACATCAATGTGTTTTGTTCTCTCATGAAACATTTGATCTTTTGTAAGGAAGATTGCACTCTGACTGTCACAAAATACTGTACTAATTTGAAGGTATTCATTGAGTTCACTAAAGAGTCCCTTCAACCAGATAGCTTCTTTACAAGCCTCAGTAATTGCCTTGTACTCAGCTTCAGTGGTAGATAAAGTGACTGTAGTTTGCAAAGTGGTTTTCCAACTGATTGCACAACCTCCGACTGTAAAGACATAACCTGTGAGAGATCTTCTTCTATCAAGGTCTCCAGTAAAATCAGCATCAACATACCCAATGACTTCATCTCTAGTTCTTCTAAACTGTAAGCAAACATCAGTAGTACCTCATGAATATATTAAAATCCACTGAAATACTTTCCAGTATTCTTTAGTGGGATTCGCCATGTATCTGCTAATTGCACTAACTGCATATGATAAATCTGGACGTGAACAAACCATAGCATACATGAGAGATCCCACTGCACTAGAGTATGGAACATGTGACATGTACTCAATCTCATCATCTAATTGTGGAGACAAAGCCGATGAAAGTCTAAAATGGGCTGCTAAAGGAGTACTAACAGGCTTAGCACTCTGCATATTGAACCTGCAAAGAACTTTCTCAATGTACCCCTTCTGACTTAGGTACAATTTACTTGCTTTTTTATATCTGAGAATCTCCATACCAAGTATCTTCTTTGCTGGTTCTAAATCTTTCATTTTGACCTTTCTTATCTCTTCTTTATATTTTGCTACTATCAACATGTCATCAAAATAAAGAAGTAGATACACAAAAAAACCATCACTATTTTTCTTAAAGTAAACACAACTATCAAAACTACTTCTTTTGAAATCATGAGACATCACAAAGGAATCAAATAAAGGAATCAAACCTCTTGTACCACTGTCTTGGTGACTGTTTCAAACCGTAAAGGGACTTTTTCAGCAAGCAATCATAGTCCTCTTTTTCTGAGACTGTAAAACCCTCTGGTTATTGCATGTAAATATCCTCCTCAAGTTCTCCATACAAAAATGCAGTTTTTACATCTAACTGCTCAAGCTTCAAATCATGCATGGCCACAATACCAAGCAAAACTCGAATCGAACTATGCTTAACAACTGGGGAGAACACATTTGTAAAGTCTACTCCTGGAATTTGACTGTAACCCTTTGCAACAAGCCTTGCTTTATATCTGGTTTCTTCAACTCTTGAAGTCCTTTCTTTCTTTTTAAACACCCATTTACAACGAACAACCTTTTTACCTTTAGGAAGTTTCACAAGATCCCTTGTTCTGTTTTTGTAGAGTGATTCAATCTCCTCTTGCATAGCAAACATCCACTTTTCTGAGTCTTCACAGCTAACCGCATTAGAATAACTAGATGGCTCTTGATTTGCATCTATATCTTCAGCCACATTTAAAGCATAAGCAACTAGATCAGCCTTGGCATACTTCTTTGGAGGTTTAATTTCTCTTCTAGTTCTATCTTTGGCGATAGAGTATTGCGGTGAAGAAGCAACTCTATTATCAATTTTTGTACTGGCTTGAGGAGTCGACTCTGTATTAATCTAATGCTCCATCTACTTTTGATTTTCTTTATTGGAAGAGTCTTTAAGAGCATAGCAGTTTCATCAAAAACAATATCTCTGCTAATTACAACTTTTCTATTTTCAGGACACCATAACTTATACCCTTTTACACCAGCTTTATAACCAAGAAAAACACATTTAATGGATCTCGGTTCCAACTTTCCATTATCAACATGAGCATATGCAGAACACCTAAAGATCTTTAAATTAAAATAATTAGCAGGATTACCAGACCATATCTCTTGTGGAGTCTTTTTCTCAATGGCAACAAATGGAGATCGGTTGATCAAAAAACATGTAGTGGAGGCTGCTTCGGCCCAAAACGACTTTGGTAAGTTGACATTTGACAACATACATCGAACCTTCTCCATGATCGTTCTGTTTATTCGTTTTGCAACGCCATTTTGCTGTGGAGTATGGCGAACTGTCAAGTGTCTCACGATCCCTTTTGACTTGCACAATCTATTAAACTCATTAGAATAGAACTCTAAGTCATTGTCTGTGCGAAGGTATTTTATTTGTTTTCTCGTCTGGTTTTCAATCATAATTTTCCAAGACTTAAATGCAGAAAACACATCACTTTTCTACTTCAGGAAGAACGCCCAAACTTTTCTGGAAAAATCATCAATAAAGGTTAGCATATAATTAGCTCCACCTCTCGAAGGCACTCTGGATAGTTCCCACATATCAAAATGAATATACTCTAATGTTCCCTTCGTGTTATGGATTCCTCTGGTGAATCGAACTCTCTTTTACCTCCCAAAAACACAGTGCTCACAGAAATTCAGTTTGCAAATTCCTTGCCTATCAAGAAGTCCTCTTTTACTCAATTCTACCATGCCATTCTCATTCGCCCTAGGCGCATATGCCAAAGTTTAGTAATATCATCATCTAACATGGAAGAGGAAGCGACAGTTGCATCACTAGCAACAATAGAACCTTGAAAAACATATAACTTGGTAGTCTTTCTCTGCCCTTTCATCACGACAAGAGAACCTTTGGAAATCTTTAAAACCCCAATTTCAGTTGTGTATCTGTACCCTTTTGAATCAAGAGTACTTAATGAAATTAAATTTCTCTTCAATTCTGGAACATGTCTACGTCACTAAGTGTTCTGACAAATCTATCAAACATCTTAACTTTAATTGTTCCAACACCTGTAATTTTACATGGAGCATTATTTCCCATCAAAACAACACCTTCAGACACTGTTTCGTAAGTTGTAAACCAATCCCGATTGGGACTCATGTGGAAGGTGCAGCCTGAATCAAGTATCCACTCCTTGCTCACTTTAGAATTGTTGACCGAAGCGACTAGAAGTTCACCATTGCTGTAGTCTTCTACAACATCAGCTTCACCGAAATTTTCTGGTTGTTTTCCCTTTTGATTCGTAGCCTCCCTTTTAATATTATTCTGTAGCTTATAGCACTCAGATTTAATGTGCCCTTTCTTCTTGCAGAAGTTACAAAGTTTTACCTTTGTTTGAAGACTTTTATCTACCCTTAGGTTTACCGCGAGGATTCCGTTCCTTTGTCCTTCCACGATCATCATTAGCATTCCGATCTTGTCTCCCACAAACAATGAGACCTTCTCTTTGAAAGTCGTGTTTAACCATAAGATGCTTCATCTTATCATACGAGATTAAAAAATCATAAACCTCATCAACTGTGAAAGACTTGCGGCTATATAAAATCGTGTCTCTAAAGGTTGAATAAGACGGGGGCAACGAACAAAGTAGAATCAACCCTAGATCTTCATTATCATACTAAACCTTCATGGCCTCCAAGTTTGAGAGAATTTCTTTAAACACTGTTAAGTATTCGTGTACAGACGCGCCTTCCTCCAAACGATGAGCATAAAGATGCTGCTTCATATGCAGCTTGCTTGTTAGAGTTTTCAACATACATTTTTGTTCTAGCCTCTTCCATAATGCAGTGGCGGTCTTCTCTTTCATAACATCCTGTAAAATTTCGTTAGACAAATGCAGATGTAATTGTGTTAACGCCTTTCGATCTTTACGCTTCTTCTCTTCATCTGTTAATGTCGAAGGCATCTTATCTATCCCTAGCAGGACATCCTCCAGATCCATCTGCACAAGAACTGCTTGAATCTTAATCTGCCACAACGCAAATCTAGTGTTGCAATCCAATAGCGGAATTTCATACTTCAAAGACGCCATTACAGTGATCGAGATGAACAACCTGAAAGCTCTGATACCAATTTGTGAAAATAAAATAAAATAAAAAATACACAGATTTTACGTGAAAACCCTTTCGGAAAAAAAACTACGGCAGAGGAGAAGAAAATTCACTATGTCTAATTCAAAAAATTACAAGAGGAATAGACTATGTCTATTTATAGGCTTGTAAAGTCATATTCTAGTAAGACTAAAATACTTTATTCTAATCAATATAAAATAAATGGAGATTAATAAGGTTTAAAAACCTTATTCTAAAATAAAATAAAAGAAGTATAGTTTTATATGGATTTTACATTTATTTTATTTTACCACTGTATTTTATTTAAATAATGATTCGGGTCATTTAATTCTAACATTGAAATTTCACCCTCCATATACACGTTGATTATGCCTGAATGTAATTTCACCATAAGATACTAATATATAAGTGGGTGTATCGTTTTTGTCTAGATTCAGGTATGTATTGATATTGGTATATTTTGGTATATTATTTTTGTTTATTAATGTTTTTAATATTTTTAATATTTTTCATACATATATTTATAGTATCAATTTTAGTTTCTTAATAAATTATATAAACATTTAAATATATCTCAATTACATCCATATAAATATATTTATATGTAAATATAAGTTTTAAAATTATTAATTAAGTTTAATAATTTAATTAAATAGCTTTTAATTTTACATATAATTATAAAAAATTAAAATGCTTAAGATAAAAAGTTTAAAAATTAGTTTAAAATGAAAAATTTTAAGAGAGTATTTAATAAAACTGGTCTAAATTTTATTAAGTAAAGAACTAAATCTAAATAGAAA
This sequence comes from Gossypium arboreum, assembly GCF_025698485.1. Lineage (NCBI taxonomy): Eukaryota > Viridiplantae > Streptophyta > Magnoliopsida > Malvales > Malvaceae > Gossypium > Gossypium arboreum. Next base: position 58,084,066 of record NC_069079.1, read on the forward strand.
AGAAAGTCATAACCTAACTCGAGAAAATAATTATCTTATTCTAGTAAATCACTAAAAGATAAAATAAAATATTCCTAAAAATCTCAATTAATTATTCTAATATTTATCTACCTAAATAACTTAAAAATATCTCCAAAATATGGGGTTTCACATATTTCAACACCCTCTCTCAAGTTGGTGCATATATATCAATCATGTCCAACTTGCTTACAAGAAAATCAAAGCTTGTCTTAGAGAGCCCTTTGGTGAGTATGTCTACAATCTATTGTTTTGAAGGAACAAATGGCATGCACACTTGACCTCCTTCAATCTTCTCATTGATAAAGTGTCTATCAATCTCAACATGTTTAGTTCTGTCATGCTGGACTAGGTTGTAAGCAATACTAAAGGCAATTTTGCTATCACAATACAACTTCATTGGTGAAGTTATTGGTTTCTTTAGCTCTTCCATAATTTTTTTTAACCACATCATTTTATAAAATCCTTGAGCCATTGATCTAAACTCAGCCTCTACACTATTTTTTACTACAACACTTCGTTTTTTTACTTCCCCAAGTTACAAGGTTTCCCTAAACAAATGTACAGTATTCTAATGTAGATCTTCTATCTATTACTGAGATTGCCAATCTGCACCTGTGTAAGCTTCAACTCCTCTTTTTTTCAGATTTCTTGAAGAATAAGCCTTTTCAGGTGAACTCTTCAAGTCTTTCAGAATCCAAAACACTGCTTCTTCATGTTCTTTCATCAGGGAGTGCATAAATTGACTCACTAAGCTTACTACAAAAGCTATGTCTGACCTTGCATGTGATAAGTAAATTAACTCACCAACTAATCTCTAGTACTACCTTTTATCAACTAATCTTCCTTATTTATTTCTAAATTTTACATTTGGATCAATTGGTTTGTCAGCTGGGTGGTAACCACTCATCCCAGCCTCTTTTAAAAGATCAATCATATATATTTCTTTTGAAAGACCAAAAGACCCTTATTTATCAAACAACTTCCATTCCAAGGAAGTATTTTAAAGTTCCTGAGTCTTTAATCTCAAATTCCAATGCTAGATGCTCCTTGAGACGCCTTAGTTCATCCACATAATCTCTTGTAAGAATGATATCATCAACATAAACTATAATAATTGTTATTCTACCTCTTTGTGAGTGTTGGTAAAACATTGTATGATCAACTTACTTTTGTGAGTAACATTGTTTTTTAAAAACTTGAGTGAATCATTTGAACCAAGCTCAAGGAGATTGCTTTAGACCATACAAAGATTTCCCGAGCTAATATACTTGAGTTTCAAATTTTTCTTCAAAACTTGAAGGAGGATCCATGTAAAATTCTTCTTCAAGTTTCCCATTTAGGAAATCATTCGTCACATCTAGTAGCAGTAAAGACCAATCAAGATTAAAAGTGATGGATAAAAGAACTCTAACGTAATTTAACTTGGCTACTGGGGCAAATGTCTTAAGATAGTCTATCCCATATGTTTGAGTGTACCCTTTAGCCACCAGCCGAGCTTTATATCTACCTAAAGATCCATCCAGTTTGAATTTGGTTGTGAACACCATTTTACAGCCCATTTTTTTTCTATAGGTAATTCCACTGTTTCCCATATACCTAATTTTTCAATAGCACTCATCTTCTTTAAAATAACCTCCTTCTATTTAGGAGTCTATAAAGCATCTTTCACATTTTTGGGTATTTCCACAGTATTTAAACATGAAACAAAGGTTGGGAATCTCGAAGACAAGGCTTTATAGGACACAAAGTTAAACATAGGATATTTGATAACATTTTTAACACATTTTATTTTAGCAATTGGAATATCTAGATTAGAAAATCCATTGGTTAGATTATGATTTTTACCTAGACTTTTGACAAGATCTTGTAGTTCAGATTCTTTTTAACACCCCAAACCCGGCCTAGACGTTATGGTCGAATCTAGCGATGTCACATGATAACGTGTTGAAATGAAGTTGTTACAATAAAAACCATTTTCATTTGTTTACTCTTGTTGACTCCAAAATCCTTACTTATTTACTCAATTGTTTTAAAACACAATTCATTGCGGAAGCTTTAGAAATCATCTAATTTATGAAAACCGAATTAATTAGGTAAATCCGTCCATATTAGAAAAACCCCTTAATTTTAGAGAAAACTGTTTGTTTGTTGAGTCGTGCGGTTATTGAATCCATGGAATAGTCTAAAATTCTAAATAAAAGCAAACAGTCCAAAACGTTTAATTTACATAAAAAATAACCCAGAAAATAATTAAGACATAAATACCAAAACTGAAATTAAAACGGTTTAAAATATGTGTGGCCACCGTCGAGTCCTCTACTGCACCGATCTATCAAGTCTGGGGATTACCTGTGTACATTTAAACAAAAGGGTGAGTTTACGCAACTCAATGCGTAATCCCACAGAAAACAATAATGGCAAATCACAGTGCATAGTTAAAATAGTCTTAGGCCAAGCCCTTTTCAGTACCAGTAACAGTTTGGGCCTTAGCCAATCTCAGTACAGTATCAAATATGCAGTAGGGTGTTAGCCCATCACAGTATCAATGTCATTCATGTAGTATTCAGTAACAAAGTCTTACCCAACCAACTTGTAACATCCCAAAATTGGGCCTAGTTGGAATAGTGGTTTTGGGACTACATATCTGACATTAAAATATTTGTTTTATGATTATTATGAGGTCTAGGATATGAAAAAAATCATGTGTTAAAGTTTAATGAAGAAATTTTAGGCATAAGATGTCCAATTAGAAATTAGGGACCAAATTGAATAAATTGCAAAACTTAGGTTCTAGAAGCAATTAGTATGAAATTGCTATGGATTATTAATTAGGAGGCATTAAATAACAATTTACCCAATTTCTAATTTTCTGGACAAAAATGGGCATGCATGGAAAATTTTGAAAAGTTATTAAGGAAGGGTATTTTGGTCATTTGGTAATAAATGAAATAAAAAGGGAAACAGATAGCTAAAATCAGCCATCATCTTCTTTGTGGCTGCTGAAATTCTCTATAGCCATAGCTAGGGTTTTGGTTCAACATTTCAAGCTTGATAGTAAATATTCCCTGGCCCCGTTTTTTATGTTCTTTATGTTTTTGAGATCCTCGTAACATGTTCTCTCTATTTCTACCCATATTTCAAGCTAGGGGTCATGTTAAAAAATTTTCCCATGCATAAGATGCTTGGGTTTTGATGATTTATGGAGGAATATGAGAGTTTAAAGGATAGTAAACAACTTTTACTAAGTAGTTTTTCATGGAAATAGCTTAAGGGGCGATTTTGTAAAAGTTGTAAAAATGGGTATAAAAATGTGAAATTAAAGAAAATGTGGGCTACTATAAGCAAGAAAAATATTATGCTAGGCTTGGGTAACTTAGAAATTTCATGCACTTCATTATACGAGCCTTAGAACTAAATTGTAAAAAGTGTGATAGGTTAGGGGCAAATTGGTCATTTTGCCCGGGGTGAGTCTTAAGCTGAAAATGAACAATGGGAGGTATTAATAATTTATTTTTACTGATATTGACCCTGAGGAACCAATTTTGGAGGTCGACCATGAAAAACGAAAGGTTTCGGAATAACCGAAATACAAACCCGAAGCAATTACCAAGTGAGTTCGTGTAACTCGAAGTAAACTCTTAATATACACAAAATGTATATATTTGAACGTATGACAATTTAGACACTCATTGCATGATACTCCATGAAATGTGGTAGTATAGTTTAAAAGAGAAATGAAGTTTTTGATTGAAATAAAAGGATATCTGATGGATTTCTCAAAATGAATTGACGATAAAAAGGATCTAGCCCGGGTGGGTGTTCTTTTAGTGATCGAACCTCTCGAAGAATAAGTGTGCTGAAATAGATTTAGCCCAGACGGGTAATCCGATTAGGGTCTGAATTTAGCCTGGACTGGTAATTCAGATCTTAGCTCATTAGTGTACATATCATTGTAAAGGATTTAGCTTGGATTGGTAATCCCGACATTACTCTATAAGTTTATATTTCAGGGGATTTAGGCTGGACTAATAATCCTGCCTAAGAGTGAGGTTCATGGGAATGCGTATTTAAAATGATCACTCACACGATTTGATGGTAAATGAGATATCCATCGAGATTTCAAGAAGTTCAATGGGATTAAAATGAGGAACAAAAATAGAAATGCTTCAAGTGATGAGCTCACATGATGATTGAGTGTATGTGATAGGGAAATTATACTATGCATGTTGGCATGAATATCTAATATGATTGTATGCTAAACAACCGGTAAGTTTACCTTCTTGTTATCCGGACTTACTAAGCATGTAAATGCTTACCCCCTTTCATTTCCCTTATCTTACAGAGCTTGAAAACTCGTGAAGATTAGAAGACGGTTGGAGCATTGTCAACACTATCAACTTGTCTTGCTTGGGTATATAGAAACTTTTATTTTTTTATAATAGCATGTATATGATTCTTGATCATTTTGTTATATGTGTCATCTGGCTAGCCAATGTAAGGGCTTGAATGATATACTTATTCATTTTGTATATAGCCATGGGATATGACTCATTTTGATGTAGGTTGTAAACCTACTAATTGTGCATGGTTATGCTTAAATGTTTCATGTGATGGTTAAATGTGGTATATCATGAATGGACATGTGAAATGTGGCCAAATCATTTAGAGATGGTTAGGTCATAATTGGCAATGAGTTATAAAATGAGCCAAGTATAAAATGTGACCATTGGCTTGGAAAATAGCCTCGAAGAAGGTACACACGGGTAGACACAAGGGCATGTCACACACGGCCTACCCCTTGGGCGTGTTGCTCAATCGTGTGTCCCCTGCACCTTGAATTTTTAGGTCAGCATGCATGGTAATAAACACACGAGCAGAGACACAGCCGTGTGGAGGATATGGCCTTGCACACGGGCGTGTGCTTTGGCTGTTTGCCCTTAGATGGATAATGACGTCATAAATAGAATGTCCATGTTTTTGGGCATGGGCGATGACACGAGCGTTGTAACAGCCCATACCCGTAACTCACGTTGGAGCGGAATACGAGGCATTACCTAACTCGATCTCATACACTCATACGTTCCTTAGGTCAATGAGACTTGATCCAAATTAGAATTTTGTTTTTAATTTCTACTTTAAACTTCTAATTATGAGCCTACGAGCCCCAAATCGACCATTGAAAACTATTCAGGATCAACTCGGGTCCTTAAACCCTCTATAGAAAATTTGACTTTGAAACAAGGCACACGCCCGTATAGAGGAGCAGCAAGCCCATGTAGTCATTTCAATATGGTCGTGCTGATGGCTCGTGTGTCTCACACGGCCTAATAAATACAGGGACACGCCCGTGTCCTACACTCGTGTAGGATTAATTCTAAATGCATACCTACAGGGGTTTTCACACTGCCTGGTACACGTCTGTGTCTCTTACACGGCCATGACACGCCCGTGTGCAAAAACCTGAACATTCTATTTCTGATGTCAGCAACCCCAAAATGTCACACGGCCAAGGTATACGCCCGTATGCTAGGCCGTGTCCCTCACACGGCTGAGACACACGGCTGTGTCTCTGCCTGTGTGTTTACTATCATGCATACTAACTTGAAATTTTTATGTGTAGGGGACACACGGGTGGACCACACGCCCATGGGGCTGGCCGTGTGTCACACACGACCTAAGCACACTCCCCTGTGGACAATATAGGGCTATTTACCAAGCCTCTTTGCCACCCTTACTTACACAACCTACACAATAACCACCAAATCCAATATATGACTATCTCAAGAAACCAAAATCATCCACATTAGATAACATTCCATTTACGCATTTTTACTCAACTATGAAAATAACTTTATCCCATACAAATCAAAATGAACATTAGCCGTCATTTGAGGCTTAATATAAAATGAGGGATTTATCCCAAGCCAACACATTGGCCAAGTTAATATTAACACAAAACATAAGTCTAGTTCCCTATACATGCCATATTAAAAAATATAAATCAAACTATACTGAATGCTTCGATTGATAGTGCGATCGATATCTCTGACTTCCGTTGATCCTTGAGCTAGATAGGTGGCACTATAAGAAAAAGGAAAGGAGAGGGAGTAAGCATAAAGCTTAGTAAGTTGCATATAAATAAATATACAACAACAATTTTACCATTCTTTAACATGCTCATAACACAAAAAGTAGGCGCAAGCATAACTTACTCATCACTATCATACAAATCTCATAGTATACATCAAGCTTATATCTCATACATTCCAAATAAGTACCTGTATCACTCACAACACTGTCATACCATGCTCATTAATTTAAAGTCATAATACTCACCGTTGAACCATTTAGAACACTACCGGATATTCATTAAGCCTTAAACGTGGGTAAGGTGCCGATGCCATGTCCCAGACATGGTCTTACACTGGCTATCATCTCGTAGCCGATGCATGTCCTAGATATGTCTTACACTGGCTTACATCTTGAGGCCGATGCATGTCCCAGACATGTCTTACACTAGCACTCGTCTCGATGTTGATGCCATGTCCCAGACATGGTCTTACACTGGCTCTCATAATGTGGCTGATGCATGTCCCAGACATGTCTTACACTAGCCTACAACAACCCATATGTCATGGTATGAATATCCGATATATTTCCTAGGTTTAAACGGAAACTCTACTATCTCTATTATCATCATACTTTCTCAATTTCCAAATCAAGCAATTCATGCTATATTAAATCAAATACAAATCAACATATATACATTAGTGATGTAGTTGTATTATTTACATACAACTTACTTCAGATTACAAAATATGGCGACTAGTAGATTTAGTCGATTTGCTTGGGTTTTCCCCAGTCTAGGTTCGGATTCAATATTTCTTGACCTATAATAGCGAAATGTACTCATTTAGTCACTAAATAAAATTAGGCAATAAAAAATTCACATCTTTGGTAAAATGATCATTTTGCCCCTGGACTTTGACAAAATGATCATTTTACCCTTAGGCTCGAAAATCAATTTTTATCAAATTTCTTTATATCTTAAGCATATCCAAACCTCTTTTACTCTTATAGTAACTCCAAATTCCCACTATTTCACACATTTATCATCTATTTTGCAACTTGTGAAAATGGTCCTTTTAGGTGTTTTCATATTAACACATTTCACAAAAGTTGTTTATAACACATCCAAGATTCATATTCTTCCATAAAATTTTAGAAAACACCCTAGATGCTCTCATGGCAAAACCCTAGACATTCAACCATTTTTCACAATAGTCCCCTCATTTGAAAGCTCATGCTTCAAGGGGTCCAAAAATGTAAAAAATCTTCAAGAAACTCATTAAAATCACTTACTTGTGAGTGCTTCAAGTTGCTGAAAAATTTCAAGCTTTCAAACCCCTAATTTTTTTGAAAATTCAGTGGAGAAGAAGATGGGAAAAAATGATATCTTTTTCCTTTATTTCATTTTTAATCTAGTCAAAATTGGTCACCAACTCACCTAATTTTGACAAATTTGTCTCCTCTTTGACTCTATGGCCGGATATGCCTTCTTCCAAAGGTATATTTGCCTTTTAAAGACCCCTAATTTTGGTTCTCTAACTATTTAACACCTTTAGCTATCAATTCAAGACTTTTGCACTTTATGCGATTTAGTCCTTTTCTACAATTATGCTTATAAACACTAAAATTAATCCATCAAATTTTTCATGCACTAATATAAACATGATATGACTCCAAAATAATAAAATAATTTATTCAACTCTGGATTTATGGTCCTGAGACCACTATTCTGACTAGACCTTAAATCGGGCTGTTACAGGCATGTCTAGGTTGCGTGACGGACACGGGCTAGGGACACAGGCGTGTGTTCGGCCATGTGAAAACCCCTATAGGCTCAAAATGAAGAATAAATTCCAATAATTCAACACGGGTAAAGGACACGGATGTGTCACAATGCATACGGGCGTGTGCATTGCCTCCACACGGGCGTGTGAGGCTTAAACCTAGAAACTCCCTAAAGTTTTCTAAAGTCCTTGGTTTAGTCCCGGATCACTTTTAATGCATGTTTTGGACCTCATAAGTCCATAATAGGGACAATATGACTCTGTTTGGTCAGTTTTAAAATGAAATAAAATTTTATAGCTCGTATTTTCTGGTAATGCCCCGTACCTTATCCCGATGTCGGGTACGGGTAAAGGGTGTTACACAACCTCTACACACTATCTCTGTCCAACCCTACACTCTATGTAGGGATTAAATCAACCCACCCATCCCTACACTCCAGGTAGTACCGAATGCTGCACAAAACAATAATTTGCAGCTGAGCTGCCAGTATTTTAGGCTTAAGAGCCTTTCAATACACTTCCTCCAAATATATTCAACCCAACCTCATGCAATGCAACATACAAATCATGACATGTTATCTCATGATATCAGAACACATAACCAGTTCAGTATACATGCGTATTATCATCATGCTCAATATATATAAATCCAACAGTTAATTCACACAATTAGGGGTCCAAGTAATGCTTACCAACCCTATAGTAGGTTCACAGTCAACTTGGGCGACCCGTGCAACCTTATCAAACATTTCAATAAAAATGGGCTCACATGCCCATGTGGCCTACCTGTGTGGGCCCACATGCCCGTGTGGCCCAGACGGCCAAGATTTGCCTTAGCCGTTTGGATTACACAACCTGGGCCAAAATCCCACATGCCTGTATGGTCCACACGACCCAAATTAGTCTAGCCCGTGTGTCACACACGGCCTGCCTAGCCATCACACGGCCGTGTCATGCACGCACGGCCTAGCCTCGTCGAACACACGCCTGCGTTAGGGCACACGGCCTACCACACGGGCAACTACACGCCCATGTGGCGTCAACAATGAGGTCTTCAACTTTCGTCAAAACCTCATTTTCTTTGCAATCGAGCACACACTTGTATCGTTTTTTATGCCTACACGCTTCCCAGCACTCCAGTACCTATAATTAACCAATATTTAACTCAATTACTCATTTAACCAATAACACTAAACCAATCCCAAAACGAGATAAACATCTTTCAAACAATGAAACTATTACCTTCTACCGAATAATAGAAATTTCATGCCCTTAAAATGTCGATGAACAATAACCAGCCCCTCGATAAGCCCCTAATCACCAAATGAATCTTTATTAACACTTATCCAATCACAATTAAAGTTTAATCAAAAACTAGATTTACCGAAAGAGCGATGAGGATGTTGCATAGGAAGACAATAAAAGAGAGGTTAAAAAAAAATAGCAGTAAGAGAAAAGAAGAGAACGTAAAAGAGTTCTTGAGAAAGAAGAAGAACCGAATTTTTGGAAAAAAGAAAAACTACCAGATATTCCTTAATCCCCTAAATCACTCCACTACTTCCAACTACATCCAACTACTCATCTTTTTAATCCAACACAAACTCTTCTAGACGAGCAAACAAAAATAATGCTTTTGCCTAGAATCGAACACAAGACCTCCCTCACACCAGCACTCCACTTAACCACAATACCAGTAGGCCCATTCTGTTAATTATTTATCGACTGTTACTTAAAAGCCTTTTAACCTAAGATGAGACTTTATTTAAAAGAAACAAAAATTTTCCAAAGTCATGGCTCGAACTTGGGGCCTCCCACACACACCCAAAGCATTTAACATTGAAGCAGACAAGTATTTATGGCACACACACACAAAAATAAAAATAATTATTTTGGGTCATTACAATTTTACCCCTTAAAAGAAATTTTCGTCCTCGAAATTTACCTGGTCAGAACAAATGAGGATACTGCTGACGCATCGCAACCTCAGGCTCACACGTAGCCTCCTCAGTGCTATGATTCCACTACCGTACCTTCACTAATGGAATAGATTTCCTTTGAAGAACCTTTACATTGTGATCTAGAATTTGAATCGACTCCTCCTCGAAGGTCAGATCTGGCCTAACCTTAATCTCCTCCACAGAGACAATATGAGTAGGATCAGAGTGGTAACGCCTCAACATCGAGATGTGGAATATGTCATGAATACGGTCTAGCTGTGGAGGTAACTCCAACTGATAAGTGGACCGGTCCCACTTGCTTCAGAATTCAGTAAGGCCCAATAAACCTAGGGCTCAGCTTGCCCTTCCGACCGAACCTCAAAATCTTTTTCCATGGTGAGACATTGAGAAATAAGAAGTCCCTTATAGAATTCTCAATCTCGTGTCTTCTTAGATCACATAAGACTTCTGTCTATCAGATGTCACTTTCAGACGATCTCGAATTAGTCTAAACTTGTCTTCTGTCTCAGAAACCAATTTAGGATCTAGAGCATGCCGCTCGCCCAATTCAGTCTAACATAAGGGAGTGCGACACTTACGACCATATTGTGCCTCGTAAGATGCCATTTGGATGTTGGACTGATAACTATTATTATAGAAAAACTTCGCTAACAGCAGATAGTCCTCCGATTTGCCTCTGAAATTAATAATATAGCTCATCAACATGTCCTCCAGTATTTGAATCACCCTCTTAGACTGACCATCAGTCTGAGGATGGAATGCAGTTCTGAAGTCCAACTTTGGACCCAGAGCCTCATGTAACTTTCTCTAAAACCGAGATGTGAAACAAGGATCCCTATCAGAGATGATATAAATTGGTACCCCATGCAGTCTCACTATCTTAGAGATATAAAGCTTTGCCAGCTTCTATAGAGAATAGTCAGTACGAATCGATATGAAGTGGGTGGACTTAGTCAATTGATCTACGATGACCCATACTGAATTTAGGGGCAACCTACTTACGAAGTCCATAGTTACATACTCCAACTTCCAAAGAGGAATCTTAACCGACTGTAGTAAACCTGAAGGTAACTGATGCTCAGCCTTAACTCGCTGGTACATCAAACATTTAGCCACAAAATCGGTAACTTCCTGTTTTGTCCTGGCCACCAGTACAACTCACGGAGGTCTTGGTACATCTTAGTCCTACCAGGATGCATAGCATAAAGACTACTATGCGCCTTCCTCAATATGGACTGCTCAAATCGGTGTCATTCGGCACACAAATCCGTCCACAAAAACATAACACGCTTTCAGAGTTCAACCCAAAATCTGTAGTGCTACAACTCTCAATCTGTTGAAACCGAGGACCCAAAGACTCATCCTGCAACTGCTTACCCTTAATCTGATCTATCCAAGTCGGTTTAACCTGAAGTTCAGCCTACAGACTACCATCACCAAATAAACTGAGGCGAGCAAACATTGCCCTTAACTCAGTCATAGCTGTACGGCTCAATGCATTGGCCACCAAGTTGGCCTTGCCAGAGTGGTACTCAATGGTATAGTCATAATCCTTAAGTAGCTCAAATCATCTACGCTGCCTAAGACTCAGCTCCTTCTGAGTAAGGAGGTACTTTAGACTTTTGTGATCGGTGTAGATGATACACTTCTCACCATACAGATAGTGCCTCCAAATTTTTAAAATAAAAACTACGGTAGCCAACTCTAGATCGTGCGTCAGATAGTTCGCCTTAAGGGTCTTAAGCTGATGAGACACATATGCTACCACTTTACCATCCTGCATCAACATATCTTAAACCGACATGTGATGCATCACTATAAATCGTGAACTCCTTTCTAGGTTCAAGCTATATCAAAATGGGAGCCTCGGTCAGTACCGTCTTGAGCTTCTTGAAGCTCCCTTGCCGTGCATCAGTCCAAACAAACGGTATACCCTTACGTAGCAGCTTAGTTGAGGGTGTCGCAATCAGTGAGAAACCTTCCACAAACCATCGGTAATAATCTGCCAGCCCAAGAAAACTGCAAATCTTAGACACATTCTTAGGTTGTTTCCAATCTAGTACAGCCTCAATCTTTCGAGGATCGGCTTGAATCCCCTTAGAAGACACCACATGACCCAGAAATGTCACTTCACGTAACTAGAACTCGCACTTGCTAAATTTAGCATAGAGCTGCTTTTCCCTCAAAATCTGAAGAACAATCCTAAGGTGCTCGTCATGCTCATCCTCAGTCCTCGAATAAACCAATATGTCGTTGATGAACACCACTACAAACTGATCCAGGTAGGGCTGAAATACTTGGTTCATTAGGTCTATAAAAGTTGTCGGTGCATTAGTTAGTCCAAATGGCATCACTAGGAACTCATAGTGACCATAACGAGTTCTAAATGCTGTCTTATATACATCAGCTTCCTTAACCCTCAACTGATGATACCCAGACCGCAAATCAATCTCGTAGAATATAGAAGCCTCTCAAAACTAGTCGAACAGATCATCAATCTTCGAAAGTTAATACTTGTTCTTAATGGTCAGCTTGTTTAGCTGACTGTAGTCGATACATATCTGCATGGATCCATCCTTCTTCTTTACAAATAGTACTGGTGCTCCCTGCGGAGACACACTAGGGCGGATGAACCCACGATCTAATAACTCCTGAATCAAAGCCTTAAACTCTATAAGCTCCTTCGGTGCCATTCGATAGGGAGCGATAGACATCAGAGCTGTACCAGGGAAGAGCTCAATCCCAAACTCCTCTTTCTGATTCAGGGTAAACCCAGTAACTCCTTTAGAAAAACGTCTAGAAAATCCCTTACAGTGCGAAAATCCTTTACAGTAGAGTCCCCAGAAGTGGAAACACCCACGTAGGCTAAGTACACTCACATTCCTTACGAACTAATTTCTCAGCTACTAGTGCAGAGATCACGTTAACCAAGTAGTTCCGACATTCTCCAATCACGACTACCTCATTATCCTCCTCAGTTCTCAATATAACCCTTTTAGTCGCACAGTCCAAACTGAAATGATGCTTGACCAACCAGTCCATTCCCAATATTAAGTCGAGCTCCCCAAACAGAAGCTCTATTAAGTCATCTAAGAAGATCACCCCTTAAACCTTTAATGGTACATCTCTGAATAGCTTACTAACCCTTACAGACTGTCCCAACGGACTTAGTACAGTAACCTCACTCGTAGTGCTCTCAACCGAAATCCCCAAGTTTTTAGATATGCTGCTAGCTATGCTTGAGTGAGTAGACCTTATATCTATCAATGTAAGATATGGTACATTACAGATAAGAAACGTACAAATGATAACATCTGGAGCATTTTTGTCCTCTCGATGACGGGTAATATAAACAAGAGCAGGCTGCCTCGCCTCAGTCTATTTAGTACCTCTGCTTGGTGCTCTCTGTCCACGACCTATACTGTTACTACCCTTAACCTAACCACGACCTCTCGGTGGCTGCAGTCCTACCTTCTATGGATGTGCAGTACCAGTACCCTGAGCTTGCATATGATCGACCCTCAATGGACACTCCCTAATACAGTGATCCAATGATCAACACCTCAGGCACACTCCAGTCCTCCTCTAACACTCAAACTGGTGGCGTCTACCACAATCAACACACATCTGCTGTCCAATAGTAGCAACAGGGGGCCCAGCTCTAATTGGCCCATCATCTCTGGCCTTTTTCTAAAGCCTTTGTACAGAACTCGAGGGCTCCGAATCTCTCTTGTTCCTACCTCTCTCTCTGTCGATATTGTGGTGCTCAGCGCGCTGAATCTCCTCGACGATCTCGCCTTCTCAACCAGTGAAGAAAAATCACGTTCCCTTTACGGAGCTATCAGGACTCTCAAATTATCTCTGAAGCCATCCTCAAAGTGGAAACACTGCTCATACTCAGTCACCACCATACCTCATGCATAGCAGCTCAGTCGTAGGAATTCGGCCTCATACTCGGCCACAGATTGATCTCCCTGAGTAAGGTTCAGGAACTCCCTCCTATAGGCATCCACGTAGCTTGCTCCCACATATTTCCCCTGGAAAGTAGTCTTAAAGAACTCCCAGGTCAGACGTTAGGGCCGAATGCCCTCTTTAACAGTAAGCCACCACTGATAAGCCTCATCACATAGTAGCTATACTGCACCCTTTAATTTCTGCTTGGGAGTGCTGTCCAGATCATCCATGGTCCTCTCTGTGGCCTCAATCCAATACTCAGCCACATTAGGGGCGACTCTAGTAACACCCTTGAAGAGCTTAGTTCCATTGGACCGGCGTCGTTCCATAATCAACCCTCAGCCCTCAGATCCAGTATTGGGCCCAGCGACCCTCTCCAAAATCCTTAACATAGTTTGGAACAGTGCGTCGTCCCCAATCATACAGTCTTGTGACCCAGTCTCAGTAACAGGTGACATCAGCGTCTCGCTATTGTCCAAATTTGGCATGCTGCTTAGAGAAGAGAACTCAACTCGAGCCTCTCTACGGCCTCTACCTCGGCCTCTAGTACCCCGTCTGTGAATACCTCATGTGCTCATATCTAATCGAATTATCTGTATATGGAAATTTTATGATTTAGTTACAGTTCAATATTTATTAACAAATGTTTTATGTAGAACATTTTTGGTAATTCAGAGTTTGTTTTCGTATATCACAATTTCACTATAGTTTTTAATATATACTAACTAAAGTGTTTTCAGTACAGTATACTACCTATAGTAGTTTCATAATATACTATCAATAACAGTTTCAATTTAAAACAATTCACAGTTTAGAATACTTATAAGGTCAGCACCGGAAGCTCGGTGTACCACTTACTCAGTAAAACATTTCAAATCATTTTGTAATCAATTTTTCAAAACAAAATTTTAAAACCCATAATCCACAGACAAGTTTTGCAACCTGACTTTGATACCACTAAATGTAACACCCCAAACTCGGCTTAGACGTTCTGGCCGAATCTAGCGATGTCACATGATAGCGTGTTGAAATGAAGTTGTTACGATAAAAACTGTTTTCATTTCTTTACTCTTGTTGACTCCAAAAATCTCACTTATTTTCTCAATTGTATTAAAACACAATTCATTGCGGAGGTTTTGGAAATCATCTAATTTATGAAAATCGAATTAATTACATAAATCCATCCATCTTAGAAAAACCCCTTAATTTTAGAGAAAACCGTTTGTTTGTTGACTCATACGGTTATTAAATCTATGTAACAGTCTAAAATTTGAAATAAAAGCAAACAGTCCAAAAAGTTCAATTCACATAAAAATAGCCCAGAAAATAATTAAGATATAAATACAAAAACTGAAATTAAAACGATTTAAAAATATGTGTGGCAACCGTTGAGTCCTCTGCTGCATCGATCCGTCAAGTCTGGGGATCACCTATGCAGATTTAAACAAAAGGGTGAGTTTACGCAATGCATTGTGTAATCCTATAGAAAACAACAATGGCAAATCACAGTGTACAGTTAAAACAGTCTTAGGCCTAAGCCCTTTTCAGTATCAATAATAGTTTGGGCCTTAGCCCATCTCAGTACAGTATCGAATATGCAGTAGGGCCTTAGCCCATCTCAGTACAATATCAAATATGCAGTAGGGCCTTAGCCCATTTCAGTACAATATCGAATATGCAGTAGGGCCTTAGCCCATCACAGTATCAGTTTCAGCCATGCTGTACTCAGTAACAAAGTCTTACCCAGCCAGCCTCTACACACCATCTCCATCCAACCCTACACTCCATGTGAGGATTAAATGAACCCACCCATCCCTACACTCTGGGTAGTACCGAATGCGGCACAAAACAATAATTTGCAGTTGAGCTACCAGTATTTTAGGCTTAAGAGCCTTTCAGTACACTTCTTCCAAATATATTCAACCCAACCCCATACAATGCAACATACAAATCATGACATGCTATCTCATGATATCAGTACACATAACCAGTTCAATATAAATGCATATTATCATCATGCTCAATATATATAAATCCAATAGTCAGTTCACACAATTAGGGGTCTCAATAATGCTTACCGACCCTACAGTAGGTTCACAGTCGACTTGGGTGACTCGTGCAACCTTATCAAACATTTTTGTAAAAATGGGCTCACACGTCCATGTGGCCTGCCCGTGAGGGCCTACACACTCGTGTGGCCTACACGACCCAGATTTGCCTTGGTCGTGTGGATTACACTACTTGGCCCAAAATCCCACACGCCTGTGTGGACCCACATGGCTCAAATCAGTCTAGCCTATGTGTCGCACATGGCCTGCCTAGCCATCACATGGCCGTGTCATGTGTGCACGGCCTGGCCTTGTCGAACACGCACCCGTGTCAGGGCACATGGCCTACTACACGAGTGACCACACGCTCATGTAGCGTCGATAATAAGGTTTTTGACTTTCGTCGAAACCTCATTTTCTGTGCAATCGAGCACACACCTATATTGTTTTTTATGCCTACACGCTTCCCAGCACTCTAGTACCTATAATTAACCAATATTTCACTCAATTACTCACTTAACCAACTGAACTAAACCAATCCCAAAACAAGATAAACATCTTTCGAACAACGAAACCATTACCTTCTATCGAATAACAGGAATTTCATGCCCTTAAAATGTCGATGAACAATAATCGGCCCCTCGATAAGCCCCTAATCACCAAACGAGTCCTTATTAACACTTGTCCAATCACAATTAAAGTTTAATAAAAAACTAGACTTACCAAAAGAGCAACGAGGATGTTGCGCAGGAAGGTAGTAAAAGAGAAGTCAAAACAAGAAAAAATAGTAGCAAGGGAAAGGAGGAGAACTACAGAGAGTTTTTGAGAAAGAAGAGGAACTGAATTTTTGGAAAAAAGAAAAACTACCAGATATTCCCTAATCCCCTAAATCACTCCACTACTTCCCACTACATCCAATTACTTAACTTTTTAATCCAACACAAACTCTTCTAGACGAGCAAGCAAAAATAATGCTCTTACCCAGACTAGAACACAAGACCTCCCTCAGACCAGCACTCCACTTAACCACCAGACCAGTAGGCCCATTCTGTTAATTATTTACCGATTGTTACTTAAAAGCCTTCTAACGAAAGATAGAACTTTATTTAAAAGAAACCAAAATTTACCCAAGTCATGGCTTGAACTTAGGGCCTCCCACGCACACCTAGAGCACTTAACCATTGTAACAGACAAGTATTTATGTCACACACGCACAAAAAAAAATAGATATTTTGGAGCATTACATTCTTGGTGATGAATCTGGTGGATTCCAATTTTTTTTATTTTAATTTCTTCTTAAGTAAACCATCAACACTTTTGTTTGTTCACCGTTCTCATGATCAAACTCTACACCTTCATAGTTCTTTTTATTAACAACATTAACATTATTCAAGTCTTTTTTACTAATAACATTAACATTATTAATTTCTGTGTTGATCATAAATTCACCTTCCTCATTATTAGAATCCCTATGTTGTATATTCCTTGACTTTTCTTGATCAATTATGGAATCTTCCTTGCTATAATTCCTTCCCTGAAGATTAGAATCAAAGTAAGTTCATGGTTCAACAAATGTGACATCCATGGCAACGATAATCTTCCTATAAATTGGATCATAATATTTTTAATACTTTTTATTAGATGCATACCCAACAAAAACACATTTTTTGCTCTAGGATCTAGTTTACCTTGGTTGTGAAAATGAATAAAAACACTACACTCAAAAACTAGGATACTTAAATCTGTGATCAATTTAGAGTTAGTAAAGTTATCTTTAAAAAGACTGAAAGGAGTTCTATAATTTAGAGTTTTATTAGGCATTCTATTAATAAAATATGTTGTCGTTAACAAGGCTTCTCCCCAAATATAATATAGTACCTAACTAGTGAACATCAAGGCTCTAGTTACTTCCAAAATATGGCAGTTTTTTCTTTCTGCAATCCTATTCTGTTGTGGTGTATTTGTATAAGAGCTTTGGGGGGCTATTCCATGCTTGGTTAAGAAAATGCCTAATTGGACACTAAAAAATTCCCCACCATTATCACTTCGAAAAACTTTTATTATCACACCAAATTGTGTTTTCACCATAGCATAAAAAGACTAAAACACATTTTTAACTTCAAACTTATCTTTTAATAAAAACACCCAAAAAATGAGAATATGACCATTAATAAATGTGACAAACCAACATTTTTCCTGAAAAAGTTGAGACTCTCGAAGGTCCCTAAACATCACTATGAATTAAAAAAAATGTTTGGAAGCTTTATATTTCTGAGGTGGAAAGAATGACCGACGACGTTTACCCAATTCACAATATTCACAATGATATGAAGAACTTTTATTCAGGTAACAAATGTTTTAAATAGTAAAAATTAGGGTGTCTAAGCATATAATGCTAAATCATAACCTTATCAAAACTAGAAATAGAGTTTAAGCATAGAGTAGTTGTTGGTAAACTTAGATGCTCATCATTAAGAAACTAAAATCCACCAGATTCTTTAGAATTGCCATTCATCCTCCCCGAGACCATGTCTTGAAATTTACGATAGAGGAGTCAAATATAACACGATAATTCAAGGACTGGGATAATTTACTGATTGATATGAAATTACAAGGTAGATTTGACACATTTAACTTTAGACTTATCTTTTAATAAAAACACCCAACAAATATGAGTATGATCATTAATAAATGCAACAAACTAACTTTGTGACACCCATAATCTGTTTTCGTCACCGGAAAAAGGTTATGAAGTATTATCGTACATAATAGAACATTTTATAGCTAATAATAATTAATTTTCAAATTAATTTAATTTATACATAAGAAATTCAAAATGGAATAAATCATGCATTGGCAGGCATTAAATTGAGCCTACGTGGCCTTAAAAATAACTTTTGAGCAATTAGGGACCAAATCAGAACAAATTAGAACATTTTAGGAAAAACTAAAAAATTTCACCTATAGGGGTCACACGGCCGTGTGTCCATGCCCTGTGGCTCCAAACATGGTCGTGTGGCTATCCCACACACTCGTATGACTACCCCTCACGCTCGTGTAACTACCCTACACACCCGTGTGTCCAACCATGTGCTCACCTGTGTAACTCACTGGCTTGGCTCACACACTCTTGTCTCAACCCATTTGCTAGCTTGTGTGAATCTTGCACCTAATAAGCTCAATGCACATGCTGGTGTGGGTCATCCATGTGTGACACACGACAGTGTGATAGCCCGTGTCCTAAGCCGTGTGTGCCCAAAAGTGATCAGAATCATGCTATTTCCTCATCCAATTGCATAGGTACCTAAACCAATTCATAATACATGTTCACAAGTCTATAAGTACACTTTTAAACAACCAAAACATGCCATTTTCAAGTACTTAAGATCACATTATAATGCTCATACCAAAACACCACCTAGCTATCATTTACAGTCTCAACATGAACACAATAAGCCACTTCAACCATGTAACACCCCAAAATTTTAAGAACTTGTTTCTGAAAATATGCAATAATTAATTTTTGTATCTCTAGTTTTGTACTCTGTTTTTGTGTTTAAGGTCTGAAGTTTGAGTCGCATCATTAAAGTGTTGCTATTTTAGAATCAAGCCACAAGCACGCACTACCCACTTAAGTTCAATTCTTTGTAAAAGGGTGACAAGAATGAGCCTGTTGGTTCACTAGTTAAGCATCTGTCTGTATTCTATCTGGTTCCAAGTTTGAATCCCGTAGTATGCGTAAGGAAAATATTTTTGATAATTGCTGGAAATCTGGATGGAAGTTAATTGATAATCAATTAACGTTAGTTCTTCTTTCTCATTCTTTTTTTTTCTTCTTTCTTTACTTTTTCTTCTTTTTTGATTTTCCCTTTTCCTCTTTAATTGTTGTAAGGAATACAGACTAGTTGAAGTTACACTGTTAGTATTCTCTATTGGGAGGCTATTGAGTAAGTTTTGATGTTTATTCGTTAAATTTCTGGTTTTCTCTTTTTTGCTTTGCATAGTATACTTTAAAATGGTTGTTTGAGTGTGTTACGTGAATCTTTGATAGTCAATTGTTTGGTTTCCCTATTAGAAGGGGATATTGAGAGTAGCGAACCTCAGCAAGTCAATTCGAAACTTTCGACATAGGTATTTTGAGTATAATTGTGCATTGTTGTTGATAAACTTGATTGATTGAGTTATTGAATGGTCGTTTTAGGCTTCAGAACTTCTCTTCATTATCACTACTTTAAAATCGTCTCAGGTGCATATTGAAACCTTAGTTTTTGTAAGTTTTGTCACCAAAAATGGTGGCTGTCAACGCCACACGGCCAGGCATACAATGTGTGACTAGGCCGTGTGCGCCACATGGGCATGTGGTAGGCCATGTGAACAGCCGTGTAACTCACTTTTTATTGAATTAAGACCATACAAGAGGCCACACGGGTGTGTGTTTAGACCGTGTGTAGCCATTTTAGTGCAGGGTTCACACGGCCAGGGACATAGGCATGTGCCCAAGCCGTGTACCTCACTGTTTGAGGTGTAAAAACCATGCGGCCAGGGACACAGGCATGTGCCCAAGCCATGTAACTCACTGTTTGTGCTTAAAACCCATACAGCCAAGGCACTCGAGCGTGTGCCCAGATGTTGGATTCGAGAACTATTTTTGAGGCCGAGAAAGATGCTAAACTCTAATATTGGTTCCCTCGATATACGAATAACTGAATTTGCTTATATGAGGTTGATATGTGAATCACATACTTGAATATGCTCTATAACACCACTCTATTATTGAATTGTTTTATTAATTATGTATTGTATTAGAATGGCTAAACATGTGTTATGGATTATTATATTCTACATTAACTTGTGG
Organism: Gossypium arboreum; assembly: GCF_025698485.1. Taxonomy (NCBI): domain Eukaryota; kingdom Viridiplantae; phylum Streptophyta; class Magnoliopsida; order Malvales; family Malvaceae; genus Gossypium; species Gossypium arboreum. The sequence goes on from NC_069079.1 coordinate 58,104,755, forward strand.
TGGGAGATTGCGAAGAAGGATGGGAGTTTGTACTGAAACCGTGGCTATGCCACAATATGTATCACTCTGATTCTGGTGCTTGTCACACATTGAACTAGCAGCTAAGCTACGTTTCTATGAAAGTTTCATTAAACACCTTAAAGGTGTGTAGGGATGGATGTGCATTAAATGTCCATAGTGGTGTGTTGGGGAAGCCGAAGTTGGTGTGTAGAGGATAAAAATAGGAACATTGCATCCGAATCTGATCTGAACTATATCAGAACTGGAATAATACATGTATACATATGTAATACCTCTGCTTTGAACCTAGATCAAACATGCTTCTAGGATAAACTGAATTCCTGAACTGGAAATTCTCACCGTTTTTGAATTACATTCCTTTTTACGCACTGAGTTCATAACTCACCCTATTATTGTTTGGGTTTCAAGTGGTAATCAGTCTTGATTAGGTTGGTGTCGCGGAAGCTCGGTCAGACACTTATCGATATTCTGCTAGCATTATTATTAGGGATATTTGTTTTATGATGTTATAGATTTATGAAGATTATGTCTTTAAATTACTATTGTGATGAATAATATGTGACGACTGGTCTAATTTGAATGTATTATGGTAGTATGGCTTTTAGAACAGTTGATGTAACTCTCCAACTTGGTCTGGACGTTTAAGCCGGGTTTAGGGTGTTATAAACAATTTTATACCAAGTTAGAATGACATATACCAATCTATGATCATTCACACAAATTTAGCTTAATTTATAACAAGCATACTTACTAAAATTCACATTCAAAACATCAAACACCAAATACTAAAACTAAAGGACTACCATTCTATCTCCAAATACCAAAAAAACTTACATAACTATGAGATATATCATAATAACCATTGCCCTTTTATATGCCATATAAGCTACAATGTTTACAAAATTTACAAAAAGTATCCTCGGGATAGTGTGATTCTTCAAGTTTGATCCGATCTCCCGACCACAAAATGTAATCTACAAAACAGAGGACAAAACACGAGTAAGCCTACTTGAAGCTTAGTAAGTTCGTTAAACCAAATGATAATCTTACCAAATTAAAGCATAACATAATTTCATGATTAAAATAATCAAGTACCTATCAGCCACAACTCATAGCAACTGAGTATTGAACAGTCCATTAGATTCAATCTAGATACCAAGTCTTCGTTTAATAGGTTCTCTAATCACCAATATCCATTACGAATTGTTACACAGGTTCGAAGCCTACTAGGCACTAAGCCCAATAAGTACACCGGCACGAAACTTGCTAGACATTTAGCCCGATAGATACACCAGGACGAAGCCTACTAGGCAACAAAGCCTGATACAGTACAGTTCATCAGCATAAAGCCTACTAGGCTCAAGGTTCGAATTCAATACACTCAATACATTTTAATTTCATTATTAACCTTCGTTAAATAAAATGTTCAATAATCATGAAACACTACAATTACTAAAGTAAAATCAAGTAATAAAGAAATTATCTATAACATCCTTATATAAATGAACTTACTGGATTGATTTACAGTAATGGTTCAAATACAGGGACTACTCTGCAATCTTTTCTTTTCCACGATCATCAATGCGTTCTTGAACTACCTATTGAGGGAACAAAGCTAATCGAATGGAGTTCTCTTCTTTTCTCTAGAATTTTGGCAATATAGGAAAAAATAAAAGAAGATGATGATATAAGTCATATTTGTTTTAGTTTAATTGGAACTTATTTAAGCAATTAGAACTTTGCCCTTTTTAATTTCACTTGATATTTTAGCTAAAATAAAACCAAAACTGTCTACTCACCTCCATAATGGTGTAATTACCAGTTTAATACCTTCCTTTACTTATCAATGATCATTTTGAACCTTTACTTAATGAAACTCAACCTTTGTAGCTTTTACAATTCAGTTCTTTTTACTTAATTAACTATCGAAATTATCAAAATGACAAAATTTCTTAACCAAACATTACTATGACACTAATGACCTTATAAATATTATCTAATTAATATTTACGAACCAACATATCGGAGTTGTGGTCCCGAAACCACTATTTTCGACACCACTGAAAAATAGGCTGTTACAAACTTTTTCCTTAAAAAGTTAAGACTCTTGAAGGTCCCCAAACATCACTATGAATTAACAAAAAACGTTTGGAAGTTTTATATGTTTGAGGTGGAAAGAATGATCAATAGTGTTTAACCAATTCACAAAATTTATAGTGATATGAAAAAAGACTTTTATTTTTAAATAGGCCAACTAACAAATGTCTTAAATAGTAAAAATTAAGGTGTCCAAGCCTATAATGCTAAATCATAACCTTATCAAAACTAGAAACAAAGTTTCAGTATAAAGTAGTTGTTGCTCAACTTAAATACTCGTCATTAAGAAAGTAAATTCCACCAGATTCTTTAAAATTGCCATTTATCCTCATTGAGACCATGTCCTGAAATTTACACATAAAATGAGTCAAATATAACACGACAATTCAATAACTGGGATAATTTTTTGACAGATATGATAATACAAGCTAGATTTAGCACATTTAAAACATCATGTAAAACTAAGGAAGGTGAAATTTTAATAGTGCCTTTCCCGACTATTTTCAAGAACGACGTATCTGCTACTTTGATCTTTTTGTTTCTTGCACAAGGTGTGAAGTTGAGAAAAGAAAATGACTACTAGTCATATGATCACTAGCTTTAGAATCAATGACCCGCGTGTTTGTTTTACAAGGCTTCCCATTGAAAAAGAAAAAAGAAAAATCAGTACCTGATTGGGAAAAGAAGGAAGAAGGGCTATTGGATGAGTTAGGAATAGAAGAATTTATCCGAAACTATAGTGATTGAAAAAGCTTGTGTAGATACTCTAGTTGTTTATTAGTGAATGAAGACCGTTCTAGAGAACTTTGCTGCTCATGATTTTCATTAGTCATTTGGAAAGCTCTGTTATCCCTAGATTGTGAACTAAGATCATTGTCACTCTTTTTTCTCTTATTCGTCAGTTTTCCATGGAGCTTCCAACACGTTTCTCAAGTGTGCTAATATTTTTTGCAGTGGTCGCACCAAGGTTCTTTTCTTTTTTCACTGTCATCATTATTTTTAACAGCCACCAGAGCAGAATTATCATCATTAGCTTCAAATCCTAGCCTTAACAATACTTTTCTTCTTGTCTCCTTTGTTTTAACCTTATCCTCTGTTTTAACCTTAGAAAAAATCTCATAGAGTGTTAGAACGATTTTTTTCCTAGGATCGAAGATCTCACTTCATCAAATTCTTTATTTAAACCAGCTAGAAAGAAATAAGCTCGCTCATTCTATTCCTTTTTCATAACTTTTACATTATCTTTTGGACACTCCCATTCATCATTATAACATTGATCCAGTTTTTGCCAAAGAGACATCATCGCGTTATAATAAAAAGTAACTTCCTTTTGCCCTTGCCTAGCCTTCCAAAGTTTTATTTTAACTCAAAGATCTGTGAAGCATTTTCTAAGTCTAAATAGGTGTCTTTTCACAACGTCCCAAACATGTTTAATAGCCAAGATAAAAAGAAAAGGTTTACCTATGGATGCTTCTATGGAATTAATAAGCCACACAATTATCATAGAATTTTCTGACCACCACGTGCTTATATTTGGATCGCCCACATTTGATTGCTTGACTTCTCCAATTAAATGACCTAGTCTGTCGCACCCATCAATTGCTAACTTCATGGACTGCGACTATTCAAGATAATTCTTACCATTCAACTTGTGAGATGTCAATTGAAAAAAGAGGTGAGACACCTCTGTCCCTTGAGTTATTGCACTCTTGGTATTTATTTCGACGGCATGAGTTTCTATCTCCTTTTGGTTGCTAGATCTTTTATCTCCAATGAAGGCTATTTTAACCATGGCATTACTGGAGATTTAACCTAGCTCAAATGCCAGGAAAGTTTTCAAGAGAATATTTAATAAAATTGTTTTAAATTTTATTAAGTGAAGAATTGAATTTAAATAGAAAAGAGAGTCATAACCTAACTGGTAAAATAATTCCCCTATTCTAGAAAACTACTAAAAGATAAAACAAAATATTCCGAAAAAATGTCAATTAATTATTCTAAGATTTATCTACCTGAATAACTTAAAAATATCCCAAAATATATAAGATTTCACGTATTTCAACATAAAATAAAAAAAAATTGTACTAACCAGTACAAATTGATATGCATCGTTATTGACTGAAATAGATCGAAACCCACTGAAACTTTAACCGAAATGTATCAAAATTTTATCCTAAATGGAACATAAACTAATTGATATCGGTTTAAAATCGATATAGTATGTATCAACCGATATAATAGTTACTGGACCGTATCGACCACCATAAATATCTAACCAAGTCTGCAAGTTATCCTCTCCACTAAAATTCTTCATTAGAGTATCCCTAAAGGAAGGTTTATTGGCAGAAATCTCTTCCATTTTAGAAATCCAAATTTAGGTCATATATAAAATACGTAGAAAAGGTTTTTACCAATTATAAACGAAAATATAGGAAAATGTTATATCAAAATATACTGTACAATGACGCCTAACGTCTTTAATTACAATTATTGTAATTTTTAATTAATTTATAGAAATTTGCACCAATTAAAAAGAAGTTGAAAAAAGAGAGCAGAAAGTTATAACTAAACCTGCTCATGGGTCGCGTTACCCGGCCCGGCTTGAAGGCCGGCTCAAAATATGGGAGGATTTGAACAAAAATATAGGCCCAAAAAATGGGCTTGGATAAAAAAATAAGGCCCGTTTAAAAAACGGGCCGGGCCTCAGGTAGGTTTTTTTGGCCCGGGCTCGGCCCTGCCCGAATTCACTAAATGACAAAAAAATCTATTTTTTTAATGTTATTTTTTTGTTGTTTTCTCCATATTTTGCTACCATATTACTATTATGTTGCTACTATTTTGTTGTTATTGTTTGGATATTTTATAAAACTTATTTTATTATTAATTTTGTTATTATTTTAAAGGCATTTGTTAATTTTGTTATTATTTTAGAGGTATTTGCTTGTTAAGTTGTATCTATCTTAGTGCTATTTAAGTCTACATATTTTTTAAAATTTATTTTCAATTTGTTGGAAAATATTTATTTTAATTTTTTTTGTATTTTTGATGGCTTGGGAAAAATTTTAAGCCTATTTTTTAGGCCCAGCCCTGCTTGAGCCCAATTAATAGGCTTAAATTTTTAATTGAGCCCGACCCGAATCCGGCTCGACTCGGCCAATGAACATCTCTAATTATAATAAATGCATTATTGATTTTCCAAGTTTGAGCTTATGAAGTCAACTAGGGAAGTAGCTAAAGGGCAAGCAAGGGGCATTGGCACCTTTAGCTTAATGGGAAATTTGCTTTATAGTTTCTTCTCTAAAATTAAAAAAAATTAATCTAATTTTTTAAAAAATACTAACAATTTAATTTAAGTATTTTTAATATATATTTTTTAATTTTATTCCCTTTCAAAATTTATAATCTTATCTATCTTTCTAAACAAAATTTTTCGCTCTGCCCTAAAACCAAAGTTGAAGTGCGCAACTGTCATCAAAGGGCTAAAATTGCATGCCATTCCCTTTATCCGGCTTGATGTTTAATCCAGGGAATATATAATTAGATGAATCTAGTTTTGGTTTTAAGCATATTACTATTTTAAAAGAATTGGAAAGTAATGAAATATGACTACTTTGTCTTCAAGTTAATTAGCTGTATACCCAGTCTCAACATCTGTGCTCTTTCACCCAGCTTTCTCAAGTCTTACCGAATGGTTAATAAAAATTGATTGACTATTCAAATTCTCGGGACTTTAACTAGTTTATATGCTATTAAATTTGAATACTAAATTCTTGGGGTGTTATTAAATATCCAACTGTGAATTTGTTTAATATCTAAATCCAACCATCATTAATTAAATTAATAGAAATTTTAAAAATTTTAATCCTTAATTTGAACTAAGTTTTCTAAACTTATTTATTGATTGAAATTTATACATGTTTTTTCTATTTAATTAAAAATTCATTTATTTTTAATTCAAAGAAATTTAAAAGAAACAATACAATAACACACTAAATTAAAAATATATTTATCTTACTTTTCTTGGTTCAATTTTTTTGTTGATTTTTATTTTAGTTTTAGTTTTTCAAATATTTTTAATTTTTATAATTCTTTTAAGCTCATTATAACAATATTTATAAATTCATTTATTCTTATAATTTGGACTTATATAATGTATTGAATCAATCTCTAGTATATTGGACCTATAATATATTATTAATAATTTCGATTAATTGGTTAATTTGATTAATTACACACACTATTTGAATTGAATTAATCAGTAATTAATACTTCCAAAATCTTTTAATTTACCCGATCGAATTAGATTTGATGACCAACTGATTAATTTAACTAATTTGGTTTAATCGATTAATTCGAGTAAAAAAAAATACACACCCTATAAATGTCTATATTTTGATTATTTATTTGGAGGTATTGATACACACCATTTAAGGATTATTTATACTTTACCTTAAAAATATTTATTTGCTATTTAAAAATATTCTTTTGGTTTTTGAAATACGAATAACATATTTTTATCATTACAATATTGATAAAAAAGGAATCACAATTTAAATTCATTTTATTTGAATGCTAGATCTAACTGTTGACAAATGTATATTTTATTAATACATCATTTCTACTGAAGTGAAGAAAAAATTATGCATTAATTAATTATTATTTTTAATATAACATATGTAGACGCTATTAGCATTTTCCTTAGTATAGAACATAGATTGATCCATTCAACAAGTCTCGATGTCATTCATCTTTGATCAATTCAACTAGACTGCAGTAAGTTTTGATATTGGAATTCAAAGATACTTATTCTTTCATTAGAATTTGGTGGTCCTAATTACAGTTCAATGTCAATACTAAATGCCAAACAAAGTATTCACTCCTTATTTCTATCAGTCCAATAGCTAGGAAACTTACAAATATTTTTTTCTCCCTATAAACTATTTGTTTGAAAGTAAAATATGTGGAGTATTACGGACTTGAAATTGAGTGGTCGAATGTGAAATATAATCAGAAGGATGCACCAGATCCTATCCTAAGAAACAGTTGGCTCTTAGTTACGTTATATTCCTAAAGACCAAAATCAAAGGGCTGATTTTATAGCCAAATTAACTTTTGGAGAAAAAAATATCTACAACTAATTGAAACTCCCCAAAAGCAGTCTCAACACTCATCAAAACTGATAAAGAGAAGAATCTTTGTACTCCATTTTCCAATCCTATAACTCAGTTTTGTAAGTTTCATTTTTCACCAAAAAAAAAAAAATCAGTACAAGAGAGGCCCTATTGGGATTAATGTATTGATACCGAATGGTACGAAAATTTCTCTGTAAATTAGGAGCCTCAACAAGAAACTGAGGGTGGAAAGATAAAGGTTGGACCTCTTGAGTTTTGTAACAATGGCAATAGTTATCCCTCGAAAATGACATTCACAAATCCTCTAGATTTAGAAGACTTTAGATTCCGAGTACCCCATCAATAAACTCCACCACCCGAGTCTAGCTAGGAATACTGAAAGCCCTACAAAAGGGAACTCAATGGGCTCAACACCTCCCATAAATCCTGTTATATTCTAGTTGTATTGTCATCTTTATCCCCCCAAAAGAATCTCAGTTTCAAGGCATGAATAGCAGCTAAAATACTGGACCATGCGAATGAAGGTTTATCAAACATGCTTAGCTTTCAAAACATTCCCATTTGGAAATTCTTTCGATGAAAGCACTTTGGAGCAATAGGTTTCCTTGTTATGCATAAATTTCCATGCTTGTCTCCCCAAAAGGGCAAGGTTAAACAATTTAACACTTGAAAACCAAACCCTCCCATACCATTTGATCGTCAAATGATGACCCAGTCCAACATCACCCAACCTCACTCCTCATGCTTACCCAACTACTAGAGCTGTTCAATAGCAGAAACAATGACATTAGTCACACTATTAGATAACAAGAAACAACTCATTGCATAAGTCAGAATATCTGCAATATTGATTTTACAAAAACCTCTCGACCTCCAACACAAAGAAATTGTTTGGACTAACTATGAGTACGTTTATAAACTTTGTTTATCATAAGTTGTAAATTGGCAAATTTAATCTTACCTGTAAATCGCCCTTCACTCGTTATGCATATGCCCAACTAATCCTTACAAATGGTAAGCTATCATCTTAAAAATATAAGAGATGAACTCTGGGATCGTTCTAACTTCCCTTAACACAAGTTAGCAAAGTTGAGAGGACCCTTTATATAAATTAGAAATAGATAAGGGGATAAGATCACCTTAACATAATTGTTAGGCTTTTGTGCCCCAAGTATTATAATTTCATTATATTTTATGAAAATTATTTAAACATTTGGATTCATTATTCATGGGAATATACGCATGTTATTCATTTATCTCTATGTTAGATTGTCCTTAAATAATTAGCATTTAAAATATAAGAAAACATGACTTACAATTTACCTTTGTTGAACTATGTAAACGGGGTATAACAAAAGAGTTTTTCTGCGTGGAAGAGAATTATCCATAGTTGATAATCTAAGCATGTTCATGGTTCATGGAGTTATGAGGAGTAAGTTGCTGAGATTCAGGCCTCCTTTGGTTTGGCTTTTAGTGCCAGTGAGGTGCAATTGGGGTAGGTTTATGCTACTAATCTCATTGCTGTGCTGTTTGGTTCAGCATTATAGTTTAGTGAAAATTCATTTCAACCTCACTATTGTGCTGAAAAGGGGCTGGAGATTTCAACAGCAATTAAGGGTATTGGGGCAGTGGGTATTTTTAACAAACAAAAATATCCATAATTTATTTATTATTTTATCATTTTATCCTTGAAAGTTAAATTAATTTCTTTCCCAACCTTTTTTGTTTTCAAATTTGGGAAGAAAACAACGGTTTATTTTACCATTGTATGGGGTGTTTGTGCAGGTTCTTCTCCTTTATCTCTGCGATTTCTTCATCTCTGCTGGTCTGAATAGCAATCTCCTCTCTCATTTTCTCCACTTCCATCTCTGAAGCAGCTTTGCTATCTTGGACATCCTCTTTCTCAGTGATAAGCACTGAAGTTTTATTTTCTGCCTGTGACAACGCCTCTTCAAGTGACTTTCTAGCATCGTAAGCCTCTGCAAGTAAACGAGCTTCTTCAATTATTTTCTGCAACTCTATTTCTAAATTTTTTTTTATCAAATTCCATCTCCTTCTTCTCTTCAGCAAGTTGAGACAAATCATTTTTCTTATCCCTCTTCCTTAAGCACGTCTTCTCCAAAAACAGTATATATATTAAAGCTTTTTTCGGTTTTCTTGCTTTACTTATAACTCATCCACGGATTTCTCATTCATAATGGGCATGGCTTTATTTTCATTCTGATATAATATATGGAGAAAGCCTTAGCTTTTTAGCTTTCAAACCAAACCCTATTTTTTTTGCTTCCCTTCTCAGCTTCTTTGTTTGAATTTTTACAAGAAGTTATTATTATGGTTGTTCAATTATAGCTGTATCCTGAAAACTTGGGTTTACTACCTTGGCCCATGTGTGCCCTTGCATGGCTTTATTTTCATTCTGATATAAATATATGGAGAAAGCCTTAGCTTTTTAGCTTTTAAACCAAACCCCATTTTTTTTTGCTTCCCTTCTCTGCTTCTTTGTTTGAATTTTTACAAGAAGTTATTATTATGGTTGTTCAATCACAGTTGTATCCTGAAAACTTGGATGCCACCAATCCCTGCATCACCAAAAAAAGTATATATATATTAAACTTCTCTATTATTGTTACATGGTACATCTGTAAGTGATTCTTGAACTGTTCCTCAAGTTGTGTTTAATCTAAGCTTCTTATTTTTTTTTTTGTAAATTCAATAGATCAGAGCCGTTGGATTTTGTGTTTGGATCTGAATCGAGTGGCAATAAATCGTGTATTGCAGGTTTTCTTTTTTGCGAGTTTAATTGTGTTTTCTTGTTTTTTGATTTACTGATGATTGTGACTTCAATGATTGTTGTTTGCTTTTATTGTTTTTTTTAAATTGTTATTTTCATCGTCATTGATTTGATCTAATATGCATGTTGATTGTCAATTTCGGTTTTGAGTTTTTTACGAAATAGATTGTTTTTAGATTTTAAAATTATGATTAGAAAATAAGGAAATTTTCTGGATAATTAGGTTTAAATTATAAACCAAGTAATAAAAACCCAGGTTGTGTTTAGTAATGTCGGTTGTGAGTTAGAATGGGATCTATTGGCTTCTATTCGTTCTATAGAATCAAAGCTTTTTTTAGCTTAGCTATATTGAGTTTCTGCACAAATGGAGTTGAAATATCTGTTTCTTTTAAGTTTAATTTTGTTTTTCTCATGTTTTAATTTAGATTATGATTGTGACTTCAATAAATGTGTTCTTTAAATTGTCTTTCATTGTCATTGATTTGATCTAATATGCTTGAAGATTGTCAATTTCGCTTTGAGTTTTTATGAGATAAATTATTTTTTTTTTATTTTTAAAACTTTTTATTAGGAAATAAGGAATTCGGTGGATTATTAGGTTATGATAATTTAATTGTCAATTATTGCTAAAACTAAAAGATAAAAACTCTGGAGATTGTTCCAACTATGGTGCTTAAACAAATATTTGTTTCTTGTAAGTTCGATTGTTTGTTTTAGGAATGTTTCTATTGAATCCTTCAGATAATGTTGCTATCCCCTAAGAACGGTTTAGAATGTTTCCGGATTGGATGCCACCAATCCCTGCACCACCAAAAATAGTATATATATATATATATATTAAACTTCTCTATTATTGTTACATGGTATATCTATTAGTGATTCTTGTCTCTTCTTTATTTATCCTAACGTTTCCTCTTTTTTATTTTAATGTCTGCAACGACAAGAGCACCTTTCTAAATCCATCCAAAAGCAAGAGGTAATTTAATGTCTCTAAAATTGCCTTTATTCATTTTGAAAATATAGTTATAATCGATTATCCTTTCTATATCCTCGTTATTGTTTACCATGGATCTTTGAGAATTTTTTTTGGTGTTAATCTTATGACTTTCATCCATTCGTGATGTATTATTCTTATTTTTTATGAAACTATATTATTATATCTAATTATATATTTATGGTTTTATGTAGATTGACATTTAAATCAAAATAATAATAATAGATGGTAAAGACACGAAATTTTGTGGAGGGAGATAGTACCTTAGCAACAAAAGCTGTTTGGGATGATGAGCTGACGTTGATATTTTGTGAACTTTGTGTGAATGAAGTCAATGCTGGTAATAGACCAACAATTCATCTAAACTCAAAAGGATGGGAAAATGTCATTGCTCTTTTTCAAGCAAAAACACAAAAAAATTATGGAAAACCTCAATTGAAAAATAAGTGGGATACATTAAAACCCTTCTCAAGAAACTCCTAATCAAAGAAAGCAAACACTTGGGGTTGTACACGGTAAAAGAAAAAAAATCAAGTTCAAGTAGAAAATCATCAAGAAATACGTTAACTACTCAGATTGAGAAATTGTGTGACAGTATGGCTAGTCCAAGGAAGTCAGTGAATGAAATTATTTTTCCTCACTCTCAATATACTATTTCAAATGCAATGGATGCTTTGGGTGCTTTGGGAGATGAAATTCCAAAAAAAGATGATCTGTACTATTTTGCCATCAAAATGTTCCAAATACTGGTGAAACGAGAAGTCTTTTTGAACTTAGATCCAGATGTTAGGTTTGGTGGCTTCGACGTGAGTATGCTGAACAAAATCTAATTGCATCATTTTCAACCTTGGTAGCAACATCATCATTTCCCTTCCAACCATACCATCAACCACCTCCACCATAAGCTCCTTAGAATTATTATTGTAATATAACTATACTACTTTTTTATATGTAAAACTAATGTATGATATTTTTTATGTTTGGTATATTTAAGCTATGCTTTTATTCAAGTTTCTGTGCTTTATAGAATGTCACAAAATATTAATTTATTTTCATTTGATTACTTTTTCAAGTTATGGATGAATTTAACAATAGTATAATAGTTTGATATGAATTATGATACCCCTGAATTAAGTGAAGAAGCTCAACGAAGAATAGCCACAATTTTTACCCAAGTTGAGAACAACAATTATCATGAAGAGGAAGAATATGTGTTAAGCACTGTATTGGTACATCATGAAACTTATTTCACTATGCAACCATGTATGGATTCAAATTATACAGGTCAAATGTGGGTCGACGAAGTATTAAATGGGTATGATGATCGTTGCATGAATTATAATAGCCCAAAATTGGGTCTAGTTGGAACAGAGGTTTCGAGACCACAAAATCTGAGATAGAAATAATTATTTTATGATTATTTTGAGGTCTATGATATGATTGCATGATTGTGTGAAAATTTCATGAAGAAATTCTATGCATAAAGTGCTCAATTTGAAGTTAGGGACTAAATTGAATAAGTTGGAAAACTTGCATTCTAGAAGTTTTTAGTATGAAATTGCTTTGAAATATTAATTAGGAGGTCTTAAATAGAATTTTACCAATTTCTAAGTGATGGAAAAAAATTGGACATGGATGGAATTTTTGAAAGTTTAGTAAGGAAGGGCATTTTGGTCATTTGGTAATTAAAAGAAATAAAAAGGAAAAATAAAGCCAAAATTTACTCATCTTTTTCATGGAGGCTGAAATTAGCATGAGGGAAACCATGGCTAGGGTTTTCAAGCTTTCCAAGCTCAATAGTAAGTCCGTTCTAACCCCGTTTTTCAAGTTCTTTACGTTTTTGGAATCCCGGTAATTTGATTAAGCTTATTCTAGCAATAATTTAAGCTAGGGTTCATATTTGGAAAAATACCCATAGGTAAAATGTGTTTATTTTGCTGTTTTATGATAGAATATGAGGTTTTAAATTATGTTAGACAACTTGTGCTACTCGGTTTTGAGTGAAAACGAGTAAAAGGGCATAATCGGTAAAAATACCTAATAGTCATAAGTATATGTTAGAGTGAGAATTTGATGTTGCCATAGAAGGGAAAAGTGATCAGCGTGTCATAAAACATAAGAATAAAGGATGAAGTTTAATTCCCGAGCCTAGGGGAAAAAGTGTAAATATGCAAAAGTTTAGGGGCAAAATTGTAATTTTGCAAAAGTTTGAGTTAAGGACTGTTTTAAATAGTACATTAATTAAATAAGTAAAATATAATGTTTTAGATCCTGAAAAACAAGATTTGAACCTAGAATGAGAGAAAAATCGAAAATTGGGAAAGTTGGTAAAATGGCCGTTTTAGTATCGAGGTAAGTTCATATGTATAATAAGCATTAATTTATGCATGTTTCAATGTAAAATTGATATATTTATTATAATTTTCGAGGTTTTGAAAGTATGTAAGTTGGTATGATAATAATACAGCAATAATGTTGTAATTTATATTTGAAAGTTAAATTTAGTGAATTAATTGAATTATGTTAAATTAAATGATTATGGTGCCAAGTTTATGAATTGATTTAAAAATATGTCTATGGTACAGAAGTGCATTTAATTATCATACATAAATGTGATTTCTATGATTATGGATATTATGGGAAATTGTAAGTTCATATGATTTTTAATAAGGCAATGTGTAATTTAATGTTATTGCTTCGATATTAAATGAGATGCAAGTTTATAAGTAAGTAATACATCAATATTACTTGTATTATGATGTTTTATAATAAAATTGGAAATATATTTGTGGATAATTACTTGATCGGTGAAATTGTTGGAAAAGAGAGAAATCCCAGTTGAACCTTCAGAAAGATTGGATGCTACAGATAGTATGTAGCTAGGTCACATGTATGGGGCTAAGTGCACATCATGTGTACAAGAGAGCTACAAGACATTATGATGTAGCTAGGTCACATGGGTGATACTCTGTGTACACCACGTAGACAAGAGAGCTACGGGATATATGTAGCTAGGTCGCATGCGTGGTTCCAGGTGAAGGACACCATGTAGACAAGAGAGCTACGAGATAAATTGGTTAGGTCACATGGGTGGTACTGAGTGTTCACCATGTGTACAAGAGAGCCGAACTCTATGATGGGTAGAGCTATGTGCTGAAACCACCAAGTATCGAGGATTGATCCAAAGTGTTCAACGGGAGACTCTCTATGTATTGATTTGTCAGTTTTGTGATGAATAAGTGCAGGAACTTGGTTATGTGAATGATGTGCTCATTAAGTGACCAGGATGTGGTAAGGTTATAAACAAGCAAGTTATACATGAGGATGATTTTATGGTGACCTTGTAATCATGGGCCTATACTTGTGATGTATGAATTGTGGTGAAAATGATTTGTGATATGTATGTTAAAATGAGGTTAATACAAAGAAAGTGTGAAAGAGTGAATTAGCAATAAAACTGTTTTGGACAGTAGCAGTGACGTGATTTTGACAAATCACCAAAAATAGTAGAAATTGAATCAGAGACAGAATGAGATATCAAATTAAATCTTAATGAGTATATTTTCATATCAAAGAAACAGAGCAAGAAAATGAGTTCTATATTTTGATATATTTATGTTTTTGTGAGACTGGTTTAGAATGATTACGTGATCCCCTATTCTGACTTTGGAAAATCACAAAAATTTGGATGAAAATAATTAGAGGCTTAAACTTATATTTTTAAAATCCCTAATGAGTCTATTTTCAATATAAATCAACAAGAACATTATCCGATTTCTGTACTGTGAGATAATTAATTTTTAGTGAAGAGAGGTTAGAACTGTCAGAAAGTGAAACAGGGGAAATTTTAATGAATAAACTGTACTAATTGGATAAACCCAAAATTATGAAAATTTTACGGTAGAAAGATACGCGAGTCTATTTTCAGGGGAAATTTACAAATCTTAATTTTGAGCTCTGTAGCTCGAATTATAAATAAGTAAGTGACTATGACTCGTGTGGACAGTTTGATGTGAGCATTTATTAGTAAATTGTGAAATCGTACTTACAAGAATGCTATATACATTAAGGATGTGGAATGGAGAGGAGGAGGAAGATAAATATATGTGGAATACATGGAAACTATGGTATATAAAATATTGATATAATGAAATAAATGATATGTGTTTATAAGAAAATAGAAAGAGAATGATATGTATCATGACATGTATATATATATATATATATATATATATATATATATATATGACTAGTCTCAATGTAATGCTTGTTGGGTATGGAGTTGAACTGAAATGTTTCAGGCAAACATGTTATTTTGCGCATCTGAATTGTGGTATTTTATAAAGATATGATCTAGTTTTAAATATGAATGCTTGATGATTAAGCTGAAGATATTTGGTAAGATGATAATCTTGGTATAAATGTATAAGTGGTACTATAATAAACAAGGTAAAATGAGTATGAGAGACACATGTATGATGATATACAAATGCTATGTTTATGGTTTAATTGAGAATATTTAATCATTAAATGAATACCATGTTATATGCTTTTGATTTTGTATAAGTGTGTAAGAGATTAAGGTTGACCAAAGCTTGGAAAATAGCCTAGGTATATTCCACACAGGCAAAGACACGACCATGTGTCTCAGCCGTGTATGGAGCACGACTTTGGGACACGGGCGTGTGGAGCCTTAAAGCATGAAATTTCCAAGATTTTCGTAAGTTCTCGGTTTAGTCCTGAACCCTTTCTAAAGTATGTTTTGGGCTTCGTAGACTCAAATAAGGGACTATGAGTAAGTGAATGAATGTTTTGAAATATGAATGAAATTTTATGGCCTGTATTTTAGTTTAATGTTTGTATGTTTGTCCGGTAACGCCTTGTACCTTATCCCGACCTCGGGTACGGGTAAGGGGTGTTACATGAATAGTTTTAGGATGCCAAAAAATATATTTCACAATTTGTTGCATGATTTGCAAAAAAATTATGGCTTAAAGCATGGGAAAGTATTGGCGATGGAGAAATTAGCATTATCATTGTACATTCTTGGAAATAGAGAATCAAATTCAAATGCAACAGAGCGATTTCAACGATCTGGAGAAATTGTTAGTCGAATTTTTACTGATATGTTACATATATTTGCTCGAATGGGAATAGACACGATTAAACCCACTGAAGGTCAATTCGAGGAAGTACCGAACCATATTCGACATGATACAAGATATTGGCCTCACTTTGAGGTAAAATTTACACAATCTTTATATATTTAAAATATAAATTATCTCTAACTTTTATCTCATTACTTGTATTTATTTTAAAGGATTGTATTGGGGCCATAGATGGAACACACATAAAAGCATGCATTTTGCCTTCTTGTCAAATACCTTATATCGGATGGAAAGGTGAACCAACTCAAAATATTATGACAGTTTGTGACTTCAACATGTGCTTTATTTTTGCATTTCCTGGTTGGGAAGGAATAGCACATGATAGTAGAATTATTTTGCAAGCACTTAGAAAACAAGAGTTAAAGTTTCCACACCCTCCACCAGGTTGAACTTTAATTTTTTAATTAATCTTTACATAAAAAATATTAAAATTTTTAATTTATTTTTGAACTTGATATTATGTTTTACTTTTTTGTAGGAAAATATTGTCTTGTGGATTCAAGATATCCACAAATGACAGGTTTTCTAGGTCCATATAAGGGGAACGATATCATTTACCTGATTTTCTTCGAGGTAATCAACAAGTATCTGGAAAAAAAGAAATCTTTAATCATGCCCATTCTTCATTATGCTTTGTGATAGAACGAACATTTGGAGTGTGGAAAAAAAATGATCAATATTAAGAGATATTCCAAGTTATTCATTCAACAAGCAAGTTTTAATAGTTATTGCAACAATGGTTTTGCATAATTACATTCGAAGACATGCTTGGTCAAATGATGAGGATTTTCGAGAATTTGAGAATATACCCGACATGCCAGTCTCTTCAGCCATTTTGATAGAGGTGAATCGAGTTCTTCTAATAGTGAAAGTGACCTTGAAATTACGACGTTAAGGGAAACCATTGCAACTAGTTTAATGAATCCATATTTGTAAAAGTACTTTGTATCATAACCTAATTTCTAGTAATAATGAAACTTGTTATGTCTTATGTTACTATATTTTTTTAATTAAAAATCATCCGTTTAGATACTTCAAAATTTGATCCAAGTATAATGTTACTATTTATGAAAATAATATTTATCATTGTTATAAAAAAATTTAACTATAAAAATTAAAAATAATTATCATTTTATCTAAAAAATAATTTAAATTGATTATATAATTCATTAAAATATTTATAATAAAATATTGGAAAATACATTTTAATATTTTATTAAATGAATTTATAAATTAACATATTTTAATAATTTTAAAAAAGTAAAATAATTTAAAAAACTTCTATTATATATCAATTCTAATATGATGTCCTTAATAGTCATTTTTTATTCTCACCTACCGCTACAGCTGCGTTTGAATCCAAACGCACACTCTACCATTGTTTTTAACCTCACCGCTACAGTATCTAGTCTCACCGCTGTTTTTGACCTCACCGGAGGTAAATACACCGCCCATCCAAACTAAGCCTTAGTGTCTTTAGTGTAGCATTTTTGTCTTTATATACTTTTATTTTTCGAAAAAATTAATTTAATAATGTAACTATGTGATTTTTAGTGGTGTCGAAAAAATGATTTTGAAACCTCATTTCCTTAAACCAAGTCCATAATGATAAAATAGGATGATATGCAGAGTTAATATGAAAATATATTAAAGATCAATTAAGTAATTTAACTGAGAAAATTGTTAATTAAAGCTCAATGACTAAATTGTAAAAGTTCAATCGCTCTTGAGTTTTAATGGAAAAAATGCTTAGGGGACCTAGATACCAATAAACCAAAGGATCAAAATGGCTATTAAACCAATTTTATTCATGAATTATTTGAAGATGAAAACGAAGATGATTCCTATAACAGCCCAATTTCAATGAAATCAGAATAGTGGTTTCGGGACCACAAATCCAATCCAAAAATAAAATAAAAATTTTATTTTATTACATAGACCCTAATATGTTAGAAATTTCATGCGAAAATTCTAATAATAAAATTTTATCGATTTAGTGCTTAATTACAGGATGGACTAAATCGCATAAAATGCAAAAGTTGAATTCTAGTAGCTAGAAGGATTAAATAGCTATGGAATTCAAAACTTGAGGTCCTTATATGGTAATTAAACCATTAAAGAAAAGTATGTAGATATTTTAGTGGCTCATCCATGGAAGTTTAGAAAAAGGGCAAGGACTAAATTGGAAATTAAAAAAATATTTAATTAATTAAAAGATGAAAAAGAATTATCATCTTATTTTCTCATCTTCTTCCCCAAAAATACATGGAAACCCTAGGAGAGAGAGAAGAAACTTTCATGGCTTCATTGGGTAAGGTTCCTTGTCCTATTTTTAGTAATTTTGATATTTTTGAAACCGGGATAGCTTAATCTATCTATTTGGGGGATCAATTTGAAAATTTATCAAGGTAAGGAAATTAGGTCTGGATGAATATGCTAAAAATTTAAAATTTATGGTAGAAAAAGAAAGGTTGTTGATAGATAAACAACTTTTTACGAAGTTTTTTTTTGGTAAAAACATGATTTAGGGACTAAAATGTAAATTTATGAAAATTGATGAAAAATTATGAAATTTATAGAAAATATGTTCTTTATTCTATATTGAAATTTTAGTTAGGCTTGGATTAGGGGGTAAATTGCATAAATTTCATTTTTCCGAGCCTAGGGACAAAATTGGAATTTATGGAAAAGTTAGGGGCAAAATGGTAATTTTTCCTAGGACGTAAATTGAGTCCAAATAAATATGAAATGTGTGAAATTGGTTATTAAAGTTATCTATTTAGATCCAGACAACACAAATTCGAGGTTAGATCAAGGAAAAGAAAAGGCTTCGGATTAGTAGAGTTTATACGCGAACGAGTGTCGAGGTAAGTTCGTGTAACTTAATCAAGCATGTCAATATGTTAACTAGAATGTTATGATTTATATTTATGTGAATTTTATAAATGTGTGAATGATTATATGTTCGGAAATGTTTGATAAAGGGGTAAAATCTCATTTGAATAGTAAATTTCGATGGATAAATGTGATTGCCTTATAAAAAGAGGTCCTGCATTTGTTGCTGACGGGATTTAGCTCGAACGAGTAATCCTATTGATCTCATTATAGAAAGGATTTAGCCCAGGTGAGTAATCCCAATATAATCCCTCTCGAGTATATGTTACGATTAGGATTTAGCCTGGACTGGTAATCCTAATTGAGCTTTTCTGAGCATATGTTACATAAAGGATTTAGCCTGGACTGGTAGTCCTATAATACGATATGTGGCTCGAGAGTGTGGTTCTTGATTAAGTGCCCTATGGGTACTTTTGAATAAGAATTGACAGGTTATTAAATTGTACACTTCGAGTGTACTACTTGGGTATCCATCAAAATTTCAATTATTCAACAGACAAAACTCTTGGCATGATGAGAGAATTATGAGATGAAATGATAATGTCTTGAAAGAATATTACATGATGAGCTCATCTATGTTTACTTGATGTACATGAAAATTTTGTGACTAACCTATTTGATTGAATGCATGTGTTTAGGCAATTTTGCCAAATGCACGGAAAACATGATATTATATGCTTAAATTTAATAAACGGGATTGGTAAGTTCAGTTTTTGTTATACGAACTTACTAAGCATGTAATGCTTACTCCATTTTATTTTCCCCTGTTTTATAGTGCTCGGAAGCATGCGAAGGTTAGAGATCATTGGAGCATCATCACACTATTCACTAGCTTATTTTGGGTATATATTGTAAAATCATTTTGGTATAAGGACATGTATAGGCTAACTTGGTCATAGATGGATTAAATATGTGGTTTGTAATCGAGCCATCGGAATGACTAGTAATGATTGTTTTTTATATACTTGTAATGTCATACTATGGTCCTATATACATGTTCAAAGGTTGTTCAAATTATGCCTATCATATGGAATATACCAAGGTAAGATTATAAACATGTATGCATAATGATATGCCATGTTGAATGATAGAGTTTGCTTAATTTGAATGCTTGAAATGGTTGGTGTTTGGATGTCAGTTTAAATGCAGGTCAATGGTGTGATTTTGGGTGAGAAATGAAGCTGGAAATGGCTTTAATTTGTCCACATGGGCAGACACACGAGTGTATGTCTAGATCGTGTGTGACACACAGCCTGGTACATTGGTGTGTGGTTATGCTGTGTGTCCCCTGTACCTTAAATTCGAGAAAACAGAATGTTCAGAATTGAGCACATGGGTAGAGACACGGACGTGTGTCTTAGCCGTGTGTGCTACACGACCTAGAACACGGGCGTGTGTCTTGGCCGTGTGAAACTTGCACCTAATTTTGAAAGAATTTAATTAACCACACAGCTTAGCACATGAGCGTGTGGCATGGCTGTGTGCACAAGTCAAAGAGTTACACGTGGTCGAACACGGCCTACAGCACGGGCATGTCCCAGGGTCACACAGGCATATCCCTTGAACCACACTGGCGTATGAGCCCTGTACCTTGGAAAATTTTTGAAATGTAGCGAAAAATTCTTAGAGTTTCCGATTAAGTCCCGATTTGAATCTAATGCTTATATTGGGCCTCGAGAGTCCATTTAAGGGACATTTTGAATAATCTCAGAAAATGAACAGTGATTAACATGATTTATCTATAAATGTTCTGAAAGTTCTGGTAATGCTCCGCAACTCTATTCCGACAATGGACACAGGTTAGGGGTGTTACATTTAGTTGTATCAGAGCTACAGTTTAGCCGATTCTCAGATTTAACGTAGCAAACACGAGTTTAGATATACATGCCATTATATAATTCGTGATAGTGTAATGCCTCCTGATCATTCTAAATTTCTTTTCATATAATAATGCCATCCAACCAAGCTAGAGTTGAATCCGTGGAAGCTGAGAGCAATGCTTCAGCTTTAGTTCAAAGAGTTTCATTTTTATCTGGTAGTGAAAGGCCCGTATCTGAGGGCCGAAGTGAGGAGGCAAAATAGGCCTTTTTCCAATTTATGAATGAATGGTTTATTGAGTATTTAAGGACAAACCCTGTTGTACAATGACCTCCCTTACTTGCTCTTCAACCGGTTCCTAAGGTACTACAGGGTGCTGAACCCGCTAGAACAGGTAAGCCTCCAGTAGATAAAATCTGTAAGCATTGGGTGGAAGAATTTAGAGCTACCACGGATGATGATCCGGAAAGGACTGAATTTTGGTTGGAAAATACCATCCGGGTTTTTGATGAATTATCTTGTACACCTACTGAATGTCTGAAATGTGCGGTATCTCTATTGAAAGATACAGCTTATCATTGGTGGAATACCATAACTTCAGTTGTACCGAGAGAGAACGTTCCATGGGAATTCTTCTAGGCTGAATTCAGAAAGAAATATATTAGTCAGAGATTTATGGATCAGAAAAGAAAGAATTTTTAAAACTCAAGCAGAGAGACATGACTGTATCTGAGTATGAACGGGAATTTATTTGATTAAGCAAATATGCCAGGGAATGGGTTCTAACCGAAGCAGAGATGTTTAAACACTTTGAAAAGGGTTTAAATGAAGATATCAAGTTATTGATTGGAATTCTTGAAATAAGGAAATTTACGGTGTTCGCCGGTCGAGCACACAAAGTTGAAGAATTGAGTAAAGAAAAGAAACAAGCTAAAAGAGAGGCTCGGATTTCTAGAAAAAGGATTATGGGTAAGACACAATCTCTTGCTTCTAAGAAAATAAAGAAGTATTATGATCATGTTACTACCTCTATGAGGTATTCTGGAAAAGAGCCAGACTTTCAACGCTCTAACCCGATGTCTTCATCGCCATCTGTAACCAGTGTGGGTAGTGTCGGTAATCCCAAACCAAAGTGTAAGCATTGCAACAAATTTTGTTTTGGAGAATGTCGTTTGAGAAGTGGATTTTTTTACCGATGTGGTTTGACCATTTTCTCAGAGATTGTCCAGAAAGAGTTGAAAAACAAATAGAACTAGGTCCAAAGCCGAGTAATCCTGTTTCGAGAGGCAAAAAACTTTTAGAGTTTCCGATTAAGTCCCAACTTGATTCTAATGGTTATATTGGGCCTCAAGGGTCCATTTAAGGGACGTTTTGAATAATCTTGGAAAATGAATAGTGATTGACATGATTTATCTATAAATGTTCTGAAAGTTTCGGTAATGCTCCGTATGTAGCACCCCAAACCCGGCCCAGAAGTTATGGCCAGATCCGGCATGCCACATCAAAAACGTAAAAAAAAAATTTCCATTCTGAGTCCAGAAAATCGTACTTGATGTTCAAAAGATTAATTCATTAAGGGTTAAAGTGAATGGAAGCTGTGCACCAGGTAGGAAATCAGAAAAGAGGAGGTGAGTCCATCGGACTGCTTAAGTACCAAGCTCCCTTCGGATCCAATCCTAGACATGCATACCGCCATTGCCACACCTTAACATCATGGATATTTCTAGGACACCGATTTGATTAAGTCATTTTTAGGAAAAGTGGTTAATTTTGGAAAATACTTTCATTGCGGAAGCTTTGCATGTTGTCGTGTTATTTTGAAATCAACTGTTGTTTTTGAAAAGGCCCTAAAGCTATCCAATTTCAACAGTTAAAATAAGTATTACCTATCTTAGTAATACATATTAAAAACCATCAAAAATAAATAAGCGGCCATATTACATTTAAAAGCCCAAAACCTCAAACGTAATTAAAAGGATGTCTAGTTCACCAGAAGAAAATCAAACTTTCGAGCGGTGGCCACTCCAATTCCCTCACACTCCAAGCCCACTATGGTTGGGGATTTCTGCGTGGATGAAAATAAAAGGGTGAGTTTGGGGAAACTCGGTGTGTAAATTAACCCAATCATAGCCTATATCACTCAAACCACAAAAATAGAATAAGTTGGCCTTAGCCCGAATGTATTGAGAATAAAGCCCATAGGCCCATAATGAACGTAATGTACATTACATGTTTATGCGAAACCCAACCATATCCAACCGTATACACCCCGTACCAACCTTACACCGTGTGGGAGACAACTCGACCCACCCAACCGCTACACACCACGTAATTTGCAGCATGGCTGCCGATGCATAATGTGACAAAGTTACAGATCTGAGATAATCGTGGCGAGCCACCGTATCAATATATGTGGCGAGCCACCGGTTTAGATATTTGTGGCGAGCCACCAGATCGATATTTGTGGCATAGCCACCGAACGCTTCCTCCATAATATAACCCATGTCCCCATGCAATGATATATAATCATGGCATACATCATACGTAATCGATCGTCATGCTTTTCACCAAAATTAACCCTAGGGGTATAACGGTAATTTTGCACCTAGGGGTATAACAATAATTTTCCATACATAGGGTATTATAGTAATTTAGCTACTTTTAGGGTTTTCATGCATATCCTAACTATTTACGTACTATCGAACACTTACACAAGATACTTATCAATTGGGCCCGTTGGCCCATGAACCCGATCTTTGGCCCATTAAGCCCAAATTATCAAAATGTACGAAATCGCACGCATCGCAGCTTTATTACTTTAGATTACCAAATATACAAACCCAACTATCTTACAAGCATTCGCACACTCGCAAATTCCCAAAATACCGACTTTTCAGCATTTCGGCTTTTCGACTTTTGCCAATCTAGTCTATGAGAGGGTGTCAATTACACACCTGTTTGCGACGATATGCTGACGAGATCCACACACGAACCGTCTACAATTGGATTACTAACACGTTAATCTAACTATTCAAATACAAACTACATATTAACCCCTTACAATATTCGGTCAACCACACCTACAGATCATAGTAAGCTTATAAGAAATCAATAAGCAACTCATTAATAAATTTTTGTCAATGTTTACCACATAATCATAATTTCACTGCAAGCTGTCTTCCTGAGCAATAGTCACTAAATTATTTATAACTGGAGCTACGAAACTCCAAATCAAGTGCCGTTAATTTTCCCTGAAAATAGACTAATATATCTTTTATTCATAAAATTTTTAGAATTTTTGGTATGGCCAATAAATACCAGATTTTTCTTAAAGTTTCCCATGTTTCACTGTTTGACTAATTTGACCACTCTTCATTACGAATCAAGTTTCTTATTATACAGAATTCAAAATATGTTCTTGTTTATTCCATTTGAAACTAGACTCATTAAGCTTTAATTACATAATTTATGCAGCGTCTAACTCATCTCTCACAATTTATAGTGATTTTCCAAAGTCACGTTACTGCTGCTGTCCCAAGCAGATTTATTACCAAATCACTCTTTCATACATAACTTGCATGCATGTTATTTAAACATGTATATCACCAATCAATCATCACATATCTATGATTTTACTTAAGTATAATCTCCATTTCATCATTTTAAAGCACAACATGTTAGCCGATTTTTCCCTTTAGCATCTAAGGCACATGCATGCTCATTTGTTTGGCTCAACTTCACCTATCTTCCATTTTTCATCAAAAGAATATGAAAAAACAACCATTTCCTTCATTTTAATTCATGACTAAATGCTCACAACACAACTAAAAATCAAAATATACTTCAAGAGTTAAGGTAGAATTAAGAAGAACTCATGAACCTCAAAATAGAAGCAAGGTACCAAGAACTTACCTTCAATTTTCCTCCTCCTAATGACCGAATACTCAAGAGCTTTCTCCTCTCCTTTCTCTTCTCTAACTTTCAGCTATGATGAACAAAGATGGACAAAACTTTGTTCTTTTCACCCCTTTTTCTTTTAATAAAACTTCATATTTCATCCATTTAATTTTTTAATACAAAAGACATGAAATTCTTATCATGAAACATTTACCTAACCCATTATCACGGAACATTTACCTAACCCATTATCATGGAACATTTACCTAACCTATTATCATTGAACATTTACCTAACCTATTATCAATTTGTACCATAAATTATGGATATCAAGTGTACATTTTGTCTACAACAGCATGATGACTGGCCACTTCATGTAAAATGGGAGGTTTGTCATGCAAATCCTCCTATTTTGCACTCCTATTTATTTGGCCACTTCAATTTAGGCTATAGCATTTTCAAACATTTTCACATAGGTCTTATTTCATAATTTCACCCCCTTTTTCTTATGGAACAAAAATTAACTAAAATTGTCGGGTTCTATCTTAAGTTTGGGCTTTCTAGAGGCCCACTAACATAATTAAACCTATGCCAACATTCACAGGATCCTCGAAAATTGGGGCGTTACACCGTAACTCTGTTCCAGTGATGGATACGGGTTAGGGGTGTTACAATTCCACTTAACTTGGTTTATAATTAAATTAAGTATAATTAATTAGTTAAAATTATGTTTAAATAAACCATTAATCAAAGTATATATATATATATATGTAATTGTGAGTGAATGGAAAAATGAATTCATTCATCATCTTCCTCCATTGTCCACCATTAAAGAAAGAAAGAAAGAAAATTCAAAGCTTCGACCACAAATTTCCTTAGGTAATTAAGCTAAACCTTTAATATTTTATGAAATTTGAATCATGGAAGCTTAATCTAGCTAGTCCATGTGTTAATTTTTTCAATTATATAATGTTTAGCAAGTTGTTATTAAAGCATAATTATGATTTTGAGCTTGATTTGAATAAATTATTAGTTAGTAAGCTTAGATTATGATAAAGACTAAATTAGAAAATAAGTTAAACTTGTTAGATAACTTTGTGACATTAGGGACTAAATTAAAAATTATCATGAAATTGTGCTATATATAGAAAGTATAAGACCCCTAATGAAAGGTTATGAAATTGGATTTTAATCTAATGTTAGATGTGGAAAAATATGAGCATCCCGACTATAGGGACTAAAATGAATAAAATGCAAAATAAGTCAATTATGTGTTTGAATGTGAATTAAATTGAATGTGAAGTGATATTGTTTCTATGATTGAATCATCAAGTGTATCTAAAGATGACGTCAGGCTAAATGCTAAAAATTGCATTGATTTGAAAATAGTAAAAACTTGTAATGTCTTCCACTCGATCTAATTCGTTGGATCCAGATTTTGGATGTTACATCACTATTACAGACTTACAAAATACAAAACATACAATTTTTCAATATTTATACCTTATTTAAGATTATTGTTCCAACTGACTTACAACTGGATGTACTATAGATAATTACAACCATTGTACAAGACTTGAAATAGCGAGGACTTACAAGTGAATATCATAACTTAATTACGTTGTTCTATTTATTTTGTCCTTTAGTGATGATAATGACTACAATTGTGCTACCAACATGTACTGTATGTATAATTGCCCGTCTTGCCACCTCTAGCATAGCCTTGGCGTCATCTTTCTAGCATACAGCCGATTTAGCTTACCTGTAACACAATACATTGATGCAAGTTCATGAGAAATTAGTGAGTTAAATTCTAGTTACCTGTAGATCACGTACACATATATAACTTTCATTTTTCACCTTATCGGACATAGCCCTTATTAAGATCTTGTCTTCTGAGTTTGATTGACTTATTCTTTGAATACTCTACATACACTGGTGAACACTTCTTTTACACTACGTTATTTAGTCCTTTTTGGAGTTCTACTTGCCCTAAACGGTACCATCTTAGCATTTAATTTCTTTTCAGAGAAGTTTTTAGAACACATAACATACATGCAAGAGTCAGTTTAGGGACTCACCTGATTTTCATCTTCTATAGCTTCAAGCTCCAGATCTAGCCTTTTGTTGTGAAATCAATAGCTTGGAATCCAAATCCGTCATCCAGAAAGATGCTACAGATGCCTTTACCCTTTTAGAACAAAAGGGTAACCATTATCATTACCTTAAACCCAGACGTCTCATAAAGCCTTGTTTCTCCAACATACTTATAGATCTACATTTCCTTAACAAGAAGAGTCACGAAACGTAACTTGATGTGAGGAAAATCACTAGCAAAATCCAGGGTTTTAGACTCAACTCAGAAAAATATTATTACCTTCTTTTAGCCCTAATCTTGATGATTTTAGGGGAAAAAAGGCCAGAAGATAACTCCCCTTAACCAAACCAGAGTACACTTTTAACTTAACCCAAGTCTCTATTAGAACTTGGTAAACGTCATCCATACTGAGTTGTCTTATCCCAAATTTTCCACTTCTAAGAGACCTACTTGATTATCTCTTTAGCCTTTAACTTTTCTAGTTCAAGCTAGTTAGTTCCTAACCAGCTTAATTTGTAACCTAAGTGGCACGGGACCACTGTTATAGGGTGCACTATACTACTGGCATAAACTCATACCCTAAAAATAAATTTTCTTAACCACAATCCTCATTCCAATAATCATAGTAATCTGACATGGAACCCTTATTCACTTATATTTATTTCGAATTCTGCCCAATTTATACGCCAAAATTACATTTGGGTGAATACTACTTTGTCAATCATACTTCCTTAAGGTTATGCGTCAGATCTTGTGTCTCCCAGAATCAGGGCTTTCTAGGGACTCTCATAGTATTCTTTTACTTCGTCAATTTCTAACACTATAAATACTCACGATTTACTCTATATGCCTTACTACCTTAAACAATATTTAGATACTAATACTTCTCTGGGGTTGTTATATACTCTTAACCATTTAACATAGACTTATCCTTAATATATAGCAGAATATTAGGAAATCAAATTCTTACTTACTCTTGTGGCAATTACTAAACATCCACATGTATACTCCAAATGATCATTTGGGTGGATTTCACTACGCTGGATAAACTCTTTATTGTGTGACAAAACTTTAAACCCACCAAAACTAGGGCATTACAAAACAAGTATGATATGAACTTGTTAAATGATTCGTAATACAAATTGATGATGAAAATGATAAGAAACAATGATATTGAATAGGTAATGGTATGTAATTGGACACTGGTTACCCTATTAATTGCTTGGGTAGAACCAAATATAGCTGGCATGCTGTAGGATTAGATTGTGTACAAGTTTCTACTTTGTTTATACTTCGATGATGCACTAAGTGCCAGTTAGATATGATTCACTGAGGTTCCAAATATATTTCTTTGAACTTTTGGATGATGCACTGAAGTGTCAGATATATTTCTTTAAAATTTCCGATGATGCATTGAGGTGCCAGATATATTACTTCAGACTTTTCGATAATGTACTAAGGTGCCAAATATATTATGTCAGTTATATTTCGATGATGCACTATGTGCCAGAATGATATGAAAGTGCTGAGCACATATTACTTTAAACTGTTTGATGATGTACTGACCGCCACCAAACGTGTGAATGTTTGAATAGAAAATACCACACCAAAATACAAAATTAAATAAGCAATGTCCAAAAGTATACGAATCAAATTGTAATATAGTAAGTGTTATAGCGGAACATAGAGAAGTATTAAGAGGATCGTAACAAAGGGAGGATGAACTAAATAATAAATCTACTTCTACAATAACAAGTCTAAATAATAATAATTAAAACTTATATAACAAGAAGCAATAAAACAATATCATAAAATAAATTAAATAAACAAAAATAGACAAACAACTAAATCAGATTAACAGGAATAAGATTAACTCGTTTCAGTGGTTGTAATTAACATTAGAATTTGGATTTAAATGGAATTAACTATTAATTAACTAGTATTACCTCTCGACCTCTACTAAGTAACTAATCAACAGGTACTTGCTTATCTCCAAACCTCACATTCTCTATCAGAATAATTACGATTTATTGGGAAAACTTATCTCCCAGCCTTGTTTAACTTAGATGGCTTCCTTGGGTTGAAAACCCTAGGGTTTAAGCACACATAATTTAACACCAGTTAATTGGATCGCTGATTCGCCCCATGGCGCAACGTAAAATTTATCAACCACGGATCCATGTATGGGAGCAAATCGGGTTGAAAAAGGGTTGAAAATGTATCTTTTTTACTGAAAACATTGAAAGGATGCAACTGATTCGATGTCGATTCCAAGCCACAACGAAAACGTCTCGACCTCTACGTAGTCTACCCTGTAAAAAATGAATAGCCACTTTTCTCTCGAACTTTTTAGAGAGAATTAAAAATGGTTACTGGACCTTTATTTTATTAAGTTGGTAACCTTAACACACTAAGGGATTATCATCTTTTTATCCTCTTTGATAACACATTAAAAAGAAAAATCATGATTATTCCATTATTAGTAGAAAAGGCAAATAAAAAGTTAGAAAAATGAATTATGTTTTTCCAAAAGAATATATGATTATTCCCTTATTAATAGAGAAGACAAATGGAAAGTTAGAAAATGAATTATATTCTTTCGAAAAGAATATTAATTTTCATGTCTTTTATATTTTGACCGAAATTAATTAATATAATTGTCTATATTAATAAATTCAATAAAATATATACAATTAATATTTTGTATGAATCAAATTCATATATTAATTATATTATTTCCAAAATAATATTAATTTTATCTCTTTTATATTTTGACCGAAATCTATTAATATAGTCATTTATATTAATAAATTTAGTAAAATATATACAATTAATATTTTGTATGAATCAAGTTAATATTTTAATTATATTCTTTCCAAAAGAATATTAATTTTTATGTCTTTTATTTTGAACGAAATTAATGAATATAACTGTTTATATTAATAAATTTGGTAAAATATATAAAATTAATATTTGTATTTTATATGAATCAAATTCAAATATTAATTATATTCTTTTCAAAAGATTATTAATTTCCATGTCTTTTATATTTTGGCCAAAATTAATTAATATAACTGTTTATATTAATAAATTTGGTAAAATATATACAATTAATATTTTGTATGAATCAAATTCATATATTAATTTTATCTACGTTCTCTATTTGTGTACAACAAGTTTGTCCATATAACGTGTTTAATATTTAACTATCAAATTAATTCAACAATTAATTTAATTCATATCATATGACAACTAAATACAATACCAAATATATTTGGATTCTTTTCGTTTCAACTATAGGGTGTGACCCATAGGCTCTTGTAGCGTTGGTAGTAATACTAGAATGTTTCTAACACTAGAAGCAATGAGTGAGATCTAGCAATGCATCATTGTCACCCAAGTTAGAAGAAGTCGTGATTTGACATAACTTTTTTGTGATAATCTTTTTATGTACTATATCCTTTTGTCTTTAATATCTAGACAGACCTTAAGTCATGGAATAGTCACACTTGTATAGTCCAACATCATATTTCCTGATCTTCTAAATAGACTACAATAAACAAATAAATGTGATATTTCATATCAACTTATTCGAGCATGACCATGCATTTCTAGTCTCACTCCATTAGGAGGCCTAAGATATTACTCCCATTATGTAGGAGAGATAAATCCTATCTAGATCAACCATATCCCACTACATGGATTGTGGCATAACCAACATCAGTTTTTATAGTACAACCTGTTACGATAGAAGTTTTGACTGTATCAAAATATACGGCTCATGATGTTGGGACGATGATAGTCTCAAGTTTGAGGATCATATACATAGTTATCACTATGAGTAATATTGTGACTATTACTTAATAATCCAAGAAACATACTCATAGCTAGTCAATCCAATATGTTGTTCTCTAATACATACTCATGTATTGATTTTAACATCAATATTTTAATGTTAACTCTTTCTCATCAATCAACTACGCATTAGTCTCAATGCATTATTGTTGTCTGATCCTACAATAATACTTGACTAAGGACTTTTTAAGAATAATCATATTTTCTTAGGACTTTATTACAATTCAATTTATTTATATACAAAGAAAAAGAATCTGAAGTAATAATGACAATGCCTTATAATAATAAACAAGGTAAAACAGTATGTGATTAAGTCATCTCATGATTGGTCTTTGGGCATACTTTAACAATCTCCCACTAACACTAAGGCCAATCAAGCATAAATCTCATACCGGGTGACTTAGTGTGATGATTATGCTTTTGTTGTGTCATAGGTTTCGTAAGTGGATTAATGATTTTATCATATGTTGGTACTCTACATATTTCCAAATCTCATCGATCAATGATTTCTTGAACGAGATGAAAGTGCCTAAGTATATGTTTTGATTGCTGCTGAGATCTGGGTTCCTTTGCTTGTGCAATAGCTCTGTTATTGTCACAATGAAGTTCTGTAGCATCTGATATGCTAGGCACAACCCCTAGTTCAGTTATGAACTTCTTGATCCAATCAACCTCTTTTGTAGCCTCATTAGCTGCAATGTACTTGGCCTTAGTTGTACAATCAACTACTGTACCTTGCTTTGAACTTTTCCAGCTCATAATGCCACAATTAAGGCAAAACACAAAACTTGATTATGATTGTAAATCAACCTTGTTGGTTTGGAAACTAGTATTATGTAACAATTTGCACTTAGCTTTTCCTCACCTACATATATAAGGAATATATCTTTAGTCCTTCTTAAGTACTTAAGCATATTTTTAACTATGACCCAATGACCTTCACCGAGATCTACTTGATACCGGCTCGTCATGCTTAATGCATACGATACATCTAGACAAGTACATAACATACCATACATGATAGATCCAATAGTCGAAGCATATGGAATCTTAATCATACGTTCTCTCTCTTGTGAAGTTGAAGGGCACATTTCCTTTGAGAGTGAAATACTGTGTCTCATAGGTAGGAATCCTTTATTAGATTCTTTCATACTGAACCTTTTCAGTACTTTATCTATGTATGTACTTTGGTTTAGACCTAGGAGTCGTCTTAATCTATCTCTATGGATTTTGACTCCTAATATGTATGTAGCCTCGCCCAAGTCATTCATAGAAAAAACAACTTCCTAACCAAGTCTGAACAAATTGTATGAAAGTATGTCATTTCCTATGATAAGTACGTCATCTTCATACAATACCAAGAATACAATAGTGCTCCCACTAATTTTCTCGTAAACACAAGACTCATATTTATTTTTGATAAAACCAAACCTTTTGATCGCATCATGGAAATGAAGATTCCAACTTCGAGAAGCTTGCTTTAATCCATAAATGGATCTTTGTAGCTTGCATATCTTACCAGCATTTTTTGGATTGACAAAACCTTCAGGTTGTGTCATGTACACATCCTCTTCCAATTTCCCATTAAGGAAAGTCATTTTGACGTTCATCTACCCAATTTCATAATCATGAAATGAAAATATTGCAAGTAAGATTTGGATGGATTTAAACATAGTGTAACACCCCTTACTCGTATCTGACGCTGGGGTAGGGTTCGGGGCATTACCGAACCAAAACATAAACATTCTCACAAAACCGAGTTATAAAATTTCATTCGATTCAAAACCATTTATACACAAGCATATTTCCCCTCATACGGGCCCATGAAGCCCAAAACATACATTAGGAATGGATGAGACTAAACCGAGAACTCTCAAAACTTTCGTAACACTTAGAAAATTTTTCATCAAAACAAGGGTCACACGCCCTTATGGGTAGGCCGTGTAGTCACAATGTGGCTTGAGACACGCTCGTGTAACTCTCTGTTTATGACATCATCAACAAATTAGGGTCACAAGGCCAAGTTACATGCCCGTGTGCTTAGGCCGTGTGGCGAATTAAATTCTAAAAATTAGGTGCCGACTTCACATGGCCTGGGCATATGCCTATGCCCTAAGGCCGTGTCCTTCACACGACTAAGACACACGGCCGTGTGTTTACTACTGGGCATTCTATTTTGTATTAATTAGGGTACAGGGGACACACGCCCATGTGTCTGCTCGTGTGGACAACTTTGAGGTTATTTTCCAAGCCTGTTGTCGTCTATAATAACACGTATTCCAAGCCTGTTGTCGTCCATAATAACACGTACACACTTATACATCTCAACTTACGTGGCATAAATGAGAACTTACACTTTCACAACCATGACTCATGCATATCAACTTCTTATCAATTAGTACTTGTTAAGATTCCATATTTTATTTAAACTAAGCTTACCAAATCACATGCAATATACATAACATCAATTTATTTCCATTTTACATATTCTTGCCTTAGTTGTTATTATGCCATTTACTCACAATTCCATCATCAAACATCTATAATCGTATCCACAATTCATTCATGCCAAATGAATTTATCCATGTCATGAGTGACCTTAGCACATGCATGCATATATGAATAAGATTACACCCCTATAATTAATATGAGCTATATCTCATGGCCATATACAAAATAAATCATCAAATCATTAAAAGCCAACACATTTGGATAAACCAATATGACATATAACAAAAAGACTAAGTCCCTATACATGTCATACTCAAAATGTTAAGACTAACTATACCCAAATATCCAATTGATAGTGTGATCAAGTCTCCAACATCCTTTGATCCTCGAGCTAGATTGGCGGTACTATAAGAAAATGGAAAAGAGAGGGGAGAAAGCATAAAGCTTAGTAAGTTCACATGCAAATAGATAGCAACATAATCACGAATATATATATCATTGACATAACATAGTTTACATATATGTCATCTTAATTTCATAGGCATAACTTACACATTTTCAATCTTACCAAAAGATCATCATCACATACTGAGTTCATTCATATGAGTTTTTCGTACGTATCTGTACTAACTCGTAATACATTCTCATATTTTCTCATCAATGACTTACTTGTTGAATAACTCACTGATTTACCCCTTGAACACTCGGAATACTATCGTATACACGAAAGGCTTACACATAGTGCTTCAAATGTAGCCACATGCTACTTCATATCACAAATCACACATTGCTCGCTCTTGAGCTGATCACAGACTTGCTCACATAAGCTGACAGTCAGGTTGTAACTACTCGGGCTATTCACACAAGCTGACAGGTACCCATAACACCTGCCAGGCTACCCAGCCACAGATAGAACGTACAAGACTAGCACCCGGATTCACATAGACACAGATCGTATATCTTATGAGCTCAACACATATAGTTCCTAGTGAGATGTCACATTGTATCCTAAATTATTCCTAAGGTTCAAACGGGATTTTCTCGAGGTCATATCTTTATCGAGTTCGTTCACGTTATCATCCTCATAGGCCATGACGTCATTCATACACTCATCATAATGATTTAAACATAGAAACTCATACATTAATAAAGCATTAAGAACATGATATTACATTGCATTATTTACACATAAACTTACCTCGGTACAAAATATGGACAATTAATTCGATTTAGTCCAAAATCTTGTTCTTCCCCCAGTCTAGGTCCGGACTCCATTTTTCTTGATCTATAATAGAAAATTCAGCTCATTTAATCATCACATTATTCAAATCAGTCCAAAAACTATATTTTGGAAAAATTATAATTTTACCCCTAAACTTTCACTTATTTACAAATTAGTCCCTAGGCTTGTAAAATAAAATGTGTCCATTTTCTTTGTTACCCAAGCCCAGCCGAACCTAACACATGCTCATAACAACCCACACTTTCCTTCAAATTAGATTTTTACTACTTATTTTTATAGCTTTTACAAAAAGGTCCTTGTTAGGTGTTTTCATAAAAAAACCACTTAGTGAAAGATGTTTATCATACATCAAACTTTCATATTCCTCCATTAAACATCAAAATACATGCATGTCATACATGGGTAAGTTTTTGAACATGAACCCTAGCTTAAAATAATGGTAGAAATAGCTAGATCATGCTTCAAGGATCTCAAAAACATAAAGAACATAAATAACGGGGCTAGGATGTACTTACTATTGAGCTTGAAAGGATGAGCAAAACCCTAGCTATGGCTCCTTAGGATTTTCAGCAAATGAGGGAGGAAGATGGACACAAATTTGACTTATTTTTCCCTTTTTATTATTTTATTAACCAAATAACAAAAATGCCCTTAAGGCCTTTCTTTCAAATTTTTCCTATTCATGCCCATTTTTGTCCATAAAAATAGAAATTGGGCAAATTGCTATTTAAGGACCTCTAATTAATAACCCATGGCAATTTCATGCTTAAAGCTTCTAGAACTCACATTTTCCAACTTTTGCAATTTAGTCCTAAGTGTCAAACTGGACACTTTATTAATAAAATTTCTTCATGAAATTTCCACACAAGCATGCAATCATATCATAGACCTCATAATAATCATAGAATAATTATTTCTACTTTGGATTTGTAGTCTTGAAACTACTTTTCTGACTAGACCCTAATTTGGGATGTTACACATAGCAACAGGAGAAATGGTTTTGTCATAGTCTACACCATGAACTTGTCAAAAACCTTTAGCGACTAATCACCCTTTGTATGTTTGTACATTACCATCCATGTCAATTTTTTTTTGGAAACCCACTTGTACCCTACTGGTTTAACCTCTTCAGGTGGGTCAACCAAGATCTATACTTGGTTTCCTAACATGGAATCGAACTCAGACCTCATGGCTTTAAGCCATTTCTCAAAATTTGGGCTTGCCATCGCTTCTTAATAAGTCCTAGGCTCATCTTGATCCATAAGTAGAATATCACCATGTGTTGTAATGACAAGTCCATATATCTTAGGCACATGGCGTTCTCTTAAAGATCTTCACGATAGTTATTCTTCCAAAATAGTCGATTGTTCCACAACAACTTCTGGAACCTATTGTTGTTCAATCTCTGGTTCAATGATATGTGTTGTTGTCAAATTTCTTCGAGTTCTATTCTTCTACCATTTTATTTTTTAGAGGTAAACACTTTTTTGAGGAAGACTCTTCTCTGAGTAATAAACACTTTATTCTCAGTTGGATTGAGGAAATAACATCCTTTAGTTTCCTTAGAATATCGCACAAAGATGCAGTTTTGAGATTTAAGTTCGAGCATAGTAGATGTCTGACATTTAACATAAGCTTTACAACCCCAAATCTTCATGAAAGACATACTAGGGCATTTCCCAGTCAACATCTCATATGGTTTCTTTTGAAGCGATTTAGAAAGAACAAAATTTAGTGTGAAAACAACTGTTTCAAGTGCATGTCCCCAAAAGGAAGTAGGAAGATCAATATGACTCATCATTGATCGAACCATGTTTAACAGTGTTCGATTTATCCTTTCAGAAACTTTATTCTATTGTGGAGTACCAAGGGGTGTAAGTTGTGAGACAATCCCACATTCCTTCAAAAACTCATCAAAATTTAAGCTTAAGTATTCTCCTCCTTGATCTGATCGAAGTGCCTTAATACTTTTACCTAGTTGGTTTTGTACTTCATTTCTAAATTTCTTAAACTTTTAAGGGCTTCAGATTTATGGCACATAATATAAAGATACCTATATTTACTAAAGTCATCAGTGAAAGTAATGAAGTATTGAAAACCTCCTCTGGCTTATGTGTTTATTGGTCCACACACATCACTATGTATTAAGCCAAATAAATCACTAGCTCGCTCACTTTTACTATTAAAAGGTTTTTAGTCATTTTACCCAACAAGTAAGACTCACATATATCCAATTATTAAAAAACAAAAGAATAAAAAATCCCATCTTTATGGAGTTCTGATATACGCTTCTCACTTATATGGCTCAAATGACAATGTCAAAGATAAGTTTAATTAGAGTCATTTATTTTTGATCTTTTAGTATTTATGTTATAAATGGGTCTGTCTTGATCTAAAATGTAGAGGCCATTTACTAATAGTGTCAAACCATAGAAAATATTATTGAGTAAAATGAACAACAATTATTCTTAATAATTATCTCAAAACCAATTTTGTCTAAACAAGAAATTGAAATAATCTTTCTAGTCAAACTGGGCACAAAATAACAATCCTCCAAAATTAAATCAAGTCCATTAGGAAATGATAAAATATGTGTTCCTATAGGCAATGATAAACACGTCTCTCTTGAAGTGCTTGCCCATCATATAATTCCTTAAAGTGCTGAATCATATCATAGGAAACAATATCCTCATGTTATTTTTGAAGCTCAAGATTCATTGTGGCAAGCATTAGACATCTTGTGCCTAACATGTCATCAAAATGCTTCTTATAACCATCCTTGTCAGCTCTAGAGGCATTAGCTGTTGGTTCATTAGAGAAGGGTTCTTCAATGACATATAATTTTCGTTCTTGTTTGAGGAGATCTTTAAGTTTCGGAACAAATAAAGGAAGTTCAAGCCATTCAACTTGTCTTTCTCAAGGACCGATCTTAATGACAAAGAACTTGTGTTGTTCGCCATAGTTAATCTACAAAAATAAAATATGCTCATGAGTACATTCTCCAAGTTTATTATAATCATTAAAAGGACTTTATTAAATGATGCTCCCAATCATATTTTAATTTCAGAAAGACTTTCTCTAAAGTTTTCTAGTGGGTAAGGATCCATATTTCACCTATTCTTAAGTCAGCTTTGGCTTTACTCTCAAGATTATGATTATTTAGGTAAGCAACACTTGCTAATTACTCCACATGTAACTCCTCTATTTTGTTCCAGTCATCTCATGATTTATCCAAATCTCTTGCCTTTAGGTATCTAATCTGTAACACCCCTTACCCGTATTTGATGCCAGAATAGGGTTACGAAAAATTACCAGACTTATTACGCAATTAAACATACATTTCTCATACATTTTTCATTTTCTGTTGTAAACCATTCACAATCATACATAAAGTCCCTAATACGAGCCTACGAGGCCTAAATCATGCTTCAAAAGTGGCTCGAGACTAAACCGATAACTTAGGAAATTTTTGGAATACTTAAAAAATTTTACAAATTACAGGGGACACATGCCCGTGTGGCCCGACTGTGTGTCTCACACAACCAAAGACACACTTGTGTCACAGGCTGTGTGGACATTTGAAATAGGATCACATGGTCGTGTCCCAGCCCGTGTTCGACTTCGTGTAACTCCCTGACTTGGGTCACACGGCCAGCCACATGCCCGTGTGCCAGGCTATGTGATAGGCCGTACCAAACCTGTAGGGTATACTGGCTTATGCCACACGGCCAAGTCACACGCCCGTGTTCTTAGCTGTGTGGAGCATACTAACTTGATTTCTAATCAAACAACAGAGGGCACACAACCGTGTCACCTGACCGTGTGTCACACACAGCTGAGACACACATCCATGTCTCTGCCCGTGTGGACAAAAATTGGCTATTTACCAAGCCATATTTCTCACCTAATCTTTCAATCACCTATACAAACCAAATAACATATAACATGGCATAAATAGGCATTCAAACCAATCTCAACCAAGCCTAATTCATGCTAATTCCATACCATCAACCACAAGACACACAAGTATCGCAATAAGCCATTCAATTCATGCCAATTTCATGTTCTCAAATCACCTAAATGGTCATTTTCATTTACGCATCACTTTGCCTAAAATCACAAGCATACCAATTCTCAATTATCAACTATTTGATACTCAAATTATCAATTCACAAACAACCATTCACCACAAACATTTACATAGCAATTACCAAATGCATAACAAAGGCCATTTGCTCATATATATACATCACCAAATATACCAAAATAAGCCAACTCTCATGGCTATACACAAAACCAAACACTTAACATTTACAAGCCAACTCAAATGGCTAAATACATTACTAACATATACCAAAATGACCATAACTCCTATACATGCCATAACCAAATTACATAAGTTCAAAAGTACCAAAGTGATAGCTTGATAGTGTGATGAGATCTCCGATGACTCCCAATCCGAGCAAGCTTTGATAACACTATAAAACACGAAAAATTAAATAGAGTAAGCTATAAAGCTTAGTAAGCTCGTATGCTAAGTAAGTAAAACTTACCAACCAATAATTCAATAACATAAGCATCATATAATGCAATTCAAAATTGATCCAAAACTTAACACATATATTCAATCCAAAGATTAAACACAATTTCCATCAATTTCTTTAATTTGGTGATTGTATAGTTTACATACATACCTGTACAAACTCATATCAATCTCATACTCATCCATATCCTTGATATACTCGTTGAACCATTTGGAATACTATTGAATACTTGGGAATCTTGCACCCTAAGTGCAAATACATAGCCAAAGCTATCTCAATCTCATATCACATATAATGCTCACTCTCGAGCTATCAACGAGTCTGCTCATAGAAGCTGACGGTCTTAAAGTAGTTACATGGTGTTGCTCACACAAGCTGATGAGAATCTGCAACACATGGCAGATAACTCAGCCACCGGTAGGACGTACAGACCAACACCCAAATCACATAACCCCTAATGACATGTCATTCGTATCCTAATCTATTCCTAAGGTTCAACCGGGAATTCACATTTTTCGAATCGTAGTCGAACATATCCGCAAGGTCATATTCACAAATAATTCAATAATAAAGCATTTTAAAAACAATTATATTAATTCTTATTAACATACAAACTTACCTCAAATGCAAAAATGACGAAATGGATCGATTAGTCCAACACTTTGTTTTTCCCCTGATCTAAATCCGAACTTCATTTTTCTTGATCTATATAATATCAAATTTAAGTTATTCAATTATCATTCTATTCAATTTAGCCAAAAAATCACATTATGGAAACTTCACAACTTTTACCCCTAATATTTCAACATTTTTACAATTTAGTCCTTATCTCATAAAAATAAAAATTCATGCAATCAAGTCCCTACCTGTGCTAACTAAATTTTTTTTATTACCATAGAAGCCCATATTTTTCATTTATTTCACATTTCTACCATAATATTTCCACAATTCTCAGTTTAATCCATAATTGACAATTTTACTAAAAATCACTTTACAAATGTTGTTTATCTAACAATAAGCGTACATTTTCTATCATCAAACATCAAAATACACATATATTCATCAATAGGAAAACCATAAACCTTTAAAAAATTTTCAAATTAGTCCCTGGTCTAGCTAAATTAAGTTACAACAATTTCGAAAACATAGAAATCATTAAAAACCGAGCAAATTCGCATTTACATGTAAGCTAGCAAGTGATCGAAGCTTCAAGCCCTAGCTATGGCTTCTCCAATATGAATTTTTGGTGGAAGATGTTAATTAGGAAGATAATACATTGTTTTTTTTATACTTATTTTACTTAGTTTATTTATTAATTTACTTATTTAACCTTGGTTATAATTCATTAAAATCACTTAATACATGTCCAAGATTGTCCACTAACTTTATAAATGCGCTAATTAACAGATAAGGACCTTCACTTTAATATTTCATAGCTATTAGACACCTTTAGCTAATAGAATTCAAGTTTTACACTTTATGCGATTTAGTCCTTTTTATCAAATTAAGCATTTAATCAATAAAATTTCTTAACAAAATTTTTACACAATCATCCTACCATGCTATAAACTTTAATTTAATAATAAAATAATTATTTTGACCTCAGATTTGTGGTCCCAAAACTACTATTCTGATTTGACTAAAAACGGGTTGTTACATAATCCTATTAAAGTAACCTAGTTAAGTTATTAACCAATATGATAACCAGCGAATATCACTTGCTTATTCTTCACGTTTGACCAAGATAGATACACATACTCTGCTTTAGTAGAACACATTGTATCGATCGAGGCTTTAATGAGGGTAGGTACTAGAAGGCAATCTTAACTTAATATTTTATTGAGGGGGTTTTAAATTAAATTAATCTCACCGTTAATGGTCAACATTTGTCCATTTAATCCTCTAATTGATCTTATCAATATACTATAACATGCACGCTAACATATAATCAGTTGTATCATATACAAGAAAAATATAAAGCAGTAAATAAATGCAATGGTTATAGCCTATAAAACAATAGTGGTTTCTCCCAAGCCAATGGGAAAACCGTAAGGAATCCTAAAGGTTTATGCTGCTTCTCAAACTTCTTTTCTACTTTAGGTAGCTTGACCTTCTTTTCCTATAGTTCGTATCAACTCATAAAATTTCCAATAATAGAAAGTCGTTTTACATATAAGGGAGTAAGATGATAAGAGAAGTACAAGAGAAGTATAGAAAGGTATGAAACATAGGCCGTATTTATAAACTTACAACCTTTGAAAATAATAAAATAAATGGGTTATTGGGCTATAACCATGCATTTCCAAACACCGTGCAAATAAAAAGTAGTATACAACATGAATCTCATACAATCGCATCAACCAATAAATTTAATCTCGAATTTTTATCATACAAGTGGCTTTGATACCATATTTGTATCACTGCTATGCCTCATGGCGCAGCGAAAAAATTATTTCGGCGATCATCAACCACGAATCTATGTACGAGGAATGAATCGGTTGAAAAAGGGTTTAAAATTACCTTCTTTTCTGAAAACATTGAAAGGATGCTGCTGATTCAATGTCGATTCCAAACCACAATGAAAACGTCTCGGACTCCACGTAATCCACCATGTAAAAAATGAACGACCACTTTCTCTTGAACTTTTCAGAGAGAATTAAAAACAATTTCTAGACCTTTATTTTATTAAGTTGGTAGCCTTAACTCACTAAGGGATTATCATCCTTTTATTCTCTTTGATATCTAATATTAAAAAGAAAAGCCAAGAATATTCCCTTACTAATAGAGAAGGCAAATGAAAAGTTAGAAAAATAAATTATATTCTTTCCAAAAGAATATTAATTTTCATGTATTATATTTTGACCGAAATTAATTAATATAGCTATTTATATTAATAAATTTATTAAAATATATACAATTAATATTTTATGAATCATATTCATATATTAATTATATAATTTCCAAAATAATATTAATTTCTTTGTCTTTTATATTTTGATCGAAATCTATTAATATAACTATTTATATTAATAAATTCGATAAAATATATACAATTAATATTTTGTATGAATCAAATTAATATTTTAATTATATTCTTTTGAAATAATATTAATTTCCATGTCTTTTATATTTTGAACGAAATTAATGAATATAACTATTTATATTAATAAAATTGGTAAAATATATACAATTAATATTTTGTATGAATCAAATTAAGATATTAATTTTATTCTTTCCAAAAGATTATTAATTTCGTGGCTTTATATTTTGACCGAAATTAATTAATATAACTGTTTATATTAATAAATTTGGTAAAATATATGCAATTAATATTTTGTATGAATCAAATTCATATATTAATTATATTCTTTCCAAAATAATATTAATTTCCATATGTTTTATATTTTGACCGAAATTAATTAATATAACTGTTTTATTAA
The DNA here is from genome assembly GCF_025698485.1 of Gossypium arboreum. Taxonomy (NCBI): domain Eukaryota; kingdom Viridiplantae; phylum Streptophyta; class Magnoliopsida; order Malvales; family Malvaceae; genus Gossypium; species Gossypium arboreum. The sequence continues at coordinate 58,147,199 of NC_069079.1, forward strand.
TAAATTCTGTAAAATATATACAATTAATATATTGTATGAATCAAATTCATATATTAATTGTAACGACCCAATAGTTAGGGGTATCAAAGAGTGCATTCCCAGGACTTCGTTCCCATAAATTGGACTCGTAAATATTTTTAAATTAGTTGAGTATTAATTAAATTTGCACAATTTATAAGTTGTTAAGGTGTAGAAATCAAATTGTATAAGTATTAGACGCTAAATTATAGATTAAAATTAATTAAAGGGACTAAAGAAGCAATTATGTTTTTGTTCCATTAAGTGGAGGGCATTAATGATGATTACACATATATATATATATATATGTTAACTTATTATATATTATATGTTATATTATATAATAATAAATATATATGTATATATGTTATAATATTAATAAAATAAAGTATAATAAAACAAAACAAAAAAAAAGAAAGAGAACATGCAAATTAAAAAGAAAAGAAAGAAAAAGAAAGTGGGAAAAGCAAAGGAGAAAGACGCACGACTATACAGACCTTAGGGTTCAAATTTAAAATTGATTAGTTAATTTAGTCCCTTTTCTTGTAATTTTTATATTTTTGGAATCTGGGTTTTTAATACTACTCGACCCATGTAGCAATTTTAGTATTGATTAAGATTTTAAATGTTGTTAATGTTGCATAGTTTTAGTATTAGGGATAAAATTGATAGATTTTTAAGCTAGAAATGAAAATAGATTAAATTGTAGAACAAATTGTAAATTTTGAGTAATAAGGACTAAATTGTGAAAATTTCAAAATTTTGGGGTCTAATTGAAAATAGGGAGCTAAATTTAGCTTAAAGTGAAATTGGTATAAATATAGGATTAAATGTGAAGAATAAAAATTAGTCTCAAATTAGGGACTAAATTGGAATTTAAGAAAATGTTGAGTAAAAATTGAAATATTCAATGTGGAATTGAATTGCGTTGTATTGATGTATTTTAATTGTTTTAATTCCATAGCTAGCGTCATACCGGAATCCTCGACTAAAAAGGGGAATGATAAAATCGACGTCAAATAGTTCAGAATCCACGGTTTGTATTTCTATAATCCGAACCTAGTTGTTAATTGTTGTGTTTTGATTTAATGCATATGGTAAGAGGTTGAGGTGAGTATTTTGACACTTTGATAGTGAATTGAAATTATAGCTGATTGAAATGGATTGAATTGGTATATACATTATGAATGTATTGATTATTTGAATTGAAATGAATATATGTGTAAATGTGATAATGTGTAAATATGAGAATTGGATATTTGTTGTATTTGAAAAGTGAAATGAAACCTTATTAACTATATTGGGCTAAGTCAGATATAGATGGCATGCCATAGGATAGGAAGAGTTCAGGGATTTCTTCAACTTTGAGTCGATGAGGCATTGGGTGCCAATTTGCTTTGGTTTAACCGATGAGACACTGGGTATCAATTTATATAGCATTGGGCGCAATTATTACTTTGGATTTATCCGATAAGGCACTAGATGCCAAACTAGTGTGTTGGTTGGATCCATGTATCCGTCCGAGTCCGAGTCCGAGTCGTGTTAATAGGGGTAAATAAATAATACAGTTTTATAATTGATATTGAAATGACATGATATGTGAAATGGAAATGAGATAATGGATTGAAAATGAAATGTGAACTATGTTGTGAACAAATGGAATATATTTGTTATGTACTCATGAATTGAATATGAAATGGATAATGCCATTGTTTAAATGAAATGTGGATTGATATGTGAAAAGCTATTCATATAGCAAGTGATGTGTATTGATATATTTGATAAACAAATCAAATATGATAGCATGTGACAATTGAATATGATATGAAATGATATGGTAATATGCATGAAATTGAAATAATGGTCTATGACAATTATAAGCTTAGACAATAGTATGTTCGTATAATTCAAATTATGCATTCTTGTATCATTATATCTTTAATTGTTCAGATTATAGAAATATCACTGAGTTTTACTCAGCGTACGATTTTATTTTCCATACGTAGGTTAGGTACTTCTCTTTTGATCACCGACTCAGTATCCAACAACAATACCGATCTCAAATGTGGTGATGTTTATCTTTTGTAATGGTATGTACCTAGGATGGATTTGGTTTTTAATGAATTTGGTATATGTGATGTAATTGAGTTTAAATATAATGTTGCTTTGGTATATATATAAAATTATGTTTGTGTTTGGAGCAATAATTTGGCATGTTGATTTGAACCAAGACTTGGTAGGTGTTGTGAATTTAAGTTTGATGTTTTAGGTAGATATAAGCTACGCCAAATTGATTGATTTTGGCATGCTTAAAACTTTGGTTTGAATGATGCATGGATGATATGTTTTGATGATATAACATGTGGTACCAATGAGGGTACATTGGTTAGGCATATTAGGTGATGAATTTGGTGTAATTTGATCATGTTTAATTGTGTTTTGAATAAGTTAAATGATTGGTAATTGAGTTAATTAGTGCCCAAGTAAGTAGGAAATGGTAAACTTGAGTTTTAAGGTACTTTTGGGTGCACACGGCCTAGCCACACGGGTGTGGTCACACACGGGCAACACACATGGGCGTGTGACCCAAGTTAGAGAGTAACACGGCCTGGCCACATGGGCGTGTGTCTTAGCTATGTGAGGTACACGGCCTAGCCACACGAGTGTGTGACCCTTACAATTGAAATTTTTCTAACTTTTTCCTAAAATTTTCAAATGTTCCCTATTTAGTCCTGAATCATTTCTAAAGTGATTTTAAGGCCTCGAGGGCTTGAATAAGGGATGGTATGCATGTTGAATGGTGGATTATGTTATGATTATTGAAATATTTTGAAATGAATGATTTAGGTTATGTTTACTCGGTAATGCTTCGAAACCCTATTCTGGCGATGAATACGGGTTAGGGGTGTTACATTAATTTTATCTATGTTCTCTATTTGTGTACAAGAAGTTTATCCATATAACGTGTTTAATATTTAACTATCAAATTAAATTAATTCAACAATTAATTTAATTCATATGACAAGTAAATACAATACCAAATTTATTTGGATTTTGTTGGTTTCAACTATAAGGTGTGACCCTATAGGCTCTTGTAACGCTGGTAGTAATACTAGAACATTTCTAACATTACAAAGCAATGAGTGACATCTAGAAATGGATCATTGCCACCCAAGTTAGAAGAAGTTGTGATTCGACATAACCTTTCTGTGATAATCTTTTCATGTACTATATCATTTTATCATTAATATCTAGATTGAACACAAGTCATGAAATAGTCACACTTGTATAGTCCAATATCATATTTCTTGATTTTCTGAGCAAACTACAATAAACAAATAAATGTGATATTTCATATCAACTTATTCGAGCATGACCATAGTCTCACTCCATTAAGAGGCCTAAGATATTGCTCCCATTATGTAGGAGGGATAAATCCTATCTTGATCAATCATATCCCACTACATTGATTGTGGCATATCCAACATCAGACTTTATAGTACAACCTGTTACGGTAGATGTTTTGACTGTATCAAAATATACGACTCATGATATTGGGACGATGATGATCTCAAGTCTTAGGATCATATACATAGTTATCACTATGAGTAATATTGTGACTATTGCATAATAATCCAAGAAACATACTCATAGCGGGTCAGTCCAATATGTTGTTCTCTAACACATACGCATGTATTGATTTTGACATCTCTATTTCAATGACAACTCTTTGTCATGAATCAACTATACATTAGTCTCAATGCATTATTGTTGTTTAAGCCCACAATAATACTTAACTAAGGACCTTTTAAGAATAATCATATTTTATTAGGACTTTATTACAATTCTGTTTATTTATATACATAGAAAAAGAAACTAAAATAATAATAACAATGCCTTATATTAATAAACAAGGTAAAATGAGCATGTGATTACAATCATCTCATGTTTGGTCTTTGGGCAGACACTAACAGTTAATTCCTATGGGAAACCTATAATAGCTTGCTTGACAAAGTCTATGTATCTGATTACTGTTTGACATATAATTGGTAAAATAAGGGTAGATAAGAGTAAGTAAGTGCTTGTTATGGTTAAGTATAGAGTGGTGGTTGTTATGCCGATTGGCATACTCTTAGGTTTGGCAAGATCTATGGTTTGACAGACTCTTTTGTTAAGTATACGCCATCCCAGATGCTTTGGTGAACTAGTCAAGTTCACAGTTGATTAGATTTGTTTATTATTTTAGTAAGGTAATCAGTTAGTTAAGTTGAGATTTAGTTAGAATGGAACTAATATACAGTAGATGAAAATATTTAAATTATGATAAGTGCACTTAATTACGAGAATCTAGAGTGTTAGTGGAATTATCTGATTCTTCCACTAAACATTGTCTCTGTGCTTAAGTATATAAGGATAACAGTGACTTCTTTGAAAACCTTTGAATCTTTTTTATTTTCTTCTTTCTTCTTGATTTTTTTGAACTCTTTGAAAACTTAAGTCTAGAAAACCTCTCTAAAGCTGGGTTGTAACACCCCGAATTTGGGCCTAGAAGTATTGGGCCTTGAGTGTGGGTCCGTAAAGAGGTTTTATATAGGTATTTAATTGTGCAATGAAATAACACAATTAAATGTTTGCTATTAGTGGTTAATGGCTTTGAGAAGTGTTGGAGAAATCTTGGGTTCAAACTTGGGCTTTAGCAAAAATTTTGGTATTAAGTGAAAAAAAAAACTTGGATGCTTGGATGAGGGTTTTTAAATTATTGTGTTAAATAAATGACACAAGGAAGCTTGTAGTCTAGTGGTTGTGGTGTCAATAAGGTTGTATGGGAGCCTGGGTTCAAGCCTTGGCTCTTACAATTTATTTTGTTTTTTTTAAAGGGAACCTGGACTTTGGCCTTTAGACCTTATAATTAATTGGGGATAAAATATAACACAAAAAGCCTTGTGGCTTAGTGGCAAGTAGCGTGTGGAGCATTTAAGGGGAGGCATAGGTTGAATCCCATGGCAAGCGAGAGCATTTATTTTGCTAACAGGCGACAAGAGTTGGTGTTGAATTTAAACTCTAATGTTGGAGGATCCCACATCGAAGCTAATATAAGAGTGGTTGTGAAGTGGCTTTAAATAGAGGAACCATGAGGAGAGTAAATGTACCTTTCTTGGTGATCCCTTCATTGTATGGCGTGCTCGTTTGGGTTGGGCGTCGGCTAAGAGTGCTCGGGCGTGGATTAACTCCAGTCTCCTATCGGTGTGTATTTATCACTACTCTTGTTGTTGGATGGCTACTTGGGCGCGATGGTAATGAAGGGCCATATGGGCCCAATGGGCCTCACGGCCCAATTGGATAAGTTGTTTGATTGTGTAGTAAATATTGGACTAGGCTAGGTGAATCGCATATCTGTGGCTAGGTTTGGGCTAAAAGGGCCACACGAGCGTGGGCCCATTTGGGCCGAGAATAGGCTTTAGGCCCATTCGTATTGTTATCCATGTTTAGAATACTTTAGTTTACCAATTCTTGAAATGCCCTCGACTTGTAAAATTACCAAAGTACTCCCGATTTGCGAATTACCGTTTTACCCTCGGTTTATAGAATTCTTGTTTTACCTCGATTTACAAAATTACTAAAATACCCTTGGTTTGTAGATTTACCAAAACACCCTTGTAGGATGAAATGACTAAAATACCCCTATTAGGTAAAGTGACAAAAGCCCTGTAGGGTAAAGTGACCGTGATACCCTGTATGGTAAAATGACGAATATGCCCTTATGTTCCGTATGGTGATGTGCTTAGGATTTACATATATTGCTATTGGATTAGTTAAGTTTGAGTGACGGTGGTGGTTATCGTAGGCGATTGATTTTGGAAGCGTTTCAACTTCAACCCATAATGTGTGTACTAACCTCTAAATAGCTTAGTTTAATATTTCTTTGAAAAGTCGAAAGCTTCATATTTTAGTGATTCGGAATTAATATTTAGATCTATTTTCTCGCACGTTTAAGTTGGATTCACAAAGGATATGGGGTAGGAAGGTATTTGGAACGTTCTTCAATGAGTAGATCTCTTGGTAAGTATTCAACCTTCTTTCCATTTGTATCTTGTGGTTTAAGAAAAGTGAAAACCCTCCGTCGACTAAGGCTAAAAGGGTTTTGGTGTTATTTGGTTTGTTGGTGCTAGTGAGGATTAAAGGCTACCGATCGAGGAGTGTGTGAAAAGCTTGGATCATCGGAGTGACTAAATCTAGTCATCAACTTCGCAAAGGTATGAACCCAAGGGCCATTGTGGATGGTGGCGAATGTGTAAGTGATGATAATAGGTAGTTTTCGATTTGGTTTAATAATAACATGGTCTAATCTATAAGTGGTTGATTATAGGAAAAATCGCATAGGAGATCTCGTCGAGGAATATCACAAATCGTGTGTAACGAACCCTTTCATAGCTTAAAGCGATAAAATGCGAAAAGTCAAATGCCAAATTCGGCATTTCGAGGACTTATGAGCAAGTTTAACGCTCACTAGTTAGTTAGAATCAATGAGACGTTGATCGAGAATGATGGAAACTGTAAGAATGTGATTTTTGGCGTTCTTGGTAAGTTGGGCCTCGAGGGGCCGAAGTGGGGCCCATTAGGCTTTCGGGCCCATTTGGGTAAAAATTGGTAGAAAATGAAAATCAGTTATATGGCATGATAAGACCGTTAAAACCGTTATGGAATATAGGCTAAATGGGCCTAGATGATGAATTGGCTAAGTAGGGCCCATTAGGGTTTTAGGCCCAATGACTCGATTTCGCTAAAAATGGGCCGTAATCACTGTTTGCACCCATGGATTGTTAGTAATCGTTAATGAACATGGAAACCCTAATTTTGGTAAAATTACGAGATTACCCTTATAATATGAAAATGACCGTTTGCCCCTAGGTAAAATGACCATTATACCCCTAGGGTTTATGTATGATTTTAATACATGGGATTTTGATAAATATGGTATGTATGATATGCACATGATATGTATGATATGCACATGATGTAATCATAATCGCATTGGGTTGGGTTTTATATGGATGGAGGAAGTGAAAAGGGCTTATGCCCTAGTTATCAAAAGGGCTTATGCCCGATTATCAAAAGGGCTTATGCCCCGATTATCAAAAGGCTTATGCCCGCTTATAAAAGGGCTTATGCCCCGATTATTGAAAGGGCTTTTGCCCGATTATTAAAAGAGGCTAGGCCTCGGTTATATGATAAAGCAACTATCTTTGCTAGTGGAGAGTTTAGCGGGGTGGGTCGAGTTAATCCCCACATGGTGTGTTGGTTGGTACGGTGGAGAGTAGCGGATGGTGGGTTGAGTAGTCTCCCCAAATGGGTTGCATTCTTTCATTGAAATTATATGTGACATTGAAATGGGCCTAAGGGCCATACCGTTTACAGTAAAGGCTTCGGCCCAGTAATATGAAATATGAAAAGGCTTCGGCCCAGTATTATGAAATATGAAATATGAAAAGGGCTACGGCCCAGTGCATGATTGAGATTGGATTTGGGCTTAGACCCAACAGGCCGTTATTGTTTTGGGCTCTGAAAGGGGCTTGTTGCACACTGAGTTTCCAAACTCACCCCCCTTTCCTTAACCTTGCAGGTGAGCCTTGATGTGGGGACTTGGGCGGAGGGATTGAGAGGCCACGGTGATCGCTTTTGGACCTTTAAATAGCGTTGGTTTTCATTTAATTTCCTTTAATTATTATTTATTTTTGGGTTGTAATAAGGCCATTTTTAACTTTTCTTTTATTTCTTCTCGAGATTATTTTATTCTTAATAACTTTAAAATTGGTTGATAATTATTCAATTGGGCTAGACTTAGGACGTGTTTTCAAAACGATAATTGTTTTTAAAATATCTCAACTCCACGATTAATTGATTTATCAAAGACGTTCACTTAAACAAATTTAAACTCGATATAACAAAGTGTGGCTATGGTTGTGGGCATGTCTAGGATTGGATCCAATCAAAGAGCTTGGTACTTAGCGACCTTCATGGCTCACCTCCACTATCTCGGATACCTACACGGTGCCTAGCTTACATACACTTTGTTAACTCAACAAAATATATGGTTTTTAAAACACTAAAACGGGACGTGGGTTTTCAACTCCAATGTGGCACGTCAGATTCGGCCATAACGTCTGGGCCGGGTTTGGGGTGTTACATTTAGTGGTATCAGAGCCTAGGTTGCAACAACTCGGCTGTGGATCGGGTCCAAAAATTTTTTTTCAAAATTTTATGCCAAAAGGGTATTTTTGGAAAAACCCGACTTTTGAAAACAAATTTTTGTTTAAAGGAGATAATCTCGAACTTGTTTTTTATGATTGAAAAATGGATTTCAAAAGTTTAAATCTTTTGAGTTCATCTTAAAACCGAGGAGGTGGCATCTTGAATCCCCAGCACCAAGTCTGTAAGTACTTTTTTCCTATCTTGTAATACACTGAAATAATCTTGTAGTTAGAATCGAGCCTTTTGATATGAAACGTAGATAGGGTAGAACTAAAACCCTAAAAGATTGAAACCGTGGTTAGGATATGATTCTATAAGAACAAAAACTTGAAAATACTCTCTCTGCATAAGACATATGAATAAATAGTAAAACTTTTGAGATCTTTGTAGTTATTTGATATGTGTCTTGGTAATGTAGAGTATTGATATGGATTTGAGGGTAAGCAAAGTCTGCCAACTTCGGGTAGCGGTAACTCGGAGCTTGGTACTGAGGCACTGGCCGAGATAGTAAGGAAAGTGGTAGAGAAAGTATTGGATACCAAAATTAAGGAAATTAGGGAAACGCTTCAAGTAGGGTGCTTGGAGTGTAAGAAAAGGAAGGATTCTAGTTCTTAGAAAATGTGAAACATGTTACGGCACGACCAAACTATCCAATCAAAAGATCGCAGCGGACGTCATCCGGTGAATGCCATAGGAAGACAGGAGCATGTCTTAGATGTGGGTCCAAGGAGCATCGAGCTCGGGATCGCCAAGTTTATTTTATTTAAATCTGTGTTATGAATTGTATGCGTGCTTGATAAATGTTTCTTTACTTTGGTAATTAGATGTTCTGGGTTGTACTAAGAATAATTTTTAATTAGAGTGCGTAGCGGAAGCATAGAGGTTTGACTTGAGTAATACGGTTAGTTGATAGTTGGAAATTTCGAGGATGAAATTTCTTTAAGGGGAATAGAATTGTAACACCCTGAATTTGGGCCTAGAAGTATTGGGCCTTGAGTGTGGGTCCGTAAAGAGGTTTTATATAGGTATTTAATTGTGCAATGAAATAACACAATTAAATGTTTGCTATTAGTGGTTAATGGCTTTGAGAAATGTTGGAGAAATCTTGGGTTCAAACTTGGGCTTTAGCAAAATTTTGGTATTAAGTGAAAAAAAACTTGGATGCTTGGATGAGGGTTTTAAATTATTGTGTTAAATAAATGACACAAGGAAGCTTGTAGTCTAGTGGTTGTGGTGTCATTAAGGTTGTATGGGAGCTGGGTTCAAGCCTTGGCTCTTGCAATTTATTTTGTTTTTTTTAGGGAACCGGACTTTGGCCTTTAGACCTTATAATTAATTGGGGATAAAATATAACACAAAAAGCCTTGTGGCTTAGTGGCAAGTAGCGTGTGGAGCATTTAAGGGAGGCATAGGTTGAATCCCATGGCAAGCAGAGCATTTATTTTGCTAACAGGGGCGACAAGAGTTGGTGTTGAATTTAAACTCTAATGTTGGAGGATCCCACATCGAAAGCTAATATAAGAGTGGTTGTGAAGTGGCTTTAAATAGAGGAACCATGAGGAGAGTAAATGTACCTTTCTTGGCTGATCCCTTTCGCTGTATGGCGTGCTCGTTTGGGTTGGGCGTCGGCTAAGAGTGCTCGGAGCGTGGATTAACTCCAGTCTCCTATCAGGTGTGTATTTATCACTACTCTTGTTGTTGGATGGCTACTTCGGGCCGCGATGGGCTGAAAGGGTCATGTGGGCCCAATGGGCCTACGGGCCCAATTGGATAAGTTGTTTGATTGTGTAGTAAATATTGGACTAGGCTAGGTGAATCGCATATCTGTGGCTAGGTTTGGGCTAAAAGGGCCACACGAGCGTGTGGGCCCATTTGGGCCGAGAATAGGCTTTAGGCCCATTCGTATTGTTATCCATGTTTAGAATACTTTAGTTTACCAATTACTGAAATGCCCTCGACTTGTAAAATTACCAAAGTACTCCCGATTTACAGAATTACCGTTTTACCCTCAGTTTATAGAATTACTGTTTTACCCTCGATTTACAAAATTACTAAAATACCCTTGGTTTGTAGATTTACCAAAACACCCTTGTAGGATGAAATGACTAAAATACCCCTATTAGGTAAAGTGACCGTAAAGCCCCTGTAGGGTAAAGTGACCGTGATACCCCTGTATGGTAAAATGACGAATATGCCCTTATGTTCCGTATGATTGATGTGCTTAGGATTTACATATATTGATATTAGATTAGTTAAGTTTGAGTGACAGGTGGTGGTTATCGTAGGCGATTGATTTTGGAAACGTTTCAACTTCAACCCATAACAGTGTGTACTAACCTTCTAAATAGCTTAGTTTAATATTTCTTTGAAGTCGAAAGCTTCATATTTTAGTGATTCGGAATTAATATTTAGATCTATTTTCACGCATGTTTAAGTTGGATTCACAAAGGATATGGGGTAGGAAGGTATTTGGAACGTTCTTCAATGAGTAGATCTCTTGGTAAGTATTGAACCTTCTTTCCATTTGTATCTTGTGGTTTAAGAAAAGTGAAAACCCTCTCGTCGACTAAGGCTAAAAGGGTTTTGGTGTTATTTGGTTTGTTGGTGCTAGTGAGGATTAAAGGCTACCGATTGAGGAGTGTGAAAAGCTTGGATCATCGGAGTGACTAAATCTAGTCATCAACTTGGCAAAAGGTATGAACCCAAGGGCCATTGTGGATGGTGGCGAATGTGTAAGTGATGATAATAGGTAGTTTTCGATTTGGTTTAATAATAACATGGTCTAATCTATAAGTGGTTGATTATAGGAAAAATCGCATAGGAGATCTCGTCGAGGAATATCACAAATCGTGTGTAACGAACCCTTTCATAGCTTAAAGCGATAAAATGTTGAAAAGCGAAATGCCAAATTCGGCATTTCCGGACTTGTGAGCAAGCTGACGCTCACTAGTTAGTTAGAATCGATGAGACGGTGATCGAGAACGATGGAAACAGTAAGAATGTGATTTTGGCGTTCTTGGTAAGTTGGGCCTCGAGGGGTCAAGTGGGGCCCATTGGGCTTTCGGGCCCATTTGGGTAAAAATTGGTAGAAAATGAAAATCTGTTATATGGCATGATAAGACTGTTAAAACCGTTATGGAATATAGGCTAAATGGGCCTAGATGACAGAATTGGCTAAGTAGGGCCCATTAGGGGTTTTAGGCCCAATGACTCGATTTCGCTAAAAATGGGCCAGAATCACTGTTTGCACCCATGGATTGTTAGTAATCGTTAATGAACATGGAAACCCTAATTTTTGGTAAAATTACGAGATTACCCTTATAATATGAAAATGACCGTTTTGCCCCTAGGTAAAAATGACCATTATACCCCTAGGGTTTATGTATGATTTTAATACATGGGATTTTGATAAATATGGTATGTATGATATGCACATGAAATGTATGATATGCACATGATATGTATGATATGCACATGATGTAATCATAACGCATTGGGTTGGGTTTTTATATGGATGGAGGAAGTGAAAAGGGCTTATGCCCCGATTATCAAAAGGGCTAATGCCCGATTATCAAAAGGGCTTATGCCCGATTATCAAAAGGGCTTATGCCCCGATTATAAAAGGGCTTATGCCCCGATTATTGAAAGGGCTTTTGCCCCGATTATTAAAAGAGGCTAGGCCTCGGTTATATGATAAAGCAACTATCTTTGCCAATGGAGAGTTTGGCGGGGTGGGTCGAGTTAATCCCACATGGTGTGTTGGTTGGTACGGGTGGAGAGTAGCGGATGGTGGGTTGAGTAGTCTCCCAAATGGGTTGCATTCTTTCATTGAAATTATATGTGACATTGAAATGGGCCTAAGGGCCATACTGTTTCTGATAAAAAAGGCTTGACCTAGTAATATGAAATATGAAAAGGCTTCGGCCCAGTAATATGAAATATGAAAAGGCTTCGGCCCAATATTATGAAATATGAAATATGAAAAGGGCTACGGCCCAGTGCATGATTGAGATTGGATTTGGGCTTAGACCCAACAAGCCGTTATTGTTTTGGGCTCTGAAAGGGCTTGTTGCACATCGAGTTTCCAAACTCACCCCTTTCCTTAACCTTCAGGTGAGCCTTGATGTGGGACTTGGGCGGAGGGATTCAGAGTGGCCACGGTGATCGCTTTGGACCTTTAAATAAGCGTTGGTTTTCATTTAATTTCCTTTAATTATTATTTATTTTGGGTTGTAATAAGGCCATTTTAACTTTTCTTTTATTTCTTCTCGAGATTATTTTATTCTTAATAACTTTAAAATTGGTTGATAATTATTCAATTGGGCTAGACTTAGGATGTGTTTTCAAAACGATAATTGTTTTTAAAATATCTCAACGCCACGATTAATTGATTTATCAAAGACGTTCACTTAAACAAATTTAAACTCGATATAACAAAGTGTGGCTATGGTTGTGGGCATGTCTAGGATTGGATCCAATCAAAGAGCTTGGTACTTAAGCAGCCTTCATGGCTCACCTCCTCTATCTCGAATACCTACCTGGTGCCTAGCTTACATACACTTTGTTAACTCAACAAAATATATGGTTTTTAAAACACTAAAACGGAACGTGGGTTTTCAACTCCAATGTGGCACGTCAGATTCGGCCATAACGTCTGGGCCGGGTTTGGGGTGTTACATGGGTTCACTGTATTCAACTAACTTATATGTTCGTACTAGCTTACTGGTAATTACTGATGAACCTTAGGTTATCCTTAGATTTATTTACTTGTTTTGAGTTCTGCATGTATAAATATTAGAATGGTGTGTAAGGAAGGAAACTTCCTGATTTTGGATTAAGTGTTAATGATTCTTGTATGCATAGGTAAATTTGATAGATCTGTAATCTGATAACTCTCAGGATTAGATGCATGTTTTGTATGCATGGTTAAGAATATATATGAATAAGACCATACGTTTTGTAACTGACTCTGAAATTTGGGTACGTGGTTGGCATGAAAATAAAATTTTTGAGTTATGTTGATTTGACGTATAGTATTCACCTATGTGGTACACCATTGACGTAGTTATGTTGATTTGACATATAGTATTCACCTATGTGGTACACCATTGACGTACTAAGTCTGTCTAAGTTCTGTATATGCTATTGGGTGTACTCTATGTTAATGTGTGAATTCCATTTTAAAGGTTCAGTTGTGCAGTTGGCATTCATATTGAAGATCTCTTTGGAAGTCACTAAGTTCATACGAACTTACTCTAGTACCTTTTCTTTCACATGCTTGCTGATTGAAGGAAGGCTTTTTTGAAGGACTAAGCCAGAGCATTGTTGTTCCTGTGAGATAACTATTTTGATAGTACTATGCATGACACATGGGAGGTGACACCTAGTGTATTTTAAGGAGAAAAGGTACAAATAACTTTTGTTTGTTAAGACATTTTTTTATGAAATCTTAGTGAAATTTCATGATTTGGATATTAAGTATTATATGTTGTTTAATAAAATTACTATACTTGAGTTTATATGCCATAAGATTTAAACATTATATTTAATCCAACAATGGTTTAATTCAAACATTGAAGTTTTATAAAGCTTTTGCTAGAACTGGTTTTGAATTTAAGATGATTTCTAAGTAGTGACACGTCATCTTGGATCTTTCTAAAGCATCGAGTTTCGCGTGTTACAAAACCTATATTCCTCTAATAATTAACCCCACATCCACTCGTTAATCTTCTTAGAGACTTAGCCTCTCATGCATCTAGATGCCATAACTCTTAGATTTAATTTAAACATGCAAAAAACACAAATAAATTAAAATAAGAGAAAGGTAAGAAATTGCTCAATTGATTGAATTAGATGTGCTCGAAAAGCCTTAGGTTCAAACCAAACCTAGTTGAAAAGAACTAAAATATTTTGAAATGGAAAATCAAATGAATTAAAATCTAAATCTACTAACTACGGCCTAAAAGTGTGTTTACATATTGGAAATAACCTTTCTATTTATTATGATGTTTAGTAGCCATAATTAGGCCTATTACAAGCCCTGATCCTAAAAAAGATTGATTGCATGGATGCTTTTAGCCTTGTCGAGTCTTATACCGCATGTTCAGACTTGTGTTGTGATTGTAACACCCCAAACCCGGCCTAGACGTTATGGCTGAATCTAGCGATGTCACATGGAATGGGGTTTGAAATCGAGATTGACAAGTTAAAACTGTTCCAGGTAATAAGCTTTTATTTAATTTGGAAAAACGTGAACTAGCTAATTTGCCTTAAAACATGTCTTTTAAGTAGAAGCTTTTGAAACCAATTATTTTACGAAACTGAAAATCTTAGTTTTTAGAAAAAACTGTGTTTTGTTGAGTTGCAGTTTAAGAATCCATAAAAATAGTATAAAATCCCAATTTAAACCAAGCAGTCCAAAGTCCCAACATTACAATAATACATACCCAAAGATAATTTAAAATCAAAAGCTATAATAAAGCAGTTAAGTAGTGGTGGTCACCGTCGAGCCTTCCGCTGCACCGATCCGCTTAAGCTGGGGATTACCTGTACAAATTAAATAGAAAAATGGGTGAGTTTTCGCAAACTCAACATGTAATCCCTATAGAAAACATACATACAAATACACATCAGAAAATAATCAATTACAGTCTGGGGCATGAGCCCATTATAGATTCAGTTTGGGCCTTGGCCTATTTGGATACAGTCTCAGATATAATTTAGGGCCTTGACCCATCTCAGATACAATATGTAATAGCAGAAAATCAGAATACTAC
Source organism: Gossypium arboreum (assembly GCF_025698485.1). NCBI lineage: Eukaryota > Viridiplantae > Streptophyta > Magnoliopsida > Malvales > Malvaceae > Gossypium > Gossypium arboreum. The sequence continues at coordinate 58,162,243 of NC_069079.1, forward strand.
CCACCAGCCTCTACACACCATCTCCATCCATCCCTGCACACAATGTGGGGATTAAATCAACCCACCCATCCCTACACACCATGTTGTACCGAAATGCAGCACATAATCAGAAATATGCGACAGAGTTGCCAGATAACAGGCTTAATAGCCTTTCAGACACTTCCTCCAGATAACAATAACCCACCCTGATGCAATGCAACATACAAAAGATGTCATGCTATTATGCAATTACAGTACATACATTCAGATATCATAATTCATGCTAGGTTCAGAAATCAGATAGACAGATCGCTCATATAGGGGTCTAAGTAGGGCTTACCGACCCTTCAGTAGGTCCACAGTTGACTTCGGCGACCTGTGCAACCTTAGAAAACTTTCAAAAAAATGGGCTCACATATTCACACGAACCAAATTGGCCTTGGCCATGTGATTCATTTTTAATGTAACCCATGCTAGCTAAATATGCATATATGTTTTCACTATTTACTTATATGTTCATTCAAAGCTATCTACTTGAGCCATTGTCACTAAATTATTTATATCTTGAGCTACAGAATTCCAAATTAAGATCCGCTTGATGTTTTTGAAACTAGACTCAAATAACTTTCTACTATAAAATTTTCAGAATTATAGTTTATCAAATAAGTACAGTAAAATCTTCAAATTTGTCCCTATTCTACTGTTTGACCGCTTCAACCTCTCCTTACTAAAAATTATTTATCTCTTAGTACAAAATTTGGATGATATTTCTATTTGTTTATCTTGAAAATATACTTATTCAGGATTTAGATATATAAATTTAAGCCCCTAATTATTTTTTTACAATTTTTTATGATTGTTTAAAGTCATAACAGGGGAACCTGAAATCATTCTGACCTTGTCTCACAAAATTTATTATATCTCATAATTTACAATTCCATTGTTTAGAATCTTTGTTCCATGAAAAACTAGACTCACTAAACTTTAATTTTATATTTCATTCAACCTCTAACTCAATTTCTGCTATTTTTTTATGATTTTTCAAAATTAGACTACTATTGCTGTCCAAAACTATTTTAGTGCAAAACGTTGTTTTCCAAGTTTATAACACCTTTACTTCCTTTCTCTACAATTTTTCGCATCATTTTCTCTTATTTCTCGATAGCACGCAATTTCTACTTTTCGCTAAATCCCGTTTTCTGTATTTCAGGTACACACCTGGTATCGATTCGTTGTGCAAAGTAACCCGAGCCTTCAAAAACCTATATTTGACCAATATATCCCTTAATTAATCACTTGATTAGTTAATCAAACCAAATATCCCCAACATGAAACTCGAGAAACTAAACCAACGATGACTTAAAAACTTACCATGACAAATCTGATAACCAGTCGTCTCTACACACTGGAATATCCGCTTAAAACCTTTGAATAGCACCAAAACGAGAGTAAAATGAACCCTTTGTTAATTGCCTAATAGAAATACATTAACTAAGGAGAAAAATTCCACTTACCAAAATAGATGAAGTTGAAAGTTGTACCCAAAGAGATGAACCGATCAAGAAAACGAAAAGAGAGGGGAAAGAGAAGAAACAAGATTCGGCCAGAGGGAAACAAAAACCAAAAGTGAACAAGAAGGGAGAAGAAACGGTAGAGAAACAAAAGTCTAGCGTCAAAAAATTTGTTGGGAAAAAAGAAAATAGAAAACTGATAAGAAGAAAATCTTATTTTGATAACTTCTCCCCAATTATCTCCTAAAAACACTCCCTATTAACCCACTAAAACACAACTACTCATCAGTCCAGTTTAATTTGAACTCCACCACGCCACTTGCATCAAACAAAAATTAATTCCCCTACTTGTTTAGGGACTCGAACACAAGACCTCCTACACACTAACACTCCGCTTAACCACAAATCAACAGGCCTATTCTGATATATTTTTACCAACAATCAAATAAAAGCCTATTGAACAAGAGTAAAGCCTAATTCATTCAAAATACCAAAATTTTCCCAAGTGAAGGCTTCAACTTAGGACCTCATACACACACTAAGAACACTTAACCACTGAAGCAGACAGATATTTGTGTCATATTTTCACAATAATGAAATTATAAATTTTGGGGCGTTACAGTGATCTACTGTAATTTGATATGACAAATTACGCTTTACCATTGACGTTGTCCAAGAAAGATTCTATTTGGGTGATTGTCGATCGATTGACGAAATCTGCTCTTTTTTTACCTCTGCGCACTGATTGCAGAAGTTGGTGAGGTTGTACATTGCTGAGACTGTGAGACTTCATGGGGTACCAGTGTCTCTCATTTTGGATAGAGATCCTCGTTTTACGTCACGATTTTCGAAAAATTTGCATGAGATACTCGACACAAGATTAAATTTCAGTACTGCTTATCATCCATAATTTGTTAGACAGTCTGAGAGGGTTATTTAGATTCTCGAGGATATGTTGCGAGGTTGTGTAATGAAATTCTGAGGAAATTCAGAAGAGCTTTTACCACTTGCAGAAATTGCTTAAAATAATAGTTTTTAGTTGAGCCTTCAGCTGGCTCCGTATGAGGCACTGTATGGGGCGCAAGTGTAGTACACCTTTGTGTTGGACGAATTTGGGAGAAAAGAAAGTGTTGATACCAGATTTAGTTGAAGAGACTGAGAACAACGTGAAGATTATTCGGGATCGATTGAAAGTTGCATCAGATCGACAGAAGTCCTACTCTGACTTGAAGAGAACAAACATTGAGTATAATGTGGGTGATAAAGTCTTTCTTAAGGTTTCACCTTGGAAGAAGGTATTGAGATTTAGTCGTAAGGGGAAGTTGAGTCCAAGATTCATTGGACCTTACCACATTATTAAGAGGACTAGACCAGTGGCTTATCAGTTTGAGTTACCTACAGATTTGGACCGTATTCAGAATGTGTTTTATGTGTCCATGTTGTGACATTATAGATCCGACCCTTCTCATGTGATTCTAGTAGAGGATTTTAAGGTCCAGTCTAATTTGACATTTGAGGAGGAACCACTACAGATAACTGATCGTGATGTTAAAGTTTTAGGAAGGAAGCAAGTTCTACTTCTGAAAGTGTTATGGAGAAATCATGATTCAAGTGAGGCAACTTGGGAACTTGAAAATGCGATGCGACAACAATATCCTCACCTATTTCCATTAGGTAATTTTGAGGACAAAATTTCATTTAAGGAGGGAGAGTTGTCACATCCTGTTTTTCTAATTAATTTAATTTAATAAAAAGGGTGAATCTACTAGCTCTTATGTCTTAATATTATTTGCGCATTATTGAAAACAAGGAAGTGTTTTGGCTTAGTGGTAAGAAGCTCTTTAGCTATCTATGAGGTCTCTAGTTCAAACCCCTTTTTTCCCACCTTGTTTTACTCATTTGCCAAATGCTTTTCTCTTACCATAAGCTTAAAGTGCATTGAACCTGGTCCTGGTTGGCTAAGCTACACCACCCTTTGTGTCGTCCATCACCCTCATTTGCACCCTAGTCTTAATTTTTTTCATTTCCTACCTCTCATTTTTCTCTTTTTTTGGCCACCACAACCACCACCCTCTTCTTTCCACCATCATGAACTTTTTGCACCACCACCTCACCACTGTCCACAACTAACATTTCTTCACTTTTCCTTCCCATTTCTCCTCCCCTCTTCCACCGTGCACTGCCGTGTCCATCACCATAACCACCGTGGGTCACCTTCTCCTCCAACAATTTTCTTCTCTTCTCTCTTTTTCTCCTATCTTTTAATTAAAAATGACCGTTACACCACCATCAGACAACCACATTCCCCATAGTTGGACCACTGCCGAGCTACAGCTGTCAAACCATCATCGTCGCTAGTGACCGATTTCTTCCATTTTATTTATCTTTCTTTTGTTGATTACTTTAGTGACTAAAAAACCTATTTTATTTTATTTTATTATTTTAGATTATTCAACTGTTGATTTCGCTCCATTTTCGTTCCTTCGATCATCTTGTAACGAAACAAGTGTAAGTGAAGTTTGTGATTGAAAATCCTTCATTTTAAGATTTTGAGACATGGATGAATGGTTTAGGGCCTAAATAATTAGTATTTTATTTTAATTATTTCAAAAATCATTAGTACTAATACGATATTGTGTTATCATGAAGGATTGAATATCAATGCTTTAAGAAATAAATAGTGAAACATTAAGAGAGTGACGAATCCAAGCATTCGAATTGAGGGTAAGTGTTGGTGAGATTTTCACATTAGATCACGTATTAAAAGCTAAGTTATTAGAATAGATCATGACTAAAATGGGTTAATCGTGCGTTTAGATTTGTGATCAAGGCTAGACTTAAATGAAACTTTTACAAGGGAGCAAATGGTTTAGATCTACATTAAGGTGTGAGATTTAACTCTCATTTTAAGTGAAGTTTAATAATACTATTTAATTAAAATGTTAATTAATTAATTAATTAATGTGTGAGTACCTTAAGTACTCGTGTGGAGTTGAAATACTAAATCGAAGAGGAAACCAAGTAAGCGACCTAAACTATTAACTGCTGTGAAAGTCCATGATTTGTGATATGTGATGTATGTAATGCTGATCTCAACTCTATGTTATGTGATTTATGGCTAGATTAATATATGATGATCTAAACATGTGATATATGTGTATATGTATGTGAAGATCCATGTAATATAAATATGTATATTAAAGCATGCTAAAGTGAAAGCTATATTATATGTGAAAATGTGAGCATGATACATGCATATGTGTAAAAACTGAGAAATATGAGTTATGAGCATGAATATGTGAAAAATGGGAAAAGTGAAACATATGTGTTTAAATGGCCATATCACATGCATGGGTTGGGATTGTGAAAGGAGGAAGCTATGTGGCAGTTTAACTGTAATTATGTGGTTGTTATCGGTAATTATGTGATGGTTTATCCACGATGTGCTATGTGACCATTCATCGGTATCTATGTGGTGGCTTGTCCACAAACTGGTGTGTTATTGGATGGACGAGTTCTGGGGAACTCAATATTGGTCTGAAGCGGAGATGGGTAGGAAGTCCTATTTTTGTGCATTGTTCATAAGCATGCCATGTTTGATTCAATAAATGAGATAATATGTGATTTCTGCGAAAAAAATGCGTTGTGGTATTTTTTTGTGTTATATTTTAAAATAAGTGTTTATTTTGATCTCACACTGAGCCTTTCAAAGCTCATCCATTGTATTCATGTGTCTCAAGTAATCCTCATTCTTAAGGCTCGAATTTGAATCTTTAGAGGGGCTATCGGTATAATATGTTTTTGTGATTATGGATTTTTGATATGGTTTGGTGTTTTATGGATTTTTTAAATTTCTTTTGGACTTTCTGTATGGACTTTAAATTGGGTGTTTAAATGGTTTTGGGACTTTAATTTTTTTTATATTATGAGCTGTGGTATGGAAATTATTTTGATATAATAAGGTATTATGCATGTATTGTTTTTACAAGATTTTTATATGTTCAAAGAAATATTTTAGTGATTACTAGCCGTTGCAAATATGAGTTTTAAAAACTAAGTTATATTTCAAATAAATTTTTAACTATAAAAGAACACATGAATCTATAACGAAAAGTACAAGATGCTTTACAAAATCAAATGATTTCAAAGACATGTGATTTTATTTTAAAATCACTTTGGCTATTTTCAAGGTCCATGTAATTGCTCAGATTGGCCATAGCGTCTAGACCCATTTTTAGGGGTTACAAAGACCACTCATTTCAAGACTGGTGATGATATCGCGATACCAAGCTCTCAGTATCGTGATAGCACTTTCATTAGGAGACAAAAAATGACACCAAGGGCAATGTTTGTCTAAACGAAGCACCGATGTAATAGCATAAATTAGGGCCTAGCAGAATAGTGGTTTCGAGACCAAAAATCTAAATTAGAAATAATTATTTTATAATTATTGTAAGGTCTATGATATGTTTATATGATTGTGTAAAATTTTCATGAAGAAATTATATGTGAGAAGTGTTTAATTTGGCTTTAAGGACTAAATCACGTAAAGTGAAAAAGTTGCATTCTAATAGCTAAAGGTATTAAATAGCTGTAGAATTTTTAGTGGAAGCCTTTATGTGGAAATTAGCCCATTAATAAGTTAGTGGAAGATATTTGTTTGGTATTATTGAAATTAGTTAGAAATTAAAAGGGTAAATGGGTAATTAAGTTTAAAAGGTATAATAAGACAAAAATGCAAAAAGCTATCATCTTTTTTTATTTCTCTTTCTTCTCCATTGATTTTTACCCAAGGAAATGGCCATGGAAGCTTGAAAATTTCAGTAACTTCTAACCCTCACAAGTAAGTATTTTGATGGTCATTTTTGATGGTTTTTGTATTTTTGGAACCCTTGTAGCTTAATTTAGCTAATAAAGAGACTATTTTGCAAAATGATTGAAAGTCTAGGGTTTTTCCATGAGAATATTCATGTAGTTTGCTGCATTTTTATGGAAGAAAATGAATCTTGGTTGTTAAATAAACAACTTTTGTTAAGTGATTTTCATGAAAACACCTAAAATGGACCATTTTGTACAAGTGGTAAAATAGATGGTAAAGGTGTGAAATAATGAAATATGTGGGTTGTTGTAAGTAAGATAAATATTCGGCTAGGCTTGGATTGGGATAACATTGAATGATTTTTTTTCGAGTCTAGGGACTAATTTGCAAATAAGTGAAAGTTTAAGGCAAAATGGTAATTTTTGCAAAATATGATTTTTGGGTCAATTTGAATATTGTGAGTAATAAATAAGCTATATTTGAAATGTTAGATCAAGAAAATCGAGATTCGGGCTTAAATCGAGAAAGTACGTGGTTAAGGACAAAAAGGGAATAATTAGTTGTTTTTGCATTCGAGGTAAGTTCGTGTGATAATAATAATGCAATGTCTTATTTGAATTGAAATGCCTAATTTTTATTATATAATTTGCATGATTTGTTACGGACATACTCGACGAGGAATCAACAAACGATTCGTATGATAAAATTGGTAAGACAATAATGTTACTGTGATTTGTGATTGCAATCTAAATTGATATGAAAATGCGGATACATTGAATTATATGTTTGTGGTACTATGTACGTGATGGTGTTACGCTTCACGAAATTATATTGTAAGCTATGTATATGCAATGACCTAAAACATATGTCTATGATGTTTGATGACATTGTAATGAATGGTAACTTGGTGTTAAAAAGTGATATTACATGGAATATGTATGACGAGATTTGTTGTGGTAAAACTCCTGGTTGAACCTTAGGAATAGATTGGATATCCATGCCAAGACATTTGGTTGATATGTGTGCTAGCATAAGACCATGTCTGGGACATGGCACCGGTGTTGATATGTGTGCTATTGTAAGACCATGTTTGGGACATGGCATCGGCCACATTATGAGAGCCAGCGTAAGACCATGTCTGGGACATGGCATCGACGTTGATATGTGTGCTAGTGTAAGACCATGTCTGGGACATGGCCTCGGCCACATTATGAGAGCCAGTGTAAGACCATGTCTGGGATATGGCATCGGCCTCAATATGTGAGCCAGTGTAAGACCATGTTTGGAACATGGCATCAACATTGTTATATGTGTTAGTGTAAGACCATGTCTAGGACATGCCATCAGCACCGATGTATGAGAGCTAGTGTAAGACCATGTCCGGGACATGGCATCGACATTTTACCCTTTTGTATGAGGCTTATCAGGTATCCTTTAGTATTCCAACTAGTTCAATGGGTGATTTAAAGATTGTGTCATGATTGAGAAAAGTTATGATGATGTTGCAAGTGGTACGGGTATGTGTGCAAAACTCATGAGAAATGATCTCGGTTTATGATGCATCTTTGGTAAGGATGCAAATAAGTAAGTCATCCCCATGAGAATGATTTTGTGATGACCTTGTGATTATGGGTCTATCTTATGATGCATAAATATGTATTTTTACCATGAAGGTTGAAATGATTTGTAAAGGTGTTATAAACTTAGTTATCATTATTCTAAACTAAAACAGTTTTGGACAGCAGCAGTAGTCCGACTTCGAAAATATACCAAAAATTTTGAAAATTGAGTAGAGGTTGAATAAAATATTAAATTAAAGCTTATCGAGTCTAGTTTCACATAGTAGAAACGGTGTAAGCAAAAGAATTTCATGTTATGAGATATTTGGATTTCTGTGAGACAAGGCTAGAGTGATTTCGGGTTCCCTTGTCTTAACTTTGTAAATTCATTAAAAATTGTATGAAATTAATTATGGGTTAAAATTCATATGAATAAATCCTTAATGAGTCTATTTTCAAGAGTGATATATGGGAACATTATCCGAATTTTGTATTCTGAGATAATTAATTTTTAGTGAAGAAGGGTTGAAACTATCAAACAGCAGAATAGGGGAGATTTTAAAAAATAAAGTGTACTTATTGGCTAGAAAAAAAATTCTTAAAATTTTATGGTAAGAAGATATGTGACTCTAGTTTCATGGAAAATTATTGGATCTTAATTTTGAGTTCCGTAGCTCAAGATATAAATAATTTAGTGAATGTGACTTTAGTAGACAACTTGAGATAAATAGGAGTAAATAGTAGAGTTTTGTGCAATTATGATTGTATTAACTTGTGAACATGTTGTGAGAATTGTTAAAAACATGTTAATAAACTGATTATTATTTTCATATGGACTTACTAAGCTATATAGCTTACCCCTTTCCTTTCCTTTCTCTCATAGTGTCACATATGCTAGTTCGGGTTGGAGATCGTCGGAGATTCTATCACACTATCCAGCTATTGAAGGGTATAAATGATTTCAAGCACTTTAAGTCTATGGCATGTATAGGAACTTAGTCAATTTGACATGTGTCATTTGATTTTTCCAAATGTATTGGCTCATAATGGGAATATGCTTCGTTTTGTATATGGCCATGTGATGTGGCTCATATTGGTTATTGGGTTGTAAACCTATCCAATATGCATGCATGTGCTAAAAGGTTTCATAGGGTGTGGTTATGTGTGTTTGGTATGGATGAATTGTGAATGTGTCCTAGATTACTTGATGGTTTAGAAGTGACTAAATTGGTCTATGGATAGACCTTAGCATAAGTATGAAGTGTAAGAATGTGTTAACGATAATTATGGCATGAAGTTGATAAGTTTAAACTAGGTAAAGTATGGTGCCTTATGCATGAATAAATCAATATGAAATTGCCTCGAAAAGTTCCATTGAAGTCATGTATAAGTAAGTGCTAACGAGGTTCCAAGTGGCTTGGTAAATAGCCATTTTCTGGGCCACATGAGAAGAGACACGGCCGTGTGTCTCATCCGTGTAGAGGACACGGTCTAGAATACGGGCATGTGACTTGGTCGTGTGACCCTATATCGTTGCTAACGACATAAATAGAGAGTTACACGGGTGGAGGACACGGGCGTGTCCTAAGCTACATGGGCTTGTGTGATCACACGGCCTGCCCACACTGGCGTGTGACTCTCCAAAATATGAAAATTTTCTAAGTGTTGTAAAAAGTTTGTAAGTTCTCAGTTTAGTCCCAAACCACCCCCGATGTATGTTTTAGGCCTCGTAAGCCCATATAAGGGATATTATGAATATGAATGAATGTTTTTAATTTGAACGAAATTCTATGGCCTGGTTTTACATAGTTGTGTACGTTTAAGTCCAGTAATGCCTCGTACCCTGTCTCGGCCTTGGATTCGGGTAAGAGGTGTTACAACTGATTAGAAGAGACTCGTTCAAGGGCATCTCAATCACAATTTTGGGTCAGAAATTCTACTAAAATTAGCAAAAATTGGTTGAGGAGAGAAAAAGGCATAGTAAGAGAAGTTTTAGCTTTTAGTTCTTAGGTTTTCTCTTAGTTTTCTTCTACTTTTCTAGGGTTTTTATTTTTCATCATCTTCCGTAGTTGTAGAAGTTGTTTTTTTTGCATTTTTCTTCTTATTCTTGTTGCTTCCATAGTTAGTTAAGTTAGTTAATATTGTATCTTAGGTTTATTTGCACTTTTAGCCCTATTTGCACTTTTAGCCCATCTCTTTTACTTGTAATGACATTTTACTCTTTTTTTAATGATATTTCAGTTTCTTTTACTTTCAGCTTTTAAAAACCTTACCTTTAGTGTTCATTGCACTTTAATTTGCTACTAGTATATCATATTCATCTTTTCTTCAAGTTTTATAGCTTAAAAATCCAAACTTTATAGTATACATGAGGCTTTCTATTGCCGAAGCATAAGGAACCTTTATCACGTTTTCTTTTTTTTTTTGTGAATAAAATAAACAAAGATTACATCAATTGATCAAAAACACCCTTCGCTTTATCTTGGTTTAGAACTTCTAAGGCAACATGAGGGACTTCATCATAAACCTGTAAGCTTGTCCTCCCATCTAAACTCAACTTAGCCAAATAGTCAGCAACTCAATTATCTTTATTGGGAACATGTTGAATTATCTTAAGCACTCTAATGCCCGACTTCACCAATAAATTATCTTGTAGGGTGTGAACTACCTCTAAATTACCAATATGAATCATAACTATATTAAATCCTTTACTAAGTAAAATAAGCATGCCATCCAAAATACCCCATAGTTCAGCATCAAAGGCCGTGCATTTCCTATGATAATGGTTATATCCCAAGATCTAATCCTTATTTTGATCTAGCAATACTCCACCAACAGATGCAACTCCACACTCTCTATCCATCGCACCATCAGTGAACAAGTGCACCCAATTTCCTGGCAAGATGAATAGCCAAGCTACCATTATGAGCTTCATGCAAAATCTTTCGAACTAGCTCTGAATTCCTCGGTACACAAATTCTGCCTCTAAAAAGTAAACAAACATCAGATCAAATTTGAAAATCTAAATCAGGAGTGACTCACTCTATTTCCGTTTAGCTAGCAACACATCATCATATTTCTAAGCCTTACAAATTTATCTTAAAAATGTCTGTCAAGCTTTCAACTCAGCTAAGATTGAACCATCATCAGAAAACGTCAATCGCGTATTCAACGCTTGCAATGTAAATAGAGACTTTCTACTTAGAGAATCTGCAACTACATTTGCTTTATCTGGATGATAATCAATGATCAAGTAGTAGTCTTTTAATAGCTCGAGCCACCTGCGCTACTCAAATTCAAATCTCTCTACGACATTAGATGCTTGTAACACCCTGAATTTGGGCCTAGAAGTTTTGGGCCTTGAGCATGGAAGCGGTTGAAGGCAGCTTATAATATTTTGTTGTACGTGTAAATTTCGTTAATGAAGGCTTGTTTTAGTGGTTAAGTGTGCTGAGAAGTGTTGAAGAAGTCCTGGGTTCAAATCTGGACTCTAGCAAAAATTTTGGTTTAAGGTGAATCAAACCCTGGGTGTAGTAGGTAGGCCTTAAGAATATTTTTGGGGAAATTGTGCCACAAAAAGCCTTGTGGTCTAGTGGCAAAGTAGCGCCACATAAGAGGCAGGAAGGTGGCGTCATAGAGTTGGCAAGGAGGTCCAGGGTTCGAAACTCATGGCAATCAAAGAGCATTTATTTTGCTATGTTGGGACGACAAGAGTTGGTGTTGGTTTTAAACTCGGTGATGGAGGATCCCACATCGGAAGCTAACATAAGAGTAGATAGAGAGCGGCTTTAAATAGAGAAACCATGAGGAGAGTAGGCATACCCTTCTTGGCTGATCCCTTTCGCTTTGTGGCGTGCTCGTTTGGGTTGGGCGTTAGCTAAGACATTTGGAGCGGATTAACTGCAGCCTCCTAACGGTGTGTATTTCTCATTACTCTAGCGATGAGGGATGCCTATTTCGAGCCGCGATGGGCGAAATGGGCCATGTGGTCCCAATGGGTCCGTAGGCCTAAGTGGATAAGTTGTAGAATTACTAAAATACCCCTGTAAGGTAGGACTACCGATTTACCCCTGGAGGGTAAAATGACTATTTTGCCCCTCGTGCGTAAATGACTAACTTGTGTGATGATTGGGTTAGTTGACATGGATTTATGTTAGTTATCATTAATTCGTAAGTCTAATGTGTTAGCAATCGATTGTAGGATTATCGCGTGAGAGATATCATCATTAATCATCATCAACCAGGTGTGTAAACGACACCCTCCCTTAGACTGAATCGGTAAAAGCCGAAATACTGAAATGTTGGTATTTTGTGAACTTCATGACGTCTGAAGCCTCATGAGACGATTGTCAATGAATATGGTGCATTTGGATGAATAGAGTGCAGAGTGTGCATTTTCGTGCACAACGGTATTTTTGGGCTTAATGAGCCGAAAACGGGCCAATAGGCCAACGGGCCCACTTTGGTAAAAAGACGAGGTAAGTACTTCTGATTATTTGGTAAACGTTAGAATGAGCATGAAACCTTAGCAGTAGGTAATAATTACTAAAATACCCTTATGCATGCAAAATTATGATTTTACCCCTAGGGTTATTTTTTTCTGAAAAGCATGATGTTCTGTTTCTGTATACGTATGCCATGACATATTATTTCTGCTGCATGGGACATGGGTTTATATTGATGGAGGAAGCGTTCTGGCAGCCTCGTTGCAATCTGGTGGCCTCGCCACATATATCTATTCTGGTGACTTCGTCACAATATCCGCGACCTCATTGCAATCCGGTGGCTTCGCCACATATATATATATCTGTTCTGGTGGCCTAGCCACAATATCTGTATCTGGTGACTTCGTCACAATATCTGGCAGCCTCGCTGCAATTTCTGTGGTGTGTAGCGGTTGGGTAGGTCGAATAGTCCCCCCACATGGTGTAAGGCTGGTACGGGGGTGCTATGGATGGCTCTGGGTTGGGATTTCTGCATTCATGATATATTTGTTCTGTATCTGCTATGGGCCTATGGGTTTCATTCGATTTACATCTTGGGCCAAGGCCCAGATAAGTCTGACTTTGAGGTTTTATCTGTTTTGGGCTATGGTTGGGTTATGTTACACACTGAGTTTACCGAACTCACCCTTTATTTTCACCTTTGAGGAAATTCCCAACCATAGTGGGCTTGGAGCTGTAAAGGATTCGGAGTGGCCACATCATCTGCAAAGTTGGTTTTTCTAAGTTAGTTTATTTTTATTATTTTTATATTCTTATTTAATTTTGGGTTTTAATTTGTAATAAGGCTGTTATTTAAATTTCTTTTTTTCGCTATGGTTTTACTTTCTGATTATATTTATACTATGACGAAATTGCTAGTGTTAGGCTGCGTGAGTTTTCAAAATTAATGAACATTTTCAAGACTCAACAAGCACAACAAATGGATAGCCTAAAGATTGATAAACCAGCTTTTCATTCAACCGCTGTTTTTACAAAGACCACCCCAATCACTTAAACCAGCGAATGCATACTAAGTCGTAAGTCCATGTGTAACACCCCGAACCCGAGACTGTCGCCGGAGTCGAACACAAGGTGTTAACAGACTTCAACCCACTTATTGAGAGTTTCCAGACAAGCTGCCAATCTGTGTACTAGTCGCTCCAAAATTCATAACTTGAGTTTTACAACTTGAAAATCAGTTTCGCAATTTTTCCCTGAAACTAGACTCATATTTCCATCTACATATTTTTTTCTAGAATTTTTGGTCAAGCCAATTAGTACAGTTTATTAGTTAAAGTCTCCCCTGTTGCAGGGATCGACTATACTGACCTTTGTGCATTACGAATTGGATATCTCCCTGTACAGGGCTTCAATACTGATGCCGTTTGTTTCTATAGAAACTAGACTCAGAGAGGAATCTACACATATATGGCATGACTCCTAATTATCTCTGGTTAATTTACAATTATTTTCCAAAGTCGGGACAGGGGATCCAGAAACCGTTCTGGCCCTGTTTCACAAGAACTTTAATATCTGCTAACTTATAACTCATATGACCATTTCGTTTCTTTTATATAAAAGTAGATTCATCAAGGTACATTTACATAATTTATTTACTATTTAATACCATTCCTACTATTTTTAGTGATTTTTCAATCTCACGTTACTGCTGCTGCCAGCACCTGTCACTAAAGCAACTATGCCTATTTCATGATTTCCCTTTGATCTAACTAGTGATTCATCATACATGTCACAAATCATGATCATGACTAGCCATACCAGAGGCTAATCATTATCCAACATCTCCCTACTACACTATTGCCATAACATGCATTTTAACACCAAAATAATCAACCATGGCATAAGGCATGGAAATCGAATTACCAAGACTTGTGACTTAACATTTGAGAACTAAATCCAACCGAGCATTTATGCCATTTTCGCATGGCTAAAAGTTTACATACCAAAGTTCAACAAAGCATATTAGCCTATACATGCCAAAATGTTCTCCTAAACCGACTACACAAAAAAATACCAAAAGTTGCTAGCCGTGTGATGACTCCAATGACGATCACGAGCACGCAAAAAGGACGAGTCCGAGAAACCTAAAATGGCGACAAGTAAACACCGGGTGAGTATATAACTCAGTAAGCCATAAGCATTATATTGCCGTTCAGTAATAATATACCATAAAAGAAAATAATTAGTGCGGGATTAAAATCCTCCATCCACACCCCAAACGGTACTATAATTCTTTAGGCATTTCGGTTTAGTCACATACCAAGCCCTACTTGATATTTCATACATTACGCCATATGACATTGCATGCATTTATTTTCGAGCATAATCACCACATAGATCAAGACTTACCAAACCAAAATTCCAAATATAAATAAAATGTCCATTCCTCATGAGCTCAAGGTGTTTACTCGCACATGTCCATGATTGACTCGGTAAGGCAGCACATAGAACATGTACGTTTATTAGAGGATGTGCAAGAAGCCCGCACACTTAGTGCTTAATAGTCGAACTCGCACACTTAGTGCTATATAATCAAACTTGCACACTTAGTGCTGTATAATTTGAACCCGCACACTTAGTGCCAATTTGTGATTATAAATGTTTACACCCGCACACTTAGTGCGAAACCGATCATTCAATACATCTCACCTCTTTTCTTTCAATTCAATATTTTTATCACCACATACATACATGTATATATATATATTCTACCATTCCATTCAGCATCATTACTTGGACATTACGACCCTTTAAATTAGTACAAAATAAGTGCTTAATGACTTACCTTATATCGGATGAAATGATTCCCAATCTACTACTCGATTATCTTTGCTTTGCCTTTGCTTGGTTCTCCTCTTTGATGTCTTGATCTAAAATGAATACATTTAGTAGTTTAATCTTCTTGCTGGATTTTTATGTGTATAACTTAATGGTTTTCACCCCATTTCACAACTATCTTTGTTCAAAATATCAAAATCTCAACCAACATTTGTTTAATGCTTCAAGGCGAATGCATGGTCACCATTAAGCTAATCTAGTCTCAAGTATTTTAATCCTAACATACAACATCATGAATCAACTCAACCTTATAAGCCAATATTACTCCTACAACCTATTGTAAGGAGTTAACAAAGAAAATATATTTTTACAAACATATACACCCATATGGCCGATTTTACCAAATCAAATTTAACCTTACTTATCTCAAATTTTCATTTCATACTATCATCCCCATGACATAGCAAGGTTTTGAATCATGGACTAATTAGAACTAAAACTAACAACTAAGAACATGCATGAATCTCATGGCACCATATTAAACATACCTTAATCTAGCTACAAGGATGGCCAACCTATTCCAAACCAACCATGAGCAAGGACCCCTTTCTTCTCCCTTGAGATTTTCGGCCAAAAGGATGAAAAAAAAAGATGAACAAAGCTTTTTTTTTTTTTGTTTTTCTTTCTCACTTGCACGGCAATGGGGAGGGGAGGGGAAAGCCTTCACACACACACTTTTTTTTTATTACTCATGCACCTTATTTTATTTATTTCAACATAAAACACTCACCCAACATGTTTCATGACATGTCTTGCCCATGCTTCCTTGTCATGGCCGGCCACTAGCACTTGGGGGGGGATTTTGACATGCAAGTCCTCCCTTTTGACTACATGTACTATTAGGTCCTTATAGATTAGCCTATCATTTTTCAAAAGTGACATACAAGTCCTACTAACTGAATTCACATGCAATCGACTAAACCGAAGCTTGAAATTTTCACACATTCGTAAATACATATTCTAGACAATAAATATTACGTTCAAACATTTTGGTGACTCGGTTTAGTGGTCCCGAAACCACTTCCCGACTAGGGTCAATTTTGGGCTGTCACAACTCTCCCCCACTTAAGGAATTTTTGTCCCCGAAAATCTTACCGGTAAACAGGTTTGGGTAACGCTCTTTCATAGAATTCTCGGGTTCCCAAGTAGCTTCTTCCATCCCGTGTTTGAGCCATAACACTTTTACTAACGGAACCCTTTTGTTTCGCAACTCCTTCACTTCACGAGCTAGGATACGAATCGGTTCTTCTTCATAACTCATATCGGCTTGAATTTCAATCTCGGAGGGGTTTATTACATGCGAAGGATCGGATCGGTAACGTCGAAGCATCGAAACATGGAAAACGTTGTGGATCCTTTCAAGTTCAGGGGGTAAAAGCAACCTATACGCTACTAGGCCGACTCGTTCGGAGATCTCATATGGCCCAATGAATCTCGGACTCAATTTGCCCTTACGGCCAAATCTAGTATCTTTTTCCAGGGTGATACCTTAAGAAACACTTTGTCTCCCACCTGATACTCAATATCTCTTCGTTTTAAATCCGCGTACGACTTCTGACGATTTGAAGCAGCCTTCAAACTTTCACGAATTACTCGAACTTTTTGCTCAGCATCTCTAATCAAATCCACCCCGAAAATTTTGCTTTCACCGAGCTCAGTCCAAAACAATGGTGTACGGCATTTACGACCATACAAAGCCTCGTAAGGCGCCATCTTAATGCTTGACTGAAAACTATTGTTGTAAGCGAATTCAATCAAGGGTAAATACCGTTCCCATGAACCATTAAACTCGAGGATGCAACATCTCAACATATCCTCAAGTATCTGAATTACCATCGGTTTGGGGATGAAAAGCGGTGCTAAAATGCAGCTTGGTACCCAAAGCTTCTTGCAATTTCTTCCAAAATCGTGAGGTGAATCTCGGATCTCGTCGACACAATAGAAATCGGTACCCGTGTAATCTCACAATCGAGAAACATACAATTCAGCTAGCTTATCCAATGAAAAATCCGTGCGTCACGGGGATAAAGTGAGCCGACTTAGTCAATCTATCAACGACGACCCAAATTGCATCTTTCTTGCTTGTCGACACCGGCAAGCCGGATACAAAATCCATCGTGACTCGTTCCCATTTCCATTCGGTATCATGATTGGTCAAGCAAACCCGTGGGCACTTGATGTTCCGCCTTTACTTGCGACATACTAAGCACTTGAAACAAAGTTGGAAATGTCTCGTTTCATACCATGCCACCAAAGCGGTGTCTCGGTCGTTGTACATTTTCGTACTCCCGGGTGGATTGACATTCGACTCTTGTGAGCCTCGTTCAAAATCATCGAAACAAGTTCGAATTCCTTGGAATACATAATCGACCCTTGAGCGTCAAGCAATCATGGTCGTCAATCTGAAATTTCGATTCCTTGTTCGAACACACTCATCCCGTTTTGCAACCAACTCATCGTTGACTTTACGAGCTTCACGAATTTGACGTATCAATAAAGGTTTGGCTTTCAATTCAGCTACTAACACATTGTCGGGTAGAAACGAGACAAGTGTACATTCATCGCTTCATAGCGCAAATAGTGATTTACGACTTAAGGCATCCGCAACCGCATTAGCCTTTCCGGGTGATAGTCAATGACCAACTCATAATCCTTTAACAGCTCGAGCCAACGTCTTTGTCGCAGATTTAAGTCTCTTTGAGTCATCAAATATTTGAAACTTTTGTGATCCGAATACACATGGCACTTCTCACCAAATAAGTAATGTCGCCATATATTTAAGGCGAATACGATGGCGACCAATTCGAGATCATGGGTCGATAATTTTTCTCATGTGGCTTTAATTTTCTCGACGCATAGGCCACAACTCGCCCTTCTTGCATCAATCGCAACCCAACCCAAGTAGGGATGCGTCACTATAAATGACAAACTCTTTGCCCGATTTGGGTTGCACTAGAATTGGGGCTTCATCAAATAAGCTTTCAGGTTGATCGAAACTTTTCGACATTTCTCCGTCCATTCGAACTTAACATCCTTTTGGAGTAGCCGTCATTGGCGTGGCTATCGTCGAGAAACCTTTTACAAATCGTCGGTAATAACCGCAAGCCCCAAAAAGCTCCTAACCCGGTAACATTCCTTGGTGGTTTCCAATCGACTATGGCGAAATTTTGTTCGGGTCCACCACGACACCGTCACGGACACCACGTGCCCCAAAAAGCTAACCTCTTTCAACCAAAATTCACATTTACTGAACCTTGCGTATAACTTCTTATCTCGTAAGATTTGCAACACTAGCCTCAGGTGTTCAACATGTTCAGTTTCATCTCTCGAATAGACCAAAATGTCATCGATAAATACAACTACGAACCGATCCAAGTATGGCCTGAAAATTCTATTCATTAAATCCATAAACACCGCAGGGGCATTAGTGAGCCCAAACGGCATCACCAAGAATTCGTAGTGACCATACCTCGTTCTAAAAGCGGTTTTGGGTATGTCCGATTCTCGGACCCTCAACTGATAGTACCCCGACCTCAAATCTATCTTTGAAAACACCAAGGCTCCCTTTAATTGATCAAACAAATCGTCAATTCGTGGCAACGGATATTTATTCTTTATCGTCACTTTATTGAGTTGACGATAGTCGATGCACAACCTCATGCTTCCGTCCTTCTTTTTCACAAACAATACTGGTGCGCCCCATGGAGAAAAACTCGGTCAAGCGAAACCTCTATCCGTCAATTCTTGCAATTGGACCTTCAATTCCTTTAACTCCATTAATGCCATACGATACGGAGCTATTGAGATCGGCGTAGTACCTGGTACAACTTCGATGCCGAATTCCACTTCTCGAACCGGTGGCAATCCCAGTAACTCCTCCGGAAAAACATCTGAATACTCACAAACCACTGGTACCGATTCGAGTTTCTTTTCCATCTCTTTACTTTCAAACACATACGCAAGGTATGTTTCACACCCTTTTCACATATCTCCGGCGGTCATAGAAGATATTATCGCGGCACTCCTTTTAAATCGATGAGCTCGACTCGGACTACCTCATTATTTGCACTCCTCAAATCAATGGTTTTCCTTTTGCGATCCACCAACTTGCATCATGTACGATCACCAATCCATACCAAGAATAACATCGAATTCATCAAATGGTAGAAGCATCAGTTGGTAGGAAAAGCAGATTCTCGAATTATTAGGGGCATCTCTTGCACACTTTATCAACAATGCGTATTGACCCAAAGGGTTTGACACTCGAATTACGAACTCGATGAGACTCAACGGTAGAGTCTTATTGGATGCTAAAGTTTCACATACATATGAATGAGTAGAGCCGGGTCAATCAATGCAATCACACTAGTATCAAAGAGAGTAAAAGTACCGGTGATAACGTCGGGGAGGATGCCTCCTCTCGTCTTGCGGATGGCATATGCTCTAGCGAGAGCACGGGTCTCGGATCGAACAGCCGTGTCGGTGGCTCCTCTCGATTACCACCCCTACCTCCTGAAATCCTCGGGGTCTACCTCTAGTATCGCCCCACTCGATCTTGCACCTTGCATCTTATTCTTCTCATCTAGCTCCGTGCAATCTCTAATGAAGTGGTCCTTGAACCACATCCGTAATGAGCAGGTTAACAGACTTACCCCAACATTCACCTAGGTGTTGTCTTCCACATTGGGGGCATTCAGGTCTCTCTTGACGATTATTGCCCACACTAGCCACCGAAGTAGCTCGGGAGTCCGTCGATGGTCGTGCTCTAATGGAAATTCCCGATCGTCCTCGATTTATTAGTGTCCTCCACGAACTTCTTTACGATCGAGAACGGAGCTTTACCCATCGATCTCTTACGATAGTCTTTAGCTTCAAATTCAGCCTTCTTCTTCTCCTTTCCAAGTTCTTCCGCCTTGCAGGCTCGTTCGACCAGCTTCACGAACTCCTTGATCTCCAAAATACCCACTAGTAGTTTTAAATCTTCATTCAATCCTTCTTCAAATCTTTTGCACATAGCAACCTCATCGGCCACACACTCCAGAGCATACCGACTAAGTCTTACGAACTCATGTTCAGATTCAGAATCTTGTCATACGGCCTTGCTTGAGTTCCAAGAATTCCTTACGCTTTTGATCGATGAACCGTTGACTAATATACTTCTTTCGAAATTCATTTGAAAGAAATCCCAAGTAACTTCGCTTCGTTTGGGACTATGGAGATCAAAGTCCTCCACCAATAGTAAGTGAGTCTCGCAACAAGGATATAGCACACTTTAGACATTCATCGGTGTGCATGATTCATCAAACACCGAATGGTGTTATCAAGCGAACTTCGGCTCTTTCGGCATCATCAGTAACTATGGCCTTAAACTCCTCAACCCCGCTTTCTAATCAAGTCTACAGGTGGCTTACTCGGCCTCATAGGATCGATGGCGATGGCATTACAGCCCTTGGGTGGATTATTTAAATTCGGAATTGTTGGACAGCCGGATTGGTTCGGGCGTATTGCGCTACCCACTCATTCATCATGGTAAAGAAAGCTTGTTTTGCCTCCTCACCTTGATTATTCGCAGATGATGAGGTTCAACAGCGGCGTCCCTTGTGCAGGAGCAGCCGCTACACTTTCAACGTCATCCGCCAAGGTTCTCTCTACAGGGATCCATTTACTAATCAAAACAAAAATTTTAACCGTCGAAGTCATCACACATTTAAACATTAACATTAAGGCATGTATAGCTAGACTCATACGCTATGGTAGTCCTAGAACCGACTAAACCATAGCTCTGATACCAATAAAATGTAACACCCGAACCCGAGACCGTCGCCGGAGTCGAACACAAGGTGTTAACAGACTTCAACCCACTTATTGAGAGTTTCCAGACAAGCTGCTAATCTGTGTACTAGTCGCTCCAAAATTCATAACTTGAGTTTTACAACTCGAAAATCAGTTTCGCAATTTTTCCCTGAAACTAGACTCATATTTCCATCTACATATTTTTTTCTAGAATTTTTGGTCAAGCCAATTAGTACAGTTTATTAGTTAAAGTCTCCCCTGTTGCAGGGATCGACTATACTGACCTTTGTGCATTACGAATTGGATATCTCCCTGTACAGGGCTTCAATACTGATGCCGTTTGTTTCTATAGAAACTAGACTCAGAGAGGAATCTACACATATATGGCATGACTCCTAATTATCTCTGGTTAATTTACAATGATTTTCCAAAGTCGGGACAGGGGATCCAGAAACCGTTCTGGCCCTGTTTCACAAGAACTTTAATATCTGCTAACTTATAACTCATATGACCATTTCGTTTCTTTTATATAAAAGCAGATTCATCAAGGTACATTTACATAATTTATTTACTATTTAATACCATTCCTACTATTTTTAGTGATTTTTCAATCTCACGTTACTGCTGCTGCCAGCACCTGTCACTAAAGCAACTATGCCTATTTCATGATTTCCCTTTGATCTAACTAGTGATTCATCATACATGTCACAAATCATGATCATGACTAGCCATACCAGAGGCTAATCATTATCCAACATCTCCCTACTACACTATTGCCATAACATGCATTTTAACACCAAAATAATCAACCATGACATAAGGCATGGAAATCGAATTACCAAGACTTGTGACTTAACATTTGAGAACTAAATCCAACCGAGCATTTATGCCATTTTCGCATGGCTAAAAGTTTACATACCAAAGTTCAACAAAGCATATTAGCCTATACATGCCAAAATGTTCTCCTAAACCGACTACACAAAAAAATACCAAAAGTTGCTAGCGGTGTGATGACTCCAATGACGATCACGAGCACGCAAAAAGGACGAGTCCGAGAAACCTAAAATGGCGACAAGTAAACACCGGGTGAGTATATAACTCAGTAAGCCATAAGCATTATATTGCCGTTCAGTAATAATATACCATAAAAGAAAATAATTAGTGCGGATTAAAATCCTCCATCCACACCCCAAACGGTACTATAATTCTTTAGGCATTTCGGTTTAGTCACATACCAAGCCCTACTTGATATTTCATACATTACGCCATATGACATTGCATGCATTTATTTTCGAGCATAATCACCAGATAGATCAAGACTTACCAAACCAAAATTCCAAATATAAATAAAATGTCCATTCCTCATGAGCTCAAGGTGTTTACTCGTCACGCTGTCCATGATTGACTTCGGTAAGGCCACGCACATAGAACATGTACGTTTATTAGAGGATGTGCAATAAGCCCGCACACTTAGTGCTTAATAGTCGAACTCGCACACTTAGTGCTATATAATCAAACTTGCACACTTAGTGCTGTATAATTTGAACCCGCACACTTAGTGCCAATTTGTGATTATAAATGTTTACACCGCACACTTAGTGCCAAAACCGATCATTCAATACATCTCACCTCTTTTCTTTCAATTCAATATTTTTATCACCACATACATACATGTATATTATATATTCTACCATTCCATTCAGCATCATTACTTGGACATTACGACCCTTTAAATTAGTACAAAATAAGTGCTTAATGACTTACCTTATATCGGATGAAATGATTCCCAATCTACTACTCGATTATCTTTGCTTTGCCTTTGCTTGGTTCTCCTCTTTGATGTCTTGATCTAAAATGAATACATTTAGTAGTTTAATCTTCTTGCTGGATTTTTATGTGTATAACTTAATGGTTTTCACCCCATTTCACAACTATCTTTGTTCAAAATATCAAAATCTCAACCAACATTTGTTTAATGCTTCAAGGTAGAATGCATGGTCACCATTAAGCTAATCTAGTCTCAAGTATTTTAATCCTAACATACAACATCATGAATCAACTCAACCTTATAAGCCAATATTACTCCTACAACCGATTGTAAGGAGTTAACAAAGAAAATATATTTTTACAAACATATACACCCATATGGCCGATTTTACCAAATCAAATTTAACCTTACTTATCTCAAATTTTCATTTCATACTATCATCCCCATGACATAGCAAGGTTTTGAATCATGGACTAATTAGAACTAAAACTAACAACTAAGAACATGCATGAATCTCATGGCACCATATTAAACATACCTTAATCTAGCTACAAGGATGGCCAACCTATTCCAAACCAACCATGAGCAAGGACCCTTTCTTCTCCTTGAGATTTTCGGCCAAAGGATGAAAAAAAAGATGAACAAAGCTTTTTTTTTTTTTTTTTTCTTTCTCACTTGCACGGCAATGGGGAGGGAGGGAAAGCCTTCACACACACACTTTTTTTATTACTCATGCACCTTATTTTATTTATTTCAACATAAAACACTCACCCAACATGTTTCATGACATGTCTTGCCCATGCTTCCTTGTCATGGCCGGCCACTAGCACTTGGGGGATTTTGACATGCAAGTCCTCCTTTTGACTACATGTACTATTAGGTCCTTATAGATTAGCCTATCATTTTCAAAAGTGACATACAAGTCCTACTAACTGAATTCACATGCAATCGACTAAACCGAAGCTTGAAATTTTCACACATTCGTAAATACATATTCTAGACAATAAATATTACGTTCAAACATTTTGGTGACTCGGTTTAGTGGTCCCGAAACCACTTCTCGACTAGGGTCAATTTTGGGCTGTCACACCATGTGACACGTCAGATCTGGCCATAGCATCTGGGCCGGGTTTGGGATGTTACATGCTTCAAACTTTTATAATTAGTAAAGATATGACATTTTTTTTCCGTACAAATAGTGTCGCCAAATCTTTAACGCAAACACAATAGTTTCCAATTCTAAATCGTGCATCGGATAATTGCTTTCGTATGGCTTTCACTATCTAGAAGCATAAGCTATCACTTTTCTTTCTTGCATCAAAACATAGCCTAAACCATTTAAAGATGCATCACTAAAAATCACAAATTCTTTACCCGACTCAGGCTGAACTAAAACTAGTGCCTCAGTTAGCAATACTTTCAACTGATTGAAACTTTGTTGGCATCTCTTCGACCACTCAAACTTCACATCTTTTTGTAGTAATCTCATCACTGGTGTAGCAATCATCCAGAATCCCTTAATGAACCTTCTGTAATAACCAACTAATCCTAGAAAACTTATA
This sequence comes from Gossypium arboreum, assembly GCF_025698485.1. Taxonomy (NCBI): domain Eukaryota; kingdom Viridiplantae; phylum Streptophyta; class Magnoliopsida; order Malvales; family Malvaceae; genus Gossypium; species Gossypium arboreum. Next base: position 58,186,577 of record NC_069079.1, read on the forward strand.
ACTTTGGACGCATTTTTTGGAGGTTTCTAGTCGACAACAATTGAAATTTTTCTCGGATCAACTCTGATGCCTTCGGCTGACACAACATGTCCTAGAAAACTAACTTCCTGTAGCCAAAATTTACATTTCATAAATTTGGTAGATAATTGCTTTTCACGCAGAGTTTACAACACAATTCTCAAATGTTCGCATGCTCAGACTCGTCTCGAGAGTAAATAAAAAAATCATCGATGAATCCCATAAAAGTGATCTAAATACAATCTGAAAATTTTGTTCATTAAATCCATAAATACTACAAGTGCAGTAGTTAAAGCAAATGACACCACAAGAAATTCATAATGTCCGTACCTGGTCTTGAATGCAGTCTTTGGCACATCAGAATCTTTAACTCGTAGCTGATAATAACCAGAACGAAGATCAATCTCCAAAAATACTGTTGTGCCTTTCAACTGATCAAACAAATTATCAATTCGCAGCAATGGATACTTATTCTTGATCGTAACTTTATTGAGCTGGCAGTAGTCAATACCTAATCTCATTTGATTTGTTCTTTTTCTTCACGAATAAAACAAGTGCACCCCAAGGTGAGAAACTGGGTCGAGCAAAACCCTATCTTTCAACTCTTGCAACTGTGCTTTCAACTCTTTCAATTCAGTAAGAGCCATTCTGTAAGGAGCTATCAATATTGGTGACATTCCCAATACTAAATCAATAGTAAATTCAACTTCTCTGATCAGTGGTAACATGGGTAACTCCTTTGGAAATACATCAGGATACTCACAAGCCACTGGAACTAATTTTATCTTCAACTCAAAAACTGTAGAATCAAATACATATGCAAGGTATGCGTCACATCATTTTCTCACATATTTTTGTGCTGATATAGCCTAAATAACAATAGATGACCCACTCAAACTATTTGATTCAATCTGAAGTTTCTCACCATTCTGACACTTTGATACAATAAGTTTCCATCTACAGTTCATAATAGCATCATGCAAAGTCAGCTAATCCATGCTCAAAATCATGCCAAATTCATCAAATGACAATAGCATCAAATAAGTTGGAAAGTTATAACCTCGAATCATTAATGGATAGTTCTTGCAAACCTTATCAACTAGCACATAATGACCTAGGGGGTTCAATACTTTAACCATGAATTTAGTGGACTCAACAGGTAAATTCTTACTTGATACTAAATTCGTGCATACATATGAATGGGTTGATCCCAGATCAATCAAAGTAGTAACATCAGTATTAAAGATAGAGAAAGTACCAGTAATAACATCTGGCATAGAAGCTTCCTCCTATGCACGATAGCATAAGCTCTAGCTAGTGCTCGTGCCTCAGATCTCACAGCAGAGTCTTTTATTCCACTATAGTTATTACTCGCATTTCTAGGATTATGAGGTGGTCTACCTCTCAAAGAAGTGTTGCTCGATCATATAGTCTGAACTTTTTCTTTCTCTAAATTATCTGGGCAATCTCTAAGATAATGTTCAAATGAACCACACCTGAAGCATGCTACATTCTTCAATCTACATTCACCAAAGTGTTGTCTTTTACATTGCTTACATTCGGGCCTATTGTCCCTGACACTACCTACACTCGCTACAAACGTAGCTTGAGGCTTTGGACTCGAACGTCGATTACTTTTATCTCTACTGGAATACCCCACTAAAGCTGTGGAATGGTTATGATGTTCCTTATATCTTTTCAATGATGACCGATACGACTTTCCAATTAATCTCTTTCTTAAATCTCTTGCTTCAAGATCATCTTTTCTTTTTTCTTTACTAAGCTCATCGGCTTTATGTGCTCAATCAACTAAAACAACAAATTCTTTCAGCTCAAGAATCTCGACTAAAAACTTTATATTTTCATTTAGTCCATCCTCGAACCGCTTACATAAAGCAACCTCAGTTGGAATACATTTCCGAGCATATTTTCACAATCTAAAAAACTCTCTTTCATATTTAGACACTGACATACGACCCTCTTTAAGCTAAAAAATTCTTTGTGTTTCTGATCAAGAAATCTCTGACTTATATATTTCTTTCAGAAGTCAGCTTGGAAGAACTCCCGACTTATACTCTCTCTCGGCACGACTGAAATCAACTTGTTCCCCCATTGGTAAGCTAAGTCTTTCAATAGAGATGTAGCACATTTAATACACTCTACTAGTGAACAAGATAATTAGTTAAAAACCCTAATCGTGTTTTCTAACCAGAGTTCTGCTCTCTTAGGATCATCTTTAGCAGTAGCTCTAAATTTTTTAGCCCTATATTTACAAATTTTATCAACAAGGGGCTTATTAACTCGCAAAGGTTCCAAACCATGAGGAATTACGGGGACCAATTTGGGAATAGGTGGGGGTAGAGGTCGTTGAGCAATTGGGTTCATTTGCACAAACTCGGTAAACCATTCACTTATCATCTAGAAGAAGGCTACCTTAGCCTCTCCTCCCTGGCCGTTAGATACAGGCCTTGTACCTCTCAACACTGCTCCGTGAATGGAGGCTTGCACATTACTCTCAACCTCATCAAGTCGGCTCGGTTGGATGTCATTACTATATGAAACCATATTTCAAAATGAGTCAGGAGTTACCACACTATCACAGGTTATATAATGGCATGTATTTTTAGACTCACACACACTACGTTCAATCCGAGAATCAACTAAATTGTAGCTTTGATTCCAATAAATGTAACACCCTTAACCCGTATCCGTCGCCAAAATAGGGTTACGAGCATTACCCAAAGTTTAAATCTCAAAAGTATCAAATATTCAAAACATTTAAATCATAACATAATTCATAGCAAAATCAATCAATCTCACATATGTTGTCCCTTATACAAGCCCTCAAGGCTCTTAAAGCACATTAGAAACGAACCAGAACTAAATTAGAAACATATAGAATTTTAGGAAAAAGCTGAAAATTTTCATACGGCAAGGGTCACACGGCTGAGACACACGCCCGTGTCTCAGGCCGTGTGGGTATTCAAAATAGAAACACACGAACGTGTCCTAGCCCGTGTCGGTGCCCGTATAACTCTCTGACTTAGGTTACTCAGCCAAGCCACACGCTCATGTGCCTAGTCGTGTACCTCTTCGAAATAGCCTCACACACCTATGTGCCAGGCCGCGTGCTAGCCCGTGTAACTGCCTAACTTGCAACCCTTTGTAAGCTACAAGGGACACACCACCATGTTACATGGTTGTGTGTCACACACGACTGAGACACATGCTCATGTCTTTGGCTGTGTGGACAAAAAATAGGCCATTTCCAAGCTATTTTTCTCACCCAATGCATGCACACACCAATAACTCTTTTTTCACATATAATCAAGCATTAAAGGTGTACCTAAACCATATATAAACAAGCTAAAACAATATGATATATATTCATACAACTAATATACCCAAAAGGCACCTCAATCATAACCATCAAACATGTATTGCACATTTGCATAGTTTAACCAAAAATCAACCAACTTGTAACTAAATTTATGTGAAAACTTACCACTTTGTTCACATCAAAATTGCACTCATTATACCAATTTGGCCATTCAATATCTATCAACTAAACATCAGCAAAATTAGCCATATAACTCAACTACATCCAATATACCAACATGACCACATTCAAACATATTAAAGAGCAACTCATAGCATACATTTTAATACCATTCCAACTTTCATCAATTAACCACCATAAAGACCATGATATCAACCATTATAAGGCATCTTATACATTCTGACATAACAACTATTTCATCACCCAAAAGACAATAATTACAAGCCACTTAATGGTTATATCATCAAACAAAAACACATATACATCCATTATAACCATGACTTATACACATCAAAATCTATCAATTTAGCCGGTGGATATAGTGATAGATCTTCGACAATCTTCCAACTAGAACGAGCGTCCGATTCATTAAAAAACATGGAAAAATAACATAAATTAAGCCTGAATGCTTAGTAAGTTTGTATAACATAGAACTTAACATACCATTTCATTAAATAACATTAAAACTTAGCGTGGCATATTCCAACCAATAGTTTGGCCAAAGCCTAAGCATTAACACAAATACGTTAAGCATACTTGATATAAAACATAGGCAATTTCACCATGGATGTCCACTACACTTAATCATGTATCATATGAATATATCATCCATCTCAACTTATATATTTCCATGTATCACCAATTCGATGAAATTTGTATATGTACATGCCTTAGTCCATATCGGTCTCTTACCATTTCCTTTCAAATTCATGCTCGTTGAACTGTTTAGAATATTATTAGATACCCGGGATAGCTCACATGAAGTGTGCTAACATATAACCGTAGTCTATTAATTTTTTTACCTATAACCTCACACGAGCTGTTAATAAGTATGCTTACACGAGCTGTGAAAATGGGCTTGGTCACAAAAGCTTTGGGTCTGAACGTGGCTACACGATGCTACTCACACGAGCTGTGGAGTATTCGCAAAACATTGCGGACCTTAGCCATCAGTAGGACATTCAAGACCAGCACTCGAAACATGTAAACCCTAATGCCATGTCATTTGTATCCTACGAATTCCTAAGGTTCAAATGTGCTCGGTAGTCGACGTGACATCATTGGATATGTGACAGATATATACATGGCAATCCACATTACATAAGTATTTCAAATTAAGGCATATAAATATAATGTAATTAGACAAACTTACCTTGACGATAAAACGTAGATACAGTCTGAAACTTTATCTTTGCCCCGATCTAAAACTGTACGAGGTTTATCTTGATCAAAATTAATAAATTCAATTCATTTAATAACCATTCAAATTCACATTCAAATTTTTTCATAATTACACTTTTGCCCCTATAATTCAGATTTCATTACCATTTAGTCATTAAGCTCACAAAATGAAATTCATAAAAAATCATCCCTAACCCAAGCTAGTTCAAATTTTATTTAGGTCCCTAGAAACTCATACATTTCATTATTTTCACAATTTCACCATGAATATTTTACTTTTTTCAATTTAATCCCTATTTAACATTTTCAATAAAATTTACATTACGAATGTTGTTTATCTAACAACAAATATTCATTTTCTTCCTTTAAACATCAAATCCATATGGATTCGTTCATGGAAAAACCTTAGACTTTTAACAGTTTTGCAAATTAGTCCCTGGGCTAGCTAGATTAAGCTACAATGACTCCAAAAACATATAAATCATTAAAAATGAGACAAACACTCTTATCATGCAAGCTAGGAGAGATGACCGAATGTTAAAGATTCTCTAATGGCTATCTTAAACCTAAATTTCAGTTGAAGATGAACAAAGAAAGATGGTGACTTTCTTTTATTAATTTTTATCATTATTTACCAAATTACCTTTATAACCTTTTAAAACATTAAAAATGTCATTAATACCAAGCCATATACATCCACTAACTTCATTAATGCTCTAATTACCACATAAGGACTCTTACATTAAAGTTCTATAGCTATTTGATACCTTTAGCTACTAGAACTCCACTTTTGCATCTTTTTGTAATTTAGTCCTTTATATCGAATTAAGCATGCAAACAATAAAATTTCTTAACGAAATTTTTATACGATAATACTAACATGCTTTAGATATTAAAATAATAATAAAATAATTTTTTTACATTGGATTTGTTGTCCCAAAACCACTATTCCAATTTCACTGAAAATAGGCTGTTATTATTTGTATCATATATATTCCTAGGGTTCAAACAGGGCTCGATAATCGTCAATTCATCATAATGTGGACATATTCATATATATATTGATTCATTTACATTAAAACATCACATTAAAAATTTAATTTAATTAACATTTAAGTGATTATTGTTCATACGAACTCACCTGGCTAAATTGCAGAAATGTTAAAGTACAGGGGCTATTGGTTAATTTTTCATTCTCCTCAATTTTCCAGTCATTCTCGATCTAAATTAATAATTTCATTCAATTCATTAATTCAGGCAGCAAAACGAATTCATTTATGCAATTTAATTCATTTCCACATTTTTATAAAATTGCCCCCAACATTTTACTTTTTTTTTTAATTTAGTCCCTAAGCCTAAAACATGCAAATTAACCATTTTTATTGAAAACTCATGCCAACCAAATGTTCATTGCTTCCATTACAACTCATATTTGCAACAATTTCACACAAGTCCTTGTATTTTTACTATTTCAACAATTTAATCCCTAATCGTTAAATTCATCAAAATCACTTAACAAAATACTGATAAATAACAACTAATGCCTCAAATTCATCATTTAACATATAAAACCACAAAGATTCATCAATGGTAACATTCAAAATCTTTACCAGATTCAAAAACGAAGGTACGAGCTACCTGGACCTAGTTGTAATGATATCAAAAATATAAAAATTAAAAGAAACAAGTGAAAAATGGCTTACCATGCATAAATTGAAGCATGGCCAAACTTAACTTCTCCTTTGGCTATGGCTTTTAGTTAAAACAAAGAAAATTAAAGGTTGAAGATGGCCACTGTTGTTTTATTTTTTTTAACCTTTTTAGTTTATTTTAATAATAAAATAACATATAAAACATTAAAATTAAAAGAAATTAAAGCATTCAACTGTCCCACTATTTTAAAGATGGTTTATTTATCCATTAAGGCCATCCAATTATAATTCTTTAAACAATTAACACCTTTAAACTAATAGCAATTGACATTTTCAACTTTTATGATTTAGTCTTTTTACTTAAATAACTATCTAAACATTAAAATTTCTTAACGGAACTTTAAGAATAACCTTAATAATACTTCATAAATATTTATAAAAATATTCATGGCTCGGTTTATAGAAATAAGGTCTCAATACCTTACTTTCTAAAATCACTTAACTTTAGGGTCATAACATTTGAACCTAATTATTCATTCAAATAGCAAAACTTGTCAATTCAAAATTTATTTAAATATCATATTTGACTCGTAAATATTAAATAATAATATTTACAAACTTACTTGTCAGATTTGCGGCCCCAAAACCACTGTTTTCAATACCACTGAAAAATAGGTTGTTACAAGAATTCACAAGATTTCAACAACGCTAAGATGAATAAGCTAGAATAATTACATCATTTGACTTGGTTCATTCTTATCATGCTCACAATGTTTTAGAATATATTTTAAAATATGTTCCATGGCAACTTGATCTTTCATAAACTTTTTGAAACAAAGTATTAAGTCCTTTCGGAATCTTTTACTTAGAAAACATGCTTGCTACCATAATCATATTTAACTAAGAGTTTTTTAGATTTTATGTGAAGTAACAGGGATGGATTAGGTTTGAAATAATTTAATTACACAAATTTAAAAGTTATGCATGGTAATAGAGCTCTCTCGAGTTATTACGAACCTTTAATTTAATTGGGTTAAGATCTAAATTAAGCGTGCACCTTTCAATTATTACATCTATTAATCGTCATCTGGCTAAGACTGATCAACTAATTCTAATGCATTCAATCATATTTTAATGAATGAAATACATGCACGATTTTAATTGAAAGAATGATCGATTAAGGCACAGAACATTGTGAACATAAATCAAATGAACTTCATCAAATTAATGTAATCATTCTAGCTAAACAAGATTAAGATATCATTGTCAATGAAAAAAAACCAAAGAAATTTGCAAACATGTTGAACAAAAATAAAGATTAATGAAGAAGAAACCATGAAGAAATTTCGCCTATCCTTTTAAAATTGGTCGTAATGGCTTTTTTCGATCCTTGTAATTTCTGTTTGGTAATATGCTCCTCAAGGTGGCTAACCAAGAGAGAAATTTCTCAAGGAATTGCTAGCTAAAGGGAATGAGATGGTTTATGCATGAGAAGGAAAGGAAAGAATGAGGGGTTGAGAGATTATTGAATGATGAGGGATGAGAGATGATGGATAAGGGATGAATGAATGGGAAGTTGACCGCCTCCGGACGAACTAATGTCCAGAGTGTGACTCCTACAATAAAATTAGAATTACGAGGTGGTATCCACAAGTATATAGGTCTAGTTGTAATATAATTTTAAAATGGAGTGGGTGAGTACTCCGAGGATCATACCTAATGGAGGCGAGTGCTAGATTAATTCTATCCTAAACACTAAAATGTTGATCGCCTCCGAATGTACCAACGTCAAGAGTGCAAATAATGCAATAAAATAAACAATTACGAGACTATATTTGCAAGTATACGAGTCTAGTTGTAATATAGATTTTACAACGAAGTAGGTGAGTACTCTGAGGATCGTACCCAAGGGAAGTGATTACTAAATCCATCTTAACCTAAACACTTAAAAATCTAATTAATATTTTTAAACCAGTTATAGTAAGTGTAACAGCCCAAATTTTGGTGAAATTGGAACAATGGTTTGGGACCACCAATCCGAGCCAAAAATAAAATTTATTTTTATTTTATTATATGGTCCATAATATGATAGAAATGTCATGTGAAAAATCCTGATAAGAAAATTTTATCGATTATGTGCTTAATTAGGGAAAGGATTAAATAGCTATGGAATTCAAAACTTGAGGTCCTTATATGGTAATTAGACCATTAAATATATTTTGGTGTGTAACACCCCAAACCCGGCCTAGACGTTACGACCGAATCTGAAGTGCCACCTCAATTGCCCAAAGACCCGTTAAACTTATAAAGTTTAACCAATTGTTGTAAAAGCCTTTATAGTTTTTAAAGCCCGTATATGCCTGGTGTTTCTTGCTGTTTTAAAACGTGTATAATTTTCAATATGTTTGTTTTTATCAGGATTAAAGTTGCAGGTTTACTTACAGAAAACGTTAATATTTTGAAACCCGATGTTCCTACTTTGGCAGTTGAAAAATACCAAATCATAGCCCAATTAAAAGTTAAATCCCCAAATGGCCTTATTACAAAAACAAAACCCAAATATAAAATTGTTAATTAATAAAGTCAATCGTGATCGTGTGGCCACCCCGAGTCCCTCGTAGCTCCAAACCGTCTAAGGCTGAGGATTACCTACGCAATTAAAAGAAAGGGTGAGTTTACGAAAACTCAGTGTGTAATCCCTTACCAGACTATAGAGAATAGTGCATGCAGTAACATCTGGGCCTGAGCCCTATTCAGTATCAGTACAGTCTGGGTCTTAGCCCTTAAACAGTAGCAGTGTGGGCCTAAGCCCAACACAGTTTCAGTATAGTGCAAAATGCAACCCATCGCAAAACCATCCAGCACACCACCCGTACCACCCATCACACCATGTGGGGATATCAATTAACCCACCCAACCAGCACACCAATATCGCAGCAAAGATGCCAGTAATAATAACGCAGCGTAGCAGCTAGTAGCAGTAAGTGTGGCAAGCCACTAGTAATAGTAAGTGTGACATAGTTACCAATACAGTACTTCCTCCATAACAGAAACCCAACCCCATGCGGATGTCGTGTCATAAATATTACATGTATGCAGTATATCATACTCAAAACTAGTCATATAAATGTCATACACACATCAATTAACCTACCACTAGCATTATAAAGGTCATTTCGTCAATTAGGGGTAAAATAGTAATTTTTACCCCTCAGGGGTATTTCAGTCATTTAACTGATTCTAGGGTCTCGAAAAAGGAAACGACCCTTCGGAAGGTCTAGATTCGTCTTGAATGACTCAGATAACCCATATGGCCAAAACAGTGTAAATGGGCCCAAGTGGGCTCACACGCTTGTGTGGCCCATTTAGCCCAGTTTCGGTCACGGCTATGCGAACACCGCAGCCCGATTCATTATTTTCCATTTACTGTAAATTTTATCCGTGTGGGGTCCATGAGTCTTTTGGGCCCACATGGCACATCTTGGCCCGACGAGGCCCATAATAGCCCAAGCCCACGAGAGTGCTCGTGGCGGTCTCTACAGTCTATTTTTAGAAAATTTAGAAAAACAAAAAGAGGGAACGGTGAAAGAAAGAAGATCAAATCGACCAAGGGTGAGGGAGAATGAGCAAAGAGTCGAGGGAAAAGAGAGGATCGACCACAGCAGAAAAGTAAGAGAAGTCGTGTTTCGTTGAAAGGAATAAGTACAAAGAGAAAATAATTGTTTGACCAACACAAAAGATAACAACCAAGAGGAAAGAAAAATGCAAGCAAACGCAACCTCGAAACAGTAGAGTACCAAAATCGAAATAGGAGAATTCGGCCACTTGCACACTACACAAAACGTCCCAACCTTTCCCCAAACCGAAACCGAGGGAACCTTAGTGTTCCATTTGGCCACAACCACCTACCAACACCATATCCCTTGATTTTCTCGACAATTCTCTCCCCCTATCCCTCCACAACCACACCAACCTCCCATTCAAATTCAAACCAAATTCCCTTTTGACCAAGTCTCCAACCACCTTTGTAGAGTTTGAGTCAAACTCCACCTCTTGCGCCACCAAAACATAAAATAAAGTCCCCCCTTGCGTTACCTAGAATTCGAACCCATGCCCATTCAAATGCTCCACTTGCCACTAAGCCACAAGGCTTTTTGTGTCAACCATGATTATTTATAAAGCCTAAGTGCCAGTGTTTAGGTTCTTTTAAGAGTAAAAGCAAAGATGCTGCAAAAGCCGGAGCTTGAACCCAGGACCTCCCAGACACCCCCAAACACACCTAAATCAACTAACCATTAACACAAACATGAAATTTGTGCCAAAACTGGCAAAATTACAAACCCTAAATTTTTAGGGCATTACATTGTGACTCATCCATGCAAATTTAAAAAAAGGGCAATGACTAAATTGGAAAGTGAAAATATTTAATTAATTAAAAGATAATAAAAGAGGTATCACCTTATTTTCTCATCTTCTTTCCCAAAATACTACATGGAAACCCTAGGAAAGAGAGAAGGAACTTTCTTGGCCAAATTAGGCAAGTTTTCTTGGCCTGTTTTTAGTAATTTTTATAATTTTGAAACCGGAATAGTCTAATCTATCTATTTAGGGGATCAATTTGAGAAGTTATCAAACTATGGAAAATGGATCATGGATGTCTATGCAGAAAATTAGAAATTTATGGTAGAAAATGAAAGGTTGTTGATAGATAAACAACTTTTACAAAGTGATTTTTATGAAAATATAATTTAGGGACTAAAATGTAAAGTTGTGAAATTTAAAGAAAAATGTTGAATTTTTACGAATACATGTGCCATAAATGTTGTAATGGGATTTTGGTTAGGCTTGGAATAGAGAGTAAATTGCACAAGTTTTATTTTTTGAGCTTAAGGACGAAATGGGAATTTATGAAAAAGCTAGGGGCAAAATGGTAATTTTTCCTAGGATGAAAATTAATTCAACTTGAATGTGAAATATGGTAAATTGATGTTAAATTTACTCCAATAGATCTAGAAGACCAAATTAGGAACTAGAATGAGGAAAGAGGAAAGTGTCAGATTAGTAGATTTTACGTACACGAACATTGTCGATGTAAGTTCGTGTAGCTAAATTGTATATGTTTTTATGCTTGAATTTAATGTTGTGGTTATGAATTGTATAAATGCAATAAATATGTGAAACGATCATAGACTCATTATAGCCCGATAAATGAAAGTGCACGATCAATAATAATGCTCGATAAATGGTAAATGATAAAAAATGTTACTTAATGAATGTGGAATGTATCTATTTGAATTATATGTATGATTTAGATGCAGGAAATGATTACATGATTTTTAATGCTTGAAAAATGTTAATTCTCGTTTAAATAAAGGAAGAATCAATGGATAAATGTAATTTTTTGAAATGAATGAGGTCCTGCATTTGTTGCTGACGGGATTTTACTCGGACGAGTAATGCTATTGACTTCATTTATGAAAGGATTTAGCCCGGACAGATAATCCAGATCAAGCTCTTTAAAGCATATGCCATAAAAAGGATTTAGCCTGGACCGGTAATCCTGTCGTATACATGTGTGGCTCGAGAGTGTACTCTCTAATATAGTACCCTATGGGTACCATTGGACATGAATTGATGGATTCTAATTTTGTACACCTCGAGTGTACTACCTGCATATCCATCAATATTTCAGATAAATTCAACGGGTAAAAGTTCTTGACATGAGAAGATATGAATAAGAAATGAGTTATTACACATATCGGCCTGAAATACATGAAAATGACGATACGTGATAATTGATATGCGGAAATATGAAATGACAATATTGTACACGGAATTTATTTGATTAGTATGTACATCCTTGTTTATAGACTTATACACTTTGAGTGTATTAATTGTGACCTTGATATTCCGAGTAATATGAGTAAAATTCTGATATGAAATGATCTGAACTCGAAATGAACTAGTATGAAATCATACTTGTAATAATGAGTTGAATTATGCATGTTGAATAAATACATGTTATGGAAAGCATATGTGCTTGGAACCTTGATTGTTATTGAGCCCATACATGTTTTTGATGTTATTATGGAATACATGACTAACAAGGGCAATGAGGATATGTGTAGGGCTTGGGGTCAAATTGAATGAATGTGCCTTACATAGTTACCTCAAAATAGAATGAATGGTAAGTTAAGTATCATGTTATACGAACTTACTAAACATTTTATGCTTACTTAGTTTTATTTCCCTATTTTAGAGTAAATCGGAAGCTCATCGAATTGGAAGCTTAGTGGAGATCACTCACACTATCCATCGGCCCATGTCGGTACAATATGGTAAAGCAATTATGGTCACAATGGCATGTGTAGGTTATATTGGTTATATTGACATGTAAATGTAAATGATTATTGTAACCTAGCCATTGGAATGGCTAGTGATAATTATGTTTTGGTACATGTATATATATGTATTTAAGTTTACTTTATGGAGATAACATAAGTGGTTATTATTGATTGATTGAGAAAGGTAAGATTTAAGCATGAATGCATGAAACAATATATCACGTTAGATGTTATAAATTACTTGAATTCAATGCTTGGGTTGGTTGGTATTTGGATGTAAGTTTGGTGTAGGAATTTGGTGTGATTTTGGGTGAGAAATGAAGCTAGGAATGACTTTATTTTGTCCACACGAGCAGACACATGGGCGTGTGGCATGGCCGTGTGCACAAGTCAGAGAGTTACATGGGGTTGAACACGACCTATAGCACGGGCATGTCCCAGGGTCACACGGGCGTGTCCCTTAGGCCACACGGGTGTGTCCTTTGGGCCACACGGGCATGTGACCCTGTAACTTGGAAAATTTTTGAAATGTCAGAATAATTCTTAAAGTTCCCGATTAAGTCCTGACTCGATTCTAATGCTTGTTTTGGGCCTCGAGGGTCCATTTAAGGGACAATATGAATAATCTCGGTTAATGAATAGAAATTTTACGGGAATTATCTGAAAATGTTTTGAAAGTTTCGGTAATGCTCTGAACCCTGTTCTGACGATGGAGATGGATTAAGGGTGTTACAGTAAGAAAGTAAAATAAGAGATAATCTTAGGGTTTCTTAAATAAAATAAAATAACATAAAAGAATTGAATTTCAAGAGATATAGAGAATAAAGTGAATCAAATCTGAAGATAGGTGATTAGCTCGCTTTAGCAATCCCAATCAACTCTCATCTTGGGTTCCTCACCAACCAATTAGTCACTACCCTAGTAAGATATTCTGATCTTGCACTAATATAACGAGTCAGAAAGGACTAATTATCTTTCGACCTCACAGTCTAGACTAGCTTGGGGTAAAGGCGTCCAATTTTGGGTTAATTCTCACCTTAATTACTTCCCGGGGTTGTTAGGCTTAGGGTTTGTTTCATGTTCTTCCATTCCTAAACAATTGATTCGTTAAGTAACCCTACAAAATAGTTAAGAGATCATGCTTCCACTTGCTAATCCCCCATAGAAAGATTAGTCCCTCATGGTTTTCATATACAATATGGCTATTAAGAGATCATGGTTTTCATATACAATAGTTAAGAGATCATGGTTTTCACCAACCAACATAGACTTTAAGAAAATCCTAATTGATATTGATAATAAGCGTAAATCCACAACAGTTGATGTCTTTTATAAATTAGAACTCTTGAAAGAAACAAAGAACAAATAAACTAAAACTATCAAACCTTAAAGAAAGCAAGGAAACAAAACTTAAACTTAAAGAGAGAATCTAAGCTAATAGAATGACGTCTATAATTTGTTCCAAGTGAGCCTATTTATAGCCTTCAGGTAGTCGTTGTCCATAACCCTATGTTAGTTGACGTTCCCAAGCTTTATGTTTCGATTATATTGACCAAAATGCCCTACTTTGTGTTTCATTCTGGTCATAGAGTTGATGTCACGACACACTAGGACCTATGTCGTGACATAACAACCAGTATGCTCCTTTACAGCCATCTTCAAGGGTATGTCACGACACCCTCAACCTGTTTTGCGACATTGAAGGTAGTTTCTTACTTTCTCCATTATGTTCACTATGTTGCGACATCGGATCTCCCATTTTGCAACATAGCATCCAATATTGGTCCAAAATGCCTTTTAATGGTCTCCTGTACACTCAAAAAGTACGTTAGCTCTCCTTTAGGCCACATTCGACCCTTAAGGTCAATAAAAGATACAACTTGCATGTTTTATTGAATGTAAGGAAAACTAAAGGAACTCGATTAAAACATAACAAAAATGCTTGTATTCAAGCTCCTTAAATGTGGAAACTAGTTTAACCTACACCAAATTACGACAGATTAAATATCTAATTGGTACTTTAAATTTAGTTATAGTACGAAGAATAGAAAATAAAGGATTTTTAAGGTTTTTATAATAATAGTAAAAATAAAAAAAACTTAAAAATATAAAATTTAAGAAATTAAAAAGGATGAATTAATGAAATCTAATTATGGATGATTAGCTCGCTTCGGTAATCTCCATCAACTGTTGTTTTGGGTTCCTCATTATCCAACTAGTCGCTACCCTAGAAAGATCTTCTGATCTTCCACTAACATAACGAGTCAGCAAGAAATACTTATCTTTTGACCTCATAGTCCAGACTAGTTTGGGAAGGCGTTCATAGATGGGAAATACCAATTTTGGGTTATTTCCCACCTTGATGAATTCATCAAGCTGAGAATTAACCCAAAATTGGTATTTCCTGCAATCCAGATCTCTTGAAAGAAAACAACGAACAAATAAGCTAAACTCTAGAAATCTAAGAAAGAAAGAAAACAAAACTAAATCTAAGGGAAAAAACTAGGTTAATGAAAAGGTGATTGAAATATGTGCCAGAGGAGCCTATTTATAGCCTTCAGATGGTCGTTGTCCTTAACCCTAGGTTAGCTAACATTTTTGAGCTTTAGGTTCGATTGTGCGGATCAAAATCACAACACACTAGGACCTATGTTGTGACATAGCAACCAGTATGCTCCTTTGTAACCATCTTCAGGGGTATGTCACAACACCCTCAATCATTATTGCTACATCGAAGGCATATTTGAGTTTTCTTCATTATGTTCCCTATGTTGCGACATTAGACCTCTTGTTTCGCAACATAACACCCAATATTGACCTAAAATTCCTTCTAATTGTCTCCTACACACTCACAAAGTATATTAGCTCTCCCATAGGCCTTATTCGGCCCTTAAAGTCAATAAAAAATCCAATTTGCACATTTTATTGAAAGTAAGTAAAACTAAAGAAACTTAACTAAAATGTAATGAAAATACTTTTATTTAGGCTTCTTAAGTGTGAAAACTAATTTAATCCATTACACCGATTTACGACATATCAAACTCCCCTACACTGAAGTCATTGTTTGTCCTCAAGCAACATAGATAAAGTAATAAATAAAAAAAGGATGACACTTAAGCCATATGGTAAATGTATTGACTTTGAAGCATATGAATTAGGCATTTCATGCTTACTAACAACTTCAACATAATGAATAGTTGACTTGCCACCTTTGACTTCAAACATTTAAGTTTAGTATGTTACAAAATATACAAGTATTAAGGGTTTCACCTATAGGAATCCATCAACAAGTCATACAAGTACTTTGATTATCCAAGCATAATACAAATAGTCATTTATACGTATGTCTAGTATGATGTCAATTCATGTGTAAGGGCATTTAGGTCACATAAGACTTTTCGGCTTGTAACGTTCTGATGCTTAGGACAGGTATGAAATTAAAAAAAATAGTAAGCATCAAAAGGGTTACAAACACAAAAATAGTTTGGAACATCATATTAATCCCTATTCTTCCCCCTTAGTGACCCTTACCCGTTCACTACCTTATTTCTCCTTCTCTCACCTTCCTTGTCTCTCCATGTATAGGAAATCATATCATGACATAGTAACTACAACTAGCCTACGAGTTTTTGTGCACTAATGAACGAGTTTCTCTATCTTTTGTGACTTTTTCACTTTTTTTTTCAACATATCTCTCTCATGAATGCTTTTTATTTTTCAAGAACTTTTTCTACTCGTATTATTTTTGTTATTTGGATATTTTGTTTTCACTTTTAAGCTAACCTACAGTTCCTATATCACACTAATCTTTCCTATTTCACTTAATTTTTACAAAATCTGCCATGATGTATCTACTTAACCCTCAATGCATATGGCTAGACATCTATAATCATGTAGTGCATGACCAAAGAAAAAAGGCAAATGCAAATTGACATTTTTAAGCTTAAGGCTTGTAATGTTGTTCATCAAGAAGTGTCAAGAGGCTTTGAAACTGATACTAAAGGTGAAATATAAATAGGATAGCTTTTTGGCTCTGGATGTGTTCCAAACAATGCTTTAGGTCATCCCTAAATATCCTAACATGTGCAAATTTAATCAACCAAACAAACACAAATTCAACTATTTATCATTCATACTAGTATGCTTGTTTTGTTGTGTTTTCTATATCGCTTGGTACAACTATTGCTTAATTCCTATTTTCAGTGTAAATTTAAAATCTCCTATAATCATGCCAAACTTATTCATAATCACAAGCAACCTATGTACCTGCTCCTAACCAATCACTTGTATTTCTACAAGTTGAAGCATACAAAAAAACAAGAAAAATCAAAGAAAATTTTAAAACAAACAAATTTCCTATGGTACCCCCCACACTTTAGTTAACACGTTGTCCTCAATGTGTAGCCCATAAAAAGATAATGAGGGAATTTACCCCAATTGATTGTGGTGGCTAATGGTGGGTGCTTCCTCCTTTGATCATCTAAAGCTTGTTTTGTTTGTGTCTCTTCCATGTTCAGTTTTTATAAAATGAAAAATTTAAACAAACTTCAAAACAAAGAATTATGTATTTATCTCTAACCTAAAAATAGATTTACAGTCCCTAAAATTCAATACAATCCCTAAAATAAAAAATACAAGTAATGAAATAAGCATTCAAGTTTCCCTAAATTTGTCTACTCCTAATCCTACTAGATTACTCTTGAATGTTAGTTCTCATCTTCCAGAAATCTTCTTTTTCTCCTTTCCTCTTTTTGTTTCATCTGTAGAAGAACAAATTTCTAGAATAAATCATCACCGAGTAATTTACTTGGGTGAGTCATCATTTTATCCATCCCTTCAATAAGAACTCCTACCGTTTTATATAGTTCCATAATTAGATATGGGAAAAATATTCCTTGTCCTAAATTTCTTGCACAATGAACCATGTTTTTTATATATCCAAGTTCCAATACATATTTGCTTATTTTGGATGATCCCATAAGTTATGATCACTTGAATTGGACAAATCTCAGACATCTCTATTATAGTTCATATTATTGAACATACGAATTTCATCTACATCTTGGTTTTTGGTGTAATCAGCTCTTGATTGAACATTTCAAGATTTGTTGTCCTCATTTGATACATTGACATCTCTTTCCCTACCATTAAGAATCTCAATACTTCCTCTATATCAATGTTTTTGAATTCCTTCAAATATTTTTTATACAAATAATCACAATAATAGTATGGTGCATCATAAATTTGGCAAATACTCATGTCATGTAACAACCCGATTTTGGGCTTAGTCAGAATAGTGGTTTTGGGACCACAAATTCGAACTCAAGAAATTATTTTTATTATTGTTTTGGTGTTATAGCATGATTATATTAGTGCATGAAAAATTTGGTGAGGTAATTTTAGCGTTTGTGAGCTTAATTACAAAAAAGGACTAAATTGCATAAAGGGTAAAAGTTCTATTTTACTTGATAGATGTACCACATAGCTAGAGAACCAAAATTGTGGGTCTTTAAAGTGCAATTAGACCCTTTAGAAGTTGATGGCCGACCATAGGGGACAAGAAAATCAAATGGTCAAAGGAGTTTGTGACTTAATGTATGATAAAATAATACCCTAGAGACTAGCCTTCATCTTTTTCATTCTTCCTTTCTCTTCCATCGAAATTTTCAGCCATTCTAAGGGTTTTGGAAGCTTGAAATTTCAGCCACTTATATCTCTCTCAAGTAAGTGATTTAGATGCTTATTTTTCATAATTTTGGTACTTTTGGAACCCTTATGGCATGAGCTAGCTAATGGGTGGACCATTTGCAAAATGGTTGATAGTCTAGGGATTTTCCATGAAAGGATTTATGATTTTTGCAAGTTTTTATGGAAGAAAATGAATCTTAGTTGTGTAGTAACCAACTTTTGTGAAAGGACTTCTCATGAAAACCCTAATAGGACCATTTGGTAAAGTTTGTAAAATGGATAGTAATGTTGTGAAACAATGGGAATTTTCGGTCACTATATGAGTAAAAAGGGTTCGGCTAGGCTTAAGATTTGAAGAAATTTGATAAAAATAGATTTTCAAGCCTAGGGGTAAAATGATCATTTTGTTTGTGAAAGTCTAAAGGCAAAATGGTCATTCTGTCAAAAATGTGAATTTATGATTGCTTAAATTTATTTAGAGGTTAAATGAGTAAATTTTTATTATTTTAGATCAAGAAATACTAAAATCAGACTTGGACCGGGGGAAGACCAAGCAAGTAGAGTAAATCGTCTAGTCACCTACATTTTTATTATTTTAGGGCTATTGAATATCTTGTAGTATTCCAAATGGTTCAACGGGAGATTTATGGTTTATATCGAAGTGAGAGAACTTATGACCATGTGGTGAGGGGTACAGGTACCTAAATGAGAATCACAACATTCGAGCTTCATTTACGTTGTATGTTTAGTAAATGTGGAAAGTGAGTAAGTTGTGCATATGACTACTTGTGTATTTTACACGAATTATGAGATGTGAATTCAAACCAATGTTGTATGATTGGTGAGAAATAAATATGAGCAAGTAGTGTTTATGAATCCTTACTTTCATGAGCAAACTGAGATATGTTAGGAGTATGATCCCTTATGGTAGCTTATAGTTACTCATTATTGCATGCGACTTACTAAGCTTTATGGTTACCTCTTTTCCTTTCCATTTTCTTATAGTACCGCCAAAGTAGCTCGTGGATCGTCGCCTTACGTTGGAGAAGCCAGTCACACTATCCCTGAAGCAATCGGTATAGCTAGTTTTATCATTTTGATTATGGCATGTATAGGAGCTAGTCTTTTTGTAATGGTCACATTGTTTTGGGCCAAACGAGTGGCTTGTCATAGCTCTTAAGTCATTTTGTATAATGCCATGGATGGTGGCTAATATTGGTTATTGATAAGTGCAAATGATGATGATTTCATAGATGAGTAATCGCATGACTAATCAACTTCTTGTTAGATTGTTAAAGTGTAATGTGGTTGTATTAGATATCTTGTTGTGGTTGAGTTGACTTTGTGTTGCCATGTGAATTGGTGGTATGTATTTCTTTATAGGTAGGTGTAAGTAAGGGTGGCAAAAAGGCTTGGTAGATAGCCTATTTTTTGTCCACAAGGCTAGACACACGGGTGTGTGCCTAGGCCGTGTGTGACACACGGTCAGCCCCATAGGAGTGTTGTTCGACCGTGTGTCCCCTGCATCTCAAATTTGCAAGTCAGTATGCATGGTAGTAAACACACGTGTAGAGACACGGTCGTGTGTCTCAGCCATGTGAAGGACACAGCCTTTGGCCACGGCGTTTGCCTTAAATTAGTTGCTGACATCAGAAACAAAATGTCAAGGTTTTTACACACGGGCTGCAACACGGGCGTGTTATGGCCATGTGAGGGACAGGGCTGTAGACACGAGCGTGTGCTCAGCCATGTGAAAACCCCTGTAGGTTCGAATTTGGAATTTAGTTCACAGGAACGAGTCCCCTTGTGCTTAGGCCGTGTGAACCACACAGGCCTTCAGCACGGCCAGGTCAAAATGGCCATATGGGCGTGTCATCTTTCCACATGGGCGTGTGCCTCTATCTCGAGTTACAGTCTTTTCAAAGTATTTAAAAATGTTCATTTTAATCGCGGATAGTTTCCCAAGGATGATTTGGGCCTTGTAGTCCCATATTGAGAATTTTTATATTAAGAGCGAAAAGTTTTAAATTTGATTTAGTTTTTATAATTCGAAAATGTTCGTATGCATGCGTTTAAGTCAGGTAATGCCTCGTGCCCAGTCCCGGCCTCGAACTCGAGTGAGGGGTGTTACATCTCAATTACAAAAAACATTAACCCCTCTGACCTTCAAAAAGGAGCGCATCTCATAGAATGGTTTGGCTACTTAGCGCATCTCATAGAATGGTTTGGCTACTTACCTTTGTTTTAATACTAGATAAAATTCTTTCATTACAGGAATTATTAGGGGTTCTTTGGCTTGTAACACCCCTGAACCTTAAACTGTAGCCGGAATAGGGTTATGAGGCATTACCAGAAAATCAGACAATTTATAATTAATATTCAAATAATTATTGAACATATTATATTATAAAATAATTATAAAGTCCCTTAATTGGATCCTCAAGGCCCAAAATACGTATTAGAGGGGAATCGGGACTTGTTCGGGTGCTCCGAGTATTTTTTTAACTCAATATAACCCCTTTATAAATGTCTTACCTTCCCAACAATTTCTAACCAGGACCAATCCAAAACCAATATTTCAACGAATGCAATTTCATGTTTAATCGTATTAAAATCATACCTATAACATTAATTTGATAATTTACTCTATGAACATTTATATTGCCATTAAAAATTAAATTAAAATTTCATTCATTCCATTGTAAATATAGCACCAATTATACCATGTATATCATATATATTTTCATACCACTTCATTAGTTTAAACACCAAAATACCAATTATAGCAAAAATCATATAGCATTTTAAAGTGACCAAAATAACACCTATGTACATGCCACTTTTACCAAAAGAAGAATACATAACCGAGTATTGCACTGGAGTCGGGATCGCTTGGATGCTGAACTGAGACTCTGAACACCTATTAACTGTGCACAGAAACAACCATTTCATACTCAGCGGTATTACCATAATTCAAATTATAAACATAATAATCATATTATTAAATCATATAACTTTATTTATTTATTTATTTACTAAACCAATTCAAACATAAATTTGTCGTTCTCAATATATTCATACAATTCAATTTAGCTAATCAACAATTGAAATCATATACATTTATGTTGAGCCATTATCCATCTCATGAACCATTGGTTCATGCTTTCCATTCTCATTCTCACATTCAAATCACTTTTTTTTTTAATTCACGTTCCACTTTCACATTTCTTTCAATGGCTCAATCAATTCATTTTATTCAGTCTAGCCTTTCCTTTAATTACCCCTATTAATAGACTCAGACTTTGGCGAATATATAGATCCAACCAAACACTCCAGTCTGGCACCTAGTGCCTCATCGGATAGTTCGAAGAAAATAATTGACACCCAGTGTCTCATCAGCCAAGCCGAAGTAAGTTGGTACCCAGTACCTCATCAAATCTATACAAAGTAATATAATGAACCCAGTGTCTCATCGACTCGAGGTCGAAGCATCCCTGAACACTTCCAATCCTATGGCATGCCAACTATATCTGACTCAGTCCGACTAGTTAATAGGGTATTCGGTTCACTTTCTCAATTCAATATCACTTTCAATTCATTTACGAATCAATTCAATTTCACTTTTCATCAAGATACAATTCATTATCAATACTTATTCATCATCAATTCAATTTCCTTTTCAATTCCATAATAATACTTACCTCATAATTTACTTACCATACATATAAATTTAAATATAGCATTTAATAATAAGTAATTTGTATTATAGTAATACAAACTCGGATTTATTCGGTTACTCCTCAACAACTTTTTCCTTTCCTTTCGATGCCGATGCCTCGAGTTCCTTGTTAGCTATGAAAATAATAATAATTTTTACTATCAATTACAGTATTAAATTAAGACAAATAATTGTATTTTTATTCAATTCCTACTTATTCCCAATTTAATCCTAACTAAATTCACTTACTTTTCTAACTGAATTCATACTTCTTTTCTACTTAATTTCTTGCTATATTTAACTCAACTATTAAATATTCACAATAAAACCCTAATCTAAAACTTCTTTCAATTTAATCCCTTTATCACAAAACTTATAGCTTTTTTTTACACTTTAATCCCTTTATGACTTTTAACTTGAAATTCATTCAATTAAACCCCTAATTCATATTTTTGTTCAACATGAACTATATTTGAAAACCTATGAACTTCGAAAATATTAACTTAATTTCATGAAAACCTTGTTTTAAAACTTCAAAAACATCAAAATTAAGTAAAATGGACTTAATTGACCTACCTTTTCAAAACTTAAAGCTTCAAATCCCTAGATTTTCCTTTTTCTTTTCTTTTTTCTCCTTTCTTTCTTTCTTTCTTTCCCATTTGCTATTGTGTTCCTTCTTTGTTTCTTTTCTTTTATGTTATATATATATATATATATATATATATATATATATATTCATTCTTTTATTTTATTAATTAACTTATTATATTATAATATAATAACATTAAATATCTTTTATATAATTAATCATATACATACAAATGTACACACATATATATATTTTTACTACATTTATACACCATCAATACCATACAATTGTCATACTTTCAATTTATGTAATAATAAAATCTCCTAATTATTTAATTAGTAATTATCTTTTACTTAATTTTTAAGTAAATAAATAAATATAATACAAATGTATATATTCACATTATTACAAGTGTTACTATCTAATTTGCTCATTACACAAAACTCTTACAATTTAATTATTTTATCTAATAAATATCTTTTACTAATTAAATACAAAATTTCACAAATGTATATATTTCTATTAATACACTTGTATTAAATCACTACCATACATTTGTCTTTATTTAACTTATTTCATAATATAACAATTAATACAATTTATAAATTAATTTAAAACCTTAAATGTACAAAAATCTAATAAAATTTTAGATTTTATCTAAGTTTGTTGCCTCATCTATAGTAAATTGGCTTAATTGCCATTTTGACCCTTTATACTTTCTTTTAATCTATAAGAAACTTTTATCCTTTATTCAATTTAGTCCTTTTGCTAATTATTCTAATTTAAGCTAAATTCATCTAATTAAAACTTAATTAAACATACTACTAGACTCATAATTACTCCTAATAATTATTTACAAACCCAGTTTATTAAGACG
Source organism: Gossypium arboreum (assembly GCF_025698485.1). Lineage (NCBI taxonomy): Eukaryota > Viridiplantae > Streptophyta > Magnoliopsida > Malvales > Malvaceae > Gossypium > Gossypium arboreum. The sequence goes on from NC_069079.1 coordinate 58,210,204, forward strand.
GAGGCCCGATACTGTACTTTTCCAATGCCCGTGAATCTTGGGTCATTACATTTCTTCCCCCTTAATAAATTTCGTCTTCAAAATTTACCTGAGAAAGGATAGGGTATTGTGCTCTCATCGTCTCCTCCGGTTCCCAAGTCACTTCTTCCACACTATGGCTTCTCCATAAAACTTTTACTAAAAGAACCCATTTATTTCTTAATTCTTTTACTTCCCGTGCTAAAATTTGAACCGGCTCTTTTTCATAGGACAAATCAGGTCGAACTTCGATATCTTCAGTAGAAATTATATGAGAAGGATCTGATCTATATCTCTGAAACATCGAAACATGAAAAACATCATGAATCCTCTGAAATTCTGAAGGTAAAGTTAACCGATCTGCGACCAGCTCGATTCTTTCCACAATCTCATATGGTCCAATATATCGAGGACTCAATTTACCCTTTCAGCCAAACCTCAAAACTTTTTTCCACAGTGATACTTTGAGAAATACTTTATCTCTGACTGAATATTCAATGTCCCTTCGTTTCAAATCAGCATAAGATTTTTTCTTATCAAATGTCGCTCTCAATTTGTCTTTGATCTTTCTAACGATTTCTTAAATTTCTTAAATTAATTCTAGCCCAATTATTTTTCTTTCATTCAATTCTGTCCAACATATTGGTGATCTACACCTTCGACCATATAATGCTTCATACGGAGCCATTTGAATGCTAGATTGGAAACTATTATTATAAAAAAATTCAACTAACGGCAAATAACGTTCCCAAACTGATTCGAAATCGATGATACAAGCCCGAAGCATATATTCTAATATTTGAATTACCCGTTCGAACTGTTCATCGGTTTGTGGATGGAAAGATGTACTAAAACTAAGTCGAGTACCCAATGATTCATGTAGCTGCCTCCAAAATCTCGATGTAAATCGAGGATCCCAATCTGAAATTATTGATGCCGGAATTCCATGCAATCTAACAATTTCCTGGATATATATCTCTGCAATTTTCTGCAGCGTCCAATCTATTTTGACTGCTATGAAATGTGCTGACTTGGTAAGTCGATCAACTATCACCCAAATGCATTCTTTTTGCTCGCTGACAGTGGTAATCCCGTAACGAAATCCATTGTGATATGATCCCATTTCCACTCAGGAATACTGTAACACCCCGTTCCCGATACCGCCGCCGGAGTCGAACACGAGGGGTTCTCAGACCAACTCTCATGTGTCACATAGACTATTTTTCACATTTCCAGTCTAGCTGGCAACTGCGTCCCTGTCACCTTAAAAGTCATATCTCGAGTTCTAGAACTCAAAAACCAGTTCCGTAAATTTTCCCCGAATTTAGACTCATATATCCATCCATGGATTTATTTCTAGAATTTTTGGTCGGGCCAATTGGTACAGTTTATTAGTTAAAGTCACCCTGTTTCGAGGTTCGGCTACTCTGAACTTTGCGCATTACGACCTGGATATCATCTCGTACAGAGCTCCAATGCTCATGACGTTTGTTTCTAATGAAACTAGACTCAAAGGGGAATCTGTGCATATAAGGCATGGCTTCTAATTGTTTCTGGATAATATATGGTAAATTTTCAAAGTTGAAACAGAGGATCCAGAAACCGGGCCCTGTCTCACGAAATCTTGAATATCTCTTAAAATACAGCTCATATGGTCATTTCGTTTAGTCCATATGAAAATAGACCCATCAAGCTTCGAGTACATAATTTTTCTAGCAATTAATTCCACTCCTACTATTTTTAGTGATTTTTCGATCTCATATCACTGCTGCTATCCATAGCGATTCTTTGCGATGAACTATGCCAATTTCATGAATCTTTCCTTGGCCTTACTAATCATCCATCATACATGACACAAATTATGGCCACCTTATCAAAATTAAGGTTTCTAAGACTCGTGGCTATAGGTTCTAGCATCCCACTCAACCGACCACATATGCCATTTTCACATGGCTTGAAGTTTCTGACCAAAATTTAACAAAACAAAATAGCCCATACATGCCAAATGTTCTCCTAGTTCAACTAAGAAGACAATACCAAAAGTTTGCTCATTGGTGTGATGACTTCGTTGGCGGTTCCGAGCACCCAAAAGGAGACGAGTCCAAGAGACCTAAAATGGGTGACAAGAAAACACCGAGTGAGTTTATAACTCGAGAAGTCGTAAGCATTCTACAACCATCCATTAATAAAATTATCACAACATGAAACAATGCACGAGGCTAGGTACCCCATCCATATCGAACTATACCATAATTCCTTGGACCTTTCGGTTCAATCTCATACCAACTCACCCAATGACATTTTATATACTTATTCAATAGAGTAATTGAGGCATTTCCATACATCATCTCATTTCCACAATAATCATGCAATCAAATGACTTTCATCTATTCCACGTTACCTTATTTACGGGAATGCAATTGAAATCATCACATAGATTTAAACTTACCAACTCAACCCCGAGCATGAACATAGCATCTATTAGCCATGAACTCAAGGTGCTTACTCTTTCCTGTCCATACTCAACTCGATAAAATCACACCTCCATATAAATATTCAATCGATAGAACATAAATATTAAATTCGCACACGTAGTGTAATAAACGATCTACGCACACTTAGTGCCATGCGATTTAAGCTCGCACACATAGTGCCATATAATTTAAGTTTGCACACTTAGTGCCATATAATTTAAGTTCGCACACTTAGTGCCATATAATTTAAGTTCGCACACTTAGTGCCATACCTTCCAAGCCCGCACACTTAGTGCCAATCTTGTCACCGTGCCCATTTATTGCCCGCACACTTAGTGCCGAGACCAAACGCTCTCGCAAGTTCTTGCTTTTATACATTCAGCAATGTCATCATTCCATACACATACATTTTATATACACACCATCTCATTAAACACAATTTGCATGGATATTATGACCATTTAAATCAATACCAAATACATGCTTAATGACTTACCTCGGATGTTGTCGCATGCGTCTTCAACGGCTATTCAATTACTTTTCTTTTCCTTGTCCAACTTGATCCTTTGAGCTCTTGAGCTAAATCAAACAAATTTACTTCCCAATCAAACACACACATACGCAACCATATATTGTTTTTAACACATTCGGTCACTTGGGCGACCCATTTAACTTTTAAGCATTCATTTCAAATTTTTAGTTAAACAATGCCGAATGCCATTAGCTACTAATGCCACACACACACATCCATAAAAATTTATCATACATGACCCATAGCTCATTTGGTCATTCATCTCTCAAACTTATCGAAGCTTCATACCACACTTCCTTGGCCGAATACATATATAAGCACAATTTAGCATTTTCATTTACTTAATATTTCATACCTATCATGCTAGCCGAATATTGTTTAATCAAGCTCAACATCCTCATATACGGCATTAGCATCCAAACAACCTATATGAACATTTAACTAATTCAAGCTTCACCCATCCATACTTATTCATTTAACATAAAGAAAATATATCAACCTCTTCACTATCAACCATGGCCGAATGCTTCATGGGTTTAAGGTAGATTCAAGAAAGAACCTCATAATTATTAAGATGTAAGCAACTACCCTTGTTCATCTAGATTTAGTATGAACAACAACTATCACCATTATTAATCACCATAGCGAAAACCTCACCCTCATGGCGAATGTACCAAACATTTCCTAACTAAACTTTCACAAATTTTAACCTCATATCGATCTCAACTTGTTCAATACAACATGAAACAATCCCTTCTCCTAACATCTTGATACACGGCTTGATGTTCAAACCCCATGAAAGTTTGATTTTCATGACATTACCAAAATGCATTATGACAATTAGCTCAACAAACTCAAGAAGTTAAAGCCAACATCTCAAAGCTTACCTCCAACTAGAAGAAGGGTTGCGAATTTGCTTAATGAAAAGCTCTCCAATTCTTTCCTTTGGTTCACGGCAAGAAGAACAAAGCATAACCAAATTCCCTTTTTTCTTTCTTTGCTTAGTCACGGCAATGGGGCATCCACACTTTTTTTTTTTTTTTTTTTTGGTCAACATTTTCTTTAATGCTAGCACATTATTTTATTGCTTCATACATCACTCACTAACCAAACATGTTGGGAGCATGTTTCCTTTGCCCATCAACACCCACCTTGGCCGCCACTATAGCAATAATTGGGCAATTTGACATGCAAGGACAACATTTCTAGTATGCATCAATAGGCCACTTCAACATTTACCTATCACATTTCTAAGTTTTCTCACACAAGTCCTATTTAGCAAAATTCACTTAAAATTTTCAAAATTCAAACACGAAATTTCCACACATGCCTATATACACATATAATAAACACGAATCCAATATTTAATTGTTTTTATGACTCGGTTTGTGGTCCCGAAACCACTTCCGACTAGGGTCAATTTGAAATTGTCACAACTCTCCCCACTTAAGAAATTTTCGTCCGAAAATCTTATCGGTAAATAGGCTCGGTATCGCTCTTTCATAGAGTCCTCAAGTTCCCAAGTGGCTTCTTCAATTCGTGCTTACATACAACACCTTCACTAATGGGATTTTCTTATTAGCAACTCTTTTACTTGGCGCATCGAATCTGAACCGGCTCTTCTTCATAACTCAAATTAGGTGAACCTCGACCTCGGATGGAGTGATTACGTGTGTCGGGTCAGACCTATATCGTCAAGCATCGAGACATGAAAAGCGTTGTGAATCTTTTCGAGCTCGAGGCGGGATTAATCGGTATGCTGGTGGTCCAACTCGTTCGGATACTTCATACGGCCCGATGAACCTCGGACCCAATTTGCCCTTACGACCAAATCTAAGCACCTTCTTCGAGGGTGAAACTTTGAGAAATACCTTGTCCCCAACCTAATATTCAATGTCTTTTCTTTTCAAATCCGCATACGACTTTTGGCGATCCGAAGCAGCTTTCAAATTTTCACGAATTACTCGAACTTTTTGCTCGGCATCCTTAACCAAATCAACCCCGAAGACTTTACCTTCGCTAAGTTCAGTCCAGAATAAAGGGGTACGGCATTTACGACCGTACAAAGAATCGTAAGGCGCCATCTTAATACTTGATTGAAAGCTATTGTTGTAAGCGAATTCAACCAAAGGAAAATACCGTTCCCATGAACCACTAAACTCAAGGATGCAACATCTCAACATATCCTCGAGTATTTGAATTATCCGTTCGGATTGACCATCGGTTTGGGGATGAAAAGCAGTGCTAAAATGCAGCTTGCTACCCAAAGCCTCTTGCAATTTCTTCTAAAATCGCGACGTAAATCTTGGGTCTCTATCCGACACGATAGAAATAGGCACCCATGCAATCGAACAATTTGGGAGATGTATAATTACGCCAATTTATCGGCGAAAAATCCGTGCGGACAGGGATAAAATGAGCCGACTTAGTCAATCTATCAACAACAACCCAAATTGCATCCTTCTTATTCGCTGACAATGGCAATCCGGATACAAAGTCCATGGTGACTCGATCCCATTTCCACTCGGGTATCGTGATCGGCTGAAGTAATCCCGATGGCACTTGATGTTCCGCTTTCACTTGTTGACATATCAGACACCTTGAAACCAATTCAAAATGTCTCGTTTCATACCGGGCCACCAAAATTGGCGTTTCAGGTCATTGTACATTTTAGTACTACCTGGGTGGATTGACATTCGACTACTGTGAGCCTCGTTCAAAATCATCGAAACAAGTTCCGAATTCCTTGGAATACATAATCGACCCTTGAACGTCAAGCAATCATGGTCGTCAATCTGAAATTTTGATTCCTCATTCGAAACACATTCGGCTCGCTTAGCGACCAATTCGGCGTCGACCTTCTGAGATTCAAGTACTTGATGAATCAATAACGGTTTGGCCTCTAGTTCGACTACTAGCACCTCATCGGGTGAAACGGATAGGTGAGCATCCATCGCTCTCAAGGCAAACAGTGCCTTGCGACTTAGAGCATCGGCCACCACGTTGGCCTTTCTCGGGTGATACTCAATGATGAGTTCATAGTCTTTCAACAACTCAAGCCAACATCTTTGTCGCAGGTTTAAATCTCTTTGAGTCATCAAATATTTGAGACTCTTGTGGTCCGAATAAATATGACACCTTTCTCCAAACAAGTAATGCCGCCATATTTTCAAGGCGAACACTATGGCTGCTAGTTCAAGGTCATGGGTCGGATAGTTTCTCTCATGCGGCTTTAGTTGTCTCGACGCGTAAGCCACAACTCAACCTTCTTGCATCAACACACAACCTAACCCAAGCAAGGATGCGTCCTCAGTATATGACAAACTCTTTCTGGGACTCATTTGTACTAATCTGGGGCCTCGGTTAAGCAGTTTTAGTCGATCGAAACTTTCTTGTCAGTGTTCCGACCACTCGAACTTAACATCTTTTTGGAGTAGTTTCGTCATCGGCGTAGCTATCATCGAAAAACCTTTCACAAATCATCGATAGTATCCGGCAAGCCCTAAAAAGCTCCTAACTTCGGTAACATTCCTTGGAGGTTTCCAATCGACTATGGCCAAAATTTTGTTCGGGTCCACCCTGACACCCGATGCGGACACCACGTGCCCTAGAAAGCTAACCTCTCTCAACCAAAATTCACATTTACTGAACTTTGCGTATAACTGCTTATCTCGTAAAATTTGCAACACTAGCCTCAGGTGTTCAACATGTTCAGTTTCATCTCTCGAATAGACCAAAATGTCATCGATAAATACAACTACGAACCGGTCCAAGTATGGCCTGAAAATTCTATTCATTAAATCCATAAATACCGTAGGGGCATTAGTGAGCCCAAACGGCATCACCAAGAATTCGTAGTGACCGTACCTCGTTCTAAAAGCAGTTTTGGGTATGTCCGATTCTCGGACCCTCAACTGATAGTACCCCGACCTCAAATCTATATTTGAAAACACTGAGGCTCCCTTTAATTGATCGAACAAATCGTCAATTCGTGGCAACGGATATTTATTCTTTATCATTACTTTATTCAAGCGGCGATAGTCGATGCACAATCTCATAGTTCCATCCTTCTTCTTCACAAACAATCTTGGTGCGCCCATGGAGAAAAACTTCGGTCGGCGAAACCTCTATCCATCAATTCTTGCAATTGAACCTTCAATTCCTTTAATTCCGTTAATGCCATACGATACGGGGCTATTGAGATCGGCGTAATACCGGTACAACCGATGCGAATTCTACTTCTCGAACCGGTGGCAATCCGGTAACTCCTCAAGAAAAACATCGAATACTCACAAACCACTAGTACCGATTCGAGTTTCCTTTCCATCTCTTTACTTTCAAACACATATGCAAGGTATGTTTCACCCCTTTTCACATATCTCCGGCGGTCATAGAAGATATTATCGGGCACTCCTTTAAATCGATGAGCTCGACTCGGACTACCTCGTTATTTGCACTCCTCAAATCAATGGTTTTCCTTTTGCGGTCCACCTTGCATCATGTACGATCACCAATCCATACCAAGAATAAAATTGAATTCATCAAATGGTAGAAGCATCGGATCGGTTGAAAAGCAGATTCTCGAATTATTAGGGGCATCTCTTGCACTTTATCAGCAATGCGTATTGACCCAAAGGGTTTGACACTCGAATTACGAACTCGATAGACTCAACAGGTAGAGTCTTCTTTGGATGCTAAGGTTTCACATACATATGAATGAGTAGAGCGGGGTCAATCAATGCAATCACACTAGTATCAAAGAGTAAAAGTACCGTGATAACGTCGGGGAGGATGCCTCCTCTCGTGCTTGCGGATGGCATATGCTCTAGCGAGAACACGGGTCTCGGATCGAACAGTAGTATCGAGGCTCCTCTCGATTACCACCCCTACCTCCAGAAATTCTCGGGGGCCTACCTCTAGCCGTCGTTCCACTAGGTCTTGCACTTTGCATCTTATTCTTCTCATCTAGCTCCGTGCAATCCCTAATGAAGTGGTCCTTCGAACCGCATCCATAACAGGCCCTATTAACAGATTTACCCCAACATTCACCTAGGTGTCGTCTTCCACACTGGGGGCATTCAGGCTTTTCTTGACGATTATTGCCCACACTAGCTACCGAAGTAGCTCGGGAGTCCGTCAATGGTCGGGCTCTGATGGAAATTCCAGCAGTCGCCCTCGACTTATTAGTGTCCTCCCTGAACTTCTTTACCGCCGAGAATGGAGCTTTACCCGTCGATCTTTTACGATAATCTCTTGCTTCAAATTCAGCCTTCTTCTTCTCCTTTCCAAGTTCTTCCGCCTTGCAGGCTCGTTTGACTAGTGTTACGAACTCCTTTATCTCCAAAATACCCACTAGTAGCTTTAACTCTTCATTCAATCCTTCTTCAAATCTTTTACACATAGCAACCTCATCAGCCACACACTCTCGAGCATACCGACTAAGTCTTACGAACTCATGTTCGTATTCAGATACTGTCATACGGCCTTGCTTGAGTTCCAAGAATTCCTTACGCTTCTAATCGATGAACCGTTGACTAATGTATTTCTTTCGAAATTCTGATTGAAAGAAATCCCAAGTAACTCATTCGTTTGGGACTATGGAAATTAAAGTCCTCCACCAATAGTAAGCTGAATCTCGCAACAAGGATATAGCACACTTAAGACATTCATCGGGTGTGCATGATAGTTCATCAAACACTCGAATGGTGTTATCAAGCCAGAACTCGACCCTCTCGGCATCATCAGTAACTATGACCTTAAACTCCTCGGCCCCATGTTTCCTAATCAAGTCCACAAGTGGTTTACTCAGCCTCACAGGATCAGTAACTGGAGGCATTATGGGCTCTTGGGGCGGAGTATTTAAATTCGGGAATGGTTGGACAGCCGGGTTGGTTTGGGCATATTGCGCGACCCACTCATTCATCATGGTGAAGAAGGCTTGTTTCGCCCCTTCATTTTGATTATTCGCGGATGACTGAGGCTCAACAGGCGGTGTCCCTTGTGCGGGAGCAGCCGCTACACTTTCAACGTCATCCGCCAAGGGTCTCTCTATCCCGGGTTCCATTTGCTAATCAAAACAAAAATTTCAACCGTCAGAAGTCATCACATTATTAAGCACTAACAATTTGGCATGTATAGCTAGACTCACACGCGCTATGGTAGTCCTAGAACCGACTAAACCATAGCTCTGATACCAATAAAATGTAACACCCCATTCCCGATACCGCCGCCGGAGTCGAACACGAGGGGTTCTCAGACCAACTCTCATGTGTCACGCAGACTATTTTTCACATTTCCAGTCCAGCTAGCAACTGCCTCCCTGTCACCTTAAAAGTCATATCTCGAGTTCTAGAACTCGAAAACCAGTTCCGTAAATTTTCCCCAAATTTAGACTCATATATCCATCCATGAATTTATTTCTAAAATTTTTGGTCGGGCCAATTGGTACAGTTTATTAGTTAAAGTCACCCCTGTTTCAGGGTTCGGCTACACTGACCTTTGCACATTACGACCTGGATATCATCTCGTACAGAGCTCCAATGCTCATGCCGTTTGTTTCTAATGAAACTAGACTCAAAGGGGAATCTATGCATATAAGGCAACGCTTCTAATTGTTTCTGGATAATTTATGGTAAATTTTCAAAGTTGAAACAGAGGATCCAGAAACCGTTCTGGCTCTGTCTCACGAAATCTTGAATATCTCTTAAAATACAGCTCATATGGTCGTTTCGTTTTGTCCATATGAAAATAGACCCATCAAGATTCGAGTACATAATTTTTTAGCAATTAATTCCACTCCTACTATTTTAGTGATTTTTCGATCTCATATCACTGCTGCTATCCGCAACATTACTGCGATGAACTATGCCAATTTCATGAATCTTTCCTTGGCCTTACTAATCATCCATCATACATGACACAAATTATGGCCACCTTATCAAAATTAAGGTTTCTAAGACTCGTGGCTATAGGTTCTAGCATCCCACTCAACCGACCACATATGCCATTTTCACATGGCTTAAAGTTTCTGACCCAAAATTTAACAAAACAAAATAGCCCATACATGCCAAATGTTCTCCTAGTTCAACTAAGAAGACAATACCAAAAGTTTGCTCATGGTGTGATGACTTAGTTGGCGGTTCCGAGCACCCAAAGGAGACGAGTCCAAGAGACCTAAAATGGGTGACAAGAAAACACCGAGTGAGTTTATAACTCGATGAAGTCGTAAGCATTCTACAACCATCCATTAATAAAATTATCACAACATGAAACAATGCACAAGGCTAGGTACCCCATCCATATCGAACTATACCATAGTTCCTTGGACCTTTCGGTTCAATCTCATACCAACTCACCCAATGACATTTTATATACTTATTCAATAGAGTAATTGAGGCATTTCCATACATCATCTCATTTCCGCAATAATCATGCAATCAAATGACTTTCATCTATTCCACGTTACCTTATTTACGGGAATGCAATTGAAATCATCACATAGATTTAAACTTACCAACTCAACCCCGAGCATGAACATAGCATCTATTAGCCATGAACTCAAGGTGCTTACTCTTTCCGCTGTCCATACTCAACTCGATAAAATCACACCTCCATATAAATATTCAATCGATAGAACATACATATTAAATTCGCTGCGTAGTGCTTAATAAACGATCTCGCACACTTAGTGCCATGCGATTTAAGCTCGCACACATAGTGCCATATAATTTAAGTTTGCACACTTAGTGCCATATAATTTAAGTTCGCACACTTAGTGCCATATAATTTAAGTTCGCACACTTAGTGCCATACCTTCCAAGCCCGCACACTTAGTGCCAATCTTGTCACCGTGCCCATTTATTGCCCGCACACTTAGTGCCGAGACCAAACGCTCTATGCAAGTTACTGCTTTTATACATTCAGCAATGTCATCATTCCATACACATACATTTTATATACACACCATCTCATTAAACACAATTTGCATGGATATTATGACCATTTAAATCAATACCAAATACATGCTTAATGACTTACCTCGGATGTTGCCGCGTCTTCAACGGCTATTCAATTACTTTTCTTTTCCTTGTCCAACTTCGATCCTTTGAGCTCTTGAGCTAAATCAAACAAATTTACTTCCCAATCAAACACACACATACGCAACCATATATTGTTTTTAACACATTCGGTCACTTGGGCGACCCATTTAACTTTTAAGCATTCATTTCAAATTTTTAGTTAAACAATGCCGAATGCCATTAGCTACTAATGCCACACACTCACATGCATAAAAATTTAATCATACATGACCCATAGCTCATTTGGTCATTCATCTCTCAAACTTATCGAAGCTTCATACCACACTTCCTTGGCCGAATACATATATAAGCACAATTTAGCATTTTCATTTACTTAATATTTCATACCTATCATGCTAGCCGAATATTGTTTAATCAAGCTCAACATCCTCATATACGGCATTAGCATCCAAACAACCTATATGAACATTTAACTAATTCAAGCTTCACCCATCCACACTTATTCATTTAACATAAAGAAAATATATCAACCTCTTCACTATCAACCATGGCGAATGCTTCATGGGTTTAAGGTAGATTCAAGAAAGAACCTCATAATTATTAAGATGTAAGCAACTACCCTTGTTCATCTAGATTTAGTATGAACAACAACTATCACCATTATTAATCACCATAGCGAAAACCTCACCCTCATGGCCGAATGTACCAAACATTTCCTAACTAAACTTTCACAAATTTTAACCTCATATCGATCTCAACTTGTTCAATACAACATGAAACAATCCCTTCTCCTAACCTCTTGATACACGGCTTGATGTTCAAACCCCCATGAAAGTTTGATTTTCATGACATTACCAAAATGCATTATGACAATTAGCTCAACAAACTCAAGAAGTTAAAGCCAACATCTCAAAGCTTACCTCCAACTAGAAGAAGGGTTGCCGAATTTGCTTAATGAAAAGCTCTCCAATTCTTTCCTTTGGTTCATGGCAAGAAGAACAAAGCATAACCAACTTCCCTTTTTTTTCTTTCTTTGCTTAGTCACGACAATGGGGTATCCACACACTTTTTTTTCTTTTTTTTTTGTCAACGTTTTCTTTAATGCTAGCACATTATTTTATTGCTTCATACATCACTCACTAACCAAACATGTTGGGAGCATGTTTCCTTTGCCCATCAACACCCACCTTGGCCGGCCACTATAGCAATAACTGGGCAATTTGACATGCAAGGACAACATTTCCTAGTATGCATCAATAGGCCACTTCAACATTTACCTATCACATTTCTAAGTTTTCTCACACAAGTCCTATTTAGCAAAATTCACTTAAAATTTTCAAAATTCAAACACGAAATTTCCACACATGCCTATATACACATATAATAAACACAGAATCCAATATTTAATTGTTTTTATGACTCGGTTTGTGGTCCCGAAACCACTTCTCGACTAAGGTCAATTTGGGGCTGTCACAAATACTAATAGGTTGAAGTAGTCCAGTAGGAACCTGATGTTCCTTTTTTACCTTTTGACATGTCAAACATTTACTAACATACTCAACTATGTCCCTTTTCATTCTAGGCAACCAATATAGTTCTCGTAAATCACAATACATCTTCGTACCTCTAGGGTGTAAGGAAAATGGACTATTGTGAGCTTCTCGAAGAATTAACTCTTTAAGCTCAAAAGTAGTTGGAATACGAATCCGATTTCAGAATCTCAAACAACCATGATCATCAATACTGAAATTTTCTACTGAACCCTTTTGTACCATTTCTCTTTTCTTCATCAACTTGTTGTCTTCTAGCTGTGCCGATCTGATCTGATCAAACATTACTAGCTTTACTCTAAACTCGGCCAAAAGACTCCCATCATCACTGATACTGAGTTGTGTAAAGATTGCTCTCAATTCAATTGCAGCTTTTCTACTTAGTGCATCAGCTACAACATTAGCTTTTCCCAGATGGTAATCTATAACATAGTCATAATATTTTAGGAGCTCTATCCACCGTCTTTGTCTCAAGTTCAATTCTTTTTGGGAGAGGAGACATTTCAAACTTTTATGATCAGTATAAATGTAGCATTTCTCACCATACAAATAATGTCTCCAAATCTTTATAGCAAAAATCACAACTGTTAGATCCAAATCATGAGTCAGATAGTTACGTTCATGTGGCTTCAATTGAAGATGCACAGGCTATTACTTTTCCATCCTATATTGGTACACAACCCAGACCACTCAAAGAAGTATCACTATACACTACAAAATCTTTCCCCGACTCTGGTAATGTTAGAACTGGTGCCTCTGTTAACATTTGCTTCAACTTTTGAAAACTTTCTTGGCATTGATCATCCCACACAAACGATACATTCTTTTTTAGCAGCTTGGTCATCGACAAAGCTATTTTCAAAAATCCATTTACAAATCTTCTATAATACCTAGCTAAACCAAGAAAACTACATAGCTCTGATACTTTTCTTGGTGGTTTCCATTAAACAATCGCTTCAATCTTCTTTGGATCAACTCGAATTCCATCTGAAGATACTACATGTCCAAGAAATACAACCTCTGACAACCAAAATTCACATTTGCTGAGCTTTCCGTACAACTATTTTTCCCGTAATATCTGTAGTACAATCCTGAGATGCTGGTCATGCTCTGACTCTGACTTCGAATAAACCAGTATATCATCAATAAAAACCACTACAAACTGGTCTAAATACGGCTGAAAAATATGGTTCATCAAATGGCATTAGTTAACCCGAACGGCACACCAAAAATTCATAGTGACCATATCAAGTATGAAATGCAGTTTTTGGCACTTCACTTTCTTTTACCATCAGTTGATAATACCCTGACCTTAAGTCAATCTTCGAAAATACTGAAGCTCCTTTCAACTGATCAAACAAATCGTCAGTGCGAGGTAGTGGATATTTATTCTTGATGGTTACCTTGTTCAACTGTCGATAATCGATACAAAGCCGCATTATCCATCTTTCTTCTTAACATATAACACCAGAGCTCCCCACAGTGATATGCTCGGTCGAATAAAACCACAGTCTAATAAGTCTTTCACCTATATCATCAGCTCTTTTAACACTGTAGGTGACATCCGATATGGATGTATAGAGATTGGTGCTGTGCCCAGATAAACCTCAATAGCAAACTCGACTTTCCTATATGGCGATAAACCCAGTAATTCTTTAGGAAATACATCAGGAAACTCACAAACTGTCTGAATTTTATCGCACTAGCTTTTAACTGAATCTGAATTAATAACATATTCCAAATATGTTGAATAACCCTGCTGAAGTAATTTATTAGCCTTTATTACTTAAACAATTCGTGCTGGCCCACTTGTACGAATACCATTTACTTCAACCTGATCTTCACTATTTGTTTGAATGCTGAATCTCTTTTTATAGCAGTCCAAAAATCACTCTATGTTCAGATAACCAATCCATCCCCAGCATTATATCAAAATCCCCAAATGGCATAATCAACAAGTCAACCGAAAAAGTTTTATTCTGTATAATCAACAGGCATCTTGGACTGATCTGGTTCACTAACACTGTTTGCCCTAACGGACTTGACACCTTAATAGACACTCTAGACATTTTGGATTTTAATTTCCCTGACTCAACTAATTTTGAATTAATATAGGAATGTGAAGATCCAGGATCAATTAAAGCATGAATAGGCTCAGAATATAATACAAATATACCTATTACCACATCATGAGAATCGCCTTCTTCACAAGTTTTGACCACATAAGCTCTGGCTAGTACTCTGGCTTCAGACTGCTGGATAACAATGTCAATGCTTCTCTTAACTCCACCTCTTCTAGAAGCCGAACCACCTCTACCAGATTCCCTACCTCTAGCTGTAGATATTGATCTCTGTGATGTTAATGGTGCAGCATTATTAGTTTTCGGGCAATCTCTGATAAAATGATCTTTAGAACCACATCGAAAGCAGCCTCTAGTTAATTTCCAACATTCTCCTCTGTTTCTTTCCACAGTGCTGACAATTCAGAATTTCCACTCTCCGAGGTGGACCTCTTACACTACTAGTAGATACTTTTGTTTGTCTCCCTCTGCTTCTACTACATCTATCAGATCTAAAACTGGGTCTCCATCCACCTTGAGATTCCTTTGAACTTTTTGGCTGCGGATTTGAGCTAGTAGTTCCCGCATGTTTCCTAGTTAGTCTGACACTTTCAGTCTTTTTGTAAAGATCCAACAATTGCTGTACCATTTTGGCTCGCTCAATCAAATCCACAAACTCAGTGATACGGTGAGATACTAACTATACTTTGATCTCATCTCGTAATCCCCGTAAGAATCTTTTACAACTATCTGTTTCAGTTGGAATAAACTCGGAGGCATATCTGCTAAGTCTTGAAAACTCTCTCTCATAATCTATAACTGACATGTCACCCTTCTGCAGCATTAAAAACTATTATTTATTGTCTTCAATATACATCTCTTCAACATATTTCTTTTGAAATTCCTTCTAAAATATGTCCCATGTTATCTGATCTTCAAGTAAATGTTGTACCACTAATTCCCACCATAGATAAGCTTCCCCTTGTAGCAACGATATAGCATAAATCAAGCACTCTCGGGGGGGTACATTCCAATTGCTGTAAAATTCTCTTAGTCGATTCCATCCAATTTTCAACAGTTGATAGATCGACTCCTTTCAGACCCATAAATTCTGTGGCAGCATATTTCCTTAATTCTTTTATCGGGGTCCGTCTTTGAACAGGTGCAGAGGTCGTAGCAAGAATAGTTCCCGCTACTCATTGTAAGGAATCGGCTATCACTCTTAATATATCAGAATCATTTCCATCATTTCTTCTATCAACTCTAGATGGTTGATTTCTCACAGGATTTATGCTAGGTGTTACCGACTCGATTTCATCTAGTCCATAAGACTCTTTATCACCAGTATACATTTCCTGATCGGTATCTTCTATTCTTTCATCTAACATCTTTAAACCATAAAATAGAAAGAAAAAAATAGGTCAGCATCCAAAAATCCCGACTTAGTTTTGACTCAAAAGTGGCATGTACATTAGGCTGAGAATCAGCTAAACCTAATAGCTCTGATACTAATAACTGTAACACCCCCTAACCCTAAACTGTCACAGGAACAGGGTTATGAGGCATTACAAAACATCAAACAATTTACGATTAATATTCAAATAATTATCGAATATATTATATTATAAAATAATTATAAAGTCCCTTAATTAGACCCTCAAGGCCCAAAATACGTATTAGAGGGGAATCGAGACTTGTTCGGGTGATTCGAGTATTTTTTTTTTTGAACTCAATATAGCCCCTTTATAAATATCTAACCTTCCCAGCAATTTCAAACCAGGACCAATCCAAAACCAATATTTCAATGAATGCAATTTCATGTTTAATCATATTAAAATCATACCTATAACATTAAATTTATAATTTACTCTATGAACATTTGTATTATCATTAAAAATTAAATTAGAATTTCATTCATTCCATTCTAAATTTAGCGCCAATTATACCATGTATATCATATAAATTTTCATACCATTTCATTAGTTTAAACACCAAAATACCAAATACCATTCTTTACAACAAAAATCATATAGCATTTTAAAGTGACCAAAATAACACCTATGTACATGCCACTTTTACCAAAAGAAGAATACATCACCGAGTTTTGCGCTGGAGTCGGGATCGCCTGAATGCTGAACCGAGACTTTGAACACCTATTAACCTATGCACGGAAACAACCGTACACTGAGTATTTTATACTCAGTGGTATTTTCATAATTCAAATTATAAACATAATAATCATAATATTAAATCATATAACTTTATTTATTTATTTATTTATTTTTACTAAACCAATTCAAACATAAATTTTTCATTCTCAATATATTCATACAATTCAATTTAGCTAATCAACAATTGAAATCATATACATTTATGTTGAGTCATTATCCATCTCATGAACCATTGGTTCATGCTTTCCATTTTCATACTCACATTCAAATCACTTTTTTTTTTAATTCATGTTCCATTTTCACATTTCTTTCAATGGCTCAATCAATTCATTTTATTCAGTTTAACCTTTCCTTTAGTTACCCCTATTAACAGACTAGGACTTTAGCGGATACACGGATCCAACCAAACACTCTAGTATGGCACCCAATGCCTCATCGGATAGTTCGAAGCAAATAATTGACACCCAGTGTCTCATCAGCCAAGCCGAAGTAAGTTGGTACCCAATACCTTATCGAATCTATCCAAAGTGATACAATGAACCCAGTGTCTCTTCGACTCAAGGTCGAAGCATCCCTGAACACTTCCAATCCTATGGCATGCCAACTATATCCGACTCAGCTTGACTAGTTAATAGGGTATTCGGTTCACTTTCTCAATTCAATATCACTTTCAATTCATTTACGAATCAATTCAATTTCACATTTCATCAATTTACAATTCATTATCAATACTCATTCATCATCAATTCAATTTCCTTTTGAATTCCATAATAGTACTTACCTCATAATTTACTTACCATACATATAAATTTAAATATAGCATTTAATAATAAGTAATTTGAATTATAGTAATACAAACCCAGATTTATTCGGTTACTCCTCGACAACTTTTTCCTTTCCTTTTGATGCCGATGGCTCGGGTTCCTTGTTAGCTACAAAAATAATAATAATTTTCACTTTCAATTACAACATTAAATTATGAAAATAATTGAATGTTTATTCAATTCCTACTTATTCCCAATTTAATCCTAACTAAATTCACTTACTTTTCTAATTCAATTCATACTTATATTCTATTTAATTTCTTGCTATATTCAACTCAACTATTCAATATTCACAATAAAACCCTAATCTAAAACTTCTTTCAATTTGATCCCTCTATCACAAAACTTATAGCTTTTTTTTACAATTTAATTCCTTTATCACTTTTAACTTGAAATTCAATCAATTAAACCCCTAATTCATATTTTTGTTCAACATGAACTATATTTGAAAACCTATGAACTTCCAAAATATTAGCTTAATTTCATCAAAACCTTGTTTTAAAACTTCAAAAACATCAAAATTAAGTAAAAAGGACTTAATTGACTTACCTTTTCAAAACTTAAAGCTTCAAATCTGTAGTTTTTCCGTTTTCTTTTCTTTTTCTCCGTTCTTTCTTTCTTTCCCGTTTGCTATTCTGTTTCTTCCTTCTTTGTTTCTTTTCTTTTCTTTTATTAATTAACTTATTATATTATAATATAATAACATTAAATATCTTTTATATAATTAATCATATACATACAAATGTACACACACATATATATATTTACTACATTTGTACACCATCAATACCATACAATTGTCATACTTTCAATTTATTTACTAATAAAATCTCCTAATATAATTATTTAAAGTAATTATCTTTTACTTAATTTTAAGTAAATAAATAAATATAATACAAATGTATATATTCACATTATTACAAGTGTTACTATCTAATTTGTTCATTACACAAAAATCTCACAATTTAATTATTTTATCTAATAAATATCTTTTACTAATTAAATAAAAATATCACAAATGTATATATTTCTATTAATACACTTGCATTAAACCACTACCATACATTTGTCTTTATTTAACTTATTTCATAATATAATAATAATTAATATAATTTATAAATTAATTTAAAACATTAAACATATAAAAATCTAGTAAAAATCTTAGATTTTATATAAGTTTGTCGTGTCATTTATAGTAAATTGGCTTAATTACCTTTTGGCCCTTTATACTTTCTTTTAATCTATAATAAACTTTTACCCTTTATTCAATTTAGTCCTTTTTGCTAATTATTCTAATTAAGCTAAATTCACCTAATTAAAACTTAATTAAACACACTACTAGACTCATAATTACTCCTAATAATTATTTACAAACCCGGTTTATTAAGACGGAGGCCTGATACTGTACTTTTTCGGTGCCCGTGAATCTTGGGTCATTACATGGCTAGCAGACAGAATTTTGTCCATTCCCTTTCAGTTGCGTTTTCCCATATTCCTTTGCAATTCCTTATTAAAGAATCAAATCATTGTTCTTTAACAAAAGTATATGGCTGTAATTTTTGCAAATACTTATCCATGTCACCTTATTGAAATTCAATAGCTAGGCTTGAAACGTTTGCGCTAAAACTGGTCGTTTGATAATCTGTTCTTATTATGCCTACAATTTAACCTTTGTTGTTGGTAAAAGAGTTCTTTTGTAATTTAATCTTTGTAAATGATAACATAGTGCCTGTGTGACCTATTTATAGATTAGAAAGGAAGAATAAACTATTCAAGAGTTATTGTAACACCCCTAACCCATATTCGTCACTAGATTAGGATTACAGAGCATTACCGTATAATCAAAAAGATTTAGACATAATATTATTCAATAATTTAATCTCATCATAAATTGTTTATATACATGCTTATTGTCCCTAAATCGAGCCCTCGAGGCCCTAAAAATAGCTTAGAAGCAATTCAGGACCAATTTGAAACAAATCAAAAAGTTTAGGACAAAGATGTAAAATTTGTAAAACAGGGGTCACATGGCCGTATGACTCACACGACTAAGTCACATGCCCATGTCTCAGACCGTGTAACCTTTGAACTAGGGACACACGACCATGTCTCAGCCCATGTCTTCACCCGTGTAACTCCTTGAGTAGGGTCACACGCCCGTGTGCTAGGCCGTGCGATAGGTTGTGTAACTCATTGACTTGCATGCAAAGGAACCTTCAGACGACACACGACTATGTCACTAGGCCGCGTGTCTCACACGGCTGAGTCACACGCCCGTGTCTCAGACCGTGTGACTCAAAATGTACCTAAAATCAAAGCATTTCATACCATTTCATACAAAACCTTTCCATCAATGTATACACACTTTTACGAGCCTAAACACTTTCAAAACAAACATTAATATGCCATTTCAAGTTCCTAATACAATAAAAAAATATGTCATACAAGGCACCTCAATATATACCAAATCATAACATACCAATTAAGCCAACTTTACCATATTTCTAACATCATAACCTAGTTTTATACCTTCCAAGGCATACCAATAATGTTGCTTTTCATGCGAACCAGCCTAAACCAAATAGATACTAAAGCATTCCATAAATAACCAATTTAAACCATCCAAACATACTATAAAAGGAACCTTATATACAATCACATAAAAGTGACCATAATGACTTACTGTAACATCCCAAAATAGGGCCTAGTCGGAATAGTGGTTTTAGGACCAAAAATCTGATGTTAAAATATTGATTTTATAATTTTTATGAGGTTTAGAATATGAATATATGCATGTGTTAAAGTTTCATGAAGAAATTCTAAGTATAAAGTGTCCAATTGGACATTAGGGACCAAATTGAATAAGTTGCAAAATTTGCATTCTAGAAGTAATTTGTATGAAATTGATTTATATTATTATTTACGAGGTCATAAAGAGAAATTTTCCCAATTTCTAAGTTTTTGGACAAAAATAGGCTTGTATGGAAAAATATAAAGGAAAGGCATTAGGGGCATTTTGGTCATTTGGTATGATAATGAAATAAAATGGGAAAATAAGCCAAAATCAGCTCATTCTCTCCATGTTGATGCCAAAAATTAAGGTTCTCCATAGCTAGGGTTTTCAAGCTTTCTAAGCTCAATAGTAAGTGCTCCTAAGCCCCATTTTTAATACTCTTTGTATTTTTGAAATCCTAGTAACTTGCTCTCTCTATTTCTACCCATATTTCATGCTAGGGTTCATGTTTATAAATTTACCCATGCATGAGAAGCTTATGTTTTGATTATTTATGGATGGATATAAGAGTTTAAAGGATGGTAAACGACTTTTACTAAGTAGTTTTTCATGAAAGGGGCTTTAAGGATTATTTTGTAAAAGTTGTAGAAAAGGGTAGGAAAATGTGAAATGAAGGAATATGTGGGTTGTTATGAGCATGAAAAGTGTTCGGCTAGGCTTGGGTAACCAAGAAATCCCATACATTACATTATTCGAGCCTAGGGACTAAATTGTAAAAATATGAAAGTATAGGGGTAAAATAGTAATTTTATCCAAGTATGAATTTTGGATCGTTTTGAGTAATGTATGTATTAAATGAGCTAGATTCAGTATTGTATTAAATGAGCTAGATTCAGTATTATAGATCAAGAGAATCGAGATATGGGCCTTGATTGGGGAAACAACAAGGTTTACGAGATTTAGGCTTGATTTCTAATATTTTGTACCGAGGTAAGTACATATGAAAATAAATACATTAATTATTATTAAATGAAATGATTTATTGATATTTTTATGCTTAATATTCTTATTTGGCTATGTTGATAATATAACATGTGTTGATGCCTTGCTATATGAATATGAGACGTTGGCCATATGAAAGAAACCAATTATGCGAGTACGTTCGGTAAAGGTCTGGAAGCCTAAAATCCTGTTTGAACCTTAGGAATAGTTGAGGATACAAGTGACATGTCACTAGGATAATTATGTGTTTCATGAGCTCAATAGATATGTGATACATGCTAGGGTCCGGGTGCTGGGTATCCTGAGAATGTTTGGATACTCTTTAGCTCTACGAGTAGCCACCGTTAAGAGCGGCATGTGATTCTGTGATGTGAGGCACTTCGGTGCACATTCTGTCAAGTATCTAAGGCTACACTCAGGCACTTCGGTGTATTTCTTCCGTGTGTCTGATTCTTATTCCAAGTGTTAAACGGGTAACGTAATATGAATTTCGGAAGTAAGATTTAAGTAAGCCATATGTATGCAACATGACACAGGTATGTACTAAAACTCTATGAGAACTTAGTATATGATGACATCATGAAAAGATATGTATTTGGATAAGCATGTGCATATGAATATGGAAGGTAAATATATATAAATATGACATGACATGATGAAAGGCATCATAATGTATAAGTATGTGTGCTTAGATTATCAATAATTGAAAAATGTAGATTATTTGTATGTGTACTTATTAAGCTTTATAGCTTTTTCTCCTCTCTTTTCCCTTTCCTTTAGATACGTCCAGCTAGCTCGAAGGATCAGGGGACGTCGAAGCTCGGACCACACTATTTTCAAGAAATTTGGGTATAAAGGGTTTAATCATTTTGGTCATGGCATGTATAGGAAATTTGTCTATTTTGTGTATATGTGCCATGTTGAAGTACCCAAATGTAATGGCACATTTGGGCATCAATTCTTTTGTATATGGCCATGTGATTTGGTCCATATTAATGATTGGGATGTATCCCTAAGTTACCATTGCATGCATGCTAAGATGTGTATGGGTTGGCGTGATGGATGACTATTTATTTGCTTCTATGTGTTTGCATGATTTAGCACTCATAATGGATTGATAATAAGGAATATGGTAAACCATGAAATTTGTATGGAATGACTAAAAGATAAGGTCGTGTGAATGATTGTTTAAGGGTGACCAAAGGCTTAGAGAATAACCTCCAAGTAGTCCACACGAGTAGACACACGGGTGTGTGTCTGGACCGTGTGTGACACACGGGCATGTGTCTGAACCGTGTGTGACACACGGGCAGCCATACGGGCATGTTGTTCAGCCATGTGTCCTTTGCACCTTGAGTTTTAGGTTAAAATGCATGGTAGTAAATACACGGGAAGAGACACGGCCGTGTGTTTCAGCCGTGTGAAGGACACAGCCTCTGGCGACGGACGTGTGCTTGGCCATGTGCCTTAAAATTGTATGATGACATCATAAACAAAATGCTCGCTAAAAATCACATGGGCTACCACACGGGCATGTGCCAGGCCATGTGAGGGACACGGGACAAGGACACGAGTGTGTGCTCAGCCGTGTGAAAACCCTTGTAGGTTCGAATTGGAAAATAAATCCAATAATTCAACACGGATGTGGGACATGGGCGTGTCCCCAAGCACACGGGCGTGTGCATTGCCTCCACACAGGCGTAAGTTCTTAGAATTTTCTTAGAATTTCCGTAAGTTCTTAGTTTAGTCCCGGACCGCCAATAATGTATGTTTTGGGCCTCATAGGTCCATAATAGGGACAACTTAAATTTATTAGATTGGTTTTAAACTGGATGAAATTTTATGGCCTAGTTTTGCATGTCTATTTCTATTTAAGTTTGGTAATGCCTCAAACCCTGTCCCGGAATCGAATACGGGTAAGGGGTGTTACACTTACATAAAAAACCATGATAAATACACCAACCATTCATAAACATCAAGGCATAACCATACTAAATTACCATTTACATGGTTATCAAAACATTATTATAAACCACCCGATACATGTCATTATAAACCTTAGCCAAAAATGCTCAAAAACTACAAAATTAATTGGTGGATAGTGTGATAGGTCTCCGACAAGCTTCCAACCAAATCGAACCTTCCGATTATCTACAAGAAAAGAAAACAACTAAGCATAATTTTCATTATATCATAAACTAACTTTCATTTTCTGTTCACTACACTTATCCTGGATAATTGGTGTAGCATTGCATATATATGTATATATATATTTCCTTATAAGCATTTTATATAAATATTTTACTTAAACGTTTCTTCTTACCATAATACTTACACATTTAACATATAATCATTATGTAATTCATCTTTCATTTCAAAGTTTCATATAAACATATCATCCCGGAATCACTTACTTTCAACAAACAATGTGAAAACTAAATAAATAAAATAATCATACATGTTATTCATTCATGAAGCACTTATAGGATTAGTACTGAAAATGGTTCGTTGTATGCTTCATGTTCTATAATAATTCAGTCCAAACTCTTTCATATATGTGTATAAATATCTAGCTTTAACCGTATAATCATAAATATAATTATACTCTCATATGATCAAGTAATTCATTGAACATTTAACATTTGCTAATATCTTGACTATACATTAGCCTTTAAGCACATAATAATTTTATAAATTCCATTAACATTTAGCCCGATGAAATAATAACTTGACTCAGATACTCAGGTAACTACACCGCACCAGAGGCATCATAGATGCATAACAAGAGCACCGAAGAGCAGACAGGGGCAAAAATGTGCAAACAGGGGCACCGTAATGCAAACAGGGACACTAAAGTGTATACAAGGGCGCTGAAGTGCAAATCCGGCACAAGCATGCATACTAACCCTATTTGCATGTCAATTGTATTCTAATCACTTACTATGTTCAAATAGCATTTTAACAAAATTATAACTTTCATGAACCAAAGGCACTTCCATATTTCTCAATACACATGTTGTAACAATTCATAATCATTCCAAAATCACAAATATCATATTTCATAAATATTCAATAGTTTTCAAATAAATCCTTCTTCATCTTGTATTTAGATATAATATTTCGATTTCCAACTCACATTTTAAACATCATATGTATATATATATATTCATAAATCAGAAATAAGATTATATATATATATAGATATGTACAATTCTATACCTACGAACTTACCTCGACAATTACAGTTATAAAACGAGGCCGACGACTAATCCGACACATTAGCTTTTCCCCTTTTTAGATCCGTTCGATTCGTTTCTGGATCTAAATAATAATTTTTCATCCAATTAATACAATTCTAGCACTTAAATAATATGTCTAATACAATTAAGTCATTCCATAATCATTTTATAAATTTATCCTCATATTTTACCTTTTACGCAATTTAATCCCTAAACCCGAAACTTGCAAATTTACCATTTTTAGTTAAAATTCATGCTAGCCAGTTTTCATAGGGTTCATAATCAGCCCATTTTTATCATCATTTCACAATATTTACCTTGAATTTGACTATTTCAAAAATTTAATCCTTAAACATTAAAATTATCAAAAATCACTTAACAACACTTAGCAACCAAATTTAATAGTCCATCATTTAAAATCAAAACACATGTTAAATCTATCATGGTAAGTCCCTAAACCTTTAACAACTTTACAAATTGACCCTCAGGCTAGCTAGATTAAGCTAATATAATGTTAAAAAGATAAAAATTGCTAAAAATAGGATTGAATTGCATACCATGCAATGAGGACTAGCCTTGGTCGAAGGTTGGTGTTCTCATTTAATGGTGAATCGGTTTGAAGAATAAAAATGATGAAGATGCTCATGTTTCTTTTATTTTCTTTCATTAATTAACTTATATTATTTTTATTTACATATATTTTTAACATATAATAATACATATCTTTACCACCAACTTACCATTAAATTACATTAAGGTTTAATTACTTTATTGGACCATAAATTTTAGGTAATATAGTAAAATAACATAAATAACACCATAGCATTTAACTTTTGCAAATTTTGCAATTTATTCCTTTTAATTAATTAACTATCTAAATATTAAAGTTTCTTAACCAAATTTTAATACGACTTTAATAGCACTCGTAAATATTTATTTAATAAAATATTTAAGTCCCGGTTTATAAAAAAAGAGGTCCCGATACCTCATTTTCTAAAATCACTTTATTTTAGGGTCATACCACTTGAACATAATTATTCATTCAAATAACATAATTTTCCAATACAAAATTTATTTTAATGCTATAATTGACTTGTAAATATTAAATAATAATAATTATGGCTCATTTGTCGAATTTGTGGCCTCGAAACCACTATTTCTAACACCATTAAAAAATGGGCTGTTACAGTTATAATCTAGTTTTACTAAATAAGTAGTTAAAGAGCAACAATCCTAATATAATTTAGCTACAAAAACATCAATAGTTAGGTTTGTTTAGAAAACAGAGTTACGGAATGGTGACGCGACATCCTGGGGTGATGTTGCGACGTCGAGGGCAGATTCTTGAATTAAAATTTTGTTCTTTATCATGGCATTTTGGAGTGGTGTCGTGTCATGACGGCCAAATTCCTCCATTTTTTTGTGAAATCACCAGTTGGGTTACCTTTTTCCTTACCTTCCCTCATGTTTTTTGGTTTTCCCTTAATGTCTTGGCAATCGCAAAAGGCACTACACTGCAAGGTTTGTTCTTCCACTATAGTACTAATAGCAACTCCAAAATAATGTTTTACTTGTTGGCCATTAACAAGGAAAGGTTGCCCTCCTTTTCTGATTAACTCTATTTTCCCATGAAGGGTTACCTGTTGTATTGTATATGGACCTATCCATCTTAATTTAAGCTTTCTAGGGAATAATATTAACCTTGAGTTGCATACTAGTACTTTTTGTCCTAACAGAAATTCCTGCTTTCTGATCTTTGCGTCATGTCAAAGTCTACTTCTCTCCTTGTACATCTTAGTATTTTCGCAAGCCATAAATCTGAATTCTTCCAATTCTTGGAGTTGGAATAGTCTTTCTTTTTTAGCTAATTCTAGATCCAGATTTAACTCTTTGATTGCCCAATTTGCCTTCCTCTCTAATTCGATTGGTAAGTGAGAGTTTATACTATTAAACTAGCTTATATGGGGACATGCCTAATGGAGTCTTATATGCTATTCTGTAAGCCCACAATGCATCATCTAGCTTGGTTTCCCAATCTTTACAGCTTGGGTTTACTATTTTCTCTAAAATCTACTTTATTTCCCAATTAAATACTTCTGCTTGCACATTAGCTTGTGGATGATATGTTGTTATCATCCTATGTCATATGCTATACTTGTAACACCCCAAACCCGGCCTAAACATTATGACCTAATCTGGTGTGTCACATTAAAATGCTTTTTCGAAAAACTTTGTCCTATTAATAAATCTCGCTTGAAAGAGAAAGCCCCTTTGTTTAACTCTAAAGTCAACTTATTAATTTGTTAACCTTTTTAAACCAGCCTTACTTTTAAAAAATGTTTGTTGCGGAAGCATTTCAACAATTCTGCGAAAACGTGATGTTATGAAAACAGATATCATTTTGGAAAACCGCGCTCTACTTTTAACAGAAATAAATCATAATAGTTAAAAACCCCCAAATTGAAAGCTAGAAAATTAGAGAAAATGCCTTATTACATTAAAAACCCAAAGAGAAAGTAATTTAAGTAATGTAAAAGAAAATATGAATATTTAAAGTTGTTCGTAGTATGGCCACCTCCGAGTCCTCCCATACGTCGAACCGCCTACTGAGGATTACTTGAAAAATTTAAGAGAGGGGGTGAGTTTACGAAAACTTAGGTGCACAACCCTCATCGATCATAAAGCATGTGTCACATCAATTTGGGCCTAAGCCCATCACATTAACAGTGGCACTTGGGCCTTAGCCCATAGTAGCCTCACATGGGCCTAAGCCCATGTCACAATCAGAATCAGGTTTTGCAATGCACAAATACCCAACCAACCCTGCACTCCGTATCCCGTCCAACCTTACACTCCTGTGGGGATTTAATCGACCCACCCATCCCTACACTCCTGATGTAGCACCTGTTGCGGCACTAACCAATTTTGCAGTAGAGCTGTCAATCACATAATAGCTTTAAGCCATTGGTGGATCCACAGTCGTCAAGCGACCATGCGACCCCAACAAATCATATACTTCCTCCAAATCAATGATCCCGTCCCCCATGCAGCATAATATCACATGAATTGAAACATATCATAAATGGCATACAATAAATGTAGGGGCAATTTAGTCATTTTACCCTTCGAAGGCATAACGGTCATTTTACCTATTTTGGGGTTCCAGCTCAGATAACAACCTCCTCGAAGGTCTACAGTCACTTTGAGTGACACAGATAACCTAAATGATCATAACGGTGTATATAGACCAAGGCCTATTACTCGGTCCAAGTAGGCCCACACGCTCGTATGGCCCATTTAGCTTAAATTTAGTTACAGCTATGTGACCCATATAGCCCAGTCCAATATTTATCACTTACCGCAGATTTAATTTGTGTAGGACCCACGAGCCCATTGGGCCCACACGACCCATTTTAACCCATCGTAGCCCATAATGACCCAAGTCCACGGTGTGATTACACACCTACTACGAAACGTGTGCCTAGCCCAAGAATTTCCCAAACCTACATTCCATCGCGATAACCCATTAGTCGATAAGAACTAAGGTTAATCACCCTTCTCAAATTCCCAGTTAAAGATTACATTCGATACCTGTCTTAAACGCAAGAGTGAATAACCCTGCTTAGAACCGTTGGCGAAAGGTGGGTTTACTCTCCTAACCAAATAGCTTCACTGACCATAAAACTCATTAATAAAGATACATGATATGAGACTAAGATCTGGCTTATTAAAAGTCAATCCAAGGATAAGAGGAAATAGACAATCGGCCAACCCCTCCCCAAACCAGTCATGCACCTGTTGAACACCACAACAGTAAGTAGGATTACCTTGATCGAGTAAAGTGGAAGAGGTTCGACTGCCCAATTCTCACAAGCGTCACCTTCACTCTTCAAGAGACTCGAAAACCCAAAAGAACCCCACACTTAGGAGAAAGGAGGGTAAGAATCGGCAAGATGAGAATAAATACTCGACTCTTAAGTAGTGACAGAGTACTTACCATCTTGTTAATAAAACAACACCAACCGTAACCAAAAAGGGATAGCGTAATTGGTTTCAATAGCCAAATGAACAAGAATGAACTTTGATGAACTCAAGAATCGAAAGGGGAGATGGCATAATCGGTCAAGTGAAAAGAAGAGAGGGAAATAAGAGAAGAGAAGAGGAGATCAATTGGTAATAGAGTAAGAAGTTGTCAAAAGAACTTAGAGGTAGTAAGCTAGGTCTTTCGGTCAAAAAGGAAAACCAAAAGAGAGAAGGAGAGGAGAAATCAATCGGTCAAACAAAAAAATTTTAGAGAAAAAAAACCAATTCAGGAATAGACCAAAACGAGCAAAAACCCGAAGGAAGCAGTATTTCGGCACCAATGATTGAAAGAAAAGAATGAAAATGTCGGAGTCAGTAACCGAAAGTGAGTAGAAAGGAATTACTAGCCTTTAGCCGAATTTCTGAGTGCCTAAAGTTCAATTTCGGCACAACTCTTCCACTCCATTCAAATCCCATTTTTTCCTCCCTTAAATCTCTCCCTAAAAATTCTCCATTATCTCCTCCTTGATTTACTCCACCCTCCTCTCTTAGACCAATTCAAATTCTACCTTGCAGAGTTTCAGTCGGCTTCTGTTTCTTACATAGTAAGAGAGCAAAATAAATACTCCTCTTACCTTTCCACAACATGAACCTTAGACCTCAAGAGAACTCCACACGCCACCTACCACTGCACCACCAGTTCTTTCTGTGACACATTTTACCCACAAATATTTTTAAGGCCTACCAGCTAAAGCCAAGGTTCACTTAAGGGGAAAAACTAAAATTTTTGCAGAAGCCTAAACTTGAACCCAGGCTTCTCCAACACTCCCAAACACACCCAAATCACTTAGCCATCACAGCAAACATGTAATTTGTGTCACTTTCTTGCTAAACTAAAGTATTTATGAGCAGTCTCCTAACCGCTCCCATGCACAAGGCCCAATACTTCTAGGCCCAAAATTTGGGGCTTTACAATACTTAGCCAATGTTGCTTCAAACTGGTTGCTACAAAAATGAGATCCTTCATCACTAACCAATGTTCGTGGTGTACCAAACCTGGTGAATATGTTTTTCTTGAGGAATCTTACTATAGATTTTGTATCATTAGTAGGTAGTATGACAGCTTCGACCCATTTTGAGACATAATTTACAGCAGGAGAATATACTGATTCCCAAAAAAAAACCGGAAAAGGTCCCATGAAATCAATTCCCCAAACATTAAACACTTTGACCTCGATTATTCCTTTTTGCAACATTTCATTTCTTTTAGATATATTCCCAATTCTCTCATATCCTTGGACAAATTTAAAAGTGTCTCTATTCATTGTTGGCAAATAAAACCCTGATTGTTGTAGTTTTTAGCAGTCCCTTTTCCATCAAAATGCCCTCCACAAGGAGATGTGTGACAACTTTGTAAATTATCTTGTATCTCTTCCTCTACTACACATCGCCGAAGTAATTGATCTACACATTGTCGAAACACATATGTTTCCTTCCAAATGTAATTTCTTTTATTCATGGGTTATCTCATTTTTTCGTTGCCACGATACATGTGCTGGGAAGACCCCCTTGCAATGTAATTAACATAATCTACATACCATGGTGTTAGATGCTTACCTGGTCTGGATTGATCAATGTCCACTCTGAATAATTGTCCATCTGTAAAGGTTACATTAATGTCTTCAATTTCCTCCTCTTATCAACGGTTTTCAATTCTTGATAGGTGATCTGCAATTTGATTCTCGATCCCCTTCCTGTCCATTATCCATAAATCAAATTCTTAAAATAATAAAACCCATCTCATTAGTATGACTTTTGTTTCTTTTTTCTTCATGACCTATTTTAGCCCAGAGTGATCAGTATACACATATATTCGATTCACCATTAAGTAAGGTCGAAATTTTTCACACGCAAACACTATTGCCAGCATCTCTTTTTCAATTGTATTGTAGTTGCACTGTGTTGAATTTAATGTTTTGCTAGCATAATGAATAACCCTAAATATGTTATTCCACTTTTATCCTAAAACTACACCTACTGCATAATCACTTGTTTCACACATAATAATAAAAGGTTCCAACCAAGTCGAGTTAATGATTATAAGAGTAGATACGATTTTTTTCTTTTATTACCTCAAAAGCTTTAACACAACTTTAATCAAATATGAAAAGTGTTTCTTTTTGGAGAAGTTGATTCAGAGGTTTAGAAATATGAGCAAAATCTTTTTTAAATCTTCAATAAAATCCTGCATGACCTAAAAAAATTTGAACACCTTTAACATTTTTCGGATTTGGAAGATGCTTGATAACTTCTATTTTGATTTTATCTACTTCCAACCCTTTTCCTAATATCTGATGCCCTAAGACCAATCCTTCTTTAACCATAAAATGGAATTTTTCCCAATTGAGCATCAAGTTAGTTTCCTTGCATCTTTTTAACATTTGTTTCGAGGTTATCCAGGCATTTTTGTAAAGAGTCCCCATATATAAAAAAATCATCAATTAATACATGAACCCCTCTTCTAACATATCAGTAAAGATTGCGGTCATGCATCTCATGAAGGTTGTTGGAGTATTACATAAGCCAAAAGGCATTCTTTTAAAGGCATACATATCGAAAGGGCAGGTGAAAGTAGTTTTCTTTTGATCACTAGGATGAAATGGGATTTGATGATACCCAAAACACCCATCAAGGAAGCAATAATAGTCTTTTCTTGCTAACCGATCAAGCATTTAGTTGACAAAGAGCAACTTAAAATGCTCTTTTTTCATTACATCATTCAATTTTTGATAATCAATGCATACTCTCCAACCTGTAACTGTCCAAGTGGGAATTAACTCATTGTCATCGTTCTCGACTACAATTAATCCTCCCTTCTTCGAAATAACCAAGA
Organism: Gossypium arboreum; assembly: GCF_025698485.1. NCBI lineage: Eukaryota > Viridiplantae > Streptophyta > Magnoliopsida > Malvales > Malvaceae > Gossypium > Gossypium arboreum. The sequence continues at coordinate 58,241,763 of NC_069079.1, forward strand.
TAGAACATTAAAAAATATATCGAATTAGATACAGTAGGTGAGCGCTTCTCGTTGATCTGATCAACACGTTTTAGACATCCAAAATCTACAAAGAAAGGAGTAACATGCGAAAGTATTATAAATACTTAGTAAGCTCATACAAATAAACAAATAGATTTCCTTATCTATTTAACAAATACAAATCAATATGCAACAATTTCACCTATCATGGCATACACAAAAACATCAACCAAATGAGATTTAGTTCAAAACCACAAACATATTTTCAAGTAGCAATATCTCAAGCATAAGTAATTTTGCATCTCAATTCCATATCATGATCATCTTTTACCACCATCTCTAACACCCCACACTTGTACCCTATGTCGGGACAAAATATGAGGCGTTACCTACCTTAAACACATGCATTCCTACGTTTCTGAATCATCAAGACCTGGTCAAATTTAAAACTTTGTCTAAACTACTTCAATATGGCCTACGAGACTTCAAACATTCATTTAAAAACCAATTGGGACCAATTCAGGTCCTTCAACAAACTCCGAAAAATAACACTAGACACAAGGGCACCCGCCCGTGTGGGAGGGGCAACACACTCATGTGACCAATTCGACGTGGTCGTGCTATTGGCCTTTGTGGCTCACACGACCTAAACATACAGAGACATGCCCGTGTCCTTTTCCCGTGTGGAATTAATTTCAAATTTGAACCTACAGGGGTTTTCACACGGCCTGGCACACGCCCGTGTCCATGGCCTGTGTCCCTCACACGGCCATGACACGCTCGTGTCCTAGCCCGTGTCTAAAAAGCTTGACATTTTGTTTCTGACATCATCAATCCTTAAGGATCACACGGCCAAGGCACACGCCCATGTGCTAAGCCATGTCCTTCACACGGCTGAGACACATGGTTGTGTCTCTGCCTGTGTGTTTACTACTATGCATACTAACTTGAAATTTTTACGTGCAGGGGACACATGGCCGAACAACACGCCCATAGGGTAGACATACGCCAGTGTGTCTACCCGTGTGGACAATATAGGGCTATCTACCAAGCCCTTTGCCACCCTGAAACATAACATAACAACAACCATAATCAAGGACTATATACATTACATATATTCAACCATGCCAACAATTTCACATTCATAAAAGATTAACTTGCATTCACATAATAACTTTCAATATTAGCCATTTTTCCATGGCCTTATACAAAATGAATCAAAAGCTAAAGTAAGCCAACATATTTGGCCAATTAACAAATGACACAAAACTCAAAAGTCAGGGTCCTATACATGCCATAATCAAAATAAAAAAAAATCTAGCTATACCAAGTGCTTCGGTCTATAGTGTGACTGGTTCCTCCAACGTAGTGATGATCCTCGAGCTACTATAGCGGCACTATAAGAAAATGGAAAGAAATAGGGCAAGCATGAAGCTTAGTAAGTTGCATGAAAATAAATATAATAACAACTTTACCATTTATCATCGTGCTCATAACACTAAAATAGGCATAACCACAACTTACTCGTCACTATACAACACAATTCACATAGCATATACTAAGTTCACATCTCATACATTTCATTTAGGTACCTGTATCACTCAGAACATGGTTATACTTTTCTCGTTTAACTTAAATTATAACTCTCACCGTTGAACCATTTGGAAAGCTATCAGATAATCACTACGCCTCAAACATAGGGTATAATATCGATGCCATATCCCAGACATAGTCTTGCACTGGCTCTCACGTTAAGTCGATGCCATGTCCTAGACATGGTCTTACACTGACTCTCACGTATCCGTTCTGACGCCATGTCCCAGACATGGTCTTATACTGACACATCATGTAGTCGATGCATGTTCCAGACATGTCTTACACTAGCTTTCATCAAGAGGCCGATGCATGTCCCAGACATGTCTTACACTAGCTCTCGTATCAATGCCGATGCCATGTCCCAGACATGGTCTTACACTGGCTCTCATAATGTGGTTGATGGATGTCCTAGACATGTCTTACACTAGCACACAAACATCCCGAATGTCTTGGCCTGAATATCTGATTTATTTCCTAATATTCAAACTGGAGTCCTACTATCCCAATATTCATCATACATGATTATTTCCACAAACAAGCAATTTATGCTATCTCAATTCAAGCACATATAACAACAATGTAGTTGTATTATTTACATACAACTTACCTCAGTATACAAAATGTAGGCTACTCGTTCGGCTTAGTCCACTAGCTTTGGTTTTCCTCGGTCTAGGCCCAGATTTTTCAATTCTTGATCTATAATGATAAAAATTCACAAATTTAATCATTTTAATGATATAGAAACTCAACAATTTATAATTGGGCAAAATGACCATTTTACCCTTAGTTTCAAAAATTGATTTTTATCGAATTTTTTCATATCTTAAGCCTAGCAGAACCCTTTTTACTCTTATAGCAACCCAAAATTCCCATTATTTCTCACATTTACCATCTAATTTTTCAACTTATGCAAAATGGTCCTTTTTAGGGTTTTCATGAGAAATCTCTTCACAAAAGTTGTTTATTTCACAACCATGGTTCATTTTCTTCCATAATATTCCAGAAAACAACATGCCTACTATCATGCCCTAAACCTTAAACTTTCAACCATTTTGCAAAATAGTCCCTTTATTAGAAAGCTCATGCCACAAAGACCTTAAAAGTACAAATATATTCAAGAAAAGCCCCCAAAATCACCTGCTTGCAAAGGTTTTAAGTTGCTAAAATTATTAAGCTCCAAGAACTCTATAATGGCTAATATTTTCGGTGGTGAAGAGAGGGAATTGAGAAAGTTGATAGCTAGCTTTAGGTTTATTATTATTTTATCCTTTTTGCCACCTAACATTTGACCATCCCTTAATTTAAGGCTCCATGTCCAGATACTAATATAATATTGGTCTATTTGCTCAATAAAGACATCTAATTTAATGTTCCATGACTATTTGACACTTTTAGCTATCTAAATAGAACTTTTGCACTTTATGCGATTTAGTCCTTTTTTGCAATTAAGCTCACAACGCTAAAATTAGTTCACCAAATTTTTCTTGCACTAATAAAAACATGTTATGGTCTTAAAATAATAATAAAATACTTTCTCCGACCTAGGATTAGTGGTGTTGAAACCACTGTTCTAACTAAGCCTAAAATCGAGCTGTTACAATTCTTTCTCCTTAGGGATTTTCGTCGCCGAAAATCTTACTGGCGAACAAGTTCGGGTATTGGTCTCTCATAGTCTCCTCGGGTTCCTATGTGGCTTCTTCGATTCCATGTCTATGCCACAAAACTTTCACGAGTGCTATACTTTATTCCTCAATTGTTTGACCTCCTAAGCCAAAATCTTAACTGACTCTTCACTATAAGTCATAATCGGCTGAATCTCAACCTCAGTTGGCGCGATAACATGCGAAGGATCCGATCTATATCGACGTAACATGGACACATAAAAAACGTCGTGAATCTTTTCCAAATCTGAGGACTTTCCTCCACGGGTATACTTTCAAAAACACTCTATCACTGACTTAGTCTTACACTGGCTCTCACGTTAAGTTGATGCCATGTCCCAGACATGGTCTTACACTAACTTCCACGTATGAGTGCTGATGCCATGTCCCAGACATGGTCTTATACTGACACATCATGTAGCCAATGCATGTCCTAGACATGTCTTACACTAGCTCTCGTCTCAATGCCGATGCCATGTTCCAGACATGGTCTTACACTGGCTCTTATAATGTGGTCGATGCATGTCCCAGGCATGTCTTACACTAGCAGACAAACATCCCGAATATCTTGGCCAGAATATCCAATTTATTTCCTAAGGTTCAAACGGAAGTCCTACTATCTCAATATTCATCATACATGATTATTTCCACAAACAAGCTAGTTATGCTATCTCAATTCAAGCACATATAAGTTTACTTCGTATACAAAATGTAGGATACTCGTTTAGCTTAGTCCACTTACTTTACTTTTCCTCGGTCTAAGCCCGGATTTTGCAATTCTTGATCTATAATGATAAAAATTCACAAATTTAATCATTTTAATGATCTAGATACTCAACAATTTATAATTGGGCAAAATGATTATTTTGCCCCTATACTTTTGCAAAATGACTCTTTTACCCCTAGTTTCGAAAATTGATTTTTAACGAATTTCTTCATATCTTAAGCCTAGCCAAACCCTTTTTACTCTTATAGCAACCCAAAATTCCCATATTTCTCACATTTACCATTTAATTTTTTAATTTATGCAGAATAGTCCGTTTTAGGGTTTTCATGAGAAATCTCTTTACAAAAGTTGTTTATTTCACAACCATGGTTCATTTTCTTCCATAAAATTTCAAAAAACAGCATGTCTACTATCATTGGGAAACCATAGACTTTCAACCATTTTGCAAAATAGTCCCTTGTTAGAAAGCTCATGCTACAAGGACATCAAAAGTACAAAAATATTCAAGAAAATCCCCCAAAATCACTTGCTTGCAAAGGTTTTAAGTTGCCGAAATTTTTAAGCACCAAGAACTCTATAATGGATGATATTTTCGGTGGTGAAGAGAGGGAATTGAGAAAGATGATAGCTAGCTTTAGGTTTATTATTATTTTATCCTTTTTGCCACCTAACATTTGACCATCCCTTAATTTAAGGCTCCATGTCCAGCCACTAATATAATATGGGTCTATTTTCTCAATAACAACCTCTAATTTAATGTTCCATGACTGTTTGACACTTTTAGCTATCTAAATAGGACTTTTTCACTTTTTCCGATTTTGTCCTTTTTCGCAATTAAGCTCACAAACGCTAAAATTACTTCACCAATTTTTTCTTGCACTAATAAAAACATGTTATGGTCTTAAAATAATAATAAAATACTTTCTCTAACCTCGGATTAGTGGTCTCAAAACTACTATTCTGACTAGGCCCAAAATCGGGCTGTTACACCATTATTATCATAGTTCCATATTTTTCATCTTTTATTTTTACTTGATGGAACATCATAAAAGAACTCGATACAAAGGTGAAAATAATATCAAATGCTCATCCAAGCTAATAAAAAACAACAGTGTCAAGTTATTGATCTATCATAATTTGGTGTAGCAGATTAAACTAATTTTAGTACTTTAGGAGCTTGAAAATAAGCATTATCATTAGGTTTTAATTATGTTTTAGTAAGTTTAATTAAATTAAATAAAATATACAAATCAAGTATTTTATTGACCTTAGGGCCAAATGAGGCCTAAAGGTGAGCTAATGAACTTTGTGTGTGTAGGAGACCATTAGAAGGCGTGCTAAACCGATATTGATCACTATGTCGCAACACAGAGGGTTTGATGTCGTAACATAGGGACCAAAATGGAGAAATTCAGAGACTGCCTTCGATGTCGCGACACAGCCTAAGTGTGTCACAACAAACCCTTGAAGACATTCTAAAGAAGAGTATATTTACTTTTATGTCACGACGTAGGTCCTGATGTGTCATGACATCAACTCTGGACGGGAATTAATACAAGCCAGGGGCATTTTGGTCTGCACAATCCAACTTAAAGCTCAAGAACGTCAGCTAACCTAGGGTTAAAACAACAACTACCTTAAATCTATAAATAGGCTCATTTGGCACATGTTATGGATACCAATTACTTAGCTTAGAATCTTTTTTTTCATTTTAGTTTAATATTTCTCTTTTCATAGATTTTAGATTTATTTCAGTATTGTTCTTTGTGTTAATTCGGGAGACTGGTTTGTGGATGCGATTAAACTTTGTGGATTCATTCTTCTTCATAATACAAATTAGGTTTTTTCTTAAACTTTATACTTTCATTTTAATTATCATGTTTATGTTTTATATTGATTTTATATTGTTTACGAAAACCATGAGGAACTAATCCTTCTATGGAGGATTAGTGAGTAGAGGTATAATCTATTAATTGTTTTGTACGGTTACTTAATGGATCAGTTCTTTGGAAAAGGAAGAACCTAAACCCTAGGCTTGACAACCCTAGGAAGTTATCAAGGTGGGAATTAACAAAAATTGGTATGGTCTATCCCTAGACACCTTAACTCCAAACAAGTCTGGACTATAAGGTTGGAAGATAAGTAGTCCTTGCTGACTCGATATTCTAGTGGACATATCGAAAGATCCTACAAGGATATTAACTATTTGATTGACGAGGAACTCGAAGCGACAATTGATGAAGTTTACCGAAGCAAGCTAATCACCCATTATCGGATTTTATAAATTTCACTTTTTAATTTCTCGATACATATTTATTTGTATTACTATTATTATAAAAAACCTTAAAAATCCTGATTATTTATATTTTTGTATTATAACCTATTTCAAGTACTAATTAGATCTTTTTGTGTTTAGGTTAAGATTGATCTAGTACTAGCCTCCTTTCAGTACGATTCTCAGAATCTTGTCTACTCCGTTATAACTATATTACAACCTGACCTCTATATTTGCGGATACTGCCTCATTTATATTTATCTTTTGTTGTACTATTCACACTTTTGATGTCAGTAAGTCCAGAGGCAATCAGTTATCTGTCAGGGCTTAATATACATGTAAGGTTACCCGTCTTGGCTAAACTGTTGTCACTTGTATCTTTGAGCCCGCAACAAATTCTGGAGCTCAAAAACATCGAGCATCAACCCATAATCTCATCCATAAGAATTTTACTAAGTTCATCAAGATTTAACCTTGACATTTGCATTTCGTAAGAATTCATTTCAATTAAATCTACCACTAAATTGTATACTATTTCATAACCAATCCAAACTTGCCAAAACACAAGTATACACATTAAAACATAATTCAATAGAAAATAAAACCTATTTATATTGTATGAACTTACTTGAAAAAATAGTAACGGTTTAGATGTCAGGGACTAGTTAGCAGTTTTCCCTTTTCTGTGTAAATCCGTTAATTGTGGTAATTCTTGATCTAAACTATAATTTAATTCAATTATTTATTCCTAATATCAACTAATTCAATTATTTATTGTAAATATCAACTGTAAGTGTAATACCCCAAACCCAGCCCAGACGTTATGACCGGATCCGACATGCCACATCGAGCGTTCAAAACATTTTATATTGTTGATCCGAAAAAACTTACTTAGTGTTTTAAAAGATAATTTCATTATAGGTTAAAGTGAATGGAAGTCATGCACCGGTAGGAAACCAGGAAAAGAGGTGGTGAATCCATCGAATCGCTTAAGTACCAAGCTCCTTCGGATCCAATCCTGACATGCATACCGCCATTGCCACACCTTAACGTCATGGATATTTCTAGAAACCAATTTTGATTAAGTCATTTTAGGAAAAGTGATTAATTTTGGAAAATACTTTCATTGCGGAAGCTTTGCTTGTTGTCGTATTATCTTGAAATCAATTGTTGTTTTTGAAAACGCGCCCTAAAGCTATCCAATTTCAACAGTTAAAATAAGTAATACCTATCTTAGTAACACATATTAAAACCATAAAAAATAATTAAGCGGCCTTATTACATTTAAAAACCCAAACCTCAACATAAATAATAGGATGTCCAGTTCACGGAAGAAAACCAAACTTTGAGCGGTGGCCACTCCAAATTCCCTCACGACTCTAAGCCCACTATGGTTGGGGATTTCTGCGTGGATGAAAATAAAAGGGTGAGTTTGGGGAAACTCGGTGTAAGGAAAACCCATTCAAAGCCCAAGTCAGCTCAAGCCCATTGGGCCTAAGCCCATTCAGTAACGGTGATCTTGGGCCAAAGCCCTTTTGATTACAATAAACCGGGCCTTAGCCCTTTATTGAGATAATGATATGGCCCATAGGCCCATTTCAAAATACATGCAACATCAAGAAACATATGCAAGCCCATTTGGGAGACTACTCAAACCACCAACCAAGTACACTCCACATACCACCATACACTCCATGTGGGAATAGCTCAACCCACCCCCAAACTCCACAATTGCGACCTTGCTTTGCTCGATTATCGATAAATTGAGGCAAAGCCTCCAAGACGTGGACAAGCCACTTTCAGTACTTCCTCCGTCAATATCCCATCCCATGCATCGATAATAACAACATGGCATGCGATAAATAACAATAGTCAAACATGCATTTAGGTCAATTTAACCCTATGGGTATTTCGATAATTTATCTCCTAGGGGTAAAAGCGTAAATTTTTCACTTTTAAAGGTATTTCATAATTTATCTATTTTAGGGTTTTCATGCATATTCCTACCTTTCACGTACTAACGAATCACTACCAAGGGTTCTTCTTGAATTGGGCCGTTGGCCCATCATTCCAATTTTGGCCCATTAAGCCCAAAAATATCGAGGGCACAGAAATCATGCACTTTGCAGTCCAAACATTGCAGCTTACCGAAAACATTAATCGATTTACCTCACGAGCATTCACACACTCGCAAATCTATAAAATATCAGTTTTCGGCATTTCGGCATTTCGACTTTTGTCGATCTAGACTAAGAAAGAGGGTGTTAGTTACACACCTGTTTGTGACGATATGCTGACGAGATCCACACACGAACTGTCTACAATTGGATTACTAACACGTTAATCTAACTATTCAAATACGAACTACGTATTAACCCCTTACAATATTCGGCCAACCACACCTACAGATCATAGTAAGCTTATAAGAAATCAATAAGTAACTCATTAACAAATTTTTGTCAATGTTTACCACATAATCATAATTTCACTGCAAGTTGTCTTCCTGAGCAACAGTTACTAAATCATTTATAACTGGAGCTACGAAACTCCAAATCAAGTGCCGTTAATTTTCCCTGAAAATAGACTCATATATCTTATATCCATAAAAGTTTCAGAATTTTGGTATGGCCAATCAATACCAGATTTTTCTTAAAGTTTCCCATGTTTCACTGTTTGACTAATCTGACCACTCTTCATTACCGAATCAAATTTCTCATTTTACAGAATTCAAAATATGTTCTTGTTTTATTCCATTTGAAACTAGACTCATTAAGCTTTAATTACATAATTTATGCAGCTTCTAACTCATCTCCCACAATTTATGGTGATTTTCCAAAGTCACGTTACTGCTGCTGTCCCAAGCAGATTTATTACCAAATCACTCTTTCACACCTAACTTGCATGCTTGTTATTTAAACATGTATATCACCAATCAATCATCACATATCTATGATTTTACTTAAGTATAATCTCTATTTCATCATTTTAAAGCACAACATGTTAGCTGATTTTTCCCCTTAGCATCTAAGGCACATGCATGCTCGTTTGTTTGGCTCAACTTCACCTATCTTCCATTTTTCATCAAAAGAACATGAAACAACAACCATTTCCTTCATTTTAATTCATGACTAAATGCTCACAACACAACTAAAAACCAAAATATGCTTCAAGAGTTAAGGTAGAATCAAGAAGAACTCATGAACCTCAAAATAGAAGCAAGGTACCAAAAACTTACCTTCAATTTTCTTCCCCAAGTGACCGAACATTCAAGAGCTTTCTCCTCTCCTTTCTCTTCTCTAACTTTAGGCTATGATGAACAAAGATGGACAAAACTTTGTTCTTTTCACCCCTTTTTTTAATAAAATTTCATATTTCATCCATTTAATTCTTTAATACAAAAGACATGAAATGCCCATCATGGAACATTTACCTAACCCATTATCATGGAACATTTACCTAACCCATTATCAATTTGTACCATGAATTATGGATATCAAGTGCTTATATTGTCTACAACAACATGATGGCTGGCCACTTCATGTAAAATGGGAGGTTTGTCATGCAAATCCTCCTATTTTGCACTCCTATTTATTTGGCCACTTCAATTTAGCCTATAGCATTTTTAAACATTTTCACATAGGTCCTATTTCATAATTTCACTCACAAATGACAAAATTAAAGCATGAAATTTTGCCAACATTCACAGAATTCCCGAAAATTGGGGCGTTACAGTAAGGCCTAATTTTAGCCCGGGGCCCATAAGAAAATAAAACAAAAAAAATCAAACAGCCCAATTAAAACCAATTCAAGCCTAAACAACAGCCCAACCTAACCCTAGCCCACAACAATCAGAAAAGAGAAACAAACCCTAGGTGTGACGCACCTAAGTTTGCCCTAGTCTACCACCGCCACAGGCTACTGCCTCTATGCCACCGCCCTTTTGCACCTGAAAAAATCAATAACAGAAGTGACAACTAACAAATATAAAACAATGTATAATGTATTGCATTCGAGCTATAAAAAGCCTAAAATTGTAAACTTTCTTGGTTTTTTTTTACACACACAAGAAATTGAATACAAAAATACAAAGAAAATTCAAAAACAAAATCAATCAAAAGAATACAAAGGTAGCTTTTTATTTTTTTTTCTTTTTTCTTTTTGTTTTCATTTCAAAAAAAGATAACACATTAAAAAGGAAAAACATACCTGATTTTAGCCTTTGGAACTGAAAGGTTCCCTTTCTTTTTGGCCATCTTTGGCCATAATTTCTAAAAAAAATGGACCCCAAATCCGGAATCAGGGGGCTTAGAGGAGTAAACAGATTTTTTTAAAATTTGTTCGGCCACCGCAGACAATATCCCCGTCACCGGTGGCTGGCAGCTGGTGCGGCGGCCGATGGTTGGAGCGGCCGGAGGGGAAAGGTATTTGAGAGAGAGGAGAGAGCTTTTTTAGATTTTTTCTAAAACAAGGGCTAAATGATTTTTTTTGTCAAAAAACTAACTTATATAGGCTCCCAAAACGACGTCGTTTCACCCTCCGACCCGATTACCCAACCCACTCCAAGCTAGGATCCGCGTGTTTTTACTTTAGGGGCTATTTGCACTGTGAGTCCTTCCGATTTTTTTTATTTTGCAATTAAGTTTCTTTCGTCTTTAATTTGGCCCTATAATTTGTTTCAATTTCAATTTGGTCCGCCTTGAAGCTGTGCGTTTTAGAGGGTGGGGATTATTTCCCATTTTGGTCCCTCCTTGTTATTCGCGCGTTCAACTTGGTCCTTTTTCCTTTCTATTTACTTCTGATTTGCCCCCAATTTTTTTTTTAAAATGCAATTTAGTCCTTTCTTTGTTATTTTTGCTACTTTATTATTAAATTAATTAGTTTAATATTATTATTATATTTTCTTTTTTGTATTTACTTATTTGTTTATTATCATATTACTAAATTAATTAGTTTTGCAACATTATTACTATTATTTTTTATATATTTATTTACCTAAAATTTGTTATATACACACATTTATCTTATTTTATTATTATATTATTATTATTAAAATCATCATCATTATTAATAATATTATTATTCTTAATTTTTTTACACCATATTTATTTATTTATGTAATATGAGGTCTTTAGCTTCAAATTTTTAGTTTGTTATTCTTATTATTTGTTTTCTTATTTCTGGCTTGTTTATTTTATTTTATTTCTGTTCCTCATATTGTCATTTACATTAACGTACTTATTATTCTGTTATGCACGCAAACACCACAACCCATTTTACATTTTACCATAAAACCGCAATACATTTTACGCGATGCATTTAAAATTTTGCTTTTAAAATAAGCAATGCTCCATGTTTTTAAAATTTGAAAGGTCGTTCCTTAACTTACGAGGTTTCGATTTTCTCGATAAATCTGAACAAACGAAAGTTTTTTTTAAATAATCTTAGGAATTACAAAAAGATCGTGTTCTAACTTACAGAATATGATTTTTTTCTAAAACCGAGACAATCAAACATCTTTTAAAATAATTTTTTTGGCGTTTACTCGCGTGTTGGGAATTTAAGACATTGTGTCCTAACTTACAGGATGTAATTCTTTTTCTCAATTAACGTGAAATATGCCATTTTCCTAAAAAAATTTCAATTAAATAATATTTTAACAAAGAATCGTATTTTTTAAATCCTTTCAAATTCTCAATTCTCGACACCAAGACATTAATTAATCAACTAGGTACCGATTTTGGGCGTTACGAGGGTGCTAATCCTTCCTCGTACGTAACTGACTCCCAGACCATTTTTCTGAATTTTGTATACCAAAACCATCATTTTAATAAATCAAACTTCTTATTAAAATGATCAATTTACGAGGTGATCCGATCACACCTCATAAAAAATGATTGGTGGCGACTCCCATTTTTCATTTTCGTTTTTCAAAATAAAAAGTCGACCCCCTTTTTCAAAAAAATGGTTTCGACATCAACTAACAACATATTGAAGTTATAAAATAGGTCAATTTCATCTATGCAATAATTCTTCAAGTTTTTATTTTATTTCAATTTAGTCCCTAAAATCGAAAATACCATAACTTTTAAATTTGAGCTTTGATTTCAAAACTGATCTCAAATTCATCCTAAGCTAACTTAATAGCAACATATAACATAATTTTCACCCACTATTTTCAAATTTTACATTTTAGTCCTAAATGACAAAACTATCAAAATCTCACTTTACAAATTAATCCAACTAAGAAATAAGCTTACATGTAACTATTAATCAACAAAATGTTCAAGTATACATCAATGGTAACTTTAGTAAACTTTAATAGTTTCACAAATTAGTCACTAAGCTAGCTAAATCAAGCTCTTGGGATTCCAAAAACATAAAATTACAAGAAAATGACTTGAATAACTTACCAAATCAAAGTCTTAAAGCTTATGCCCAAAATTTGATTCTTCCTTATGAAAAAAATGGCAATTTTATGAGTAGGAAAGAAGATGACAATGTGTTTTTCTCTTTTCTTCCATGTTCTATCATCTTTTATTACTTTAATAATTAAATTTAAACATAATTTAATACTTTATAAGCTTATTAAACTATTAACCGTCCACTATAAAAAATTTTGGCTAAATTTGTAACACCCCAAATCCAGCTCGGACGTTATGGCCGAATCTGGTGTGTCACATTGAAGTGTTTTAGCGAAAACCTTGTTTCCATTAAAAACCCTTCCTCAAGATATGAAACCTTAGTTAACTTATGAAAACTCTCTTCCAGTTACGAAAGCTTTGTTTAAAACATTTGATTTAAGAAAACTTATCATTTAAAATTTTAGTTGCGGAAACATAGAATAATATGCTATAATTTAAGAAACCCTGTTTAACCTCTCATAACTACATCGCATAAAAATAATAACCCAATAATAATAGAAAGGAAGCCTTATTACAATCCAGACTGAAAAGTATTTAATAAAATAGAATCTCGTATGCTTATAAAAAAAAAAACACAAGTCCATGTTGTCTTGCTAGTTAGCCACCTAGAGTCCCTCCAAACATCGAACATTTTACTGAGCATCACCTAAAAATAAAATAATAGAGGGGGGTGAGTTTTCGCAAACTCAGTGTGTACAACCCTCGACAAGCAACAAGCATTCAATAAGCACTATACATCAAACATGCAATGCAATACAATGCGATTCTATCCCAATAATCCATCCGCTACACACTGGCTCCGTCCCCCGACACATCATGTGGGGATATAAATATCGACCCACCCAACCGTTACACATCCATGGTAGCCCGGTTGCGGAACTACCTTCACTCACATATTGGGCTTAAAAGCCGTCGATGGATCCACGATTGTCAAGCAGCCATGCGATCCTCAAATACTTCCTCCGTTCTATAGTCCCCATCCCATATGCAACCTAAGCAGAATTTCATATGTATACAATAGATATGCATGTCACATTCATAAAACTTACATTCCACACATAGGGGTATTTTGGCCATTTTCGCCTTTAGGGGCATTTCGGTAATTTTTCCCTTATTATGGTTTTCACTTACTTCGGCCCATTAACAAATCTCGTGAGCTAAGATGAACAAGTACTATGCACCAGGTAGGATTCTAGAGAAGAGGAGGTGGGTTGTTAAGACCGCTGAAGTACCAAGCTCTCCTTAGATCCAATCCTAGACATCCATATACCCATTGCCACACCTTAACCCTATGACTTGTCCACGGCCTCAACAATTCAATTAAGTTTTATGTAATCATCATATACTAGGCCCAAAACCCCTACATCCATGCATATGGCCCACTAGGCCTAATCTCATTTATATGGCCCATCCGGCCGAATTCACGTTCATATGGCCCATCAGGCCCAATTCACATTCCTATGGCCCATTAGGCCCAATCTCCTTTATATGGCCCATCTGGCCCAAATCATATTATATTCATGCTCACACACAAATTTTCTATCACATAGCATCATTTATCAAATTTTGCCAATTATGGCCCAATAGCCCATCGGGCCTATTTAGCCCATTTCGGCCCATTAGGCTAATTCACAATCCAAGTCCACGGAATCGCCCATGGCCTTAGGAAACCTATCTGTTTCCCCCTTACGAGTGTTCACGCACTCGCAAGACTACCGTAGCCAAACTTTTGGCTTTTTGGCATTTCGGTTTTTGTCGATCTACTTGTGTGTGCAGTGTATGTACACACCTGGTAAGCAAGCCTGCTGCGATCTACTTAGCCCCAAACCTACAATCGATATCAACCTTCGATTAATCGCATGTTTAATACATATCTTTACCAAAAATCGAAACCTCACCTTAACCTTACCTTGAACACCAATACCTATTAGCTTTTCCTTGATCACGTACTCCCTAGATCTGCATTACTTATTAAAACCAAACACTAAGGAACTTTCACAATTCACCCCCTTATCTCACTTAAGACCATTCGGCCAACCTTAGCCAATAAGAGGGAAATACTTACCAAAACTGCAAAACACCTAAAGAGCAATTCGGCAGAAAGCTAAAACCCAAGATCCGATACTAATTCCCTACCAAAGTTGATTAGAAAGAGTGAGGGAAGAACAACGTAATAGATTCTTAGCAAAACTGATTGGGTGAACAAACACTTACACTAGATCTGACCGTAATAGAAGGAGTAGTACTTGCACCAAGGGTATTTGGCCAAGAAGTGTTCGCCCCTTTGCGATTTTGTATGGCAAAAGAGGGTTATTTTGGCTCCAAGGAAAAAGAAAGAAAATTCGGCAATGAAGTAGAGGAATAATGGAAATTGGCACAAGGAAGAAAAAGAGAAATAGAGGGTTTTTGACTTTTAGGGAAGAGGGTTTCCGGCAACAGGGTGAAGGAAATTCAGCATTAGCCTGACAACCTCCCACTCGGCACCTATTTATAGTCCCTATAGCCGAATTCCTCAAGCCCAAGTTCCCAATTCGACTCACTTGCTCCTCACTTCTCATCTCCTCATTTTTCTCCCAGATAACCCCTTGATCCTTTCCTCAGATTTCTCTACTAAACACTTCCCTCGAAGTCCATCTTCACGCCACGTCCAACCTTCTAGAAGGCCCAAAATTAAACTCCTAAAAATACTAAGCTAGGATTCGAACCTTGGATCTCTTGCTAGCCACTAACGCCACCTCCTTACACCCTAAGTGGCGTCACTTAGCCACTCCTCCGCAAGGCTTTTTGATGTCATTTTCCCCCATCTTTAATTAAAAGCCCCACTACTTGCCAACAAGGTCCTTTTAACTATTAACACATAATTTTCTTCTCCCCTTAGTTCGAACTTAAACCTTAGCCAAGACCTACTGTTACTTACTTAACTGAAAATACCTAGCATATTTTTTATCAGAACCAAAAGAAAAAAGAAAATTCGAGATTTCAGAATTTTTGGGGCATTACAACTCTATCCCCTAAGGGAAATTTCGTCCTCAAAACTTTACCTAATTCAAACAGCTAAGGGTATTGACGTCGCATTGCTTCCTCAGGTTCCCAAGTAGCCTCCTCAGCTTTGTAATTCCGCCAAAGTACTTTGACTAATGGAATAGACTTCCTTTTTAATACCTTGACATCTCGACCAATTATTTGTATAGGCTCTTTCTCGAAAGTTAGGTCTAGCCTGACCTCGATTTCTTCCACCGCCACGACATGTGAAGGATCCGAGCGATACCGCCTTAGCATGGAAACATGAAACACGTTGTGGATCTGGCTTAGGTTAGGAGGTAACTCTAGCTGGTAGGCCACTGGGCCCAATCCATCTTATAACCCGATATGGCCCAATAAACCTTAGGCTTAGCTTCCCCTTCCTTCCAAACCTTAATAACTTCTTCCACGGAGAGACCTTAAGAAAAACTAAGTCTCCCACTGCATACTCTATCTCTCGTCGTTTAAGGTCAGCATACTACTTCTGCCTATCTGAGGCCTCCTTTAACCGATCTCGAATCAATTTCACCTTATCCTCAGTATCGGCTACTAACTTAGGGCCCAAAAATCTTCGTTCGCCCAACTCTGTCCAACATGTTGGAGTTCGACATCTTCGCCCATACAGTGCCTCATGCAGAGATATCCCAATACTTGCTTGATAGTTATTATTGTACGCGAATTCGGCTAACAGTAAATAGTCCTCCTAACAACCTCGGAACTCAATCACGCATCCCCTCAACATATCTTCCAATACTTGGATCACTCTTTCCTACTGTCCATCAATTTGAGGGTGGAACGTTGTACTGAAGTTCAACCTAGTACCCAACGCCTCATGCAGCTTCTTCCAAAATCGCGAAGTGAAACGTGGGTCCCTATTGGATATTATGGACACTGGCACTCCATACAATCTTACAATCTCTACCACATACAACCTAGCCAAGTTTTGTAACGAGTAGTCAGTACGAACAGGTACGAAATGGGCAGACTTGGTTAATCGATCCACTATAATTCATATCGAGTCTTTCTTAGTAGGCATCAAGGGTAGCCCACTAACAAAGTCCATAGTGATCTTTTCCCACTTCTAGAGTGGAATTTTCACTGGCTGAAGCAATCCCGAAGGCAACTGATGTTCCGCATTAACCTTTTGACAGACCAAGCATCTACTTACGAATTCCATAACCTCGCACTTAAGTCCTGGCCACCAATAAAGCTCCTGCAAATTCCAATACATCTTGTTCCCGCCAGGATGCATAGCATAGAGGCTGTAATGTGCTTCCTGCAAAATGGACTGTCTTAGATCATTGTCTTTAGGTATACACATTCTCTCACGAAAACACAATACTCCTTCACTATTTATCTTGAAGTCCGATGTCTCCCCACTCTCTACTTGTTTAAAATGAGAACCCAAAGTCTCATCCACTAACTGCTTACTCCTTATCTACTCGATCCACACTAGTTTTACTTGAAGCTCAACTAACAAGCTACCATCATCCAACAAGCTTAATCGAGCTAGTATACCCCTTAAGTCCGACTTCACCCTATGACTCAACGCATGGCTACCACATTTACTTTGCCAGGGTGGTATTCAGTCGTGCAATCATAATCCTTTAATAATTCCACCCATCTACACTTCCTAAGGTTGAGCTCCTTCCGGGTACGGAGGTACTTCAAGCTCTTATGGTCCGAATAAATTATGCACTTTTCCCTGTATAAGTAATGCCTCTATATCTTTAGTGTGAAAACCACCGCAGCTAGCTCCAAATCATGGGTTGGGTAATTCACCTTGTGAGTCTTAAGCTGCCGTGACGTATACGCAACCACCTTTCCTTCTTGTATCAAAATACATCCTAAGCCCACATGCGACGCATCACTACAAATCGTAAACTCCTTCTCAAGCACTGGCTGAATCAACACAGGGGCCTCAGTTATAACCTTCTTAAGTTTTCCAAAACTCTCCTGCTGCTTGTCCGTCCAAACAAACGGTACCCCCTTCCTCAACAACTTAGTTAAGGGTGCAGTAATTACTGAAAAGCCCTCAACAAACCGCCTATAGTATCCTGCCAAGCCCAGAAAACTTTGAATTTTCAATACTGACTTGGGTGTTTTCCAGTCGAACACCGTTTCAATTTTCTGGGGATCCACCTTAATCCCCTCAGCTGACACCACATGTCCTAGAAAAGTAACCTCCCTTAGCCAAAATTTGCACTTACTGACTTTGGCATACAGCTGCTTCTCCCTCAAAGTCTACAACACAATCCTTAAGTGCGCATCATGCTCATCCTCATCTCTTGAGTACACCAAAATGTCGTCTATAAAGACTACCACAAATCGATCCATGTAGGGTTGGAAAACCCGATTCATGAGAACTATGAAAGCGGCTGGTGCGTTCGTTAGCCCGAATGGCATCACCAAGAACTCGTAGTGCCCATAACGAATTCTGAAGGCTATCTTATGAACATCTGCCTCCTTAACCCTCAATTGGTGATACGCTAAACGCAAGTCAATGTTCGAGAAAATGGAAGCTTCCCTAAACTGATCAAAAAGATCATCAATTCTCGGCAGAGGGTACTTTTTTTAATAGTTAACTTGTTTAACTACCGGTAGTCAATACACATTCGCAACGTCTCATCTTTCTTCTTCACGAATAACACCGGGGCTCCCTACGGAGACACACTTGGCCGGATGAATCCTCAATCCAAAAATTCATGAATCTGTGCCTTAAGTTCCACCAACTCTTTTGGTGCCATCTAATAAGGAGCGATGGACACTGGAGCCGTACCAGGTAACAATTCAATTCCAAAGTCTACTTCCCTGCTAAGTGGCAACCCAGGCAGCTCCTCGGGAAAGACATCGGGAAATTCCTTAACAGTTCACAACTTCTTAACAGTAGGGCTCCTAACCTCCGTATTGCTAATGTAAGCCAAATAGGCTTCGCATCCCTTTCGAACCAACTTCTCCGCCCTTAATGCCGAAACTACATTCGTCAGATAATTCTAGCATTCACCAATCACCACTACTTTCTTATTCTCCGTTGTTCTTAACACCATTCATTTTGCAGCATAATCCAAGGTGGCTCGGTGCTTCACCAGCCAATCCGTACCTAAGATTAAGTCAAACTCACTAAACGACAGCTCCATCAAATCTGCTAAAAAGGTAACCCCTTGGACTATTAAGGGTACCTCCTTAAACAACTTATTCACTCCCACTGACTGACCTAACGGACTTATCACAGTCATCCCATTTGCAGTAATCTCAAACATATCACCCAAAAGTTCAGTCATATTTCATGCAACATACGAATGCGTCGATCCAATATCAATAAACGCAGTGTAAGGTAACTCATAAATAAAGAACGTACCCGTTATCACATCTGGGGTATCCCCGTCTTCTCAGCGACGAGCAGCATAAACCAAAGCTAGCTGTCTTGCCTTAGCATGGCCTGCATTTTTGCCTGGTGCTCCACGTCCACGTCCATTACCGTTACCGCCCCTGGCCGGCCCATGACCACTTGGCAGCAGCTGACCACCCCTTGGTGGCTGAACACCACCTTGACCCACTACTGGCACTCAACCTAGCATTCGGGGGCAATCCTTGATCCTATGCTCCATAGACCCGCAAGCGAAACAAGCTCCCATTCTCTTTCAACACTCGCCTCTATGGCTTCTCCTATAATCAGCACAAAGTGGCACCCCAGGATTAGCAGCAGAGGGCCCTGCCCTAACTGGCCCATTAACTTTGGCCCTAGCCCTAGGCCTCTGTCTAACACCAGGAGTCTCAGCCTCCCTCTTATTCCTACCCCTTTCTTTTTTCTGATTTAAGCGCTCAGTACGCTTAACCTCCTCCGCTATCTTTGCCTTCTCCACCAATTCTGAGAAAACTCACTCCCTTTGTAGTGCTATCAGTATCCTGAGGCTATCTCTAAGTCCGTCCTCAAACTGAACGCAACGCTCATAGTCCGTTGCCACCATTACTCTTTCATACCTACTAAGGCGTAAAAATTCCGCCTCATACTCTGCCACCGATTTGTTTCCCTGAGTCAAGTTCAGGAACTCTTTCCTTCTAGCATCCACATAGCTTGTACCTACATACTTTCCTTGGAATGTTGCTTTGAAGAACTCCCGAGTGACCAGCTCAGGTTGAGTACCCTTTTTCACTGTCAGCCACCACTGGTAAGTTTCTTCCCTTAGCAGTGACACTGCCCCTTTCAGCTTTTCTTCAGGTGAACAGTCCAGATCCTCCATTATCCTTTCCGTGGCCTCCAACCAATATTCAGCCACATTAGGAGCCACACTAGCCACACCTTTAAAAATCTCAGCCCCATTTGATCGAAGTCGCTCTGGAATGCAACCCCGATTTCTCGTACCATTATTGGGCCCAACGACCCTCTCCAAAATCCTTAGTATTGCCTGTGACAATACATCTTCTCCCGCGGCCCGATCATACGGCCCAGTCCCAGCTATGGGTGAAGCTGGAGCCTCTTCTACTCCAACATCGGGCATATGGCCTGATGCCGACGATTTAGCCCTAACACTTTTGTGGCCTCGGCTATGGCCCCTCGCACCTCTTCTAGCACTCATCAACGATTCACGTATTTTCTGGATTAAAAATTTTATAAAGTTTTAGTTAGTTTAATAATTAACCAGATGTTTTATGAAAGTATTTAAAAAGAAGATTATTTTCAAAAATCTTCTACAGTTTCAAGATCTTACGGGCTTCAATTTCATTCTACCTAATCGTCTAGAGTATCCCTCTAACTATCTACTGTATTACAATTTAAACAGGTTTAAGAATAAAAGAACTTACTTGGTTCGACATCAGAGACTCGGTGTGTCACTCAGCAAGACTTCCCTTTTAAAACATTTTAATTCACTCAAAAATGTAGATATATATATATTTTTAAAACACAAAAAGAAATCAAGTAATAAGGCCCACTTCACAGCCCGCGTTTTGCAACCTGGGCTCTGATGCCACTAAATGTAACACTCCAAACCTGGCCCAAACGTTATGGCCGAATCTGGCATGTCACATTGAAGTGTTTTAGCGAAAACCTTGTTTCCATTGAAAACCCTTCCTCAAGATATGAAACCTTAGTTAACTTATGAAAACTCTCTTCCAATTACGAAAGTTTTGTTTAAAACATTTGATTTAGGAAAACTTATCATTTAAAATTTTAGTTGCAGAAACGTAGAATAACATGCTATAATTTAAGAAACCCTATTTAACCTCTCATAATTACATCGCATAAATAATAACCCAATAATAATAAAAAGGAAGCCTTATTACAATCTGGACTGAAAAGTACTTAATAAAATAGAATCTCGTATGCTTATAAAAAAACAAAACATAAGTCCATGTTGTTTTGCTAGCTGGCCACCCAGAGTCCCTCCAAACATCGAGCTTTCTACTAAGCATCACATGAAAATAAAATAAAAGAGGGGGTGAGTTTTCGCAAACTCAGTGTCTACAACCCTCGACGAGTAACAAGCATTCAATAAACACCATACATCAAACATGCAATGCAATGCAATGCGATCCCATCCCAATAATCCATCCGCTACACATCGGTTCCGTCCCCCGACACATCATGTGGGGATATAAATATCAACCTACCCAACCGTTACACATCCATGGTAGCCCGATTGCGGAACTACCTTTATTCACATATTAGGCTTAAAAGCCGTCGGTGGATCCACGATTGTCAAGCAACCATGCAATCCTCAAATACTTCTTCCGTTCTATAGTCCCCATCCCATATGCAACCTAAATAGAATTCCATATGTATACAGCAAATATGCATGTCACATTCATAAAACTTACATTCCACACATAAGGGTATTTTGGTCATTTTTGCCCTTAGGGGCATTTCGGTAATTTTTCCCTTATTACGGTTTTCACTTACTTCGGCCCGTTAAAAAATCTCGTGAGCTAAGATGAACGAGAACTATGCACCAAGTAGGATTCCAGAGAAGAGGAGGTGGGTCATTAAGACCGTTTAAGTACCAAGCTCTCCCTAGATCCAATCCTAGACATGCATATACCCGTTGCCACACCTTAACCCTATGACTTGTCCACGGTCTCAACAATTCAATTAAGTTTTATGTAGTCATCATATACTAGGCCCAAAACCCCTACATCCATGCATATAGCCCACTAGGCCTAATCTCATTTATATGTCCAATCCGGCCTAATTCACGTTCATATGGCCCATCAGGCCCAATTCACATTCATATGGCCCATTAGGCCCAATATCTTTTATATGGCCTATCTGGCCCAAATCACATTATATTCATGCTCACACACAAATTTTCTATCACATAGCCAAACTTATCAAATTTTGCCTATTATGGCCCAACAGCCCATCAGGCCTATTTAGCCCAGTCCGGCCCATTAGGCCAATTTACAACCCACGTCCACGGAATCGCCCATGGCCTCAGGAAACCTATCGGTTTCCCCTTTACGAGTGTTCACGCACTCGCAAGATTACCGTAGCCAAACTTTAGGCTTTTCGGCATTTCAGCTTTTGCCGATATATTTGTGTGTACAGTGTATATACACAACTGGTAAGCAAGCGTGCTGCGATATCCTTAGCCCCAAACCTACAATCAATATCACCCTTCAATTAATTGCATGTTTAATACATATCTTTACTAAAAACTAAAACCTCACCTTAACCTTACCTTGAACACCAATCCCTATTAGCTTTTCCTTGATCACGTAATCCCTAGATCTGCATTAATCTTACTTATTAAAACCAAATACTAGGGAATTTGCATAATTCACTCCCTTATCTCAGTTAAAACCATTCGGCCAACCTTAGCCAATAAGAGGGAAATACTTACCAAAACCACAAAACACCTAAGGAGCAATTGGGCAGAGAGCTAAAACCCGAGATCTGATACTAATTCCCTACCAAAGTTGATCAAAAAGTGTGAGGGAAGAACAGCGTAATAGATTCTTAGCAAAACCGATTGGGTGAACAAACACTTCACTAGATCTGACCGTAGTAGAAGGAGTAGTAGTTGCACCAAGGGTATTAGACTAAGAGGTGTTCGACCCTTTGCGATTTTGTATGGAAAAAAGAGGGTTATTTTGGCTCCATAGAAAAAGAAAGAAAAGTCGGCAATAAATTAAATGAAGAATGGAAATCGACACAAGGAATAAAAATAGAAACAAAGGGTTTTCGGCTTTTAGGGAAGAGGGTTTATGGCAACAAGGTGAAGGAAAATTCGGCATTAGCCTGAAAAACTCCCACTCGGCACCTATTTATAATCCCTATAGCCGAATTCTTTAAGCCCAAGTTCCCAATTCGGCTCCACTTGCTCCTCGCTTCCATCTCCTTGTTTTTCTCCTAGATAACCCTTTGATCCTTTCCTCAGATTTCTCTACTAAACACTCCCCTTGGAGTCCATCTTCACACCACTTTCAACCTTCTAGAAAGCCCAAAATTAAACTCCTAAAAATACTAAGCTAGGATTCGAACCTTGGATCCCTTGCTAGCCATTAACGCCACCTCCCTACACCCTAAGTGGCGTCACTTAACCAGTCCTCTGGAAGGCTTTTTGATGCCACCACTACTTGCCAACAAGGTCCTTTTAACTATTAACGCATAATTTTCTTCTCCCCTCAGTTCGAACTTAAACCTTATCCAAGACCTACTATTACCTACTTAACCAAAAATACCTAGCACTTTTTTATCAAAACTAAAAAAAAAAAAGAAAATTCGAGATTTTAGAACTTTTGGGGTGTTACAAAGTTTCCAATTAAATCCCTATAGCTTCATTATTTAAGCCTTTTATCAATAAAAAGTCAATAGCAATTACGTTTTAAAGTTTTTACAATTTAATCATTATACCCTAATTAATCATTCAATCATAAAAAATTACTACACCAAAACTCAATTTAACTCTAATATAGACTCATTGTATAACGGGTTTTGAAACCATCGTTTCTGGTATTATTGAAAATGGTTGTTACTTGGTGGTATAAATCACCTAAGTGAAATGTAAACTAGTGAAAGTGGAAAAAGTGACAAAGAATGGCTTCGTGAGCCCTTACTAAGTGAGTTTTATAAATGAGTATCAACAAGTAATTTTTATAAAAATAGAATAGGTGAATATTTGTTAACATAATTGTGTATGAGAATTTACCATGTAAAAGCGATGTGTTATTTGAATTTGCTAATGCTTAATTGATCTTTTAAAAAAAGTGAATTGCCCTTATAAACATAGTGAAATAGTAAAGGTACGATTCGCATATCAACAGGGATTAGTGTAACACCCCTAACCTATATCCATCGCCGGAATAGGGTTATAAAGCATTATCGGACTTATTTCTTTAAATATCATAAAATTCAAATACAATTCTCATACCAATTAAAAACCATTCAAATACATTCATATAGTCCTAATGCAAGCCCTCAAGGCTCCAAATAGACATTAAAAGTGGTTCGGGACTAAATCGAATACTTAATATATATTTTTTTTAAAAACATAGAAAATTTTCAAAGTGCAAGGGACATACGCCCGTGTGACTAGGCCGTGTGTCTCACATGGCCAAGAGACATGCCTATGTTATAGGCCGTGTGGACATTCGAAATGGGATCACATGGTTGTGTCTCAGCCCGTGTCCGACCCCGTGTAACTCTCTGACTTGGGTCACATGGCTAGACCACACGCCCATGTGTCAGGCCGTATACCCTTCGAAATGGCCTCACACACCCGTGTGCTAGGCCGTGTGAAGCTACTGACTTGGTTAATAAGTAAATATCAAGGGACACACGGCCGTGTCACCTAGCTATGTGTCACACACAGCTGAGACACACGCCCGTGTCTCTGCCCTTGTGGATGAAAATAGGCTATCTTCCAAGCCATTTTCTCACCCAAATTTGCATTAACCTAAACATAACAAATAACATATGACCATATCATTAATAGGCATTCAAACCAATCTCAACCAAGTCCAAATCATGCAATACCAATTCTAACAACTATAATGCTCATAAACATCACAATTCACAAGACCATATATAAATATATATATATATATATATATATATATATATATACATTTCAAAATATATGTCTACTTATAAGCCAATTCAAATGGCCAAAATTCATCAAGACATAAAAGCTACATTAGCCAAAAGACCTATACATGCCATATAACCAAAATACACAAAGTCCAAAAGTACCAAAACAACTGCTGAATAGTGTGATGAGATCTCCAACAACTTCCAATCTGAGCAAGCTTCGAAATCACTATAAAACATGGAAAAGTAAACCAAGTATGTGACAGCCTTAAAATGACTTCGGGACCACAAAACCGAGGCATAAAAATAATTTGATATTTATTTTGATGCCTATAATATGTGTTAACTCATGTGTGACATTCTTGATGCTTTAATTTAGAGTTATAAATGTGAATTTCACTAGAAAGGACCTAGTAGTAAACTTTGAAAGTAGGATAGGGAAATGTGTGATGACTAATTAAAGCATGCATGCAAAACAATGGCCTTGCATGTCAAATATCCCTCTTTTTACAAGTGATGGCCGGCCATGACAAAGAAATATGGGATAAACATGTCATGAAACATGTTTTGTTGGGCATTAGGGAGAAATAATAAACAAATAAGCATGGGTAATAAAGAAAGAAAAGAAAAAAAAATGTGTGTGAGTGTGGTATCTCCCCCATTGCCGTGAGTTGTAGAGGAAGAAAGAAAAAAATTTGTTCATCCTTTCTTTGAGCCAAAACTAAGGAAGAAGGAGGGATTTTTGCTCCATTTTTGGTTTAGAAGAGATCTAGAAGGAGATTTGGCTATACTTGCATCAAGATTAAGGTATGTTTGAGGTTGTGCCATGAGATTCATGCATGTTTTTAGTTGATAGCTTGATGCTCTTGTTAGCCATGGTTCAAACCTTTGTTATATCTTTGTGTTAATGCCATTGCATGTTAAATATGAAGCTTGTTAATGGTATATGTGATGGGGGACTGATGGCTCTTGGACTTTCTTTTTAGTATTTTTGAGTAAGACATTAAGTTCTTTGCTTAATCATGACCAAAATGATGGTGTTGTGATGTATTCGGTCATGGTATATCCACAAGTATGATTCATGCATGTTGCATGGTAGGTAAGATTTGAGCTTTGGATATGTGTTTATATTTGGATATAAACAACTTAAGATTCGGCCCTTGCACCTACATGAATATGTGTTTGCACATGATGAATTGGTATGACATATATACTATTTCAAGGTGTATATTTGCTTGTGATGATGTTTTCGGTTATGTAGTAAATGAGAGATGTGCATTGAGCTACAATATGTAATGCGTTAGTTAGTAAATGCATGCTGTTTTTTTTGTGTGTGGTATTAAGTGTAAAATTGGCCTCAACATAGACATGCATAATCGGCCAAATGAAGTAGATTGGTGTGCATGTTTTCGATTAGAGGCAACCGTATTGAAGCCTTATCTTGGCTTAGATAATTGACTAAATGGGTAATAAGTGAGGATGGTTGCCGAATATACAAACATACATATGCATGTGTAATTGAATTATGAATGGTTAGCAAGATGGTTAAACTAGTTAATTTATTGATTAAGCTCAAGGAGTTAAAGAAGGAGAATCAAGCAAGGGAAAGACGAAGGTCATCGAGTAGCCGCCTTGGACTGTTTTACCCAACACAAAGTAAGTTATTAAGCGTATATTTGGTGTTGATTTAAATGATCATAATATATATGCAAATGTGTTTAAATGAGTTGATGTGTAAATGGAAATGTATGTGTATGGAATGATGCCATTGTTGAATGTATAAAGGCAGCAAAATACATAAGGTATTGGTCTCGGCACTAAGTGTGCGGGTATAAATGGACACGGTGACAAGATTGGCACTAAGTGTGCGGGTTTAAAATTGTACAGCACTAAGTGTGCGAGTTTGATTATATAGCACTAAGTGTGCGAGTTGAATACATATAGCACTAAGTGTGCGGATTCACTATATGCTCTTGCATTACAATTGGCACTGAGTGTGCGACATTATCGAGCTAATCCCGGACAGCGGATCGGGTAAGTACCTTGAGCTCGTGACGAATAGGCAATATGTTCATGCTCGGGGTTGAGCTTGGTAAGCTTTAAACCTATGTGATGATTGAAATTGTATGATTGTGGTGGAAATGAGTTAGTGTGTGAAAGTGCCTCAAATATCTTGTTGTGTAGAATATGAAATGTGGATGTATGACTTGGTATGAGATTGAACCAAAAGGTCCGAGGAATTATGGTATAGATTCGATATGGATGAGTACCTAGCCTCGTTTATTGTTTCATGTTGTGGTAACTTTATCAATGGATTGATGAATGCTTATGACTTACTGAGTTATAAACTCACTCGGTGTTTTCTTGTCACCCATTTTAGGTCTCTCGGACTCGTATTGTTTGCGTGATCGGAACCGTCGTTGAAGTCATCACACCGGCTGGAAATCTTTTGGTATTGTCTTCGTTGTTGAAGAACATTTGGCATGTATAGGCTATTATGTTTTGTTGAACTGTGGGTTGTAAACTTTAAGCCATGTGAAAATGGCCTATGTGGTCGTCGAGTGGGATGCTAGAACCTATAGCCACGAGTCTTAGAAACTTTAATTTTGATAAGGTGGCCATAATTTGTGTCATGTATGATGGATGATTAAGGCCAAGGAATGATTCATGAAATTGGCATAGTCTACTGCAGTAACTGTTGCGGACAGCAGCAGTGAGATGAGATTGAAAAATCATTAAAAAATAATAGAAGTAGAATTAAATAGTGAATAAATTATGAAATTGAACCTTGATGAATCTATTTTTATATGTACGAAACGAAACGACCATATGAGCAGTATACTGAGAGATATTAAAGTTCTCGTGAGACAGGGCCAGAACGGTTTCTGGGTCCCCTGTCGCGACTTTGAAAATTTACTATAAATTATACAGAAAGAATTAGAAGTCATGCCTTATATTTTAAGATTCCATTTTGAGTCTAGTTTCATTAGAAACAAACGGCACCAGTATTAAAGCCCTGTACAGAGAGATATTAAAGTTGTAACACGCGAAGGTCAGTGTGGTCGACCCCTGTAATACGGGTGACTTTAACTAATAAACTGTACTAATTGGCCTGGCCAAAAATTCTAGAAATAAATCCATGGATGGATATATGAGTCTAAATTCAGGGAAAATTTACGAAATCAGTTTCCGAGTTTTGAAACTCGATATATGATTTTTAAGGCGACAGTGACGCAGTTCTCCAGCCTGTCTGGAAATGTCAAATTGGTCGGTGCTATAAGTGGTTTTGGCTCGTTAACCCCTCGTGTCCGACACCGGCGACGGTCTCGGGTTTGGGGTGTTACAAAGTAAGCTATTAAGCTTAGTAAGCTCGTATGGCTAAAAACTATATCTTACCATTCATTCATAAAAGTAAATAAACATAGCATAATGCAACTCAATTTGAATCTAAAAGCCCATAATGCAACTCAATTTGAATCCAAAAGCCTAACAAATATTCAATCAAAAGGTTAGACATGAATTTAAAAATCTCATAGATTCAATGCTTATACAATTCATGAACATACCTGTACTGGTAAATATCAATCTCTTACTCTTTCATATCATCAGTATACCTATTGAACCATTTGGAATAATATTGGATACTCGAGAATCTCTCACACTAAGTGTCACTACATGGTCAAAACCATCTCAATCTCATATCTCACATAAGTGCTCACTCTTGAGCTATGACTGGGTTTGCTCACACAAGCTGACAGTCGAGATGTAACTACACAGTGCTGCTCACACAAGTTGACGAGTAACCGCAACACATGCTAAAAAACTTAGCCACTGGTAAAACGTACAGGACAAGCACCCAAAACACAGTAACCCCTAATGACATGTCATTTGTATCCTATCTATTCCTAAGGTTCAATCGGGATCCTGTGGTGTCGTATCATCACAATTATATCAATTTAAGCATTCAAACACGTATAATTTAATGCTTATTAATCACATGAACTTACCTCAATCACAAGAACGACAAAATAAGATCGACTAGTTTGATACTTTATCTTTCACTCGATCTAGATTCGTACGAGGCTTAAGTTGATCTAAATAATCAAATTCAATCCATTTAGTATTCATTCTATTCAATTCAGCCCAAAATACATATTTGTGCAAATTTACACTTTTACCCCTAATATTTTAACTTCTTTACAATTTAGTCCTTAAGCCCGTAAATCAAAATTCATGCAATTCCATCCACATACTAAGCTATCCGAATTCTATACAGACTCATAGCAGCCCATAATTTTCATTATTTCACACATTTACCACATAATTTTCATTTTTCTCAATTTAAACCCCTAATTGACATTATCAAAAAAAAATCACTTTACAAAAGTTGTTTACTTAACAAAAACCATTCATTTTCTATCATCAAAACACATACACATTCATAAATGAAAAAATTCAAATAACTCAATAGTTTTGCACATTAGTCCCTGGGCTAGCTAGATTAAGCTACAACAACTCCAAAAACATAGAACTCATTAAAAACAAGATTAAAAATCATACCATGCAAGAGACTTGAATAGCCGAATGTTTAAGCTCCTTCAATGGAGTTTCCTAGCTTTATTTTCGATAGAAGATGAACAAAAAATAAAGATGATATCTTTGTTTCTATAATTTTACTATACTTAATTAATGAATTACAAATTTAACCTTCATTTTTAACTTAAAAATTCACCTATTTAATGTCCATCTTTGTCCACTCAAATAAACAATGGTCTATTTAGCATTCAAGTACTCATACATTTAAGTTCTTTAGCTATTTAGTGCCTTTAGCCCATAGAACTCTAATTTTGCACCTTTTTCAATTTAGTCTTTTTTATCGAATTAAGCATACAAACAATAAAATTTCTTAGCGAAATTTTTATACGACACTACTAACATGCTGTATACATTAAAATAATAATAAAATAAATATTTTGAGCTCAGATTTGTGGTCCCGAAACCACTGTTTCAAGTTCACTAAAAACGGGCTGTTACAATTAGTGCATTCACATTATGTTAGAAGACAACGTTTTGTTTGAATACAATGATTTTTTCCTTAAGGCATAAGTGTTATGTGCATAGTGAGGGGCCTAGTGCTTGATGTGATGGTTGAACTGTGCTTTTAGTGCAATAAGTGTATGGTGTTTGGTTGGAACCCCAAGTATTCGAGTCTTATTTTCTAACATTTACAAAGCATTAAGTGATAATAATAATGATGATGATGATGATGATGATGATAAGGCTTATAAATTGCTTTATAAGTGTCAAATGAACATGAATAAAGTGGCATGATTTAAAAAAAAAAAAGTGATGAACTCTAGAATTGACTAAGAATGGACTTAAGTGTGAAAGTGATATTACTAATATTAGTGAAACAAGAACTTAACATTGAAGTGCTCTATGATTTCCAAGTGAAGTTGAGTGAAAAGTTTAAAAGTTTAATAAGAAAAATTTGTAAACATTGGTGAATAAAATGTCTACCCTAACTAAAGGGACTAATGATTTATTGATTCTAGTAGAATTATTAATATGTGACAAAATGAGTTATTAAATGGTAATTACCTTAAGAGTGTAAAATGGTTAAGTAAACAAATGCACCAGTGAGTCCTAATGAATAAACCAATAAGTGAAAAGAACCATGCTATTATTAATGAGCGACTTATACGAAGCGAGGATATTAATTGATATAAGACTCAACACTAAGTGTGTGAGATGAAAAAGTAGGACATCGTAGTGTACTTAAAGGAATTTAGGGAGAATCTAAAATTTTGAGCTTCTGAAAAAAGTGCTTTTAGGCTCATTTTTTTACTTGGGAGAAGTACTTTTTTCTCTTAAAAAACAGCTTGTTTAGGATTTTTTTTTTGTCCCAAAAGCACTTTTTAGAAGCATTCCTAAACTGGCACTTACTAAGTTCTTCAAGCTTAACGGGTTAGTGGTTTAAATATGTAGGTGAAAACCTCTTTCCAAGAAGCTTCAGACCACATCAATGAAGGATCACATTCCTGTGCAAGATTTGAAGAGAATAGAGAATATAGTTTGGTATCATTTGTAATATAAGAGTTTGAAATGACATGTACTTAGACTAAGTGTATTGTATACTAAATTTTCAAGTTTTATGAAGTATAATAATGCTTTTGGTTGTTTGGTCACTTTGGCCCTTTATGTTTTTTTTTGGATCACTTTGGCCCCTAACTTTTTTTTTATCAAATTGGTCTATTTTTAATGAACATGATAACGTGGTTGTTAGTTGACTAATGGTCAACATTAACCGCTGACATGGCGGTCCAAGTGTATTTAAATGCTAACGTAGCACTATTTTGTCTTATATGCCACATCAACAAATGAATTTGAAATTATTAAAATTATTTTAAAATAATTTAAAATTATTAAAATGATTTTAAAATAATTAAAATTATTTTAAAAAAAGCCTAAATATACACGGACACATTTACAAAAATTTCATATTCAAATTGATACAATTACAAAAATTAAGAACCACAAACATAGAACTGAGAACACAATTTGCAATATCTTAAAAACTTATCCCTGTTCAAAAACCATACAAATCCCAGATTGAACATAAATCCATTAAACACAATGCTTTCCTTACCATCAAAATTTTCTCAAGAAAATCAATGAAGGATCTAAGTTGAAGCATAGTTATTGATGAGAGCCAAAGCATTGCTCATCAAATGTGTGATCTTAATAATTCATTTCCTCACCATCATCTTCGCATACCCATTTATAGCCCTGGTTAAGAATCTATCAATGCAAGTATCTTCATCTGTTAAAGCAGCAATAACCCAGGTTAGAAGATCACTCATATTAAGCACAAAGTTGGAATGCCTGGTACAAACAATTTCACCTATAGATTATTGGAGCTCGTCGATCAATTCGATGCAATCTGCCATGGTAAAAGCGACCTGATGTTTCAAACGATAGGTTTTGGTGACTTTTTACATGAACCTGGATGTGAATTTGTTAGCTCTAAAGGTGATGAGGAGGGTGGTGTGAGCAATCCCCAAAATCTCAAAAATCAAAAACCTTAAACAAAAATTCCCAAAGTCAAAACCCTTACCCAAAATCCCCAAATTCGACAACCCAAAATCCCCAAATTTGACAGCCCTAAACAATTTATGGCAACATTTAGAAATAATAGCTCAACCTCAAGAGACGAAACACGCAAACATGATAAATAGTCTCTATGAAAGAAATTTATATGCATACGTGGTGTCGAGAAAGTTATATTTAGGAAAACCCTAAAATTTTTAGGAACTCTTCAAATGCAACAAAAGAACCTTCCATCTAAATCAGGGAAAAAATGGAAAAAGAAAAACTCAACAAACAAATTGTACAAAAACCGATTTGCAGATGATATGCGATAGATTCAGAAATAAAAGGATTTGAAGAGAGAAATTAAACAAACAAACATTATAGGCTATTTTTGGCATTATGCCTAATGCTTTTAACCTTATCAAAGTAACCCACACCCTTGTGTGTGATAATGATTTGATCATGTTTTAAGATAATTTTGAGCTCAAATGTGGTTGGATATTGTTCGAAAATTAATTGAAACTTATTGGTCTATTTTGATGATGTTTGGAGTTTATTTGAAGTGTTCTTGGGTTGCTCTCTTATAACATTGTGACATCATCTCTTAGAATGTCCCAACATTGAACATACAAATAGCTATGTCGCGACATTGAGCGTACATGTCGCGACAATGTCCCTTGCAGTGTTGTGACATTTGACAAGCAGAGAGTGACATCATGACATTATACAATGTCACAACATTATGTACCACACTATTTTTAGTCCACTATTTTGGGCTTTTTAATCCCTCCAAGTCTCGTGCTTGGCCTTCAGCACCTCTAATCTCTCACATTAGGTTGCTAAATGTCTTTTAAATGGTTTTAAAACTTGTAAAATTGATTTTTACTTGTTCCAACGATTTTATAAAAATGTTGTAAAGTTGAATTTCTTAAATATTATTTAGATTTTATTTGTTTTTTTATTATAGGAAAATAGGTATTTTTCTTATTGATTTTTTTATTTTATATACCAAATGTGTTTTTCAATAATTTTTATTAAAAATAAAAATAGAATATATTTTACAAAATACCTATAATTAGCGCTTTTTTTAGTTTTTATGCAAAATAAATTCTTAAAGTGTGTTTGGATGAAAAATTGAAAAATTGAAGATTTTAAGATGTTAGTATTTTAAATTTCATCCATTCAAAATGTTAGTAATTATAATTATTATTTTGGATAAATAATTATTTTAAAAATTGAGGTTATTTGGTTTTTATGAATTAAAGAATAATTATAAAAAAATAATTATATTAAAAGATAATATAAAATTAAGTCAATATGTATATCATTATATTTATAAAATTTTATAAATATTTTAATAAAATAAAAATTTTAAAACATATATAAGAGTAAAATTATTCTTAAAGTTTTAATATTTATTTTATAGTGGAACGATGTGTAATAAATGAAGTAAAACTATAACAAAATTTTGAAACCCCATGTTGTGGGATTTAAAAAGAGAAATTGATTTTAACAAAAGACACTTAAAATTACTCACCGAATTTTAAAATTCTTTAAATTTTAAAAATCTTAATAAAATCAAATTCTTTCTCTAGATCTCTGAAATGAAAAGGTCAAACACCATAAATAAATAAAGTCAAACACGAAACCATGATCTTTGAAAAATATGAGGGTCACTTTCACCGCCATTAAGTACAGGAAATTTTATATCAACAGCTACATGAACTTGTACAATATAAAAATTAAATATTTAATGAATTCATAGATTGAAACTTATTCTCCAAGCATGAAGTCCATTTATATTAATTTTGGCCTGTCGATAGCATCGTCTTTCTTGAGCTCAATAAAACAAGGCAATGGCAGAAGTGAAGCTCCACGGCTTCTGGTCAAGTCCTTTTAGTCATAGAGTGATTTGGGCTCTGAAAATCAAAGGAGTAAATTATGAATACATAGAGGAAGACCTTTCTAACAAGAGTGAACTGTTATTGAAGTACAATCCTGTTTACAAAAAAATCCCTGTCCTTGTTCATGGCGGCAAGCCTATTTCCGAGTCCCTCGTCATCCTTGAATACATTGAAGAAACTTGGCCCAACAATCCACTACTGCCGATTGATCCTTATGACAAAGCCATATCTCGATTTTGGATTCAGTTTGGAGTAGACAAGGTGATTTAATTCTTTTACATGTATTCATCTCACTTCTTTTTTAATATATAGTGGATTAGATAGGGTGGTCTGGTTGGTTCAGTTGGTTTGAGCCAAGTTTAGGTAAAGATTTATGAATAGTTGAGTTAAGTTTTATGATTAGTTGAGTTAAGTTTAAATTTAATTTTTTTATTTAAATTTACTGTAAATTATATAATAATTTAAAAGTTAGTATTGGTGGCAGGGTATTTTTTTAAAAGAAATGTTTTTTTACATTTTTTTATATTTTATTATCTGTGGAGTTTTTAGATTCTACAAGTAAGGTTAAAAGATTAACAAGTATTTTATAGGTATATAATAAAATATATTAAAAAATACATTTGACAATTTTGAAGGTTGCTTATAGAATAAAAATAATATTTTCTCAATGTATTAAATATTAACCATTTTACTATATTTATTTAGGACACTTGTTAAATATTGACTTTACTTGTGGAGTTTAAAACTCTTATTGGCGGTTTACTAAATATTATTTCATAAATTAATATGAAATTAAAATTATTTAGTACACTATAAGTAATGTTTTTAAACTCTATAAGTAAAATCAAGGTTGACAAATATCTTATAAAAATATAATAAAATATTAAAATAAATATTTCAAAAAGAAGACATATATCAATTTTTAAAAATATTTTATAAATTTAAAAAGGAACTGCAAAGTACCCTACCCACCTTATAAAGTTATAAATTTTATTTTTATTTTATTATGTT
This sequence comes from Gossypium arboreum, assembly GCF_025698485.1. Classification (NCBI taxonomy): domain Eukaryota; kingdom Viridiplantae; phylum Streptophyta; class Magnoliopsida; order Malvales; family Malvaceae; genus Gossypium; species Gossypium arboreum. The sequence goes on from NC_069079.1 coordinate 58,276,500, forward strand.
TTGAATGAGCAAATGAGCTAGATTGATTGGACTACATTAAACTTGGACTTAATTTTTTTTTAAATAGAGTCATGGCAAGATCCGCTGCCCATAGACATTTCTTGGAAGGAGGAGCCCAAAATTTTATTTTCTTAATGATTGCTCTGAAAATTGAATTTGAATAGAAAATATTTAAATTTGTAAATTCAAAATTATTTATTTGAATATAAAATAAAAATTGAATTTGTGATAAATAGAGCACCAATTGAACACCCAAATCTAGGAAGTGAAAGTATTTTACGGAAAATGTACAATCTATATATTACCATACTTTCTCTGTCCTCTTTCAACTTCTACTCGATGATATTTAATCTAAATTCATCTTAAAACTAATGCATAATAAAAGTTATTTATCAATTTGATTATTTTGTTTATTTGTCTAATGATCATATTTCTTTTTTTGCATGATTATGTTATACCAAATGTCACAAAAATATCGAAACAGCAATGTATTTAGTATATTTTTGAGGCAGTTTTGGATAATAAATTTCAAAAATTAAGATAGTAATTTGTATTTTGATTCAAATGAAACTTCTATTTTATACTTAACTTATAAAGTTAAAATTCAATAATTAAAACACGACAAATTGAATATAAACTCAATATAAATTGACAAACATGTTAAATCAGCATACAGTTTAAAAATTATATTTATATATAGATTACTTTGAAAACAATTATGAAAAGAAATAGAATAAAAATTTATTTAATATATTCCCTTTAAAAGACTCTTAGTGAACATGGTTTTTCTCTTTGAGATTAAGTAAAATTTTATATAATAAAAGCTAACAGATTCAAATAATAAAATTTATGAAGTGATTATAGAATTGTTATAGAATTTATAAAAATTTAAAATAAATATTCAAATTCATCTAAACTTAAGAGATACATTTGCTTTTTCCGAATATATATTTATTGAGGAATTTGGAGGCATGTTCGAGTTCATTCGGAACATGCATTTTAATATTTTTACACTTTCATTTTCTAGTTTCATAAAATAACTTTAAAGAAATCTCAAATTTTAGTTTTTCTTTTTAGCGTTTTATGTATTTTATATAATTTCTATAGTTTTTATAATATTTTCTTTATAAATTTCTAATTTATATTTGTTGAAATTTTAAATTTTCTTTAAGTTTTATAAATTTGCAATCATTTTTATATAATTTTATAACTTCTTAATATTCTTTTTCTATTTTTCTATTATTTTATTTTTATATTTTTAAAACAATTAGTCAAAAAAATTAATTGATAATATTGAACTCTCTTAGAGTGTCCTGTCATCACCTCTTAACTACGTTAAAAATGACTAAATAAATTGAGTAATTTCAAGTTCAAAGACTAAATATGTGTGTAATTACCTTCACATGTCTCAACATCCAATATGAATGGAAGTTACTATTGTGTGAAATCATCTAAAAATCATTTAGAATCATTTTGTAGGTGGTTGGAAGTGTCTTAGCTCAAGCTTAAGCTTTGGTAGGCTCGAAATACTCAAAACAGTGCAATGGCCCAATTTTAAAGGCTAAGTATTGGTACATAAAATCCATGTACCAACACCTTAGGTAAGGTAACGATCCTTAGATCCTATATATGAGTACTTTGAGCAAGAACAGTGGCTTTTTAGCTACTAACTTGCAATGTTTTGATACTTTTTTATAAGTATTGGAACATGGACTCTTAGGGCTAGAAATCTATTTAAAAACATCCAATTTCATATCCAAACACTTCCACATCATTACAACAAGTCTCAAAACAATATGTAACAAATTTTAAACTCAAATACACATCATAAACATATTCCAGTTGAATCACGAATCAAAGCTTCATTAATAATATTAACATGGGTTTGAAACCTAAACCAAATTTACAAATTTCAAGTTCAAATCAAGTCTTTTGTACATGTCAAGATTCATACACCAATGACATCTAAAACAAATGAAATACAACCTCAAGCTCGAACGGTGGTGTGATGCTCTCAAGCCAAAATCACAAACTTCTCTAACAATTCCTTGACCTACACAATTATTCCATAATTTAATCAATTTCCTAAACATGTTAATTTAGGAAAAGTAAAAGTATCCAAAGGTGCTTTCCTCTTGGATGCATATATACTCAAAATAAAGTTTCTGAACATTTGAATCCATCTTCATCCAAGCTTGAGATTCTATCTCTCATCATTTTTTCATACATCAAAACATAACAAAATATTAACGCATAAGCTTCCTAAGCTTTCTTATAGCATCCAAACTCAAATATCAAATTAGGAGAAACAGAAAACACCAATACTTGCCTTATTGAACTTTTCTCTCTCTAGCTCCAACTTCTCTCACTATACTTATCCAAACCCTAGGCTAAGAATGGAGGGTTAGGAGTGGATTCAAACTTGAAAAATGAGTTTTCTAGTTGATTTTGCAAGAATACAAATTTGGATATTGGATTTTTGGTGAGATTTGAAGAAAAAAACAATAAAAATGAGAAATGAGAAAGAGAGATCCCATGGCAAGAAGGTGGCAAAAAGGTGAAATAGCAAAGTAGGCGAGAAAAGAGCTGATTTCTCCTCTCTCTCTTTTTTCTTTTCCATTTTAAAATACTAAAAGCTTACTCAAAGTCAAAAGGTCAAAGTCAAACTAAACAAAAATAAAATGTGTGGTCCATAATTCATCTCTTCGTTCTATTCACATCCAAAGGTCTAAATTTATTCCACATATAAAATATATTATAAGAATAATATTTCCAATATATAATTCTTGAGATATTAACAAAATGCCCTTATGTTGTAAAATTACCATTTTCCCTTTTTGCCTCTTAATACAATATCTTCACAAAATTAGGCACTTGACCCTTTCCAATCTCATAAATCATATTTAACCTTTAGTATAAATCTATGTGTTGTTAAAATTACATATTTTCCCTTTTCTTGATAAAAATAGGAAATTTTCAATTTAGTCTATATTCTTTCTATTTTTTTCCAACATGGCCCAAAAGTGATTTTCAACACAACACTACACTTTCCAAATCACCCCTCACCAAATAATTAATAATAACTCATATTTTTCTCTTTTTGTTCAAAATTGCATTTTATTCCTTTAGCCTTTTAGAATTTACAAGTTGATCCTTTTTACCACATTCTTACATTCAAAATTCTTTTACTGATTTCCATATCCAATATCAATTTTAATTTTTTGAAAATTCTCTATCTTACTTGTTTTCAATTTTTTTCTTAGAATTTCACTTTACCAGATCTTGAAATAGTGTCAGGTGTCTTATCGAAAATATTTGGAGTGTGACAGTATAAACAATAAAAATTAAAGGATTAAGTTGAAAAAAAATGCTATGGCTCAATGTTTCTTTATATCTTTCTCTTTCTTTAGTTTACAACAATTTTACTTTAGTATTCCTATCATTTTGCAACTTGTCTTCGTAAAAGGTTTTGAAAATACTAAAATTTCTAAACTCAAACATTTTCTTTTTTGAAAAATATTTGTTTAGAAATTGATGTTTATTTTTTTAGCTGATCATCATTTTAATAGAAAATGTTTGTTTGATATATCTATATTCTTATTTAAATGGTTGATTAAGTTAATGGCACCCATCAATTGGGTTTCAATTCAGTTGAAAAAATAAAAAAAATCAATTCCTTTTACAATAAGAAAAATGTAACACCCCATACTTGTAACCCACGCCAGGGCGAAGTATGAAGCATTACCTAACTTGATCTCATGCATTCGAATAACCTCAAGCCACCGAGACTCAGTCCAATTAAAACTTTTTCAATTTCTACCTTAAACATCAATTTATGAGCCTACGAGCCCCAAATCGACCATTGAAAATTTATCGGGGTCATTCTGGGTCCTTAAACCAACCTTATGAACTTTACCTTTAAAACAGGGCATACGCCCGTGTCAATGGCCCGTGTCCCTCACACGGCCACAACACTCCCATGTCTTAGCCCGTGTGCAAAAACTTAGGTATTCTGTTTCTGACGTCAGCATCCCCAGAATGTCACACGGCCATGGCACACGCCCGTGTACTAGGCTGTGTCCTCTACACGGCTGAGACACATGGTCGTGTCTCTGTCCGTGTGTTTAATACCATGCATACTGACTTGAAATTTTCATGCGCAAGGGTCACACGTCTGGACCATGCGCCCATGGGACTGACCGTGTGTCACACACGGCCTAGATACACGCTTGTGTGGACAATATAAGGCTATTTACCAAGCCTCATTGCCGCCCTTACATACCTAGTTCCATACAAATATCAACCAATACCAAAATAAGTACAATCCATACGACCAAATCAGCCACATTAGGCATTCATTCAACCATGAATATGTATCTTTTATAAACTCAAAATGAATGTTAGCCATCATTCAAGGCTTAATACGAAGAATGGGATCTATCCCAAACCAACACATTTGGGCAATTCACAAAGACACAAAATAATAAGATCTAGCTCTATACATGCCATATTCAAAAATATAAATCCAACTATACCGAATGTTTCGGCTGATAGTGTGATTGATATCCCTGACTTCCGGTGATCTTTGAGCTAGTTAGGTGACACTAAAGGAAATAGAAAGGAAAGGGAGTATGCATAGAGCTTAGTAAGTTGCATATAATTAAATATGCCACAACATTTATTCATAATCAACATACTTATAACACCAAAGTAGGCGTAAGTGTAACATACTCATTTCCATCCATACAGGTCACATATATTGAGCTCATATCTCATATGTACCAATTAGGTGCCTGTACCATTCACAACAAGATTATACTTTCCTCATTAGCTTAAAAACATAACATTCACTGTTGAATCATTTGGAACACTATTAGATATCCATCAAGCCTCAAATACGGGTGAGGTGTTGATGCCATGTCCCAGACATGGTCTTACACTGACGATCATCATCGAGGCCGATGCCATGTCCCAGACATGGTCTTACACTAGCTCTCGCATATCCGTGCCGATGCCATGTCCCAGACATGGTCTTACACTGACACATCTCGCAGCCGATGCATGTTCCAGACATGTCTTACACTGGCTTACATCCTGAGGCCGATACATGTGCCAGACATGTCTTACGTTGGCACTCGTCTCAATGCGAATGCCATGTCCCAGACATGGTCTTACGCTGGCTCTCATAATGTGGCCGATGCATGTCCCAGACATGTCTTACACTAGCTAACACAAATTACCCAAATGTCACAGCATGAATATCCGATTTATTTCCTAGGGTTCCACAGGATTTCCACTATCACAATTATTATTATGCATTCTCAATTCACAATCAACCAATTTATGCTATATCAATTCAATGACAATTCAAACACATATAGTGGCAATGTAGTTGTACTATTTATATACAACTTACCTTGGATTACAAAATGTACGCGACTTGTTGGTTTAGTCGATTTGATTGGCTTTCCATCGATCTAGGTTCGGATTTGGAAATTCTTGATCTATATTAGCAAAATACACTCATTTAGTCACTAAATAAAATTAGGCAATCCAAAATTGACATCTTAGGTAAAATGACCATTTTGACCCTAGACCTTGACAAAATGACCATTTTACCCCTATGTTCGAAAATCGTTTTTTATCGAATTTCTTTGTATCTCAAGCCTAGCTGAACTCTTTTTACTCGTATAGCAACTCCAAAATCCCACTATTTCGCACACTTATCACCTATTTTGCAACTTATGCAAAATAGCCCCTTTAGGTATTTTCATGCTAACACTTCTCACAAAAGTTGTTTATAACGCCATTAGGACTCATATTCTTCCATAAAAACTCAGCAACTATCACTAATCCATTCATGGAAAAACCCTAAACTCTTAATCATTTGCAAAATAGGCCCCTCATTTGAAAGCTCATGCTTCTAGGGTCTCAAAAATACAAAAATAATCAACAATGGACATGTAAATCACTTACTTGTGAGTGCTTCAAGTTGCTGCAATTTCAAGCTCTTAAACCCAAAATATTTTCTGGTAATTTCAGCTAGGAAGAAGAGAGAATGAAGAGATAAAACCTTTTTGTTTTAATAAAATAAAGCTAGTCAAAATTGGTGACCAAACTTCACCTAATTTTGACAATTTTGTCTCCCCTAAAACTCCATGGCCGGCTATGCCTCCACTTTTAGTTCCATGGAAATTTAACACCTTTAGCTATCAATTTAGGACTTTTACAATTTATGCGATTTAGTCCTTTTTTGCAATTAGGCTCACAAACGTCAAAATTAACTTACCAAATTTTTCATGAACTAATATATTCATGCTAGAACATCAAAATAATAATAAAATAATCTTTTTGACTTTCAATTTTGTGGTCCCGAGACCATTGTTCCAACTAGGCCCTAAATCGGGCTATTACAAAAACATTTGATATACTGCTAGTGGAGGTTTTAAATTCCACAAGAAAAGTTAAGGGGTTAACAAGTCTTATATGGAGGTAACAAAATTATTAATATATATATATATATATTTTTTTTTAAAAGGACACTTGTCAATTTTTAATGTTGCTTGTAGAATAAAAAAAAAGTACATTGTTAGTGTACCAAATACTCACCTTTTATAAAAGAACTACCATTACTACAAGAATATTTTTGTCATTCTATATTTATTTAAAATCTAGAAAATGTGTTTAATAGAATTTGAACTGAAAATGCCATGATTTTTAATATTTTAATTTTAACATTTCAAAAAAATAGACGTGATTTATTTTTTACATCAATATTTTACAAATATATTTGTTATATAAAATATTTCCCTCTTTCATAATTTAATTATATATAAAATTCAAAGAGGAAAATAACCAAAACTTTAAAATCATAACATCACATTACTATCACTGTTTAAATTTATAATTTTTCCTCTCATATTCATTTATTAATAGAATATTCAAAATGAATCATGATCATTTCAGAGTCCGATTTTCATTGACTTTTTTCGATCAACGGGTGGTGAAGAACAAGAGAAAACAAAAAAGGAATTATTAGAAGCCTTGAGAATCATAGAAGAGCAAGCACTTGGGGACAAGAAGTTTTTTGGTGGCAATGCCATTAATTTAGTGGATATCTCTTATGGGATGATAGCCTATTAGTTCAAAATTATGGAAGAGGTAATTGGAGTTAATGTTCTGGAACTGAACACCTTGCCTCGACTATGTGAATGGGCTCAAAACTTTATGGAAGTTTCTGTCATCAAAGAGAACATCCCGAAGCGTCATAAGATGTTGGCCTATCTTAGACATATTAGGCCGAAGCTTCTCTTGGAACATGTTAACAAATAATTTCAACAAGAAATTCATATACTAGTTTCTCTATATATTTATAATGTGCTTGTTATGTTGTATTATAATATGAATGATAGAATTGTTAGAGTATGCCCAAAGACGAATCATGATATGATTGTAATACCATACTTATTTTACCTCGTTTATTAATATAAGGCATTGCCATTATTTTTTTAGTTTCTTTTTTGTGTATATAAATAAACAGTTTTATAATAATGTCCTGAGAATAAAATAATTATTCTTAAAAGGTCCTTAGACGAGTATTATTATGGGTTTGGGCAGCAATAATGCATTAAGACTAACGTGTAGTTTATTGATAACAAAGTGTTGTCATTGACATGGGATATTAAAATCAATACATGAGTATGTGTAACGCCCCCACGCCCAAAACCGTCGCCGGAGTCGAGCTTGAGGGGTTACCGAACATAATTTATCAAATTAAGAACTTCAAATCATTTGTTTCTACATTCAAAGCTTTCTAACTACCCGCGTCACAGTTACAAGAAAAATCATATCTCGAGTTACAAAACTCGAAATCAAGATCCGTAAATTTTCCCTAAATCTAGACTCATATTCTATTTACTAATTTTTTTCTAGAATTTTTGGTTGGGCCAATTAGTACAGTTTATTAGTTAAAGTCTCCCCTGTTTTAGGGTTCGACTGCTCTGACATCTGTGTATTACGAATCAGATATCTCTTTATACAGAATTTCAATGACTACAAGGTTTGTTTTTCTTAAAACTAGACTCAATAAGGAATCTGTACATATAAAGAAAAACTTCTAATTATTTTTTTAAAATTTATTATGAATTTTTAAAGTCAGAACAGGGGATCTAGAAATCACTCTGGCCCTGTTTCACAAAAGTTTAAATATCTCATAAAATATAATTTATATGCCTATTTTGTTCAATCCATATGAAAATAGACTCATTAAGCTTCAATTTCATAACTTATTCATTATTTAGTTCCATTTATACTATTTTTAGTGATTTTTCAAATTCATGTCATTGCTGCAGCAATATTCTATTTTAAGGCAAGTTTCATCTTTCCATGAATTTTTATGAACTAGATAACCTATTAAACTTCCATAATATCAAACATGATCTAAATTAGCCATCACCATGACTTATCAATATCAAACATTTTCTCAACCAAACATGGCCATATCATAAAATTATTTACACAAAATAAGTATATTGCTATACATGCCATACTTAAGTTTTACAAGCCATTTACCCAGATGAAAGTCGTTTGGATAGTGTGATCGAACCTTCGACCCGTCCCGATTCCCGAGCTGGCTTGTTCAAAACTACAGTAAATAAAGAGGAGGGAGTAAGCATAAATGCTTAGTAAGTTCATATGTAAATAACAAGTAACATAACAATACAAATATAGCAAACAACTTTAGCATGGTATCACCAAAATATATATCACAGTTCTAAACATCATTCATCATCTTACCACCTTATCGTTGTTGTATCTATTTTCAACCCGAGGGTTAAGAACATACCTGTCCAAAGTGTCCATTTCACAACACTTACCAAAACGTCACTTGCATCTTAAGTGTTCTTCCATTTCACTAGAAATTTCACCTGTTGAACACATCGGAATACAACTCGGATACACGAATAATTTGCACATAAGTGCCTCATATGTAATCAAGAAATCATGTAACCCGCCCCTAAGTGAACTCGGACTCAACTCAACTCAACGAGCTCGGGCGTTCGCATCCATAAGTGAACTCGGACTCAACTCAACGAGTTCGGATGCCTAGTTACATCTCACGAACTCGGACTCAACTCAACGAGTTCGGACATTCGCATCCATAGGTGAACTCGGACTCAACTCAACGAGTTCGGATGCTCAACCATCCTAGTGACATGTCACTTGTATCCTAATCTATTCCTAAGGTTCAAACGGGATTTTCCTCGAACACATATCCTTGCCATCTTCCGTAAAATACCAAAACCAATACTCGGTAGTACTTTATATTTAACAATTAATACACATAATTTGCATTTTATTCGAAAATAACCACAAAGCATATATTTCATAATAAAAATCAGCATATCATATAATTAACATCAATAACTTAAAAATAACAATTATGCTACATTATTTACACATGAACTTACCTTGGTACCAAAATATAAAGATTTTGCAATTTAGTCCACAATCTTTTTTTTCCTCGATCGCGACTTGAATCTCGTTTCTCTTGATCTATAATGCCAAATTAATCTTATTTAATACATACATTCATCAAAACAGCATTTAATACGAACTTTGGAAAAATTACACTTTTGCCCCTAAACTTTTGCATAATTACACTTTTGCCCCTAGGCTCAGGAATTAAACTTTATTCCTTATTCTTATGTTTTATAACATGCTGATCACTTTTCCTTCTATGGCAACATCAAATTCTCTCTCTAACATATACTTGTGACTATTAGGTATTTTTGCCGATTAAGCCCTTTTACTGCTTTTCACTCAAAACCTAGTAGCACAAGTTGTCTAACATAATTTAAAACCTCATATTCTATCATAAAACATCAAAATACACAAATTTCACCTATGGGTATTTTTCCAAATATAAACCCTAGGTTGAATTATTGCTAACATAAGCTTAATCGAGCTACCGTGATTCTAAAACGTAAAGAACATTAAAAACGGGCTTGGAATCACTTACTATGGAGCTTGGAAGCTTGAAACAAACCCTAGCTATGGAGAACCCTTGAAATTTCGGCCTAATGAAGAAGATGGACAAAATTGGCTTTTAATTTTGTTTTTAATACATTTTAATAACTAAATGACCAAAATACCCTTACTACTAAACTTTCCAAAATTCCTTCCATGTCCTAATTTTGTCCATGAACTTAAAATTGGTCAAATTGCTATTTAAGACCTCCTCATTAATATTCCAAAACAATTTCATACTAAAAACTTCTAGAATGCAAGTTTTGCAACTTATTTGATTTAGTCCCTACTTTCAATTTAAGCACTTTAGGCATAGAATTTCATCACGAAATTTTCACACAATCATGCAATCATATCATAATCATCAAAATAATTATAAAATAATTATTTCTATCTCAGATTTGTGGTCACGAAACCACTATTCCAATTAAGCCCTAATTCAGGATATGACAACTCTCCCCCCCTTTTAAGGATTTTCGTCCTCGAAAATCTTACCGGTAAACAGGTGTGGATATTGGTTTCTCATAGTTTCTTCAGGTTCCCATGTAGTCTCTTCTACCCCATGCTTTTGCCACAACACTTTCACAAGTGCAACAGTTTTATTTCTTAGTTGTTTGACTTCTCGAGCTAAAATCTTAATCGGTTCTTCTTCATAAGTCATATCAAGTCGCAGTTCAATTTCTGTCGGTGAAATTATATGTGAAGGATCCGAACAATACCGACGTAACATAGATACGTGAAACACATCATGAATCTTTTCTAATTCGGGTGGTAACGCTAGCCGATATGCTACCGGTCCAACTTTTTCAATTATTTCATACGGTCCAATAAAACGCGGACTTAACTTGCCCTTTCGTCCAAATCTAAGGACTTTCTTCCATGGAGACACTTTCAAAAATACCTTATCACCAACTTGAAACTCTATTTCTTTTCGTTTCAAATCCGCATAAGATTTCTGTCTATCTAAAGCAGCTTTCAAACAATCTCGAATCACTTTCACCTTTTCTTTGGTTTCTTTTATTAAATCAACTCCATAAATCTGATTTTCCTTGAGTTCACCCAATACAATGGCGTCCGACATTTACGACCATATAATGCTTCATAAGGTGCCATCTTCAAACTCGTCGATAACTATTATTATAAGCAAATTCTACCAATGGTAAGTACCTTTCCCAACTATCTTGAAATTCCAATACGCAACATCCGAGCATGTCTTCAAGAATCAATTACTCTCTCGATTGTCCATCGCTTTTGGATGAAAGGCGGTCTGAAATTTAACTTTGTACCTAATGCCTCTTGCAACTTTTGCCAAAACCGTGAGGTAAACCTCGGATCTCTATCCGAAATGATTGACAAAGGTATCCCATGAAGTCTAACAATCTCTGGATATACAATTCAGCCAACTTATTAAGAGAATAATCAGACGCATCTGAATAAAATGAGCCGATTTAGTCGGTCATCAACTATTGCCCAGATGGCATTTTTCTTCCCTAGAGTTAACGGCAACCCTGATATAAAATCCATAGTAATCCTATCCCATTTCCATTCAGAACCATAATAGGTGAAGTAATCCCGAAGGTACCGGTGTTCAACTTTCACTTGTTGACAAACTAAGCACTTTGATACAAACTCGAAATATCTCTTTTCATTCCACTCCACCAAGACATTTTCTTTAAGTCATTATACATCTTCAGATCGCCGGATGAACCGCCAAACAACTATTATGTGCTTCATGGAAAATCTTTTGAATCAACTCATCATTTTTCTCGTACACAAATCTGATTTTAAACATCAAACAACCATCGAACCGATTCAAATCGATCCCGTGACGACTTCACACTTTATTTTCTTTTGGCTAGCAAATCTTGATCATTTTTTTAAGCTTCAGAAATCTCTTGTAAAAACATCGGTCTTGCTCTTAACTCTGCTAGAATCGAACCGTCATCTGAAATTTTCAACTGAGCGTTCATAACTCTCAAAGCAAACAACTTTCTGCTTAAAGCATCGGCAACCACATTCGCTTTTCCCGGATGATAATCAATAACAAGCTCGTAATCTTTCAATAACTCTAACCATCTTCGCTGTCTCAAATTCAAGTCTTTTTGTGACATCAAGTATTTAAGACTTTTGTGATCGGTATATACTCGACACTTTTCACCATACAAATAATGTCGCCAAATCCTCAAAGCAAACACCACTGCAGCCAATTCCAAATCGTGAGTAGGATAATTCCTCTCATGAGGTTTTAACTGCCTCGAAGCATAAGCCACCACTTTTCCTTCTTGCATGAGGACACACCCCAAACCATTTAGAGAAGCATCACTATACACCACAAATTTTTTACCTGATTCGGGTTGTATCAACACTGGTGCTTCAGTTAATAACTTTTTCAATTCTTCGAAACTCTGTTGACATTCTTCCGTCCATTCAAATTTAACATCCTTTCAAAGTAGTCTAGTCATAGAAGCAGCAATTATAGAAAATTCATTTACGAACCGCCGATAATACCCAGCTAGCCCCAAGAAACTCCTAACTTCAGTTACATTTTTGGTGGTTTCCAATCAACAATGGCTGAAATTTTACTAGGATCAACCCGTATACCATCACCAAACAATATGACCCAAAAATCCAACTTCCGGAGCCAAAATTCACTTTTACTAAACTTAGCATACAAATGCTTATCTCTCAAAGTTTGCAAAACTATCCTCAAATGCTCAAAGATGCTCTGTCTCATCTTTTGAATAAATTAAAATATCATTTATAAACACCACAACAAATCTGTCCGGTATGGCGAAATATGCGATTCATTAAGTCCATAAACACAAGAGAGCATTTGTTAACCCGAATGGCATAACTAAAAATTCATAATGACCATACCTTGTTCTAAAAGCGTTTTAGGGACATCGACTCTTTCACTCGCAAATGATAATACCCGGATCTCAAGTCAATCTTTGAAAACCATGTCGCTCCTTTTAGTGATCAAACAAATTATCAATTCTCGGCAATGGATACTTGTTTTGATTGTCACCTTGTTTAACTGTCGATAATCAACACATAATCTCATAGAACCATCCTTCTTTTCACAAATAACACGGAGCACCCCAAGGTGAAAACTTGGTCTCACAAAGCCTTTATCACCAACTCTTGCAATCGCGACTTTCATTCTTTCAACTTTGTTGGTGCCATTCTATATGGAGCAATCGAGATCGAGCTATTCCTGTATCAAATCTATACCAAATTCTACTTCCACGACCGAGGCAAACCCGCAATTCTTTTGGAAATCGTCCGCAAATTCACACACAACCCAAGACCGATTCAACTTTCTTTTCAACTTCTTTTGTATTAATTACATACGCCAAATAAGCTTCATAACCCTTTCTCAAATATCTCTGAGCCGACATCAAAGAAATCATACTAAATATTGCCTCTGATTTGTCTGGTTCAACCCGCAAGATTTTACCACTTTCACATTTTAATTCTATAACCTTTTCTTTGCAATTTACTATAGCATCATGCAATGTCAACCAATCCATACCCAAAATAACATCAAATTCATCAAACGGCAACAACATCAAGTCGGTCGGAAAGTAATGACCCCGAATCATTAAAGGGCATTTCTTGCATACTTTATCAACTATCATGCATTTGCCTAACGGGTTCGACACTCTAATCATAAATTCTGTGTTCTCAATAGGTATATTCATACTAGACACCAGTTTCATGCATACATATGAATGAGTAGAACCGAGATCAATCAAAGCAATAACATTAGTATCATAAAGAGAAAATGTACCGGTAATCACATCAGGTGAGGAAGCATCTTCACGTGCTTTAATAGCATAAGTTCTAGCTGGAGCTCTTCCTTCAGATCTAACTGTTGCATCTCTGGCTACATTCTTACTGCTTGTTTCACTTCCACTTTTCTGGATACCTTCCCTCGAGTCGCACCACTAGATTTTACATTCTGAAATTTTTCTTTCTCGGCTCTCTCTGGCGTCTCTAATAAAATGATCTGGAGAACCACATCGAAAACATTCATTTGCTCGCATGCACCAAAATGATTTCTACCACACCGGCACTTCGGGTTTAACAAATCTCGTATTTCCCACACTAGCCGCAGAAGTAGTCTGTGATTTAGGACCCACATTTCGCTTCTTAAAATTTCTATATGATTGCCAGCTGAAACTTGGGAACAAGGATTCATATTTCTTGACTTTCCGGTTTGCTGTGAGGGTGCATTGGTCTTTTCTTCCAATTTCGTGTTTTAGATTCTACCTTTTTCTTTTCCTTCAGTAATTCTTCAGCCTTGCAAGCTCGATCGACAAGTACCACCATTTCTTTTAGTTCAAGGATCCCAACAAATACCTTAATGTCTTCGTTAAGCCCGTCTTCAAATCGTCGGCACATCTTGGCTTCAGAGGAACATATTCCCGCATACTTACTTAATCGAACAAACTCTCTTTCATATTCGAGATCATCATATTACCTTGCTTCACTCAAGAAACTTTACATTTCGATCAATAAATCTTTCACTAATATATTTCTTTCAAACTCTTCTTGAAAGAATTCCGTGTTACCCTCTCTTTGGTACCACCGAAATCAAAGTCTTCCACCAATTATAAGTGAATCTCTCAACAAAGATGTAGCACATTTCAAACATTCTTCGTGTACAAGATAATTCATCAAATACCGAATAGAATTTTCAAGCCGAACTCGCTTTCTCGCATCATCATCAATATTTGCTCTAAATTCTTCACCCCTTGTTTACAAATTCATCAACTGGGGTTCTGTGAAATTTTATCATATCCACTCCCGAGGCATCGGAGGCATAGGTTGAGGAATTGGGGAGGTGGAGGAGGTCGACATTTGGGTTCGTCTGAACGAACTCGATGTACCATGCACTCATCATTTGGAGAAAGGCTTCCGATCCCTTTCTCCTCCTCCCCGACCAACAAGAAGAGGTGGGTTTTCACTCGGTCTTGCCCTTCACCGAGTGGCGCATTACTCTCTACTTCATCTGCCACACTGGATCAGGATCCATTTACTATATAAAATTCATTTAAAAGGTCAAGTGGTCACACTATCACAATTCATACATATGGCATGTATAGCAAAATCCGTACATACAACACGCAGTCCGAGAACCGACTAAACTCGCTCGATACCACTAAATGTAATGCCCCACGCCCAAAATCAAGGTTTGAGTCGAGCTTGAGGGTTACCGAACATAATTTATCAAATTAAGAACTTCAAATCATTTGTTTCTACAATCACGACTTTCTAACTACCCGCATCACGATTACAAGAAAAATCATATCTCGAGTTACTGAAACTCAAATCAAGATCCGTAAATTTTCCCTAAATCTAGACTCATATTCTATTTACTAATTTTTTTCTAGAATTTTTGGTTGGGCCAATTAGTACAGTTTATTAGTTAAAGTCTCCCCTGTTTTAGGGTTCGACTGCTCTAATATCTGTGTATTACGAATCAGATATCTCTCTATACAGAATTTCAATGACTACAAGGTTTATTTTTCTTAAAACTAGACTCAATAAGGAATCTGTACATATAAAGAAAAACTTCTAATTATTTTTTTAAAATTTATTATGAATTTTTAAAGTCAGAACAGGGGATCTAAAAATCACTCTGCCCTGTTTCACAAAAGTTTAAATATCTCATAAAATATAATTTATATGCCTGTTTTGTTCAATCCATATGAAAATAGACTCATTAAGCTTCAATTTCATAACTTACTCATTATTTAGTTCCATTTATACTATTTTTAGTGATTTTTCAAATTCATGTCATTGCTGCAGCAATATTCATTTTAAGGCAAGTTTCATCTTTCCATGAATTTTTATGAACTAGATAACCTATTAAACTTCCATAATATCAAACATGATCTAAATTAGCCATCACCATGACTTATCAATATCAAACATTTTCTCAACCAAACATGGCCATATCATAAAATTATTTACACAAAATAAGTATATTGCTATACATGCCATACTTAAGTTTTACAAGCCATTTACCCGATGAAAGTCGTTTGGATAGTGTGATCGAACCTTCGACCGTCCGATTCCCGAGCTGGCTTGTTCAAAACTACAGCAAATAAAGAGGAGGAGTAAGCATAAATGCTTAGTAAGTTCATATGTAAATAACAAGTAAAATAACAATACAAATATACCAAACAACTTTAGCATGGTATCACCAAAACATATATCACATTTCTAAACATCATTCATCATCTTACCACCTTATCGTTGTTGTATTTATTTTCAACCCGAGGGTTAAGAACATACCTGTCCAAAGTGTCCATTTCACAACACTTACCAAAACGTCACTTGCATCTTAAGTGTTCTTCCATTTCACTAGAAATTTCACCCGTTGAACACATCGAATACAACTCGGATACGGATAATTTGCACATAAGTGCCTCATATGTAATCAAGAAATCATGTAACCCGCCCCTAAGTGAACTCGGACTCAACTCAACGAGCTCAGGCGTCAGATCCATAAGTGAACTCGGACTCAACTCAACGAGTTCGGATGCCTAGTTACATCTCACGAACTCGGACTCAACTCAACGAGTTCGGACATTCGCATCCATAGGTGAACTCGGACTCAACTCAACGAGTTCGGATGCTTAACCATCCTAGTGACATCTCACTTGTATCCTAATCTATTCCTAAGGTTCAAACGGGATTTTCCTCGAACACATATCCTTGCCATCTTCCCTAAAATAACAAAACCAATACTCGGTAGTACTTTATATTTAACAATTAATACACATAATTTGCATTTTATTCAAAAATAACCACAAAGCATATATTTCATAATAAAAATCAGCATATCATATAACTAACATAAATAACTTAAAAATAACAATTATGCTACATTATTTACACATGAACTTACCTTGGTACCAAAATATAAAGATTTTGCAATTTAGTCCACAATCTTTTCTTTTCCTCGATCGCGACTTGAATCTCGTTTCTCTTGATCTATAATGCCAAATTAATCTTACTTAATACATACATTCATCAAAACAGCATTTAATACGAACTTTGGAAAAATTACACTTTTGCCCCTAAACTTTTACATAATTACACTTTTACCCCTAGGCTCGGGAATTAAACTTCATTCCTTATTCTTATGTTTTATAACATGCTGATCACTTTTCCCTTCTATGGCAACATCAAATTCTCTCTCTAACATATACTTGTGACTATTAGGTATTTTTGCCGATTAAGCCCTTTTACTCGTTTTCACTCAAAACCGAGTAGCACAAGTTGTCTAACATAATTTAAAACCTCATATTCTATCATAAAACATCAAAATACACAAATTTCACCTATGGGTATTTTTCCAAATATAAACCTTAGGTTGAATTATTGCTAACATAAGCTTAATCGAGCTACGGGATTACGAAAACGTAAAGAACATTAAAACGGGCTTGGAATCACTTACTATGGAGCTTGGAAGCTTGAAACAAACCCTAGCTATGGATAACCCTTGAAATTTCGGCCTAATGAAGAAGATGGACAAAATTGGCTTTTAATTTTGTTTTTAATTCATTTTAATAACTAAATGACCAAAATACCCTTACTACTAAACTTTCCAAAAATTCCTTCCATGTCCTAATTTTGTCCATGAACTTAAAATTGGCCAAATTGCTATTTAAGACCTCCTCATTAATATTCCAAAACAATTTCATACTAAAAACTTCTAGAATGCAAGTTTTGCAACTTATTCGATTTAGTCCCTACTTTCAATTTAAGCACTTTAGGCATAGAATTTCATCACGAAATTTTCACACAATCATGCAATCATATCATAATCATCAAAATAATTATAAAATAATTATTTCTATCTCGGATTTGTGGTCACGAAACCACTATTCCGATTAAGCCCTAATTCAGGATATTACAGTATGTGTGTTAAAGAACAACATATTGGATTGACCCGCTATGAGTATGTTTCTTGAATTATTATGTAATAGTCACAGCATTACTCATAGTGATTACTATGTATACGATCCTCAAACTTGAGATCATCATTATCCCAACATTGTGAGTTGTATATTTTGATATAGTCAAACATCCACTGTAACTAGTTGTTCTATAAAAGTTGATATTGGATATACCATAATCTTAGTTGTTCTATAAAATTTTGATATTGGATATACCACAATCTATGTAGTGGGGTATGGTTGATCAATATAGGATTTGTCCCTCCTACATAATTGGAGCAATATCTTAAGCCACTTGATTGAGTAAGACTAGAAATGCATGGCCATGCTCGAATAAGTTGATATAAGATATCATACTTATTTGTTTATCATAGTCTACTCAAGATATCAAGAAACATTAGATGGACTATGCAAGTGTGACTATTCCATGACTTGTGAACATTCTAGATATAAAGGACAAAAGAATTTAATACATGAATGGTTAATCACAGAGAGGTTATGTCGAATCATGATTTCTTGTAACTTAGTTGCGATGATGCATTGCTAGCTGCCACTCATTGTTTGTAATATTAGAATCGTTCTAGTGTTACTACTAATGTTACAAGAACCTATAGGGTCACACCCTATAGTTGAAACGAACAGAATCCAAACATTGTTGGTATTATTTTTTGGCTGTCACATGAATTAAATTGACTATAAAATTAATTTAATTGGGCAGTTAAATATCGAACAAATTATATGTACAAGTATGTTTTACACATAATGAGGACATGGTTAAATTAATATATATGAATTTGATTCGTATAAAATTTAACTAAACATAATTTACCAAAATCCGTGTTATAATTATTTTAATTATAATTTACGATTGAATATTATTATAATTATTGTAATTGTAATTTTTGATCAAACATTATTATAATTATGGTAATTATAATTATTATACTTGGTTAATTATTATAATTAATTTTGATTCATATAAGATATCAACTATTCTCGAATTAGGAAATATAAGGTTTTTAAGAAAATCCTTATATACTCGAAATATAGTGTATGAGGTCTAGCAGCCGTTAATGAGTTTTTCTCTCTGAAAAAGTTTAAGAGAGCTCTTTCCGTTTGTTGTCACATCAGGTGGATTACATAGAGGCTGAAACTTTTCGTAGTGACTTGGAATTGACATACAATTGCATATCAATTTCACAATAGTTATCTTTTGTTTTCCAGACGATTAAAGGTAATCGTTCATACCTTTCTCTCCCTGATTCATTCCTCGCACATGGATCCTTGGATGTGATCACTAGATTTATTTTTTCCGCTACGCCATGGGGTGTACCAGTGTTCCAATAAGAATAATTGAGTTTTATGGAATAAAATCTTGAAAAGTATTGGGATTACTTGTACAATTTCAAACTAAGAATGATCGTGGATTGAGTATTTGCAATTTTGAATTATGCAAATCCAAATATACAAATCTATAACATCCTTCCTTGGTTTTGACATACAATACAAATGGGAGATAGCACTTATAGAACAAAAATCTTAGAGGTCTTTAAAGTTTCAAGCCTTAAAACATTTTTATAAAATGATAAAATAAATTTCAAGACAATTTGGGGACTTCAGAATCAATTTAAAATCATGTTAAAAAGGTTTATATTATTCCTAGTTTTTCAAATGTTTTTATATGGCAAAGTAAAACTATAAACTATCACGTAGTCAAATTTGCAATCAAATGATAAAATATTATAAAGTTATTTTCAAGTGTTTACAAACTCATAAAATAGTCAAATTTACAAAAGCACTTAGAAGAAACTCAATTGAAAATCATTTTTACAAAAATTGAGTGATTTCTACCAATACAAGTGCGCACTTGTATCGGTAGAAGCAAGTTAGTGAGCACCCGAAAGTCACGATATCCCTTTTTTTATGCATCCTGATGGTGCGAAAATGTATCATGACTTACGGGAAATGTATTGGTGGCATAGTATGAGAAGAGAGAGTGTTAAATTTGTCACCAAATGTCTAACCTGTTAGTGAGTAAAAGTCGAGCATCAGGTTCCCACTAGATTGCTTTAGCCTATCTCAATTCCTGAATGGGAATTAGAATAATTCACGATGGATTTTGTAGTTTGTCTACTTCTAACTCCTAGCAAAAGAAATGTCATCTGGGTGATAGTTGATCGGTTGATGAAATCAACTCATTTTTTAGCGGTAGAACTGATTGATCACTTCCAAAGTGGGCTAAAGTTTACATTTGTGAGATAGTTAGATTATACGGTGTGCTTGTATCTATTGTCTCTAACCAAGATCCCCGTTTTACCTTGAGATTCTAAAAGCAGTTGCATGCATATTTAAGTACAATATTGAATTTCAACACGACTTTTCATCCTCAGCCTAATGGCTAATCAGAGCGGGTGATACAAATATTAGAAGATATGTTGCGAGCCTATGTTATCAATTTTGAATCAGGTTAGGAACATTATCTACCATTAGTCGAATCTGTGTATAATACCAGTTTTCAGTCGAGTATTCAAATTGCTTCATATGAAGCATTGTATGGTCAACATTGTACAACGCCCATCTCTTGGTCAGAATTGAGCGAAAGAAAGACTGTCAGGCCGAAATTGATTCAAGAAACTGAAGGTATGGTTAAGTTTATCAGGGATAGAATGAAGGTAGCAAAAGATATGTAGAAATCATATGCCAATTTGAAATAAAGAGATATTGAGTATTCGGTGGGTGATCAAGTATATCTAAAGATTTATCCATGGAATAAAGTTCTACGGTTTGGTCATAAAGGGCAGTTGAGCCCCAGATTTATCAGACCCTACGAAATCACATAAAAAGGTTCAGCTAGTGGCTTGTAAATCAGTATTACCGATGAGATTACAGAAAATACACTATGTATTTCATGTGTTTATGCTTAGGAGATACCGTTCGGATCTGTCTCTTATTATTCTAGTGGAAGAAATCAAAATTCAACCCAACTTATCCTTTGAAAAGTAATCGGTTGAAATTTTAGCTCGAGAAGTAAAAGAGCTAAGAAATAAACGCATTCCACTTGTAAAAGTTCTGTGGCACAACCACAGCATGGAAAAAGCGACTTGGGAACTTGAGGAATCAATGATATTCCAATATTCCCACATCTTTTCAGGTAAATTTCGAGGACGAAATTTCTTAAGGGGGAGAGTTGTAATGACCCGAAAGTTAGTGGTATCAAAAAATATAGTTTTGAGACATTGTTTTTGTAAATTAAGCCTATAATATTGAATAAAAATATTTTTGAAGTTATTATTATATAGGTGAATTAGATTTGGGATAAGTAATTTTCTTGAATTAATAGTTAAATAAGGTACAAGGATTAAATTGTAAAAAGAATCATCACTGTAGATTTTTAATTAGGAAATGAATTGAAGACTTATTTAGAATTAATTCAATATCTAAAATGGAAATTAAACCATTTTAGTATATAGTAGACAGTAAGTACTTTAATTTCATTATAATTTTGTTAATAATTAAAAGAAAAGAAAAGAAATAGTAAAATAATAATATGTAAAATAGATAAAACAAAGTGGAATGAAAGAGAAGATTTCTTTTTCTCCATTCATTCACAACCAAAAATTAGAGAAAAAAAAAGAGAAGAAAATCCACCTTTTAGAGTTTCAAGCTTTGTCTACTGATTGGTTAGTTTAATTTAGTCATTTTCTTGTAATTTTTTTTGTTTTTGGGGTCATGGGAGCTTGATTTAGCTAGCCATATACCAAATTGTTAAATTGTTAAGTTAATTGACAGTTTTGTACATTAGGGACCAAACTAAATAAATTGTAAAATTGGTTGTAGAAATAAGAAATAGGAGGTCCCTAATGGATTATAGTTAAATGTATTTTAATTTCAAGTTTTAAATTGAAAGTTATGCTAGTCTCGATTTTAGGACTAAATTGAATAAAATGAAAATTGATTGTGAACTTTGTTTGATGTTGATGGTATTTTTCATTAATGTTAATTTGTAGTTAACATTGACTTGGATTTCTCAAGAGGGAAAGGAAAAACTAAAGCTATCGACAACTAGCTTGGAGTTTCTGGTTTGTATTTCTATAATTCGTACCATTTCAGTTGTTGTATGTGTATTCTGTTTTGCATGGTAACATTATGAGGTGATCCAAAATTGATAAATCGAGATGAATTTATATGATTTTAATGAGTATTGAGATAGAGGACCAAACTGAATAGAATTGAAAATATTGTAACTTGGTGCAAATGTAAAATTTACTTTGAATTAGGTTGAATCATGTTATGATACATGTGAATTGATGATTGGTTGATGAAATGAAAATTTTGAATTATGAAATTGAGATATTATCAAAATTGAACCTTTGGTTACTCTATCTGTAACACCCCATATCTGTATCATAACACCCCATATCTGTATCATACGCCGGGACAAAATACGAGGCGTTATCTAACTTAAACTCGTGCTTACGACCGATTCTGAGTCTCCAAAACATGGACAAATTTAAAACTTTCTCAAACTTATCAACACGTTCTTAATATGGGCCTACGATGCCCAAAAAACACATCAGAAATCATTCAGAACCAACTCGGGTTCTTTAGTCAACTTTAGAAAAATGACACTTGACATAGGGGCACACGTCCCGTGTGTGAGGGGCAACACGCCCTTGTGACCATTTCGACATGGTCGTGTTGTTGACTCGTGTTGTTCACATGACCTAAGCAATATAGGGACACGCTCGTGTCCTAGCCTGTGTACAAAAACCTGGACATTCTATTTCTAACATCAGCAATCCTTAAGGGCCACACGGCCAAGGCACAAGCTCGTGTGCTAGGCTGTGCCCTTCACACGGCAGAGACACACGGGCGTGTCTCTGCCCGTGCGTTTACTATCATGCATAATGACTTGCAAATTTTACGTGCAGGGGACACACGACCAGACAACACACCCATGGGGTTGGCTGTGTGTCACACACGGCCTAGACACATGCCCGTGTGCCTACTCGTGTGGATAAAATAAGGCTATTTACCAAGCTTCTTTACCACCCTACTTACACAACCTACACAATAGCAACCACAACCAATACAAGACTATTTCATGCAACAAAATCATCCACAATAGACAACATTTCATTTGTGCCTTTCACTCATCCATGAAGATAACATCATTTGCATATATCAAAATGAATACTAGCCATCATTTGAGGCTTAATACAAAATGGAGGAGAATCACCCATGCCAACGCCTTTGGCCAATTTTTCAAAGACTCAAAACATGAAAGTCTAGCCCTATACATGTC
Organism: Gossypium arboreum; assembly: GCF_025698485.1. Classification (NCBI taxonomy): domain Eukaryota; kingdom Viridiplantae; phylum Streptophyta; class Magnoliopsida; order Malvales; family Malvaceae; genus Gossypium; species Gossypium arboreum. Next base: position 58,299,810 of record NC_069079.1, read on the forward strand.
ATTCTCAAAACAAATAGTCAAACTATACAGAGTGCTTCGGCTGACAGTGTGATCGGTTCCCCTGACGTCCAATGATTCTCGAGTTAGTTAGGCGGCACTAAGAAAAAGGAAAGGAAAGGGAGTAAGCATAAAGCTCAGTAAGTTGCACATAAATAAATATACAACAACAATTTTACCATTCATCAACATGTTCATAACACAAGGATGGGCATAAGCATAACTTACTCATCACTATCCATATAAATCTCATAGCATCTATCGAGCTCATATCTCATGCATTTAAAATAGATACCTGTACTACTCACAACACGGTTATACCTTACCCATTAGTTTAAACTGCATCTCTCACTGTTGAACCGTTTGGAACTTTACCGGATATTCGATAAGCCTCAAACATGGGATAGAGTGCCGTTGCCATGTACCAAACATGGTCTTACACTGGCTCATATCTCAAGTCGATGCCATGTCCTATACATGGTCTTACACTGACTATCATCTAGTAGCCGATGCATGTCCCAGACATGTCTTACACTAGCACTCGTCTCAATGCCGATGCCATGTCCCAGACATGTTCTTACACTGGCTCTCATAATGTGGCCGATGCATGTCCCAGACATGTCTTACACTAGCCCACAATAACCCATATGTCATGGCATGAATATCCAATTTATTTCCTAGGTTCAAACGGGAACTCTACTATCTCTATTATCATCATACTCTTTCAATTCCACAATCAAGCAATTCATGCTATATTAATTTAAATACAATTCAACACATACATTAGCAATGTAGTTGTATTATTTACATACAACTTACCTCGGATTACAAAATGTGGCAACTAGTCGATTTGCTTGGCTTTCCCCCGATCTAGGTTTGGATTCGGTATTTCTTGATCTATAATAGCAAAATGTATTTACTTAGTCACTAAATAAAATTTGGCAATTGAAAATTCACATCTTCGATAAAATGACCATTTTGCCCCTAGACTCGAAAATCGATTTTTATCGAATTTCTTCATATCTTAAGCTTGGTCAAACCCCTTTTTTCTCTTATAGTATCCCTAAATTCCACTATTTCATACATTTATCATCTATTTTACAACTTATGCAAAATAGTCATTTTAGGTGTTTTCATGCTAACACCTTTTACAAAAGTTGTTTATAACACACCCAAGACCCATTTTCTTTCATAAAAACTCAGCAAACCTTACAAATCCTTTCATGGAAAAACCTTAAACTCTTAATCATTTTGCCAAATAGTACCCTCATTTGAAAGCTCATGCTTCAAGGGTCTCAAAAGTACAATAATATTCAAGAAAAGCCCTTAAAATCACTTACTTGCAAGAAGAATGAGTTGCTGAAATTTTTGAAGCTCAAAACCCCTAACAATGGCTGAAAAATCAGTGGTAATGAAGAAAGAATGAAAGAAAAAGATGATAGCTAGGCTTAGGGCATTATTATATCATACATTATGTCATCAATTTACCTAATGTTGACTTTTCAACATTTTTATCTCTCATGGCCGGCCAGCTAAGATTTAAGGGTCTTTTTACCCTTTAAAGACCCCAAATTAAGGTTCATAACAATTTAACACCCTTAGCTATCAATTTAAGACTTTTGCACTTTATGCGATTTAGTCATTTTTGCACCAAATTTTTCATGCACTAATATAAACTTATTATAAGTCTAAAATATTAATAAAATATTTTCTCTGACTTCGGATTGGTGGTCCTGAAACCACTGTTCCGATTAGGCCCGAAATCGGGCTGTTACACTATCAATTGTTTAGGTAGAGTTGAATATAGTTGGCATGCCATAGGATAGATAGAATACAGGTTACTTAGACTATGTGTCAATGAGTGTTTGACACAACTTTTACTTCAATTACACTTATGAGTGTTGGGCTCAAACTATTTACTTCAGAATTGTCTAATGAGGCACTGCGTGCCAAATTATTGTGTTGGTTGGATCCACGTATCCGTTCGAGTTCGAGTCAAGTTAATGGGGAATTAAAATGTGAAAAGATAATGTTATACGAAATAATTGCTATTATGAAAGATTATGTATACTGGATTTATAAGTCCAGAAGATTAGGATGAAATTGTGTTAAAATGATCGAATTGATTGGGATATGTGGCATTAATGTATTTTACATACATACTAGTTAAATGAAAAAGTATGGAATGATTATAGATTTTTAATATGTAGATTAGTAATTGTATTGAATGACATGAAATTGGAATGAATAATTCCATTCAATTTGGGATTTGGTATGTTAATGTAATGTATTTACGAGTTAGTTAATAGAATATGCTCATATTGTATTAAATGGCATAAATGATGTATTTAACGTAATATTTTCTGTTGATATAAATGTCATATATTATTTAAGTTACATTAGGATATTTGAATTATAAAAACACCACTGAGTTTTTTACTCAGCATACAATTTTGTTTCCCATACATAGGTTAGGATATTTACGTGATCTTAAGCATTGACTTTAGTATCTAGACAACATTCAGGACTTAACAAAGTTGGTGAATTTATTTTGCTAGTTAAATGGCATGTACCTAGTAGAGTCCTTTTTATATTTAAATATGTTTGAAATGTTGATTTTGGAAGTTGATGAATGTTAATATCTATGTTGCAGGTTTAATAAATATGTGCAAGTGTACATAGTCGTCAACAAGTAATAAATTAGTAAGCAAAGAATATCGTCTCCATAAATACTAAATTTTAATTCAATCAATTGCAAAATTAACTAATGACAAGTTGGTAAGTAACAAAAATATGAGTGAATTTAGTTACTAATTGCATAAAAAATTTTTAACTAAGTATGTGAAACAAAATAAAACAATAACACAAATTGTAACCCCTCAAACTAGGCCTAGACGTTACAGCCCAATCTGTGCAATTACGTGAGCCATAATGATGGCCAAAACGTTTTCATAAAAAAAGTTTATTTTTCCTTGAAACATGTCAATTTGAAAATATCATGTCTTTTAAATAAAATTATTTGTTCCTTTTATTTAAAATACTTGTAGTATAACTAAAATTTTAAAAAAATCATTTGCAGCGAATATTAATTCTTAAAAATGTTTAATGATCATTTAAAAACTTAATATCCAACATAGCAATCCATGCAATAGTTTAAACGTGTCTAAAAAGGAAAATTCCCATGCCACAGTCCATAATTTAAAATAAAGCCCCAAAAAAGTTATTAAAACCAACCCTAATAAAATCCATAAAAATCTATCAATGGAATAAAGTCCATAATTTATTAAGAAGATTGTATCCGAGAGCATTACCGAGAATCCACATTCGAGTCCTAATTACGAGAATTACTTGAAATATACACCTAAGATGGGTGACTTACAAGCCCTGTGTGAGATCAACAAAATATTATATCATGCATATCAAAACATCAATTAAACACGTCCATTTTAACATATATATCATATTCGTAGGAATCTCAGATCATCACTAATACGCATACATGAATATATAGTGACATGCTTAGGCAACAAACGACATTTTGAAGAATTTCCTACTCATCTCCGCTACACACCAATTTTGAGTTCCCCAGAATTCGTTCATCCAATAACACACCATTTGTGGAGAAGCCACCACATATACACTAATAAACAACCACATAACACATTGTGGACAAGCCACAACATAATTGTCGATAACGACCACATAATCGTAGATAAACTACCGCATAACTTCCACCTTTCACAAGACGCACCCCATGCATGTGATATTGTCATTTGTCAAATTTAACACATATAATTCACTTTTCACATTTTTTACATGACAATGCTCATAATCTCACATAACACATATTTCTTGTAACACCCCTTACCCATACCTGAGACTGGGACAAGGTACGAGGTATTACCGTACATAAATTGGGTATTTCTGAAAAATACGGGTCATAAAATTTATTCCAAATTAAAATCGATCAATCAAGATCATATTATCCTTATTATGGACCTACGAGGTCCAAAACATACATTAAAAGAAATCCGGAACTAAACTGAGAACTTAAGAAAATTCTAAAAAAGTTTCTAGGTTTAAGCCTCACACGCCTGTGTACATTGGGACACGCCCGTGTCCCATACCTGTGTGGAATTACTAAAATTTATTTTTCATTTAGAACCTACAGGGGTTTTCACACGGCCGAGCACACGCTCGTGTCCTTGACCGGTGTCCCTCACATGGCCTAGACACGCCCGTGCCATCGCCCGTGTCCAAAAACCTGGACATTCTATTTATGATGTCATCACTCATTTAGGGGCACACGGACAAGGGACACACTCGTGCACTAGGCCGTTCCTCCACACGGCTGAGACACACGGCCGTGTCCTTTCCCGTATGTTCACTACCATGTATACTAACTTAGAAATTTTAGGTGCAGGGGACACACGATCATTCAACACACCCATGTGGCAGACCGTGTGTCACACAGGGTCTAGACACACGCCTGTGTGTCTACCCGTGTGGATCATTTAAATGCTATTTTCCAAGCCAATAGTCACCCATAATCACTCATACATTCAAACATACTTTATGACATGCAACATGACATATTCAAGCACTCAAATATTCCACACCATGGCACTCTCACATCTTTATAAAGTCATCCTATTGCATATTCATTTGTTACACTATTCAGAGGCATTCCACACCAATCTCATGCATCGTTAAACTTGTTATCATGGACTCACTGTAACACCCCAAACCCGGCCCAAACGCTATGGCCGAATCTAGCGTGTTACATTGAAGTATTTTAGTGAAAACCGTGTTTCCATTGAAAACCCTTCTTAAATTGAAAGAATCCCTGCTTAAATTTTAAGAGAAAAAAACACCTTTCAGTTGCGAAAACCTTGTTTAAAACATTTGATTTAAGAAAACTTATTTAAGAATTTAATTGCAGAAACGTAAAAACACACTATAATTTAGAAAACCCATGTTCAACTTCTTGTAATTACAGTAAAAATTAATAACAATAATTCAAGTAATAATAACATAATGAAAACCTTATTACAATCTGGTCTGAAACATACTTAAAAAGAAATAAAAACTTAAATGCTAAAGAAAAACCCAAGTCCAAAACATCTTGCTAGCTGGCCACCCAGAGTCCCTTCAAACATCGAACCTTCTACTGAGCATCACCTGAAAATAAAATAAAAGAGGGGGTGAGTTTTCGTAAACTCAGTGTGTACAACCCTCGACAAAAACAAGCATTCAAAATAATAATAAAAAACATCATTCATCAATCATGCAATGCAATCCCATCTAAATTATCCATCCGCTACACACCAGCTCCGTCCCCTGTCACACCATGTGGGGATATAAATATCGACCCACCCAACCAACACACCATGGTAGCCCGGTTGCGGAACTACCTTCATTTACATATTGGGCTTTAAAAGCCGTCGGTGGATCCACGATTATCAAGCAACCATGCGATCCTCATATACTTCCTCTGTTCCATAATTCCCACCCATATACAACCTAAGTAGAATATCATATGTATGCATGTCACATCCATAAATCTACATTCAACATCTAGGGGTAATTCAATCATTTTTTTACCCTTAGCGGCTTTCAGTAATTTTTCTTTAATTATGGTTTTCACTTACCTTGGCCCGTTAACAAGTCCCGCGAACAGGTAGGATTTTAGAGAAGAGGATGTGGGTCATTAAGATTGCTTAAGTACAAAGCTCTCCCTAGATCCAATCCTAGACATGCATATACCCGTTGGCACACCTTAACCCCTTTCACCTGTCCACGGTCGGAATATATTAATTAAGTCTTATGTGGATATCATATACTAGGCCTATAACCCCTTATAAAGCCCAAACAATTTCACATACCTATATCTGGCCCACTAGGCCCAAATCACCTGTATATGGCCCATTAGGCCCAAATCACCTGTATATGGCCCATTAGGCCCAAATCACATTTATATGGCCCGTTTGGCCCAGTCACATTCATATTCATGCTCACATACAAGTTCCTATCACATAGCATCAACATTCAGGTTTTTCCTATTGTGGGCCCAATAGCCCATCGGGCCCATTTAGCCCATGCTGGCCCATATGACCAAATCACAACCTAAGTCCACGGAATCGCCCGTGGGCCTCAAGCAACCTATCGGTCTCCCCCTTACGAGTGTTTGCACACTCGCAAGACTACTGTAGCCAAACTTTCGACTTTTCGGCATTTCGGCTTTTCGGCATTTCAGCTTTTTCCAATACATAATGTGTGTGCAGTGCATGTACACACCTAGTAAGCAAGCGTGATGTGATCTCCTTAGCCCAAACCTACAATCAATATCACTCAAAGATTAATCACACGTACTTATCGATTACTTTACCAGAAGCCAGAATCTTACCTTAACTTTACCTGAACGCCAAGCTTTTACTAGCTTATACTTTGATCACTAAACACGCGTATTTCTCAAATCTGAAGAGCAAATCGTCAGGAATCCAAAATCGAGATCTGACACTAATACCCTACCAGAGTCGATTAGAAAGAAGTGAGGGACCGAATAATCGATACATATCAAAAACCAATTGGGAGAGCGAACACTTACACTAGAATCGACTAGGTTGAAAGAGTAGTGGTAGCACCAAGGGTATTCGGCTCTTAGAGATTTGAATGGCAACAATTGATTACTCAACATCAAATAAGAGAGGAAGAAGAATTGGCTAAAGCAAGGAAAATATTGAGTTGACGAGGGATAAGAATTTGGCACAAAGAAAGAAAAGAAAAAGGGTTTTTGACTTTTTAGAGAAAAGGGTTTCTGGCACAAAGTGAAGGGAAATTCGGCATTAGCTTTTCAATCCTCCCATTCGGCACCTATTTATAGCCCTATAGCTGAATTCTTCAAGCCCGAGTTCCCACTTCAACTCCACTTACTCCTCACTTCTCATCTCCTTGTTTTTCTCCCTGATAACCCCTTGATCCTTTCCTTAATTTTCTCTTCTGAACACTCCCCTTGGAGTCCATCTTCACACCACTTCCATCCTTCTAGAAGTCCAAAATTAAACTCTAAAAATACTAAGCTAGGACTCGAACCTTGGACCTCCTTGCTAGCTACTAACGCCACCTCACTACACCTTATGTCGCATCACTTAGCCACTCCACCACAGGCTCTTTTTTGATACTATTTCTTCTAACTTTATTTAAAAGCCCAACTACTTGCCAGCACTGATTCTTTTAATATCTAAACTATAATTTCATTTATTCCTAGGTTCAAACTCAAACCTTAACTAAGACCTACTAAAATTATCGCTTGGATAAGAATATTAAACATAATTTTTATCAAAACCGAAACAAAGAAAGTTTGGGATTTTGGGATTTTTAGGTTTCGGGATTTTTTTGGGGCGATACAACTCTACCCCTCTAAAAGAAATTTTGTCCTCGAAATTTCCAACTACTAACACAGACTACCACACCACACTTCCGCTGTGCACTCTAATTCCAACTTAGGTAAATAGTATACTATAGGTAAGTACGTACCATTATTCGCCTCTGGAGCGTCTCTATCCTCTTGACGACGTGCTGTATAAACCAAAGCTGGCTGTCTCGCCCTAGCATGACCAGCACCTCTGCCTAGTGCTCCATAACCCAAACCGTTTCCACCCTGGCCTGATCACAGCCTCTCAGCGGTAGCTGACCACCCTTCGGTGGCTGTACACCACCTCGGTCCACGACTGGCACCTGAGCTGACATTCTAGGGCAATTCTTGATCCTATGCTCCATAGATCCACAAGCTAGACAAGCTCCCGTCCTCTTCCAACACTCGCCTACATGAACTTTCCCACAATCAGCACAAAGTAGCACCCTTGGATTAACAGCAGGGGGCCCTACTCTATCTGGCTCATTAACTTTGGCCCTAGCCCTAGGCATCTGTCCAACACCAGGAGTCTCAGCCTCCCTTCTACTCTTACCCCTTTCTTTTTCTCGATTTAAGCGCTCAGTACGCTTTACCTCCTCCGCTATCTTTGCCTCCTCCACCAACTCTGAGAAAACTCACTCCCTTTGTGGAGCTATCAGTACCCTGAGGCTATCTCTAAGTCCATCCTCAAACCTAACGTAACGCTCATACTCCATTGCCACCATTACTCTTGCATACCTACTAAGGCATAGAAATTCTGCCTCATACTCCGCCACCAATTTGTTTCCTTGGGTCAGGTTCAGGAACTCCTTCTTTCTAGCACCCACATAGCTTGCCCCCACATACTTCCCTTGGAAAGCAGCTTTGAAGAACTTCTAAGTGACTTGCTCCGGTTAGGTGCCCTCTTTCATTGTCAACTACCACCAGTAGGCTTCTTCCCGTAGTAATGACACAGCTCCTTTCAGCTTCTGTTCCAGTGAGCAGTCCAAATCCTCCATTATCTTTTCAGTGGCCTCCAACCAATATTCTTCCACTTTAGGAGCCACACTAGCCACGCCCTTAAAGATCTCAGCCCCGTTCGAACGAAGTGGCTCCAGAATGGACCCCCGATTTTCACTGCCATTATTGGGCCCAGTGACCCTTTCTAAAATTCTCAGCATTGCCTGCGACAATGCATCTTCTCCCGCAGCCCAATCATACTGTCCATTCCCAGCCACAAGTGAGGCCAAAGCCTCTTCTACTCCAACATCAGACATATAGCCCGATGCTGACAATTCAGCCCTAACACCTTAGGGGCCTCGGCCACAGTCTCTCACACCTCTTCTAGCGCTCATCGTCGATTTGCGAGTTTTCTGAATTAATAATTTTATAAAGTCTTAGTTAGTTTCATAATTACACCGATGTCTTATGAAAGTAATTAAAGAGAATATTGTTTTTGAAAATCCTCTACAGTTCCAAGATCCTACGGGCTTTAGTTCTACACTAACAAAATCATCTAAAGTAACCCTCTAACTATCTACTTTATATTAATTCAAACAAGCTTAAGAACAGAAAACTTACTTGGTTCGATGTTGGAGACTCGGTGTGCCGCTCAGTAAGACTTTCCTTTTTCCAAAACTTTGTGATTCAATCAAAAATATTTTTTAAAAAAAAAACAAAAAAAGAAACCAACTAATAAGGCCCGATTCACATCCCGAGTTTTGCAACCTGGGCTCTAATACCACTAAATGTAACACCCCAAACCCGACCCAGACGCTATGGCTGAATCTGGCGTGTTACATTAAAGTGTTTTAGCGAAAATCGTGTTTCCATTGAAAACCCTTCTTAAATTGAAAGAATCCCTGATTAAATTTTAGGAAAAAGAACACCTTTCAGTTGCGAAAACCTTGTTTAAAACATTTGATTTAAGAAAACTTAATATTTAAGAATTTAATTGCGAAAACGTAGAAACACACTATAATTTAGAAAACCCATGTTCAACTTCTTGTAATTACAGTGAAAATTAATAACAACAATTTAAGTAATAATAACATAATGAAAACCTTATTACAATCTGGTCTGAAACATACTTAAAAAGAAATAAAAACTTAAATGCTAAAAAAACCCAAGTCCAAAACATCTTGCTAGCTGGCCACCCAGAGTCCCTCCAAACATCGAACCTTCTATTGAGCATCACCTGAAAATAAAATAAAAGAGGGGGTGAGTTTTCGTAAACTCAGTGTGCACAACCCTCGGCAAAAGCAAGCATTCAAAATAAAATAAAAAAACATCATTCATCAATCATGCAATGCAATCCCATCCAAATTATCCATCCGTTATACACCAGCTCCGTCCCCCGTCACACCATGTGGGGATATAAATATCGACCCACCCAACCCACACACCATGGTAGCCCAATTGCAGAACTACCTTCATTTACATATTGGGCTTTGAAAGTCGTCGGTGGATCCACGATTGTCAAGCAACCATGCAATCCTCATATACTTCCTCCGTTCCATAATTCCCACCCATATGCAACCTAAGAAGAATATCATATGTATGCATGTCACATCCATAAAACCTACATTCAGCACCTAGGGGTAATTCGGTCATTTTTTTTGCCCTTAGCGGTATTTTGGTAATTTTCCTTAATTATGGTTTTCACTTACCTTGGCTCGTTAACAAGTCCCACAAGCTAAGATGAACGAATACTATGCACTAGGTAGGATTCCAGAGAAGAGGAGGTGGGTCATTAAGACCGCTTAATTACCAAGCTTTCCCTAGATCCAATCCTAGACATGCATATACCTGTTGCCACACCTTAACCCCTTTGACCTGTCGATGGTCGCAATATATTAATTAAGTCTTATGTGAATATCATATACTAGGCCTATAACCCCTTACAAAGCCCAAACAATTTCACATACCTGTGGCTGGCCCACTAAGCCCAATCATATTCATATGGCCCATTAGGCCCAAATCACCTGTATATGGCCCATTAGGCCCAAATCACATTTATATGGCCCGTTAGGCCCAGTCACATTCTTATTCATGCTCACATACAAGTTCCTATCACATAGCATCAACATTCAGGTTTTTCCTATTGTGGGCCCAATAGCCCATCGGGTCCAATTAGCCTATTCCGGCCCATATGGACAAGTCACAACCCAAGTCTACCGAATCGCCCGTGGGCCTCAGGCAACCTATCGGTCTCCCCTTTATGATTTTTCGCGCACTCGCAAGACTACCGTAGCCAAACTTTCGGCTTTTCGGCATTTCAGCTTTTTGGCATTTCAGCATTTCAGCTTTTACCGATAAATAATGTGTGTGTAGTGTATGTACACACCTGGTAAGCAAGTGTGATGCGATCTCCTTAGCCCAAACCTACAATCGATATCACTCAAAGATTAATCACACGTACTTATCGATTACTTTATCAAAAGCCGGAATCTTACCTTAACTTTACCTGACGCCAAGCCTTTACTAGCTTTTACATTGATCATTAAACACGTGTATTTCTCAGATCTAAAGAGCAAATCGGCAGGAATTCAAAACTGAGATCTGACACTAATTCCCTACCAGAGTTGATTAGAAAGAAGTGAGGGACCGAATACTCGATACTTATCAAAAACCGATTGGGAGAGCGAACACTTACACTAGAATCAACTGGGTTGAAAGAGTAGTGGTAGCACCAAGGGTATTCGGCTCTTAGAGATTTGAATGGCCACAATTGATTACTCAGCACCAAAGAAGAGAGGAAGAAGAATCGGCTAAAGTAAAGAAAATATTGAGTAGAGGAGGGATAAGAATTCGGCACAAAGAAAGAAAAGAAAAAGGGTTTTCGGCTTTTTAGAGAAAAGGGTTTTTGGCACAAAGTGAAGGGAAATTCGGCATTAGCTTTTCAATCCTCCCATTCGGAAACTATTTGTAGCCCTATAGCTGAATTCTTCAAGCCCAAGTTCCCACTTCAGCTCCACTTACTCCTCACGTCTCATCTCCTCGTTTTTTTCCCTGATAACCCCTTGATCCTTCCTTAATTTTCTCTTCTGAACACTCCCCTTGGAGTCCATCTTCACACCACTTCCATCCTTCTAGAAGGCCAAAATTAAACTCTAAAAATACTAAGCTAGGATTCTAACCTTGGACCTCCTTGCTAGCTACTAATGCCACCTCACTACTCCTTATGTGGCGTCACTTAGCCACTTCACCACAGGCTCTTTTTTTATGCTATTTCCCCTAGCTTTATTTAAAAGCCCAACTACTTTCCAGCCCTGATTCTTTTAATATCTAAACTATAATTTCATTTATTCCTAGGTTCAAACTCAAACCTTAACTCAGACCTACTAAAATTATCGCTTGGATAAAAATATTAAACACAATTTTTATCAAAACCAAAACAAAGAAAGTTCGGGATTTCAAGATTTTTGAGTTTCGGGATTTTTTTGGGGCGTTACACACACCAAGTAGTAACATATCCTACCATCAAAACACTAGCACATGCATGCGTGGGTAATTAGATTACAACCCAAATGATCAAATATGAGCCATATCACATGGCCATTACAAAATGAATCATCATTATCATAGGCCTTCACAATTTAGCCAAATAGCATGACACATATCACAAAATGACCAAGTTTCCTATACATGCCATACTCAAAATAATAATTTCATTATACCCAATAGTCTTTCGATAGTGTGATCGAATACTCCAACAGCTTCCGATCCTTAAGCTAGCTTGGTGGAACTACAAAGGATGGAAAGAGAGGGGAGCAAGCATTAAAACTTAGTAAGTCCACATACAAATGATATGAAATGGTAGTAAGGAATCGACATGCATAAACATAGCAACATATTCATAAAGATTATTCTTCATTCAAACCTTACTTACTCATCATACGGACATATATATACGTTATCATTGTAAATTGATCTTTATTTAGGAATTACTCACAAGTTTAGCATACATATTTGCACTCATCATAAAGTATCCATAACCATACCTCTTTCATATGTCCTCCTCAGGACTCTCGTTACATTCATTACATTACCTATTGAATTCTTAGAATACCATTGGATAGGTGGAAATCTTGCACATAAGTGCCACACATACAACATAGCCGAAGCTACCACATAACATGTAACATATCCATAGTGAACTCGGACCTCTCAACGAGCTCGGATGTTACATGAATCGTATCCATTATGAACTCGGACCTTTCAACAAGCTCGGATGCCACATATCCCACGAACCCAGACCATACAACGAGTTCAGACTTCTTAGTTCCTTGTGACATGTCACTTGTATCTTAAACTATTCCTAAGGTTCAAATGGGATTTTTACTCACTTGCATATAGTATCACCTTTGTACTTGCTCGTAACGTCGTGGATAACGACCATAATAACATTCATGCTTTCATAGCAATCCATAAGCATATAACTCATAATCACAACAAGACATTTATCACAATATATTAAAGCATTAAAAAAAAACATATTACAACACCACATTATTTGCATATGTACTTACCTCGATACAAAATGATGATAACCGAGCTTAATCATCGTGTACTTTATTCTTTCCTCCATCAAGTCCCGATTCATGCTTTCCTTGATCTATAATGCAAAATTTAACTTATTTATTATTCACATTGTTCAAATGGGTCCATAATTCATACTTTTGAAATTTTACATTTTGACCCCTAAACTCTCACATATTTACAATTTAGTCCCTAGGCTCGAAAAATGAAATGAATAAATTTTTTTGGTTACCCAAGCCTAACCGAACCTTGAATTTTTTTGGTTACCCAAGCCTAGCCGAACCTTTACTATGCTCATATCATCCCATATTTTCTTTTATCCCACATTATTACTATTCTCTTTTACACTTTTACAACTATTCTCTTTTACACTTTTACAAACAAGTCCCTTGTTTAGGTGTTTTCACTAAAAATCACCTAGTAAAACTTGTTTATCATGCCTCAAACATTCATATTCCTCTATTAATCATCATAATACATGCATGTCACACATGGGTCAAATTTTTTGCATGATCTCTAGCTTAAAATATTGCTAGAAATGGGTATATCATGTTTCAAGGACTTCAAAAATGGAAAGAACATTAAAAACGGAGCTAGGATGCACCTACAATCAAGCTTGGGAATGTTGAACAAACCCTAGCTATGATGTCTTGCAATTTTCGACAATGAAGGAAGATGATGGACACCAATTTTGACTTATTTTTCCCTTTTTATTCTTTTAATTACCAAATGACCAAAATGCCCTTAGGTTTCCTCTTTCACATTTTTCCTATGCATGTCCATTTTTGTCCAAAATCATAGAAATTGGTCAAATTTCTAATTAAGACCCTCTAATTCAATACCTAATGCAATTTCATGCTTAAAGCTTCTAGAATGAAAGTTTTGCACTTTATTCAATTTGGTCCCTAAAATGCAATTAGGCATTTTATGCATAGAATTTGTTCATGAAACTTTCACACAAGCATGCATTCATAACATAAACCTCATAAGAATCATAAAATGATTATTTCTATCTTTCGATTTATGGTCTCGAAACCACTGTTCTGACAAGGCCCTAATTCGAGATGTTACAACTCTTCATCCTTTAGGGATTTTCGTCCCCGAAAATCTTATCGGTGAAAAGTTTTGGATATTATTTCCTCACGGCCTCTTCAGGCTTCCATGTAGCCTCTTCAACCCATGCCTTTGCCATAAAACTTTCACAAGAGTAACACTTTTGTTTTTCAATTGCTTGACTTCCCGAGCCAAGATCTTAACAGGTTCCTCACCATAAGTCATATCCAGTCTGATTTCAACCTTTGTCGGTATAATCACATGTGAAGGATCGGATCTATATCGATGCAACATAGACACATAAAACATATCGTGAATCTTTTCTAATTCAGTCGGCAAAGCCAATCGATAAGCAACAGGCCCTATCCTCTCGGTAACCTCATACGGTCCTATAAAACAAGTACTCAACTTGCCTTTTCTATTGAATCTCAAAACCTTCTTCCATGGGGATACGTTCAAGAATACCTCATCACCAACTTGATACTCAATTTCTTTCCTTTTCAAATCTGCATATGATTTTTGTTTATCCAACGATGCTTTCAAACAATCACAAATTACTTTCACTTTTTCTTTGGTTTCCTTAATCAAATCTGTCCCATGAATCTTATTCTCCTTAAGCTCAGTCCAATACAATGATTTACGATATTTACGGCCATACAAAGCTTCATAAGGTGCCATCTTCAAAATCGTCTGATAGCTATTGTTGTAGGCAAGTTCAACCAAAGGTAGGTACTTTTCCAAACTACCTTGAAATTCAAGAACACAACATCTAAGCATATCTTGAAGTGTCTGAATTACTCTCTCATATTGTCCATCAGTCTGTGGAGGAAAAGCGGTACTAAAGTTCAGCTTCATACCCAAAGCTTCTTGTAACTTCTTCCAAAATCGTGAAGTGAACCTCTGATCCCTATTCGAATAATCGATAAAGGTATTCCATGAAGTCTCACAATCTTAGAAATATATAGCTCGGCTAACTTATCAAGTGAATAATCAATGTGTACGGGTATAAAATGAGCCGACTTAGCCAATCTGTCAACCACTACCCATACAACATTTTTCTTTCTTGGTGTCAACGGCAAGCCTGTCACAAAGTCCATAGTAATTCTGTCCCATTTCCATTCAGGAACTAAGATAGGCTGAAGTAAACCTCAATGTACTTGGTGTTCTACCTTTACTTGTTGGCAAATCAAGCATCTTGATACAAATTCGGATATATCTCTTTTCATGCCATTCCACCAATACATTTTCCTTAAATCACTGTACATTTTTCTGCTACCCGGATGAACTGATATACCTCCATTATGAGCCTCATGCAAAATATCCCGAACCAACTCAGCATTCTTTGGGACACAAATCCTTCCACGGAACCTTAGACAACCATCAGGATCTCTCTAGAAATCTGATTCACAGCTCGACTCACACTGAGCTTTCCTAGCTTGTAACTCTTTATCGGCTTCCTAAGCATCACAAATCTATTGAAGAAAAGTCGATCTAGCTTTTAACTCTACTAGAATAGCACCATCATGAGATAGGGCTAGCCGTGTGTTCATAGCTCTTAAAGCAAATAAAAACTTTCTGCTCAAAGCATCGGCAATGTGACAGCCCTAAAGTGACCCTAGTCGGGAAGCGGTTTCAGGACCGCTAAACTGAGTCACCAAATTATTTGAACATGATATTTATTGTCTAAAATATGTGATTATGAATGTGTGAAAGTTTTAGGCTTCGATTTAGTAAATTGCATGCGAATTTAGTCAAAAGGACTTATGTGAGAAAATTTAGAAATGTGCTAGGCAAATGTAAAGTGGCCTAATAATGCATGTTGTAGAAATGGTGGGTTTGCATGTCAAATTGCCCAATATTTGAGCTAATGGCCGGCCATGCTATGAGTGGAAACATGTCACAAACATGTTATGTAGTGATGTATGTTAGGAACAATAAAATAATGAGTATGGGTAATAAAGAAATGGAAAAAGGAAAAAAAAATGTGTGTGGTTGCCCCCCCTTCATTGCCGTGAATAGAAGAAAGAAAAAGAAAAAAAACTGTGTCCATCCTTTTTTTCATTCTTCTT
The DNA here is from genome assembly GCF_025698485.1 of Gossypium arboreum. Classification (NCBI taxonomy): domain Eukaryota; kingdom Viridiplantae; phylum Streptophyta; class Magnoliopsida; order Malvales; family Malvaceae; genus Gossypium; species Gossypium arboreum. The sequence continues at coordinate 58,315,863 of NC_069079.1, forward strand.
GACCGAAAATTCAAAGGAAAGAAGGGAGGAAATGTTGAAGAGATTCGGCCATGCTTGTAGCTAGGTGAAGGTAAGTTTGATGTTGTGCCATGAGATTCATGCATGTGTTTTTTTGTTAGCTTGAGTTCTAACTAGCCCATGGTTCAAATCTTTACTATGTCATGGAGATGATATTCGGCTAAGGTGGATTGATGACTCTTGAATCTCCTTTTTAGCATCCTTGAGTGAGACATTAAGTTCTTTGTTTAACCATGACCAAAATCGAAATGATATGGTGTTGTGATGCATTCGGCCATGGTAGGAAATAGAAGAGAAATAAGGTTGTTGTTAGATGAAGTACAGTCTAACAAATGAGCTCGTATGTGCATTAGTTGCTAGATGGAGAAGAATCGGCTAGCAAGTTGTGTGCTAAGGCCGAATATAATTTTGTATATTATGGGTAATGCATGTGTTGAATTAATGTAAAGGGAGAGGATGCTTTAATAGTGTATATATGTGTATTAGCCAAGTTTTGAACTTGAAACAAATGGTGTTTAGTCAATACAAGTGACCATACTTGTAGAATGTATTAAGTGTTGCAATCGGCCTTAGCATAGATGTGTATGTTTGGCCACATGAATGAGTACATGAGTTGATGGGTATGTTCGGCCATAGGTAGCCTATTGATGGCTTTAGCTTGACTTAGAAAATTTGGCTAAGGGGAAATATTAGCTAGTATGTTGAATCTGATTCGTGATTTCGTACATATGTGACTCTAATGTCTAATGTATATATGGGCTAAGTACCTTGAGCTTCTCTTTTGATGTTCGAATGAATTGTATTAAATTGCTTGATGTGATTAAAAATGCATATGATCATTGTGTATTTGAGCTAAAAGGTGGCCATATGACCTATCAAACTACTTATCATATTCGGCCATAAGCTAGCAAAATGAGACTTTAATAAGTTAAATTTGTTTGAATTAGCTCAAGAGCTTAGAGGACCACAGTTGGATAAGGGAAAGGAAAAAGTGATCGAATAGCCGTTGAAGCCGCTCGACAACATCCGAGGTAAGTTTTCGAGTAATGGAACTTAGATTATGATTTGATTAGATCATGTTTTAAGCAAATCAAAATCATGCTCTTTGTGTGTGGCTATTGAGCGAAATTGCAAGTGTGATAAGTGCCTTGTGTTTGAGTTTTGCTAATGAAAATGAAATACTGAATGTGTCATGATTTGTTGATAAATGTGCATGGTTATTGAATGATGTCCGGGTAAGTCCCGAAGGCTTTGTGCTAAGTGACTATATCCGGACTATCCGAAGGCATTCGTGCGAGTTACTAAATCCGGACTAAGATCCGAAGGCATTTGTGCGAGTTACTAAATCCAGGTTAAGTCCCGAAGGCATTTATGCGAGTTACTATAACCGGGCTATGTCCCAAAGGCATTTGAACGAGTAGCTATATCCGGTTAAACTCCGAAGGTACGTGATTTGGAAATGAATGATCTTGCTGTAAAAATTTCAGTTAATACGCTTGTGAAATCCCAACAATGAGGTATGTTTCATATGTGCTTTGAATTAGTTGAGCCCTTACAAATAAGTATTCGCTCAGTTGATAAATGAGCTACCGGCCTTTGGCTAAGTTGATCTTTGTGTATGAATATAAGGGTTGGTAATGTGAAGTAAGTCTGATATTGAGAATTTGTGCATATGAAATTATCTGTTTAGCTACATGAATGCTATACTTTGGTTGTGTCTAAATTCATGACTCAAACTTACTAAGCATTAAATGCTTACTCCGTTTCTTTGATTCTCTGTTTTATAGATTTTGGTTCTTCAGCTATCGGACTCGGGATTTTGAAGTCGAAGTCGCCCACACTATCAAAGCTCCTTTCGGTATATTTTTGGTTGGACTTTGAAATGGCATGTATAGGACTACCCTTTTGTTATAGGTCATGTACCTTTCGGTTTTGTGTAAATTTGGATAGCCATGCGAAAATGGCTTAAGTATACTTTGGGCATGGTATTATAATCATTGTATGTTGTTCATTAAGAGGTATGGAAATGTTTGGAAATGATTAGCCATTGGGATGGTTAATCATTATCATATTTTGTGCTATTTATGTTAAAGGGCTAGTTGAATCATGGAAACTATGAAATAGGTAAAGCCTACCTTAAAGACAGGTGCTGACAGCTGCAGTGATGTGGATGTGAAAAATCACTAAAAATAGTAGGAATGGAATTAAATAGTGAATAAATTATGTAAATGAACCTTGACGAGTCTATTTTCATAGGAAAGTAACAAAACGATCATATGAACAGTATGTTAAGAGATATTTAAGTTTTCGTGAGACAGGGCCAGAACGGCTTCTGGAGTCCCTATTCCGACTTTGGGAATTCATTATAAATTGACCAGAGATAATTAGAAGTCATGCCATATATGTACAGATTCCTTTTTGAGTCTAGTTTCTGTAGAAACAAATGGAATCAGTATTGAAGCCCTGTACAGGGAGATATCCAAGTCGTAATGCTCAAAGGTCAGTATAGTCGATCCCTGTAACATGGGGGACTTTAACTAATAAACTGTACTAATTGGCCCGACCAAAAATTCTAGAAAAAAATTTTTAGATGCATATATGAGTCTAGTTTTAGGGAAAAATCACAAAACTGATTTTCGAGTTTTGGAACTCAAGATATGATTTTTAAGGTGACAGTGACACAGTTAGCTGGCTGTCTGGAAATTTTTAAAATGAACTGTGCAAGTAAGTGGATTAAGCCCGTTAACCCCTTTTGTCCGACTCCGGTGACGATCTTGGGTATGGGGTGTTACAGTTTTATTGGTATCAGAGCTACAGTTTAGTCGATTCTAGGACTACCGTAATGCGTTTGGGTCTAGCTATACATGCCATTTTATGTGATTATTTGATAGTGTGGTGATTTCTGACATTTGCAAATGTGTTTATTTATAGTAATGGATCCCGATCCCGACCGAGCGGTAGCTGATGATCTTGAGAGTGTAACGCCTACTCCCACACAAGGGACAGCGCCGGCAGACTCTCAACCTAATGCTAGTAATCCGAATGATGAAGCTAGACAAGCTTTCTATAGCGTGATGAATGATTGGTTCAACCAATACATTCGAACTAATACGGCTGTTCCACAACCTCCATTCCCAACAAACACAATCCTCGCACCTACAATGCCTCCGGTAACTGACCAAATAAGGTCAAATAAGCCCCTAGTTGATAGAATCCAAAAACACGGGGCTACTGAATTTAAGGCTACTGATAGCGATGATGCCGAGCAAGCTGAATTTTGGTTGAACAACACTATTCGGGTACTCGATGAGCTATCTTGCACACCCGATGAGTGCCTAAAGTGTACTATCTCCTTGCTACGTGATTCTGCCTACTATTGGTGGAATACGTTGACTTCTGTTGTGCCTAGAGAGCAAGAAACTTGGGAGTTCTTCCAAACCGAGTTTCGAAAGAAGTATATCAGTCAGAGATTCATTGACCAAAAACGGAAGGAATTTCGGAACTCAAACAAGGTTCCATGTCGATTCTTGACTATGAACGAAATTTGTGAGGCTTAGCCAGATGCACGCGAGAATGCATTTCCTCGAAGCCGTAATGTGTAAACGTTTGAGGATGGGCTAAATGATGAGATAAAGCGTATGTTGGCATTTTAGAAATTCGAGAATTTGTGGTACTTGTCGAGCGAGCTTGCAAAGCCGAGGAGCTCAGTATGGAGAAAAGAAAAGCTGAGGTGGGAGCAAAGGAGTTCCGTAAGAGGTCTTCGGGGAAGCCCTTCCCACAGTCATCGAAGAAATTTAGAGATGGCTTAGGCCGGTCGAGAGACACTTCGGGCTTATCTAGACGAGATTGCGATCGACCCCCTGTGAGTGCACGAGTCACTTCGGTCGCTAGTGTTGGAAATGATCGTCGAGACAGAGCGGAGTGTCGATGTTGTGGTAAATGGCACTCGGGGAGTTGTAGATTCCATGACCGCTCCTGTTACAAGTGCGGGTCAGTTGACCACTTCATTAAAGATTGCCCGAGGTTGTCTGAACAGAATGCAAATCAGAGTGGGAAACCGGGTGCTACCACTGCTCGAGGTAGACCATCTAGAAATACGGGCAATGCTAGTGGTGGTCAGAGAGGATCTAGGGATGCTACGACCAGATCTGAGGCTCGTGCTCCAGCTAGGGCTTATGCTATACGTGCACGTGAGGAATGTTCCTCGCCAGATGTTATTACCGGTACTTTTGCTCTCTTTGATACTAATGTGATTGCTTTGATTGACCCTGGTTCTACTCATTCTTATATATGTGAAACCTTAGCATCCAGTAAGACTTTACCTATTGAGTCTACTAAGTTCGTAATCTGGGTGTCAAATCCCTTGGGTCGTTACGTGCTTGTCGACAAAGTGTGTAAGAAATGCCCCCTAGTAATTCGAGGTTCCTGTTTTCCGGCGGACTTGATGCTTTTGCCGTTTGATGAATTTGATGTTATTCTTGGTTTGGATTGGTTGACCGTGCATGATGCGGTTGTGAATTGCAAAAACAAGACTATTGATTTGAGGTGCGCAAATGACGAGATAATCCGAGTTGAGTCTACGGACTTAAAGGGGTTGCCAACTGTAATATCAGCAATGTTGGCCCAGAAATATGGAAAAAAGGGGTGCGAAGCATACCTTGCGTATGTACTTGATGACAAGGAATTGGAAAAGAAACCCGAATCTGTGCCGGTGGTTTGTGAATACCCAGATGTTTTTCCCGAAGAATTACCGGGTTTACCACCTGTTCGGGAAGTAGAGTTTGGTATTGAGCTTGTACCTGGGACTACGCCAATTTCGATAGCTCCGTATCGTATGGCACCAACCGAGTTAAAAGAATTGAAAGCTCAATTGCAAGAGTTGACGGATAGAGGTTTCGCCGACCAAGTTTCTCACCTTGGGGTGCACCAGTATTGTTTGTGAAAAAGAAGGACGGAACCATGAGGATGTGCATTGACTATCGTCAGCTGAATAAAGTGACGATAAAGAATAAATATCCGTTACCGCGTATTGATGATTTGTTTGATCAACTAAAGGGAGCCTCAGTGTTTTCAAAGATAGATTTGAGATCGGGGTATTACCAGTTGCGAATTTCACCGTTTTTACATTTCAATTCCATAACTTTTTCAAGGCGAATACGATGGCAGCTAATTCGAGGTCATTCTTACTACCGAATTCATTCCAGACATTTCTTGAGGGTCTTCCCTTAGAAACTGCGCCACTCAGTCTTGGACTCTGAAATCTTTTTTTTCCATCATCTCGGAATAGTCCTTAATAAAATGGTCTAAAAAACCACACTTAAAACATGATTCTTCACTCACTCTACAATTTCCAGAATGACGTCTTCCACATTGCAGACATTCTACCTTGGAAGGTTTAGCGTTACCCACGCTTGCCACAGATGTAACCTGAGATCTAAAACCCGAACTCTGCTTTTTAAGATTCCCGTAGACATGTCCAGTCGACACATGTGAACGAGAATACATTCCTCTAGATTTCTTAGACTGAGATGGCAATGACTTACTCATGTACCATTTTCTTGTATCTCTTGCATTAGACTCGGCCTTCTTCCTTTCTTTAACCAAGTCTTCGACTTTACAAGCTCGTTCAACAAGTACTACAAATTCTTTCAACTCAAGAATACCCACTAATTTCTTAATATCCTCATTGATTCCATCTTCAAATCTTCTACACATCTTAGCCTCAGAGGGTACGCACTTTCGACCATATTTGCTAAGTCTGACAAAATTCTCTCTCATATTCAGTAACTGTCATACGACCTTGTTTCAATTCCAAGAATTCCTTACGCTTTTATTCGACGAATATTTCACTAATTTATTTCTCTCAAAATTCCTCTTGAAAGAATTCCCAAGTAACCTTCTCTAGTGGTATTACAGATACCAATGATCTCTACCAGTGATACGCTGCATCTCTCAACCGGGATATGGCACATTTCAAGTACTCCTCGGGTGTACATGATAATTCTTCGAATACCCGTATCGAGTTCTCTTTTAGGGTCATCATTAGCATTTGCCCTAAATTCTTCGGCACCTTGTTTCCGAATTCTATCAATAGGTGTTCTAGTAAATCTCATGAAATCCATATGTTGAGGCATCACAGGTGCGGGTTGAGGATTTGGGGGAGGTTGAGCATTCGGGTTCATTCGAACGAACTCCGTATACCATGCATTCATCATGTGGAGGAACGCCTCTCTACGTCCTTCCCCTCTACTGACAGTTTCAGGTCTACTTTCAGATGGCACTGCTCTTTCCGCTGGAACAGACGCGCTACTTTCTACGTCATCTGCCACTACTCTGTCAGGATCCATTTGCTATATGAAAACACATTTTAATATTTTCAGGAGTCGTCACACTATCATTACTTATATATATATGTACGACATGTATAGCTAAACTCAAATACGCTAGGTTAGTCCAAGAATCGACTAAACCATAGCTCTGATACCACTAAATGTAACACCCCTTACCTGTACCCGAGATCGGGACAAGGTACGAGGCATTACCGTACATAAACAGGGCATTACCGGAAAATACAAGTCATAAAATTTCATTCCAAATTAAAACCGATCAATCAAGATCATATTATCCTTATTATGGACCTATGAGGTCCAAAACATACATTAAACGAAATCTGTAACTAAACCGAGCACTAAAGAAAATTCTAAGAAAGTTTCTAGGTTTAAGCCTCAGATGCCCGTGTGGAGGCAATGCACACACTCGTGTGCATTGGGACACGCCCGTGTCCTATACCCATATGGAATTACTAAAATTTATTTTTTGTTTGGAACCTACATGGGTTTTCACACGTCTGAGCACATGCTCATGTCCCTAACCCGTGTCTCTCATATGGCCTAGAGATGCCCATGTCATCGCCCATGTCCAAAAACTAGACATTCTATTTATGACGTCATCTCTCATTTAGGGGCATACGGCCAAGGCGCACACCCGTGCGCTAGGCCGTGTCCTCCACACATCTTACTACCATGTATACTGACTTAGAAATTTTAGGTGCGGGGGACACACGACCATTCAACACGCCCATGGGGTAGACCGTGTGTCATACACGGTTTAGACACATGCCCGTGTGTCTACCCGTATGGACCATTTAAAGGCTATTTTCCAAGCCAATAGTCACCTACAATCACTCATACATTCAAACATACTTTATGACATGCAACATGACATATTCAAGCACTCAAATATTCCACACCATGAGACTCTTACAGCTTCATAAAGTCATCCTATTACATATTCATTTGTTACACTGTTTAGAGGCATTCGACACCAATTTCATGCATTATTAAACTTGTTATCATGCACTCACCAAGAAATAACACATCCTACCATCAAAACACTAGCACATGCATGCATGGGTAATTAGATTACAACCCAAATGATCAGATATAAGCGATATTACATGGCCATTACAAAATGAATCATCATTATTATAGGCCTTCACAATTTAGCCAAAAAGCATGACACATATCACAAAATGACCAAGTTTCCTATACATGCCATACTCAAAATAATAATTTCACTATACCCAATAGTCTTTTGATAGTGTGATCGAATACTCCGACAGCTTCCGATCCCCGAGCTAGCTTGGCGGAACTACAAAGGATGGAAAGAGAGGGGAGTAAGCATTAAAGCTTAGTAAGTCCACATACAAATAATATGAAATGGTAGTAAGGAATCAACATGCAGAAACATAGCAATATATTCATAAAGATTATTCATCATTCAAACCTTACTTACTCATCATACGGACATATATATACGTTATCATTGTAAATCGATCTTTATTAAGGCATTACTCACAAGTTTAGCATACATATATGTGCTCATCGTAAAGCATCCATAACCATACCTCTTTCATATGTCCTCCTCAGGACTCTCGTTACATTCATTACATTACCTGTTGAACTCTCGGAATACCATTGGATAGGCGGAAACCTTGCACATAAGTGCCACATATACAATGTAGCCAAAGCTACCACATGACATGTAGCACATCCATAATGAACTCGGACCTCTCAACGAGCTCGGATGTTACATGAATCGTATCCATTATGAACTCGGACCTTTCAACGAGCTCGGATGCCACATATCCCACGAACCCAGACCACTCAACGAGTTCAGACTTCTTAGGTCCTTGTGACATGTCACTTGCATCTTAAACTATTCCTAAGGTTCAAACGGGATTTTTACTCACTTGCGTATAGTATCACCTTCGTACTTGCTCGTAACGTCTTGGATAACAACCATAATAACATTCATGCTTTCCTAGCAATCCATAAGCATATAACTCATAATCACAATAAGACATTTATCACAATATATTAAAGCATTAAAAAAAACATACTACAACGCCACATTATTTGCATATGTACTTACCTCGGTACAAAATGATGATAACCGAGCTTAATCATCGTGTACTTTATTCTTTCCTCTATCAAGTCCCGATTCATGTTCCTTGATCTATAATGCCAAATTTAACTTATTTATTATTCACATTGTTCAAATGATTCCATAATTCATACTTTTGAAATTTTACATTTTGACCCCTAAACTCTCACATATTTACGATTTAGTCCCTAGGCTCGTAAAATGAAATGAATAAATTTTTTTGGTTACCAAGCCTAGCCGAACCTTGAATTTTTTTGGTTACCTAAGGCTAGCCGAACCTTTACTATGCTCATATCATCCCATATTTTCTTTTATCCCACATTATTACTATTCTCTTTACACTTTTATAAACAAGTCCCTTGTTTAGGTGTTTTCACTAAAAATCACCTAGTAAAAGTTGTTTATCATGCCTCAAAACATTCATATTCCTCTATTAATCATCATAATACATGCATATCACACATGGGTCAAATTTTTTACATGATCTCTAGCTTAAAATATTGCTAGAAATGGGTATATCATGTTTCAAGGACTTTAAAAATTCAAAGAACATTAAAAACGAAGCTAGGATGCACTTACAATCAAGCTTGGAAATGTTGAACAAACCCTAGCTATGATGTCGTGCAATTTTCGACAATGAAGGAAGAAAATGGACACCAATTTTGACTTAATTTTCCCTTTTTATTCTTTTAATTACCAAATGACCAAAATGTCCTTAGGTTTTCTCTTTCACATTTTTCCTATGCATGTCCATTTTTGTCCAAAATTATAGAAATTGGTCAAATTTATAATTAAGACCCTCTAATTCAATATCTAATGTAATTTCATGCTTAAAGCTTCTAACATGAAAGTTTTGCACTTTATTCAATTTGGTCCCTAAAATGCAATTAGGCATTTTATGCATAGAATTTGTCCACGAAACTTTCACACAAGCATGCATTCATAACATAAACCTCATAAGAATCATAAAATGATTATTTCTATCTTTTGATTTATGGTCTCGAAACCACTGCTCTGACAAGGCCCTAATTCGAGATGTTACAACTCTTCATCCTTTAGGGATTTTCGTCCCCGAAAATCTTATCGGTGAAAAGTTTTGGATATTGTTTCCTCACGGCCTCTTCGGGCTCCCATGTAGCCTCTTCAGCCCATGTCTTTGCCATAAAACTTTCACAAGAGTAACACTTTTGTTTTTCAATTGCTTGACTTCCCGAGCCAAGATCTTAACAGGTTCCTCACCATAAGTCATATCCGGTCTAATTTCAACCTTTGTCGGTATAATCACATGTGAAGGATCGGATCTATATCGATGCAACATAGACACATAAAATATATCGTGAATCTTTTCTAATTCAGTCGGCAAAGCCAATCGATAAGCAACAGGCCCTATCCTCTCGGTAACCTCATACGGTCCTATAAAACGAGTACTTAACTTACCTTTTCTACTGAATCTCAAAACGTTCTTCCATGGGGATACGTTCAAGAATACCTCATCACCAACTTGATACTCAATTTCTTTCCTTTTCAAATCTGCATATGATTTTTGTTTATCCAACGATGCTTTCAAACAATCACGAATTACTTTCACTTTTTCTTCGGTTTCCCTAATCAAATCTATCCCATGAATCTTATTCTCCTTAAGCTCAGTCCAATACAACGATGTATGACATTTACGGCCATACAAAGCTTTATAAGGTGCCATTTTCAAAATTGTCTGATAGCTATTGTTGTAGGCAAATTCAACCAAAGGTAGGTACCTTTCCCAACTACCTTGAAATTCAAGAACACAACATCTAAGCATATCTTGAAGTGTCTGAATTACTCTCTCGAATTTTCCATCAGTTTGTAGATGAAAAGCGGTACTAAAGTTCGACTTCGTGCCCAAAGCTTATTGTAACTTCTTCCAAAAATCATGAAGTGAACCTCGGATCCCTATCCGAAATAATTGATAAAGGTACTCCATGAAGTCCCACAATCTTAGAAATATACAGCTCGACTAACTTATCAAGTAAATAAACAGTACATATTGGTATAAAATGAGCCAACTTAGTCAATCTGTCAACCACTACCCATACAACATCTTTCTTTCTTGGTGTCAACGAGAAGCTTGTCACAAAGTCCATAGTAATTCTATCCCATTTCCATTCAGGAACTAAGATAGGCTGAAATAAACCTGAAGGTACCTGGTGTTCAGCCTTTACTTGTTGGCAAATCAAGCATCTCGATACAAATTCGGATATATCTCTTTTCATGCCATTCCACCAATACATTTTTTTAAAACATTGTATATTTTTGTGCTACCCGGGTGAACTGACATACCTCCGATGCCCTTAGATCAAAACTTGGATCCGATGCCCTCGTTGTAACACTAATGATTTTCTGGATTGGCGTCGTTTGGTCCTTCAAAGAACATAGGAACAAGATGTCAACATATGAAGAATGAAAGTAGCTTCATACCTTTCATCTATGAGGGAAAAATATAAAGAGAAGAATATTTTCAATACTTCTCATGTACTTACAGTACTTTATAACACAACAAAATTGACGACGAATCTCGGCTAAGGAGTAAAGAGGTTTAACGATCTACAAGGATTATACGATTGATAAGTCTTAGCCACAAAAAAAATAAAATAAGATAATTGAATCCTTAGAAGAGATAAGAGAGATTGAAAGAAAAAGAAAAAGGGGAAAACTGAAACCTGACGAAAAAATGTCATTTGCGGTGGCAACAATGGTTTGGCGGTGGTCCAATGAAGTGAGAAAAAAAATATAAAAGAGTGGGAGGGTTCGGTCACAATATTGAGAGAAAAAAGAAAAGAAAGGAGTGGTGGAGGAAGTTTTCCCACGGTGGTAAGCGGTGGCTTCCAGCGGCGACGGTGACGGTGAAGGGCGGTGATCAAAAGAAAAGAAGGGGAGAAGAGAACCTTGGACCGTGGTATAGAGGTGGTAAAGCTATAGCTCACAGTGGAGGAATTTTAGGTGGTGGTTGTTTTGTTAAAAAAGAGAGAAAATTGAGTGGAGAAGAGAGGAAAAGAAAAGAAAATAAATGAGAGGGGTAGACGACAATGGGGTGTTTTGGGTTGGTCAACACTTGATTTTTGGAAAGGATGAGGTGAAAGGAATGAGAGGGAACATAGGAGCATAAATAAGGATCATGCTCCCTAACTTATGGCAAGTTTGACCTATAAAAAAGGAAAGCAATCAAACTAATTAAGGCAACAATGGGGGGTCGAACGACAATGCTTTAATGCACATGGGAAAAGTGTTCAAAAAAAATCAATAAAAATAAAGGAGTAAGGGGAATTGAGCTAGAGACCTCCTAGATAGCTTAGGGGCTTGCTACCATTAAACTACACCTTTCCTTGTTTTTTTTTTTTTTTTTGCACTACAATTTTTAAAAAATATGGGATATGACACAAATTGTATAGCAATGAAACAATGACAAAAGTTTAATAATAATGACATAAAGGCTAGAACATTTATTTCCCCTAACATGCAAACATCCAGAGCAATGTTGTAGAATGTTGCGGTAATATGGTAGTTTACTAATCCGGAACCTACTGACTGTAGGCTTCTCTTGAAGTCACTACGTTAGATCTTTTAATCACCTTAACATATATCTCTACTATGTTAACCTCCAGATCACATTTTCAAACATCGTTCCTAAAGATTATGCAATGTAACACTATATCATCTTCTAAAATGTAAGAATTAACTCAATTACCTACTAATATAAACTATGTTTTAGTAAGCGTTAAACATGAAAAACCACTAAAAAAATAAACAACCAATTGCACAAAAAATTATTAGCAAAGCATCGATAACTTCATGCTAAGGATCCATAAATATTCTAGTATAACAAAATTAAGTCATAATCCTTAAAGTGAAAAACAACAAACAAGTTGCAACCATGAATTAAAAACAATAGAGAAATAAATAGCTAAGAGAAAGAAAGGATGTTAGCTGAATGTCGGTGGTTCTCTATAATTACCTCACTATAACCTCCCAAACCAGGCATAGATGTTATGGCCGAATCGTTATGGCACATGGGACAACTAACCTAAGAATTTACCCTATCGTCGGTTGAAAACCTCAGATGCACTTTGTTCTAATTAAAATCATGGTTACCTTTTTTTATTTTGGAAAACATTCATTTAATAAATCAACTTTCATTAAGTCAAGTTAATAACATTAGCTTGATTTTAGGAAAACATGTTGCATGACATTGCTTTTGAAAAACCCTATTAGGTATAGTTGTAGCAAAAAAAACAATTAAAAGCCCAATTTTTAATGAAGCCAGGTGACATGCTCGGTCCAATTTTGAAATAATCTTATAAACCAATCTCAAGTATGAAACTATGCATGCATGAAAAATCCCTAAAACATAAATAAACCCAAACCATAGTTCAAATAATTTTACAGTCCAAAACCAAATAAATTTAACGAACTTTAAATAAATGATAGAACTTAAGTCCGAAGTCCTGCGTACGTCTGCATGCCAAGTCTGATCCTAGTTTCATTCATTACCTGTGAAGTTTGAGGTAATGGGATGAGCTAATTAGCTCAGTGTGAGTCTAAAAAAATAAGACATTAAGCGTACATTTAAGCATTCACACAAGGGGCCATATATCACAATCAAGCAGCACTAACAATACTTTAATGAGTCATGATCACGTCATAATGCAAAAATGAATTCCTACCCCAACCATCCGCTACACACCATGAAATAAACAAACTCCAATAAATGTGAGCAAAGCTCAATATGGTAAAACCACCAAATAAACAAAGTTGCAAATAATCTGCCATTTAACATTAAATGTGATAAAATCTCCAATCTCCATAGTACTCCCAATATAGTGCATTGGCTACGAATAAATGCAAACTTAATATGCCCCTAGTACCCCACGAAAATCCTCTGTCAACCACAATATCAATCGCACCCCCATGCGCATGCAAGATGTCATACAATCTCATACATAGTCATGAATTCAATACTTTCACCTTTCTTTGGCATGATCAACATACCCTCATATTATCAAATACTTTCAGTAAACATGACCATTTATCCAACTTTCAATTCGCCATTAAGATGGTGTCGTTTAACATATCACAATCTCATATAACTTACAATTCTTTTCCGAGTGCATATATATAGTCTTTCAAATATTTCATAGAAAATCATTCATACAAATATATCATGCATAAGCCTCATTTTCATTCATAATCATGTTATGCATCCAAACAAAATACATTAAATCAACTAATCATCCACAACAATATCAATCACACAATTATTTAGTCATTGTCTCATTTTTGCTAACATGCCAAATAGTTAGGGCTTGAAACGTACCTGGTTCGACCACTTACAATTTAATTACTGAGCCATTTAGCCAAACTCGACTAGAAAGCTTAGTCATCAATTATATCATTTAAAAATAACATCAAAACATTCAAGTTAACGAGTTAGGACACACATCTTAACTACGCTTTACTGCAGCACACTTGTGAATTTCGCAGTTTCTCCTGAAGAATTTAAAATGAACCTAAATTAAAAATCATCATTTAACAAAATTAATATACCACTTAAACAACCCCCAATCACCCTCTTATGGTTTTAATCCAATCTTAACAATTATTTTAATTTTTCATATCCAAACTAGTTAGGTTTCTTAATTGGTTTGATGTGAATCGTATGCGCGAACGTCTAACTGCTTCACTGATGATTTGGGTCATTTAAGTCGAAACCTAACACATTTAAATAATAAAAAATTAGTATCTATTCCAAGATTAAAATATTTAATTATATCAATTAAAATTTTACCCAACATCTAAACCGAAACTACACACTAGCCCATAATCAACCACACTTACGATTCCCAAATTGTCAGATCTGAGTTGCCAATTGATCAAGATTGATTTTTACTAAATTATGCATGATTAAAGTATTATTAAGAAGGGTTAAAGAACCCAAGATATTTATGGAAAAAGATGGGAAATTTTAAAGAAAGAACAACTCCCTTTCTAGCCTTTAGGCGTGCACACCACCATCAACGATGGCCAATTTGGAGCTAATTTAAAACCACATTAAAAATAACCTAGAAGGCTGGAAAAATACTCTTTAAATATTTAAAAATCACCCTAATTTTAGATCTGTAAATTTGGATACTCAACTTACAAGATCCATCAAGAAATTGAAAGAAAACGAGAATTTACACAAGCTAGATGAAAGGGGTGGTAATGGCTCTTTTTGGAAACAATCGAGATCGTTCTTGGAGATCAAAACTTTAAGATTTGGGGCTGGAAAATTAATGGGAAAATGGAAGAAAGATTGAGGGGAGGATGGTGCAAGATCTTGTGGCAAAAGAAAAGAAAAAGAGATGGTGATTCAAGGGGTTTGGGTGGTAACAACAAAGGAGAAAGAAAAAATTGAAAAGAATAGAAGGGAGGGACGACTAGGATTGAGAAAATAGGATTAAAGGTTGATCAATTTTTAAAAAAATAATATTTATAACTAGGTTTAGTTAGGCATGGGTGGCACACACTTAAAAAAGAAGAAGGGATTTTTTGCAAAATTTAATTATTTTGCAAGGAAAGGGATTCAAACTTGGAACCTTAATCTAATTTCCATAATTTTTCATTTATCAATTAAAAATTGGGCTATTTCATTATTTTTTGAAATAATTTTGCATTCTCATTCATCTAAAATTTAGGATGTTACAACTCTACCCCCTTAAAGAAATTTCATCATTGAAATTACCTAATTCAAAGAGATGATGACACTGAAGCCGAATCGAGTCCTTAGGCTCCCAAGTAGCATCTTCAATGCCATGATTTCCCCAAAGTACTTTAACTAAAGGTATTTTCTTTTGCCTTAACACATTGATTCCATGATAAAATATTTGAATAGGTTTCTCCTCAAATGTTAAATCCGGTCTAACCTCGATCTCCTCTACTGGAACAATATGCGAGGGATCTGATCGATACCGTCTCAACATCAATACGTGAAACACTTTGTGAATACAATCCAACTTAGGAGGAGATTCTAGATGATGTGCCACGGGACCAATCTTTCTAAGCACTCAATATGGACCAATGAACTTAGGGCTTAACTTGCCCTTACGGTCAAACCTTAGAACTTTCTTCCATAGAGAGACTTTAAGGAAAAGCCAATCTCCCACATTAAACTCGATGTCCTTACGTTTCAAATCAGCATATGACTTCTTTCTATCAGAAGTCACCTTCAATCTATCTGGGCTTAATCAAATTTTGTCCTTGATCTCCAAAACCAATTCTAGACCCGTTAACTTTCTTTCGCCCACTTCAGTCCAACATAAAGGCGAGTGACTCTTACATCCATAAAGAGCTTCATAAGGTTCCATGTAGATACTTGACTGAAAACTGTTATTGTAGGCGAGCTTCATAAGGTTCCATGGTCCTCCCAACTACCATGAAAGTTAATTACAAAACTCTTAAACATATCTTCCAGAATGTGAATGACCCTTTCTGACTGACCATCAGATTGTTGATGAAAAGCCGTACTAAAATCCAATCGAGTACCCAAAGCCTTATGCAATTTCTTCCAGAATTAAGACGTAAATCAAGGACCTCGGTCTGAAATAGTCATCACTAGCACTCTATGCAGTCTCCTTATCTCAAAAATATAGAGCTTATCTAACTTTTGAAAAGAATAATCAGTGCGAACAAGAATAAAATGGTTTGTCTTCATCAACCTATCCACTATGACCCAAACTGAATCTTTCTTAGTAGGTGTCAAAGGTAACCCACTAAAAAAATCCACTGTCACCCTCTCCCACTTCTAGTATGGAATTTGAATTGGTTGGAGCAACCCTGATCGAAATGATGCTCAGCCTTAATTTGCTGGCAAGTTAAACATTTTGATACTAATTTTGTTACTTTCTGTTTAAGTCTTGGCCACCAATACACTTATCTTAAGTTACGATACATTTTAGTACTTCCAAGATGCATAGCATAGGGCCTGCTATGTGCTTCTGAAAGTGTAGTTTGTCTCAAACTTTGATTTTTTTGGTACACGGTATCTACCTTTGAAGCACAAAATTCCATCAAAATTAATCCCAAAGTCCTCAGTCGACCCATCCTCAACTTGTTCAAACTGAGGTGCTAAAGATCCATCCAAACTCTACTAATCTTTGATTTCTTGAATCCAAATAGACTTTACTTGCAATTCAACTAAGATACCTCCATCATCAAACAAACTCAAGTGAGCGAGCATAGCTCTCAAGTCAAACATTGCCTTCCTACCCAAGGCATCAACCACTACATTAGCTTTCCAGAGGTGATATTCGATTGTACAGTCGTAATCCTTCAACAATTCAATCCACCTACGTTGCCTCAAGTTAAGTTCCTTTTGGGTAAGGAGATATTTGAGACTTTTGTGATCTGTGTAAATAGTAATGTCTTTAGTTTTTAAATGCAAAAACAACAGTTACCAACTCCAAATCATGAATGGGGTAATTGTATTCATGTGGCCTAAGTTTTCTAAAGTAATAGGCTACTACCTTACCATCTTGCATTAGAACACATCCAAGCCCAACATGCGAAGAATCGCTATACACAACATACTCCTTACCAAGTTCTAGTTGAATTAGGATAGAAGCTTCTGTCAATATGGATTTTAACTTCTCAAAAATAGCTTGCTGCTCTTCTTTCCACTTAAATGGAGTGTTCTTCCTCAACATTTTAATCAATGGGGCTTCTATTAAGGAAAAACCCTCAACAAACCTTCAATAATACCCAGAGAGACCCAGAAAACTCTGAATCTCTGAGACATTCTTTAGTTGCTTCTAATCTAAGATAGCTTCAATCTTTTTAGGATATATGTAGATACCTTCTGCTAATACCACATGACCCAAAAACATAACTTTCTTCAACCAGAATTCACACTAACTGAGTTTAGCAAAAATTTTCTTTTTACGAAGTATCTATAGACCACCTTCAAGTACTAATCATGATTAGATTCTATCTTCGAATATACTAGGATATCGTCGATGAATACAATGATGGGCTGTTCAAGGAAAGGCTAAATGACACAATTCATAAGATCCATAAATGCCGCTGGTGCATTAATTAACATAAAAGGCATGACAATAAACTCGTAATTTCTATAACGAGTCCTAAAGATAGTCTTGGGAATATCATATTCCTTTACCTTAAGTTGGCAATACCCGGATCTCAAGTCAATTTTTTAGAAGATAGTTGCACCTCTAAGCTAATCAAATTGGTCATCAATTCTTAGTAGAGGATACTTATTCTTGATAGTCAACTTGGTTGTCGGTAATCAATGCATAACCAAAGTGTAACATCATTTTTCTTTAGAAACAAAATTGGTGCGCCCTATAGTGAAACACTAGGCCTACTAAAGCCCTATCCAATAGTTCTTGTAATTGTGGCTTAAACTCTTTAAGCTCTTTAGGTGCCATACAGTAGGGGAAATGGACACCGGTGTTGTTCCTGGTAACAATTCAATACCAAATTCCACTTCTCGATCCAGAGGCAACTGCAATAGTTCCTTAGGAAACACATTAGAAACTTCCCTTAGTATACGAATGCTATCAACAGAAGGATCAACAGCGCTTCTATCTCGGACATAAGCCAAAAATGCCTTACACCCTTTTTGCACTATCTTTTCTACTACCATAGCAAAGATTGCATCAGACAGATAATTTTAACATTCCCCAACTATAAAAATCTCCTTTCCAATCTCCGTCACTAAAATTACCCTCTTCAGTGCACAATCCAAATGGACTTGTTGCTCAGCCAACCAGTTCATCCCAAAATTAAATCAAACTCATTAAAAGGCAATTCTATTAAGTCGACGGGAAAAATTTCTCCTTGAGATTCTAAAGGGCATCTCCTTTAAATTTTATTCACAAGTACAGATGATCCTAAAGGATTGACTACACTAACAATGTTTTCAGTTTTCTCTACCCCAATCCCCAATTTTACAGCCACATCACAAGTAATATAAGAATGAGTAGATCATATATCAACCAATGCAAAATAAGGCACCGAATAGATAGAAAGGGTACATGCTATGATGCCAGCTGCATCTCTATCCTCTCGACATCTAGCCACAAATACTAAGGCAAGTTGCCTAGCTTCAGCCCGATTCACACCCTGAGTTGATGCTCTCTATCCTTGATTACCACTACCATTACCATTTATGTTTTGATTATAACCCCTCTGAGAACTCTGATAACCTCTCTCATTTTGACCCATAGTAGGGCCTTAATTCTGATTCAGAACTTACATCTGATCATACTGATGAGGAAAACCTTTAATCTTATGCTTCAACGAGCCATAAGTCAAACAAGCACCCATTCTTTTCCAACATTCGTCTGAATGGGGCCTTTGACAATACTGACATACCTAAATTTTCCCTTCTCTAGGGCCCACTACTTACCAATTCTACAGTGGCCTAGCCTATTTGGCCTACTCAACAAGATGCAGATTTAGGCCAGCAGAGCCAACCTCTCTCTTAGATTGATCCTTTTGCTTTCCTCTTTTCTCCTGCTCCACGCGCTTAATCTCCTCAATAATTTTGGTCTTCTCAAGCAAAGCCTCAACTACACAGTTTTAATGTGGAGCTACCTATACCTTAGGGCCATAACTTAGACCCTCTTGAAAATATGAACTCTTTTCATGCTCAGACGCCACTATACTAGGTGTATAGTAGCTCAACCTCAGAAATTCCACTTCATAATAAAAATAGTCATATCACCCTATTTCAACTCTATGAGTTCCAACCATTGGGCCTCCACGTAACGAGGACCCAAAAACTTACCCTAGAAGGCATCCTAAAAATAGACCCAATCAATATGCTCTGGTAGCATTTCCCTAACCACTAATTCACTTGTATAACTCATCCTACAACAAGGATACACCACCCCTAAGATTCTACTCAGAAGTGCAATCTAAATCATCAAGAATACGTTCAGTGGTCTCCATCCAGTACTCGACCACTTTGGGACTAGTTCTAGCAATACCATTGAACAATTCTGCCCTACTAGAGTAGAGCCTCTCAACAATCGTCTCACGACTAACAACACCCATCGGGGCCTTAGCAACCTGATTTAAACCAAATTATTTAATCTATAATAAAAATACATACAATTTGTCTAGCGTCCAAAGTTTAAAAATTCCATACCAAAGTTTAATAGTCTATCACAAAATAAAATCTCAAAAAGAAGTCATAAAGTCTATAAAAGTCCTAAACATAAGTAAAATCCATAATAGTAAAAGAAACATTTCTGAAAGCATCACCAACGACTGAATCTGAGTCCTATCTACATAGATTATCTGAAAACACATAAGTAATATGGGTGAGCTTTGGAAGGACTAGTATGAGATGAATACAAGTATATTCATATACATATATATTCATAAACATACCAAAATATATCAATCATGACATATCAAACATCAAAATATTTACAAATTATAAATATTTATGCATGGACATATTGATGCATATTTTAAAAAGATGCACATTTTATGAAATTTCCTACCCATCTCTGCTACAGACCAATATCGAGTTCCCCAAGATTCGTCCATCTGAATCTTCATTTTAGACAAGCCACCAATGATTTGTAGAAAAATTGCCTTTGATAACAGATTGTGGACAAGCCACCACTGATATGCAGATATACTACCACTTATAACACTTTGTGGACTAGCCACCACTGATATGCAGATATACTACCATATACTTCCACCTTTCAAAAAATCTCACCCCATACATGTGACATGGCAATTTCACTTTTAAACACATGTGAATCACTTTTAACACTTAGCCATGTTGACATGCTCACATAATCACATTTCACTAGTCATCACTTTAACATATTTAATCATGCTTGTCACATTAGATCATAGGTCTCAATATTCACATACTCATATATATATATATATATATCACATACTTGAATCACCAAATATATCACATAAGCCATGCAACACATGTCATGAGAACGAGTTCTATAGATACATCATTATTTATAACAATAATCACATCATATTACATATCTCATGCGTTTCACAAAATGTATTTCGGATAAAGTCACCTACTTGGGTCCTTTGTAAAGAGTTTTTCAACTCCTTTTTGAATACTTGTGTACACACAATTAATTATGTTTAAGTTTTTAATGTAACTAAAAATAATTACTTAACATACAATAAGTAAAATCGATCCCACACCTTTTATCAAATATCCTAAATGCCACAATCCTTAGTATCAATTTTGCTTTGATCTAACTCAACAGACGTATCTAACACATTAATAATTCTTATTGGTTGGGATTCATTTGAAAATAATTTATCACTAATAGATCAGTTACTCGATTTTGGACTCTTGAAAAGATGATTTCCAATACGAATTTAGGGATCACCCTTATGATTATTGTAACACCCTGTACCCGAGACCGTTGCCGGAGCCGGACACGGGGGGTTCACAGACTAAATTCACTTATCGAGCATTTACCGTTTAACTTTCACAGTCCATTTTAACATTTCCAGACAAGCTGGCTAACTGCATCACTGTCTCCTTAAAAATCATATCTCGAGTTCCAGAACTCAAAAACCAGTTCCGTAAATTTTTCCTGAAACTAGACTCATAATTCCATCTACACATTTTTTTCTAGAATTTTTGGTTGAGCCAATTAGTACAGTTTATTAGTTAAAGTCACCCCTGTTTCAGGGTTCGACTACACTGACCTTTGCGCATTACGACTTGGATATCTTCCTGTACAGGGCTCCAACACTTATGCCGTTTGTTTCTAAAGAAACTAGACTCACAAAGAAATCTGTACATATAGAGAAAAAATTCTAATTCTATCTGGTTAATTTATAGTGAATTTTCAAAGTCGGAACAGGGGATCCAGAAACCGTTCTGGCCCTATTTCGCGAAAACCTGAATATCTCTTAAAATCCGACTCATATGACCATTTCGTTTCATCCATATGAAAGTAGATTCATCAAGGTTCAATTACATAATTTATTCACCATTTAATTCCATTCCTACTATTTTTAGTGATTTTTCACATCCACATCACTGCTGCTGCCAGCATCTATCTTAAGGGTAAACTTTACCTATTCCATGATCCTCCATGGATCAACTAAGGTTTATCATACATATACCAAAAGTAATCATGCATAACCATTCCCATGGCTAACCGTTACCAACATTTCCATACCTCTCGATGGGTAACATACAAAACGATCGTAATGCTATGATCAAAGTATACTTAAGCCATTTTCGCATGGCTATCCAAATTTACACAAAACCAAAAGGTACATGACCTACAACAAAAGGGTAGTCCTATACATGCCATTTCAAAGTTCGACCAAAATAGTATACCAAGAAGGAGCTTTGATAGTGTGGGCGACTTCGACTTCAAAATCCCGAGTCCGATAGCTGAGAACCAAAATCTATAAAACAGAGAATCAAAGGAACGGAGTAAGCATTTAAATGCTTAGTAAGTTTGAGCCATGAATTTAAACACAACCAAAGTATAGCATTCAAGTAGCTAAACAGATAATTCATATGCACAAATTCTCAATATCAACTTACTTCACAATACCAACCCTTATATTCATACACAAAGATCAACTTAGCCAAAGGCCAGTAGCTCATTTATCAACTGAGCGAATACTCATTTGTAAGGGCTCAACTAATTCAAAGCACATACGAAACATACCTCATTGTTGGGATTTCACAAGCGTATTAACTGAAATTTTTACAGCAAGTTCATTCATTCCCGAATCACGTACCTTCGGAGTTTAACCGGATATAGCTACTCGTTCAAACGCCTTCGGCACATAGCCCGGTTATAGTAACTCACACAAATGCCTTCGGGACTTAACCCGGATTATAGTAACTCACATGAATGCCTTCGGGACTTAACCCGCATATCACAACTCGCACAATTGCCTTCGGGCTTAGCCCGGATATCACAACTCGCACAATTGCCTTCGGGCTTAGCCCGGATTTAGTCACTAGCACAAATGCCTTCGGGACTTAGCCCGGTTATCATCCGAACATTCAACACATTTCAAACAAATCATGACACATCTAGGTTTCAATTTCATAACAAAAATTCATACACAAGTCACTTATC
This sequence comes from Gossypium arboreum, assembly GCF_025698485.1. Classification (NCBI taxonomy): domain Eukaryota; kingdom Viridiplantae; phylum Streptophyta; class Magnoliopsida; order Malvales; family Malvaceae; genus Gossypium; species Gossypium arboreum. Next base: position 58,338,479 of record NC_069079.1, read on the forward strand.
AAGCAATGCCATTTTCGGCTCAATGGCCACATACAAAGGGCACGATTTTGATTTGCTTATAACATAATCTAATCGAATCAAAATCTAAGTTTCAATGCTCGGAAACTTACCTCGGATGTTGTTGAATGATTTCGACGGCTATTCGACCACTTTTTCCTTCCCTTTATCGGATTTAGCTCCCCTTTGCTCTTGAGCTTAATGAATACAAGTAGAAGTTTTCAATATTTTTACCAATAATGTTTACTTGTTAATCACATTCGGCATCTCATATCAACTCATTTTATTATAATTTATCAATCAACTTTTAAACCAAAACGCCATTATAAGGCCGCACACACTTACATCCATATACTTAAGCTCAATAATTAAATATAGCATCAAGTACTCATTTTACTCATGTGGCCGATTGTTCTTGGTCATACATACACAAAATCAAAAATAAATTCCAAGATTTTCACATTACAAATGTACTAAGCCGAATGCACTTGCTAAGTTCACATACATTCTTCAACAATTTCTTCTTTAAACAAACATATTTAAGCATTCCTTTCATATTATCAACTCCAACCATATACATTACTCAAGTATAGCATTTTCACATTCGACAATAGTATTACACATAATAGCCGATTCTTCTTACTTTGTATTTATGCATCTATTTGATCATTAGTTTAGTTCAAACACCCATACACCAAGATTCATCAAGTTTAGCATGAAACATAAACCTTAATCCTCAATGACCACTATGGCCGAAAATCCTAGTCATCCCAAAATTACAATTTCTAACACATAATTGTTCATAACACAATTAAAGCATCCTCTCTATTCCATCACTTCAAGACACATACATTGCCCACAAATCTCCAACTTCATATTAAGCCTTCGTGTACATACACAAGCCGATTTTTCTTCCTATCATCCAACCTAACTATATGAATATTTAACTAGCTTACACTTCACCCATCCACAATCACTCATTTAACACAAAGAAAATAATCAACCCCCTTCACTATCAACCATGGCCGAATACTTCATGCACCACCCAAATCCAAAATTTTAACATGGGCTAGTTAAAGAACTTAGTAATTAACTTACATTAAGCTGAAATTTCAAAATCTAACATGAATTACTAACCTTGTTTTGAGCTTAAAGTTGACCGAAATCTCCCCTCCCCCTTTCTTTCTTCAATTCGGCTAAGAGAAAGCCAAAGGAATAAAGCTCTCTTTTTTGTTTTCTTTGCTAAATTCACGGCAAGGGGGGGCAACCACACACACACACTTTTTTTTTTTGTTTCTCTTCCTACAACTCTTAATATTTTATCAATTTTAACATCAACCATTAACAAAACATGTTTACGACATGTTTTCTTTGCCCATCATCCTTGTCATGGCCGGCCACTAGGCTTATATTTAGGGAAATTTGACATGCAAATCCCTCATTTTCACAACATGCATTATTAGGCCACTTTGCATTTGCCTAGCACATTTCTAAATTTTCTCACATAAGTCCCACTAACTGAATTCACATGCAATCGACTAAATCGAAGCTTGAAACTTTCACACATTCATATTTACATATTCTAGACAATAATTATCACATTCAAATATTTTGGTGCCTCGATTTAGCGGTCCCGAAACCACTTCCCGACTAGGGTCGCTTTAGGGCTGTCACAATTATTGTTTGGTCCTTCAAAGATTGTAAAGAACAATATTAGCACAAAAATAAATAAATAAATAAATAAATAAATAGTCATCCCTATGGACACTATACCATTCGACCAAGAGATGAAATCACCAAGAGGAGGAGTCTATGATCGAAATAACCTACACTGGATTAAATCGGAATGGACGATGAATCATAATAGAAATGAGATCGGAGTTTGATCAATCTAAAAGAATCGTTAGAGCAGTGTGAGTATAAGTTTAATCAATATGTTGAAGGCAAAATAGAGAAGAAAAAAATGGAAAAATTCAACCACCAACGGCGGCGACGGTGATCGCTCGCAGTGGTCCGGTGATGAGGGAACGATGGTCTGGCGATGGTTGAAGAAAAGGAACTATATGGGTTTCGGTGAAACAAGGTTGGAGAAGAAATAAAAAGGGAGGAGAGGAACGAAGAATAAAATGGACCTGTGATGGCGCACAGTAGCAATCATGGCAATGTTAAGAGGAGAAAAAGAGAAAGAGAGGAGGTGCGGTGGGAACGAGGTGTGGTGAACGATGGTAAAGGGTTCGGTCACGATGGAGGAAATGAGTAAAAGTTAAAAGAGAAAGGGTGGTGGTTTTTGCAAATAGAGTGAAAATAGACGAGAAAAGAAGAGGAAAAAAAGATAAATAGGAGAAAGAGGGAGGAGGAGAAGACAAGGAGAGGTCGTGAATGAGAACAAGGTTTTGTCAACAAGGACTAGGTTCAATGAACCTCTACTAATGGCAAGAGTGAGAATTTTTTGCAAGGGAGGGAGACATGGAGTGAAAAGGGGATCATGCAGCTTTAACTTAAGGCAAGTTTGGCTCTTAATGGGGGAAAGGAATCCTCTTAAATATGGTGACTACAGGGTGGAAAACAAATCCTTAAGAGCATGGGAAAACTTGTAAAAAAATTATTTGATTAGGTATGAATAATAGGACTTGAACCTTAGACCACTAGGATAGCTAAAGAGTATTAAACCATTACACCACTTCATTCCTTGCTTTTAAACTTGTGCTAATCAAAATAAAAATATCAATTGTGACTACTCTACCCTCCTTAAAAAAAAATTCAACCTTGAAATTTACTTGATGGAAAAAGGTGTGGATATTGTTGCCACATTAAATCTTCCGGCCCCCATGTGGCCTCATTAGAGCTGTGATTCCTCCAAAAACTTTCACGAGTGGAATCTACTTCCTCCACAAAACTTTGACCTCATGATCAAGGATCTGTATTGATTCCTTATCAAAACAAAAAATATGGATGAACCTCAATCTCCTCAATCAGGACTTTATGAGAAAGGTCAAATCGGTATCGCCTCAACATAGACACTTGAAAAAGATAATGGATATGATCCAACTCTGGAGATAACTCTAGTTGATATGTCACTGGTCCCACTCTCTTAACAATGCGATAGGGTTCAATGAACCTCACACTCTGTTTCCCTTTACCGCCAAATCTTAAAACTTTCTTCCGAGATGAAACCTTAAGGAACACTCGATCACCAACACTGAACTCTATATCCTTTCTCTTCAAGTCAGGATAAGATTTCTATCAGCCTGATGCTACTCTCAAATGATCCCGAATAATCTTCACAATATTATTAGTTTCTTGTAATAGATCCGGTTCTAAAACTTTCTTCTTCCCCAACTCAGTCCAACAAACAGGTGTCTTACACTTGCATCCATAAAGAGCTTCATAAAGAACCATTTAAATGCTCGACTGATTATTGTATGTGAATTCAAAAAGTGGAAAATGTTCCTCCCAGCTACCTTAAAAATTAATCATTCAACCTCTCAACAAATCTTCGAGAACCTAAACAACCCTCTTAAACTGCCCATCAGCCTGTGAATGAAAAGTTGTACTAAAGTTCAACCTCGTACCAAGAGCTTTATGCAGCTTCTTCCAAAATCGAGATATCAAATGAGAATCCCGATAAAAAATTTCATAACTTAGTCAACTGGTCAACAAGCACTCAAATGGAATCTTTCTTCGAAGGCGTTAAAGGTAGCCCACTAACAAAGTTCATGGTGACATGCTACCATTTCCACTAAGGAATCTTAACAGGTTAGAGCAACCCAGAAGGAAATTGGTGCTTAGCCTTGACTTGTTCGCATGTCAAGCATCTTGCCACAAAGTCAATCATATTACGTTTAACTCTCGGCCACCAATACTGCTCATGAAGATCCAAAATCATCTTACTTCCTTCAGGGTACATAGCATAAGGACTGCTATGCGCTTCCCTCAAAATAGACAGCCTCAGCTCTAAATCTAAAGGTACACATTATCTATCATGATAGCACAAAACTCCCTCAGAATTAATGGCAAAATTTGAAGTCTTACCCTCCTTAATAAGTTTTACATGTGGTGCTAAAGATGTATCTGATAATTGTTTCAACTTAATCTTCTCCAACAAAGTAGGTCGTACCTGTAATTCTATAACTAAGTCTCCATCTTTAAACAAATTCAGCCTAGAAAACATCGTTCTTAGCTCACTCATTGCTTTTCTAATCAATGCATCGGCTATGACATTAGCCTTACCTGGATTGTACTCAATAGTGTTGTCGTAGTCCTTTAGTAGCTCTATCCAATGCGTCTATCTCAAGTTTAACTCCTTCTGGGCAAGGAGATACTTAAGACTCTTATGATCTATGTAGATGATACACTTCTCCCCCAAAAGGAAGTGCCTTCTCCTTGAAAAGTTAGTGCCTCCAGAAGTTAAGAGTGAAAACCACTGCAGCTAATTCAAGGTCATGCGTTGGATAGTTACACTCATGTGGTTTGAATTGCCTCGAAGCATATGCCACTACTTTCTTATCTTGCATCAATACACAACCAGACCTATATGAGAAGTGTCACCATAAACCACATAATCCTTACCAAACTCAGGTTGGATCAAAATGGGTGCATGGGTTACTATTGCTTTGAACTTCTTGAAACTACTCCTCAGTCCACTTAAATAGTGCATTGTTTCTCAATAGTTGTGTCATCGGTGTAGCAATCAAGGAAAATCCCTAAAAAAACCTCTAATAATAAACAGCAGGTCTGAGAAAACTTTGAATCTCACTAACATTCTTAGCTGCTTCTAATCAGAATAGCCTCGATTGTCTTGGGGTCAACATGGATACCTTCAACAGATACCACATGTCCCAAAAAATTACTTCTCGGAGCCAAAACTCACACTTACTAAGTTTGACGTACAACTTCTTCTCACGTAGGGTTTGAAGAGCTAACCTTAAGTGTTCAGCATGCTCCAACTTAAACTTGGAGTATATTAGGATGTCATTGGTGAATACCACTACGACTTGATCAAGATAAGGCTGGAAGACTCTGTTAATGAGGTCCATGAAAGTGGTGGGAGTATTTGTAAGTTCGAAGGGCATCACTAAAAATTCATAGTATCCATATCGTGTCTTGAAGGTCATTTTCACAAGATCCACTTCTCTCACTTGCAACTAATAATAACCTGACCTTAGATCAATCTTGGAGAAAATGATGGCACCCTAAAATTAATCAAAAAGGTCATCAATCCTCCATAAAGGGTACTTATTCTTCACAAATAGTTTGTTCAACTGGCAATAATCAATACAAAGCCTTATCGACCCATCCTTCTTCTTCATTAATAGCACTAGAGCTCGCCACTGAAGCCACAGTCAAGCAACTCTTGTAATTGCACTCTGAGCTCTTTAAGCTCCTTAGGTGCCATACGATAGGATGTAATGGACACTGGTGTTGTCCAAGGTAGTAACTAAATTCCAAATTCAACCTTACACTCTAGAGGTAAACTAGGCATCTTCCGAAAAGATGTCTGGAAATTCATTAACTACATGAATATTCTCCAACAGTGTACCATGTAACACCCCCTACCCGTGTCCAACGCCGGGACAGGATACGAGGCATTACTGGACTTAAACACAATCAATCATGAAAACCCGACCATAAAATTTCATTCATATTTCGAAGTATTCAATCATATGTACATAATTCCTTATTTGGGTCTACAAAACTCAAATCATACTTTAGAAGGGGTTCGGGACTAAACTGAGAACCTCTGAAAGTTTTATATCACTTAGAAAATTTTTCATGTTTTGGAGAGTCACACGCCCGTGTGCTAGACCGTGTCTTCCATACGGCTGAGACACATGGCCGTGTCTTTGCCCGTGTGGCCAGCACGTAGGCTATTTTCCAAGCCTTTTTGTCACCCTTTACATGCACACATACAAACATGGATCCAGAAGCATTCAACATAGGCTATTTTTTAAGCCTTTTTGTCACCTTTTACATGCACACACAAAAACATGGATCCAGAAGCATTCAACATCCTCAATTATGATGCAGACATTTCATTTACTTATCAATATACATGTGTTACACATTCTCACATTAAATCAAGTGTAGACACACCATATCTTATTCATTTGGCTTTATCAAATGCCTTACTACTTCTACCTTTATACCATAGTTATCTTCATGTCTATTTAATTCCAACTTATCATTAAACATAACCTTCTAGCCAAGTCATAACTTTATATAGTGTCCACATTTCACATGCATAAAATAATATGCTTGACTAAGACATTCTACACCAATTCCATATTCAATTTAACATTATTACTATTTCTCACTTTATATCATTGTACCATGGTTACCAATCTATCCACCAAACGTCCATGTTCAAGGCATTATCATTTTATTTCTACATTACACATTTAATTCATGGTCATGACCACCTCAATTGGTCATAGAACATGTATTCAACACACATGACATATTACCAACCATGCATAGCAAACAGACATATTCACATCACAATTATTAGACACAACATGAATAGCTAGATTTACAAGTCGTAATCAATAGCTCAATATAGGCCAATACATTTGGCCAAATTATAATAACACATGTTATAAAACTAGGTTCCTGTACATGCCACTCACTTGATATTTCTAACTTATGTATAAATACTCCAAAGGTATTGGCTTGATAGTGTGATGCTGCCTCCGACGATCTCCAACCCTGAGTCGACCTAAGAACACTAAGGAATGGAAATGAGGGAGTAAGCTTTACGCTTAGTAAGCTCGCATGAAATAATAAGCAATGTATTAGTATGCTATTTTCAAATTCTTTCTATTTATTCAAAGTCCAGTCAAGTTGTTTTCTCAAGTCGCAGTGATTAAATTATTTATATCCAGAGTTACGAAACTCTAAATTAAGATCCGTTAATTTTCCCTGAAACTAGACTCACATATATTCTTACCATAAAATTTTTAGAATTTTTGGTCTAGCCAATAAGTACAGTTTATTATTCAAAGTTTCCGCTGTTTCACTGTTTGACAGTTCCGACCCCTCTGCACTACAAAATTAATTATCTCTTTGTACAAGATTTGGATAATGTTCCCGTTTGTTTCTTTGAAAAATAGACTCATTGAGGATTTTAAGAATATAAATTATAACCCATAATTATTTTTTACAATTTTTAACGATTTTCCCAAATCAGAACAGGGGATTCCAAAATTATTCTAACTCTGTCTCACAAAAATTCAAATATCTCATAATATGAAATTCATTTGCTTACATTGTTTCCTTTATATGAAAATAGGCTCAATAATATTTTATTTCATATCTTATTCAACTTAAAATTCGATTTCCACCATTTTTGGTGATTTTTCAAAGTCATACAACTGCTTCTGTCCAAAACTGTTTTATTAGTAAATTTCACTCTTTCATGTTTTCTTTGTAGTAACTTTCATTATAACACTTACTCCATATCAATTTTACCAAAGTTCGATCGTATATCAAGCACACACGAACCTTCTCTTATTCATTACATAGTCATGTTCATATGTATTTTCAATTAGTAAATTTCCCGTTGAACTCATCGGAATAATAACAGACACCCGGTGGCCTGTACATATTACCACCCTTGTACCCGAAGCTCTCTAGTATGCATAGTAGCTTGCACTTAGTACTACTCATGAGACCTAACAATCTGGTACACGTAGTAGCCGACACTTAGTACTACACACATGACCTAACCATCTGATACATGTAGTAGCCTGCACTTAGTACTACACACGTGATCGAAGCTATCGGGTATGCATAGTAGCCTACACTTAGTACTACACATGCAATCTAACAATATGGTACACGTAGTAGCCTACACATAGTACTACACATGTGTTCTAATAACGGATCATTCGTATTTTTTCTATTCTGAAGGTCCAACCGGGAAATTCTTCACTTTTCAACATTTTACTAGTTCATTCTTAGTCAATTTCAATTCGTAATTTACATCAAATGATCATTCTATAGGCATCTACATCTCATTTAATAACAAAAGATAATAACAAAAAAATCGCTATATTATTTACATAAAAACTTACTCGTTTCAAAGAAATATCATGTTTCATCAAATTTCCATTATATTCAATCATCCAATCACATGTTATTGACATTTGAGCTATCGATTACTTCATGGGTACATCACGTTCACATACACAATATCATTAACATATAAATCAATACAACCATAGCAAAATAGATTTCAAGTGTAACAACAATAACATGAATATCATGCTTATTTAATCACATGAAATTACTTGTCGAAATCTCATCGGGTACAACCGTGTAACAATTCACACAACTCATGTAATAGTAATTTAACATTCATCACATTTTCTACATCATATTCATCATCCATAAATTCTTCTAATATATTAAATCATACCTTTTATGCCATAATAATAGATAATTACAATTCAAGCATGATCTTGCATTATTATTACCATACGAACTTATCTCGGGACCAAAATAGCAAAAAGGAACCTAACTGTCGATTTTCCATTTTTCACCAGATCTAGGTCCAATCCTCATTTTCCTTGATCTATAATATCACAAAATGTGATCCAAAAACCTTATTTTGGAAAAATTATGTTTTTTCCCCTAAACTTTGTCAAAATTACACTTTTACCCCTAGACTCGTAAAGTGATTTTTATTCAATTTTCTCACTCTGTAGGCCTACCCGAACCATTTTAATAACTATAAAAAACTACAATTCTCATCAAAACACCATTTTATACCACTTTTACAACTTTTACAAAATGGTCCTTTCGGACATTTTCATCGAAAATCGCTTAGTAAAAGTCGTTTCTTTAACACCCAACACTCATTTTCTACCATTAGACATCAAAATGCATGCATGTCACACATGGGTCAATTTTTAAACATGAACCCTAGCTCAAATTAATGGTAGAAATAGATAGATCTTGTTACGGGGATTGCAAAAACATAAAAATCATTAAAAATGGGGCTAGAACGGACTTATAATCTAGCTTGGAAGCTTGAAAAACCCTAGCCATGGTTTCTCCATGCAAGTTTCGGCCAAGAGGTTGAAGATGGACAAAAATTGGCTTTTAATTTTGTTTTTAATTCATTTTAATAACTAAATGACCAAAATGCCCTTAATAAAAAACTTTGGAAACATGCCTAACCATGTCCATTTTTGTCCACCAACTTGACCAACTTTCTAATTACCATATAAGGACCTCCAATTTAAAATTTCATAACAATTGGACACCTCTAGCATGTAGAACTCAACTTTTGCACCTTTTATGATTTAGTCCTTTTGACTAAATTGAGTGCCCAAATGTCAAAATTTTCAAACGAAATTTTCACAAAATCATTCTATGAAATTGTAGACCATAAAAATATAATAAAAATAAAATTTTCTTCATCAGATTTGTGGTCTCAAAACCACTGTTCTAATTATGCCCAAAATTAGGATGTTACATACCATCCACCTTTATATCCAAGATATACGCTAGATAGGCCTCACACCCTTTATGAATCATATTATCCACTACTAAGGCAGAGATCACATTCGATAAAGAATTTTGATGCTCTCCTATCATGATTATCTCATTCCCAATCGAAGTCCTTAGGGTAACCCATTTTGTATCATAATCAAGGCTAATCTGATACTCACTTAACCAATCCATGCCCAATATGAGATCAAATTCTCCAAAAGAAATTCCATTAGATCTAAAGGATAGTTACATCGCTTACAGTTTCTTCTACTCAAATTCCCAACTTAACAGCCATTTCACAGGGTACATATGAGTGGGTAAATCCAATATCAATTAATGTAAAGTATTGAATAGCATTAATGGTAAAAGTACCTACTATCACGTTTATTACATCATGATCCTCTCCACATCTAACTACATATACAAGTGTTGGTTGCCTCGTATCTGCCCGATTAACACCCTGACCCAATGCTCACTGCCTCTATCCAGCATTTCCACCTCTGTTCTGACTCCGATCTCTCTAAGTCGTTGCCCAGCTCTCTAGTTTAGGGTTTAATTTTGTCCCAGTGCTTGCATCTGCTCATTAAGTCATGGACAATCTCAGATCTTATTGTTCAATAGCCCGCACTTTAAGCATGCACCCATGCACTTCTAACAGTCACTCGAATGCCTCTTTCTACAAGTTGCACAGTTTTGAATTTTGGTTCCCACTGTAACAATGTTCTTGCGGGGTCAATCATCTCTGGCCCGCTTAACTGGACATAGAGCCTACACATTTGGGTTGGATTCTCTCTTTGTAGGAACTCTCTCTTGCTCCTTCCTTTCGCACTCTATGTGTGACACCCCTAAATTGACCCTAGTCGGAAAGCGGTTTCGGGACCGCTAAACCGAGTCACCAAATTATTTGAATATGATATTTATTGTCTAAAATATGTGAATATGAATGTGTGAAAGTTTTAAGCTTCGGTTTAGTTAATTGCATGTGAATTTAGTTAATAGGACTTATGTATGACACTTTTAAAATGTGATAGTTAATCTATAAGGATCAATTAATGCATGTCATATGAAAGAAGGGTTTGCATGTCAAATTAGCCAAAAATCTAGATGGTGGCCGGCCATGCTATGGGGTAAAACATATTATAGACATTTTATGCTAATATGTGTGGGAAGAATAATAAAATATGAGGGGAGTGGGAGGAGAAACCAAAGTTGTCTCCCCCTCCATTGCCGTGAATGGAAGAAAGATAACAAAAGAAAAAATTACATGCTCATCTTTCTTCTTGGTTGCGAATTTGGGAAAAGGAATATTGAAGAGGAAAACCAAGGTATTCGCCATGGCTATCCTAGTTTAAGGTATGCATTGTGATTTTCTTTTTAATTGACTATGAGATTAGATTGATAAGTGCATAACTTATTTAACCCATGGTTTAATTTCATGCATCAATAGACAAAGGTCCATTCGGCAAGTACTAAATTGGTGTCATTTTGATAAGTTTTTTTGAAAGATGTTAAGTATTTGTTAAGTAGCTTAAATGATGTTTGAATGAGTAGAATTCATGGTTGAAAAGTATAAATTGAAGGTTGCCGTATGAGTGTATATACATTTTAGATAGAAAAATGTTGTTGTTTAGTTGAATTTTCATTTGATAAATGTTCATTCGGTCAAATGGGAGAAGAATAAGATGAATTTAAATGTTGTGGTTTATTATTTTAGTTGCTAAATGAAGAAAAATCGGCTAACAAGGGAGTACTAAGGCCGAATATGATTTTGAATATTAGTGGTGTAGTTGCCGAATTTGAACTATGAAGTTATTGAGTAATGTGTGTGTTTTAAGTGATAGAATTGAGTGAATGCTTGGAATGTGATATGTATGAATTATGTGCTAAATGAAGGTTTGCTAAGCTAGCTATTAAGATGAAGTGCAAATGTTAGTATTTGATTGCTAGTGTATATATGTGTACTAGCCGAGCTTTGAATTTGAGTGAAATCATAGATATTTATATGATGAATTCGATTGTGGATATACATGCTTAAATAAGATGCACACATGAATGAATAGATAGCTTGGTGTTGCATGTATTTGGTCATAAAGGTGCACATGAGGAAATGTTAGATTAATTGTATTAAATTGCTCAATGTGATTAAAAATGCGTATGACCATTTTGTGTTTGAGCTAAAGGTGGCCATATGACCTATCAAACTCCTTGTCATATTCGGCCATAAGCTAGCATAATGAGACTTTAATAAGTTAAATTTGTTTGAATTAGCTCAAGAGCTTAGAGGACCAAAGTTGGATAAGGGAAGGAAAAAAAGTGATCGAATAGCCGCCGAGATCATTCGACCACATCCAAGGTAAGTTTTAAGTGATTAAACGTTGAGTAAATTCAATCATAATAGGACATAATGAGTTGATTTAATAAGATATGATGTGGCCATGATATGTCTTAAACTCAAATGGTAAGTTCATAAGTGTTTGGACTTGGAAATTTAAGAGCAGATTGTAATAATTTGCTTTGGACAGCAGCAGTAACGTGATTTTAGAAAATCACTATAAATTGTTGGTGTGGAATTACAGGCTGAATAAAATATGTAATCAAATATTAGTTAGTCTAGTTTCTTATAAAAGAGACCGTGTAAGCAAAGAAATTCCCTATAAAGAGATATTTAAAGTTGTGTGGGACAATGTCAAAATGACTCCGAAATCCCCTGTTCTGTTTTTAGAAAATCATTATAATTTGTACAAAAATGGTTATAAGATAAAATTTATATGCTTAGACTCCTTAATGAGTCTAGTTTCAAATGAAATCAAATAGAACACATTTTTAATTCCGTACAATGAAAAATTTGATTCGTAGTGAAGAGTGGTCAGATTAGTCAAATAGTGAAACAGGGGAAACTTTAAGAAAAATCTGGTATTGGTTGGCCAAACCTAAAATTCTAGAAATTTTATGGATGGAAGACATACGAGTCTATATTCAGGGAAAATTAACGGCAAGTGATTTGGAGTTTTGTAGCTCCAGTTATAAATAATTTAGTGACTATTTCTCAGGAAAAACAGCTCGTAGTGAATATGTGATTTTGTTGTAAACATGGATAAAACTTGTTTTAGTTGCTCATAAGCTATTGATTAAACCCATACGTGAATTCTAAATCATGATATTGTAAAACGATATATGAGTATTTGAATATGAAATGATAGTATGGCGTGAAATTGAATTATTCATTGGAAAATGATTGATGTAGATTCGGCCAAGACAAAGTGTATACATGATAGTATATGTGGTATGTGAAGTATATTTGGATAATTGTGATGTGAATACATGAAAATTTATATTTTGATTTAGGATTTTATGTGATGAATGTGAATGTGTATATATGAGATAAGGCCGAATGGCCAATGTGATGAATGTGAACATGCATATATGTGATAAGGCCGAATGGCCAATTTGATGAATGTGAACATGCATATATGTGATAAGGCCGAATAGCCAATGTGATGAATGTGAGCATGCATATGTGTGATAAGGCCGAATGGCCAATGTGATGAATATGAACATGCATATATGTGGTAAAGCCGAATGGCTAATGTGAAATATGTATGAGATATGCATATGTGGTAAAGCCGAATGGTCAATGTGAAATATATATATGAGATATGTATATGTGGTAAAGCCGAATGGCTAGTGTGAAATATGTATGAGATATGTATATGTGGTAAAGCCGAATGGTCAATGTGAAATATATATGAGATATGTATATGTGGTAAAGCCGAATGGCTAGTGTGAAATATGTATGAGATATGTATATGTGGTAAAGCCGAATGGCTAGTGTGAAATATGTATGAGATATGTATATGTGGTAAAGCTGAATGGCTAGTGTGAAATATGTAGGCGATGTGCATATATTGTATTTAACGACCAAATGTGAAAGGTGTGTATTATTAGATATTTGATGAGGCAAATGAATTACAAATATGACAGTCGATGTGAATGTTGTAACATGTGAATAAATGTACATGAAACTTGGAAATATATTCCGGGTAAGACCCGATGACTACGTCTGGAGATTTTGTCCGGGTAAGACCCGATAACTTCGTGTGGAGATTTCGTCTGAGCTAAAGGTCTCACCGATAAACCGAGTAGAGGTTAAAGCTATAAGACTTCGTAATAAGAATTGCTTATAAATATATTCAATGCAAAAGGTTAAACAGGTATGTACTCCAGGTTTATATGTGAGCTTGATTTGAACTAAATCATAAGGTAGTTATGTGATGCATACGAGAGCAATCTATGATACTATTCCTATGATTATGTGACATCGGATCAGTGTGAGAGGTTATGTGAAATCATACAATATATCTATGTCACATGAGCTCACTTTTATGTGAAAGTTTATCTGCTTATTGTATATGATGAGATGTGCATATTCGGTAAAGGGATGGTATGCCCGAAGGAAGAGTGAAATAAAAATACGAACAACTCTGTTATAATTTGATTGTTATATGTTGACACTGCTTAAAACTTACTAAGCATTGTAATGCTTACTCCGTTTACTTTATTTTCTCTGTTTTATAGATCTCATTACGAAGCTACAGGCTCGGGGATCGTCAGTAACTAGTCACACTATCACTATCCACTGCTTGTTATTGTTATGTTTAGAATTATTTTATGGCATGTATAGAATAGACTAGTGGCGGAAGAATATTTTTGGTTAATGTATATATAAGCCATGCGAAATGGCATCTTTTGAATGTTTACTTAGTGAAGTTTAAATTTTATCTCTGGCTGTGCTTAGTACTTATTTAAATGAATGATCTTTATTTCAAGAAAAAGTTCAAAATTTTACTGTTCTGACATGAGTTACAAGTCCGAAAATGCCCCTTACCTATTCTGGCGACGGTTACGGGATAGGGGTGTTACATTTTGTTGGTATCAGAGCTACGGTTTAGTCGATTCTAGGACTAACGTAGCACGCGTGAGTCTATTTGTACATGCCATAAAGTGATAAAATGATAGTGTGACGATTTTTTACTATTAAAATGTGTTTGCTATATTGTAATGAATCTTGATCCCGATCGAGCTGTAGCAAGCTTCTGACTATGAGAATTTGCGATATAACTTCACTTAGATATGCCTAAATTATTAAGTTGATCAGTGCACGATCATGTACTCGTATTTGAATTTCGATTTGGATTGAATTATAAGGGTATAAGTGATGCAATTTTGAAAGAGTGTTATGACTATAAATGTGATTTTTGTATGTGGCTATGGAACTAGAAGTTGAATGGTCGATAAGCATGTTGTGTTTGTATTCAAGTAATGTAAATGATATACTAATGTGTATTGCTATATGTGTATATGTACATGAGAATTGATAGTGATATACTCGGGCTAAGTCTCGAAGAGCATTCGTGCTAGTGATGTATCCTGCTAAGTGTCAAGAGCATTCGTGCTAGTGATATATTCGCTAAGTCCCAAGAGCATTCGTGCTAGTGATGTATCCGGCTAAGTCCCAAGAGCATTCGTGCTAGTGACGATCCGGCTAAGTCCCAAGAGCATTCGTGCTAGTGACGATCCGGCTAAGTCCCAAGAGCATTCGTGCTAGTGACGATCCGGCTAAGTCCCAAGAGCATTCATGCTAGTGATGTATCCGGCTAAGTTCAAGAGCATTCGTGCTGGTGTTATATCCGGCTAGGTCCCAAGAGCAATCATGCTTGGTGACGTGTATTCGGCCTTCGTGCCTAGTAGGCTTCGTGCGATAATTTGAGCAAAGTTTAAGTGTTCATTACTATACTAATTCAAATTTAAATGAGATGATATGTTTAAAAGTGTACATACATGATGTTTATAGACTTGGTTAAGTCATTTCAATGTGTAATAACGAATGAAAAAGAGCACTATGTGTGTGAATGATTAAAGGCACTGTGTGTGTGCGAATTCCTTTAACCGAGCACTATGAGTGCGAGATCGGTCAGTGGGTACTAAGTGTGTGAAGTGGAATTCATGTAAGACCTCGTCTGGGACGAAGGCATTGATTTGAGATAGTGTGTAAGACCATGTCTGGGACATGGCATCGGCTCGATATGTGAGAATATGTAAGACCATATCTAGAATATGGCATTGTAAGAGCTATATGTGCTTAATGAGTATCCGTAATGATTTCGAAGGATTCAACGGGTATATTTAAGATGATAAATAAAGTAAGATCAGAATAAGTGATACAAGTATGTACGGAAGGTATGTGAAAATCAAATGAAAGTAAAAATTTGTGAGTTCATATTATATTATGTTATGTATACTAAATAAGTGAATACATAAAAAGATGGTGGATATGTTGTTAAGAAATGAATTCATGTTATAAATGTGTTACGGATTTAGTCTATGGAATGCTTGGTATATGAAGTCATATGTGCTATTGCTAAATGACTCCTATTTTTTTTGTTAATCATATTCAAGAAATTATTTCGATTAAGTTCGACATTTGAAAGTCTGTAAGAATTTTTGATGAATGCTGATAATTTTGGATATATGGGTTATGTGCTAAAATAAATCCCATGCCGGTATACTATATGAGGCTTTATGCCAAATCGATTGTATACGGGTATCATTAACTGATGATTGAATGTGCTAAATGAATTCAATGTTCGGTATGTGGAAGTTGATTTCTGTTGGAAACAAAGTTAAGTTGAATAGTGAGATATGATGGAGTTATAAAGGATATTTATTAGGATGTTTGAGTATATGTGTACTTTCGATTGATTACTGACTTATACATGAATGAAAATGTGGGTTACAAATATGTGGGTTGATGATGTGAATTATACATGTTAATATGTGCTTAATATGTGTTTGAAATGCATTTGTGAATTAAATTAAGTGATTATTGCTTATGAAATCAAGAAAATGAGATATATGTGCATACTTGTAGAAATGTTTATGTATTTGTTTTAAGATAAGAAAATGATTTTATGGATCGATGCGAAATCAGTAATGAATTACAATTGCTATCGATGAGCTAATGTTTATATGGATATAAATCAATAAGAGGACGTTATCCTAAACTATACATCGGTAGAAATTTTCGAGGACGAAAATCCCTAAAGGGGGGAAGAGTTGTGACACCCCTAAATTGACCCTAGTCAGAAAGCGGTTTCGGGACCGCTAAACCGAGTCACCAAATTATTTGAATATGATATTTATTGTCTAAAATATGTGAATATGAATGTGTGAAAGTTTTAAGCTTCGATTTAGTTAATTGCATGTGAATTTAGTTAATAGGACTTATGTATGACACTTTTAAAATGTGATAGTTAATCTATAAGGATAAATTAATGCATGTCATATGAAAGTTTATGCTAATATGTGTGGGAAGAATAATAAAATATGAGGGGAGTGGGAGGAGAAACCAAAGTTGTCTCCCCCCCTCCATTGCCGTGAATGGAAGAAAGATAACAAAAGAAAAAAATTACATGCTCATCTTTCTTCTTGGTTGCCGAATTTGGGAAAAGGAATATTGAAGAGGAAAAACCAAGGTATTCGGCCATGGCTATCCTAGTTTAAGGTATGCATTGTGATTTTCTTTTTAATTGACTATGAGATTAGATTGATAAGTGCATAACTTATTTAACCCATGGTTTAATTTCATGCATCAATAGACAAAGGTCCATTCGGCAAGCACTAAATTGGTGTCATTTTGATAAGTTTTTTTGAAAGATGTTAAGTATTTGTTAAGTAGCTTAAATGATGTTTGAATGAGTAGAATTCATGGTTGAAAAGTATAAATTGAAGGTTGTCAGATGAGTGTATATACATTTTAGATAGAAAAATGTTGTTGTTTAGTTGAATTTTCATTTGATAAATGTTCATTCGGTCAAATGGGAGAAGAATAAGATGAATTTAAATGTTGTGGTTTATTATTTTAGTTGCTAAATGAAGAAAAATCGGCTAACAAGGGAGTACTAAGGCCGAATATGATTTTGAATATTAGTGGTGTAGTTGTCGAATTTGAACTATGAAGTTATTGAGTAATGTGTGTGTTTTAAGTTATAGAATTGAGTGAAAGCTTGGAATGTGATATGTATGAATTATGTGTTAAATGAAGGTTTGCTAAGCTAGCTATTAAGATGAAGTGCAAATGTTAGTATTTGATTGCTAGTGTATATATGTGTACTAGCCGAGCTTTGAATTTAAATAATGGTTGGAGCACCATGTCTTGTAATGAGATTATTTGAGTGAAATCATAGATATTTATATGATGAATTCGATTGTGGATATACATGCTTAAATAAGATGCACACATGAATGAATAGATAGCTTGGTGTTGCATGTATTCGGTCATAAAGGTGCACATGAGGAAATGTTAGATTAATTGTATTAAATTGCTCAATGTGATTAAAAATGCGTATGACCATTTTGTGTTTGAGCTAAAGGTGGCCATATGACCTATCAAACTCCTTGTCATATTCGCCATAAGCTAGCATAATGAGACTTTAATAAGTTAAATTTGTTTGAATTAGCTCAAGAGCTTAGAGGACCAAAGTTGGATAAGGAAGGAAAAAAGTGATCGAATAGCCGCGAGATCATTCGACCACATCCGAGGTAAGTTTTAAGTGATTAAACGTTGAGTAAATTCAATCATAATAGGATATAATGAGTTGATTTAATAAGATATGATGTGGCCATGATATGTCTTAAACTCAAATGGTAAGTTCATAAGTGTTTGGACTTGGAAATTTAAGAGCAAATTGTAATAATTTGCTTTGGACAGCAGCAGTAACGTGATTTTAGAAAATCACTATAAACTGTTGGTGTGGAATTACAGGCTGAATAAAATATGTAATCAAAGATTAGTTAGTCTAGTTTCTTATAAAAGAGACCGTGTAAGCAAAGAAATTCCCTATAAAGAGATATTTAAAGTTGTGTGGGACAGTGTCGAATGACTCAAATCCCTGCTCTGTTTTTAGAAAATCATTATAATTTGTACAAAAATGGTTATAAGATAAAATTTATATGCTTAGACTTATTAATGAGTCTAGTTTCAAATGAAATCAAATAGAACACATTTTTAATTCCGTACAATGAAAAATTTCATTCGTAGTGAAGAGTGGTCGGATTAGTCAAACAGTGAAATAAGGGAAACTTTAAGAAAAATCTGGTATTGGTTGGAAAAACCTAAAATTCTGGAAATTTTATGGATGGAAGACATACGAGTCTATATTCAGGGAAAATTAACGGCAAGTAATTTGGAGTTTTGTAGCTCCAGTTATAAATAATTTAGTGACTATTCCTCAGGAAAAACAGCTCGTAGTGAATATGTGATTTTGTTGTAAACATGGATAAAACTTGTTTTAGTTGCTCATAAGCTATTGATTAAACCCATACGTGAATTCTAAATTGTGATATTGTAAAATGATATATGAGTATTCGAATATGAAATGATAGTATGGCGTGAAATTGAATTATTCATTGGAAAATGATTGATGTAGATTCGGCCAAGACAAAGTGTATACATGATAGTATATGTGGTATGTGAAGTATATTTGGATAATTGTGATGTGAATACATGAAAATTTATATTTTGATTTAGGATTTTATGTGATGAATGTGAATGTGTATATATGAGATAAGGCCGAATGGCCAATGTGATGAATGTGAACATGCATATATGTGATAAGGCCGAATGGCCAATGTGATGAATGTGAACATGCATATATGTGATAAGGCCGAATAGCCAATGTGATGAATGTGAGCATGCATATGTGTGATAAGGCCGAATGGCCAATGTGATGAATGTGAACATGCATATATGTGGTAAAGCCGAATGGCTAATGTGAAATATGTATAAGATATGCATATGTGGTAAAGCCGAATGGTCAATGTGAAATATATATATGAGATATGTATATGTGGTAAAGTCGAATGGCTAGTGTGAAATATGTATGAGATATGTATATGTGGTAAAGCCGAATGGTCAATGTGAAATATATATGAGATATGTATATGTGGTAAAGTCGAATGGCTAGTGTGAAATATGTATGAGATATGTATATGTGGTAAAGCCGAATGGCTAGTGTGAAATATATATGAGATATGTATATGTGGTAAAGCCGAATGGCTAGTGTGAAATATGTAGGCGATGTGCGTATATTGTGGCCGAACGACCAAATGTGAAAGGTGTGTATTATTAGATATTTGATGAGGGAAATGAATTACAAATATGACAATGATGTGAATGTTGTAACATGTGAATAAATGTACATGAAACTTGAAATATATTCCGGTAAGACCCGATGACTACGTAGAGATTTTGTCCGGTAAGACCCGATAACTTCGTGTGGAGATTTCGTCTGGAGCTAAAGGTCTCACCGATAATCCGAGTAGAGGTTAAAGCTATAAGACTTCGTAATAAGAATTGCTTATAAATATATTCAATGCGAAAGGTTAACCAGTATGTACTCCAAGTTTATATGTGAGCTTGATTTGAACTAAATCATAAGGTAGTTATGTGATGCATACGAGAGCAATCTATGAGACTATTCCTATGATTATGTGACATCAGATCAGTGTGAGAGGTTATGTGAAATCATGCAATATATCTATGTCACATGAGCTCACTTTTATGTGAAAGTTTATCTGCTTATTGTATATGATGAGATGTGCATATTCGGCAAAGGGATGGTATGCCCAAAGGAAGAGTGAAATAAAAATACGAACAACTATGTTATAATTTGATTGTTATCTGTTGACACTGCTTAAAACTTACTAAGCATTGTAATGCTTACTCCGTTTACTTTGTTTTCTCTGTTTTATAGATCTCATTGCGAAGCTACAGGCTCGGGGATCGTCAGCAACTAGTCACACTATAACTATCCACTGCTTGTTATTGTTATGTTTAGAATTATTTTATGGCATGTATAGAATAGACTAGTGGCGGGAATATTTTGGGTTAATGTATATATAAGCCATGCGAAAATGGCATCTTTTGAATGTTTACTTAGTGAAGTTTAAATTTTATCTCTGGCTGTGCTTAGTACTTATTTAAATGAATGATCTTTATTTCAAGAAAAAGTTCAAAATTTTACTGTTCTGACATGAGTTACAAGTCCGGTAATGCCCCTTACCTATTCTGGCGACGGTTACGGGATAGGGGTGTTACACTATGCACCTAACTTCCTCACAAATCTTGGTTTCCTCCACCAAAGCTTCGAAAACCTTCTCTTGAAGAGGAGCCACTTGCATCATCAATTCTGACCTTAGCCCAAACTCAAATCGGGTGCACTTATCATGTTCGTTTGCAACCATACCTAGAGCATAATGGCTAAGCCTCAGAAAATCAACCTCGTATTCAGTTACGGACATGTCACCCTGCCTAAGCTCAATAAATTCCAATCTCTTAGCCTCTATGTACCTTGTGCCTACATATTTCTTTTGGAAGGCTTCTAGAAAATATTCCCACGTCAATCTATCGTCTTGGGTACCTCTTACAATGGCTTACCACCAATGATAAGCCTCATCTCGTAGCAGTCACACAATCCCCTTAACCTTTTGTTTAGGGGTGCACTCCATATCATTTAAGATCCTCTCTATAGAATCCAACCAATATTTAGCTACAGTGGGGGTCGTCCCAACAATGCCCTTAAACAACTCAGCCATACTCGAACAAAGTCTCCCAGCAATAGTTCCATAACTATTAGCTCCAGTTTGAGCACCCGCCATTCACTATAACACTCATCGCGTGGCCTGTGATACAACCTCGTTCACAGGCTGTTGTTGACTTTCCTCAACAATGGGTGCACATTACACATTTTTTGTTATTGGCTTAGGGGTAAGTACTAGGGATACCGATGAGTCGACTTGGGTTCCCTAACCCTACTCTCCCCAAGCTCTTATTCTTTGGGTTCTAACTTGACGAGTAATCATTTTAAGTTTTATGAACGTTTGTCAATAGAGATAAGTTATCACTTGAATTTTTTTAATTGAGGTTATATTCTTTTAATTAACACTTATCTCACTATTTATCGTCTTCATAGTCTAGATTTTTCAAATTCTATAGTTTTCAGAATCTATAGTCTATAGTTTTCACAGTCTATAGTTTCAAAGCTAAAGAACACTTACCTCGGATCGGCTTTGGGAGTTTCAAATTTTTTTGCAATAATTTTAACATGTGGTATTTGTTTCCTCAAAAACCCATTTATATAATGCATGAAGTTTTTTTTTTCTAAAAACACTTTAACCATAGTCTGAGTTTTGAACCATGCTATGATATCACTAAATGTAACCCCTCAAACTGAGCCTAGATGTCACGGCCCAATCAAAGCAATTGCATGGGCCATAGGTATAGAAAAAACTTGAGTTGAAGTAAATTACTTTAATCTTTAAAAAACACGTCCTAGTAATTCTCTTAAATACTATGTTTTTAATGAAAATTTGAAAGAAATCTTGTTTAATATTTGTTAAACAACTTGATGACCTTCAAATTCGAATTCGATAAATTGAGTTTATGGAAAACGATTTTATTTGAAAAAGAAAAATACCAATTTATTTAGTCCATAATAAAAATCTATGCAATTTTTCTAACGACCAAAGTTTAAAAATCACATGCCACAGTTCAATAGTTTATCACAAAATAAAATCCCAAAAAGAAGTCATAAAGTCCATAAAAGTCCAAAACATAAGAAAAATCCATAATCGTAAAAGAAATATTTCCGAGAGCATCACCGATGAGTGAATCTGAGTTCTATCCACGAGGATTATTTGACAACACATAAGTAATATGGGTGAGCTTTGAAAGGCCAAGTGTGAGATCAACACAAGTATATTCACATATATATATTTACATACATACCAAAATATATCAGTCACGACATATCAAACATCAAAATATTTATAAATTATAACACTGATATTTATGCATGGACATATTGATGCATATTTTATAAAATTTCCTACCCATCTCTGCTACAGTCCAATATCGAGTTCACCAGAACTCGTCCATCCAAATCACCATTTATGGACAAGCCACCAATAATTTGTAGATAAACTACCACTAATAACACTTTGTGGATAAGCCACCACTAATATGCAAATATACTACCATTTATAACACTTTGTGGACTAGCTATCACTGATATGCAGATATACTGCCACATACGTCCACCTTCACAAATGCCCACCCCATGCATGTGGCATTGCAATTTCACTTCTAAACGCATGTGAATAATTTTTAACACTTAGGCATGTGGACATGCTCACATAATCACATTTCACTAGTCATCACTTTAACATGTTTAAACATGCTGGTCACATTAGATCATAGGTCTCAATATTCACATACTCATATATATATATATATATATATATATCACATACTTGAATCACCAAATATATCACATAAGCCATGCAACACATGTCATGGGAATGATATCTACACAACAACATTATTTATAACACAACGAATTCCCTTCACCTCAATTTTCAATTAAGTATTTAACAATGCTTTCCATATTAACATCTTAAAATCCCATTAAATAAATGTTTTCTAAATAGTCAGAATGATAATATGGAGCATCGTAAAATTTACAAATCCTTTTTGGGAAAATGTCACATCCTTACCTCGAACTGTTACCGTTTTCCTCATTACACCATGTGGTCTCTAGGTTTCCTCATCCCTAAAAGCAACATAAAATTCTTGCAAATGAGGAATAACATCATTTTTTTGGGGGGGGATCATACAGAAATACTCACATATATGATACTGTACTAAAGACCAAATTTCATTGCAGAGAACCATCGATGGTTCAAATCCCCTTTCCAGAATAAAGGGTTTGCATAGAAGCTCGAGGAAATACTTTTCGGTATTTTGATTTCTAAAATTTAAAGCATTTGAAACCACTGGTGGTTCTTGTATACTAGTTTATCTACACTTCCTAAGAGGCATATTCAATATTAAAACTTAGAAAAATTAATAAATTCAAACAATATTTCAAAGGCAATAGAACAGTAATATTTGAGAGTTAGAACTCTTAGCCTTTTCCTTGAAATCTTGTTTATTTCCTTCAAAGTAGTTTTTGTGATATCTCATTTGAATGCTTGATGTGTAGCCTGCACCAATTAAGCTAAAAGAAGAAGAAATTTGCAGCAAAACAATAAGGAATGGTAAACTAAGGGTTTAAGGTTTATGAGGGTTTTGAAAGATTTGAGAGAATTTAGAAATTAAAAAAGGTTTAGATTGGAGTTAAAAGAGTTTTTAGGTTTTAATAGAGTTGTTTTAAGGTTTAAATTAAGTTGAAAGCCTACGGGATGCACAATTAGGTCGAGTCGACCTTACAAAAAATTGCAGCGATCTCGCGACACCCATGGCATGATACGGATGTCGTGACATCAGGGTTCGATGTTGTGACACACTCTGAGATTTTAGAAACCTAGGTAAATTGTCCTTTGTGTCGTGACACAAGGGTGTTGTGTTGTGACATCAAGATGATTTTCTCGATTCTTTCGATTCTTGACGAGGTGTCGTGACAGAAGGATACTGTGTTGTGACACCAATTCTATTTTCGCCCAAACTTTCTATTTTCAAAGTGTCTTAGTTTCTATTTGAATAAAAAGTTAATAATGATGAAAGACTAAACTACCAATTAGTTAAAAGTACAAAAATATACATAATGTTAAAATTCAATTAATAATGTCAAGTTTTGCTATCGGATCCATCCGTCAACTCAATCAATGTGCCTGTGGATGCTTTTCCTATTTCGTTTCTATCAGTGTTCGTCCAGCATCCATTGTGCCACTCTACCTTCCTCCACTTGTCCCATTCTTTGAACTTCCTTTTCCTACCTACACTAATTACTGAGAGCACTTCCCTTAGCCCAGGGTAATTAGGGATTTTTACATATATTTTAAGACATTACTTCCCTAATTTTTCCCTATTTATCTCATTCTACTGGTGACCACATTTAAAAAGTTCTGTCTCACCATTGATCCTCATTGTTAATTCATTGTTTTCCAAGTCAACAGTGGACCTGAATGTTGTTAAAAATGGTCTACCCAACATTTGGTATCTCATGGTCTTCTTCAAAATCTAGGATAATAAAATCAACTGGAATGATAAAGCTCCTCACTTTGGTTAACACATCTTCAAGTATGCCTTTTAGTCGTACTGGAGACCGATCAGCTAACTGTCATGTGATATGAGTATTTTTAAGCTCCCCTAACTCAAGTTTTTCATATATATATAAGGGCATTAAATTAAATTCATATATATATAATAGAGGCTTGCTGAAATGTATATCCCTATCTCTATAGGTATTGTAAAACTCCTTGGGTTTTTTAGTTTTGAGAGCATCTGTTTAGATATAATCGCACTACATGAGGCACTTACGTTAACTTTCTCTCTTATTTTTATTTTCATTTTCCTGGACATGATTTCTTTTAAATATTTGGCATGTTTAGGAACCTTTTTTTTTTTAGTTTTGGGGGCATCTGTTTAGATATAATCGCATTATATGAGGCACTTAAGTTAACTTGCTCTCTTGTTTTTATTTTCCTTTGCCTGAACATGATTTCTTTTAAATATTTGGCATATTTAGGAACCTTTTCAATTAAATCAATTAAAGGCAAGTTAAAATTTAGGGATTTAAATAAGTTTAGAAAACTTACAGATTCTGCCTCATCCTATAGGGAATGGTACTCTTGTCAGTGTAGGTTCCTGGATTAGCCTATTCACCAGCTCAGCTTGCTCTTCTGGTTCAAGTTCAGTCTTAGTTTTTCGAGGACTTTCTTCAAGGTCCTTAGAGTCCTCTTTATTCTCCTCGTGAGTTGGTTTTTTTGAGCTATTCAGTATTTTGCCAGAATGGAGCACAATTGCTTTCACATGATCCTTCCCTTCTCTTTGAAGATTATTCTCTGTGTTGCTCAGATTTCCTATGCCAATTTGTTTTTTGATGTCTCCCATCTTGCTCATCAATTGGCTCATCTAATCTTCCAAATTAGTCAATGCTTTTGTAGTGTTAGTGCACTCAAACTACACCTATTTTACCTCCGTCCTCATTGACTACATCTCCCCCATTATCCAATCCAAGCATTGACCACATTCAATATGGTCATTTATGTTGGCCCTTTCCTAAAGCTTCTACAAATACAGAGGTTGATTATTAGTATTTTTAATTGGTTGTGCATTGTTACCTCATCCTTGATTTCTGCCCCATCTCAAGTTTGGGTAATCTCTGCAACTGGGATTATAAGTGTTTGAATAAGGGTTTCCACCCCCTATTTCTGACTTAGTTGACATCTTAATTGGATTATTAATTTAAAGAAAGAACGGTTTTTCTCCTCCATATATAGATCATGCACTAGATGAGGACTCTAATGCAATTGAGTCTATCCACAATTTCTTGGTATCTATCATCCTCCTAGAAAACTTTTATCGTAGATGGTTTCTGTCCATATGTGTAGCGTTTTGTTGGCCACTAGCAGGAATTCATCATCATGTTTTCTATCAACCTATACGTATCTTCGTATGTTTTGTTCATTAAAGCTCCTCTTGCGGCTCTATCTAGCCTTGAACATTCGTGCACATCCAACTTGTTGTAGAACATTTGCAGCCTCAACTACTGATAAACCGTAAATTATACATATTTTCACCCCATGTTTAATGCATTTTATGGATGATTTTCCATTAGAATTGGTGAATTCGATGCTCCTAATGCTTTAATTTCATGTTTTATACTTAGGAGAGCATAGGAGAGCGAAAGGAATGAGAAACGGGCCAAAAACGGAGAAAATGGGCCAAAGTACGAAATCAACACGGCCTGAAGTAATCGAACACGGTCGTGTGCCACGGGCGTGTCCCTGCCGAGCCCAAGTTGAGTCCAATTCCGAAAAGGCTAATTTTGAGGGCTTTTAGGCATTCCAAAGCCTATAAATACACCCTAGAGGAGGAAGAAAAAGGAGGACACACATAATAGGGAGTAAGGAATTACTCTAAGGAAGCCGATTGATTTATCTCAGAAGCCGGATTCATTATTAAGACTGAAGATCTCTTTTCAATTCCCCTTCAGGAGTTTTGAGTTTTCTTTATGTTTTGTATTCTTTATTTTTCTTAGATGTTTTCTTATTTAGTTATAAACTAAATCCCTTAAATACCTAAGGGGAATGAAACCTAAGACGAATCTTGTTATTATTTTCTGAACTATATGATAAAATTTAACTTGTTCTTAATTATGTGTTCTTAATTCTTGTTTTGATATCCCAGGATACTGATTCAAGATAAGCTCTTATTCAAAGGAGGAATAGACCCTGTCTAATAGTACATTTATCATAATTAAGCGGAGTTGATTGCGCGCCTAGACATAGGGTGACAAGATTTTGCCGGATTAGGGTGAAACTTAATAAGGGGATCCATAGATCGAGTTAATACAACCCTAGAGTGTTAATTAGAGAAAAGTCTCGGTTACTCAATCTAGGGATTAGACGTTATTAGTCTTGAATAGGGATAATAACATAACTTAGGGATCTCTACAGAACAAGTTGAATGAATAAATCGTCCGATTCGAAGCCAGAATAACAAGTAAAGTATACTGGATTTGTCCTTAGGTATTGTCTTAAGTCAATCGATTTTTCCCAAAAGCAATTCCCCAATTCTTTTCCCTATGAGTTCTTAGTTTAGATAATTAGTTA
Source organism: Gossypium arboreum (assembly GCF_025698485.1). Taxonomy (NCBI): domain Eukaryota; kingdom Viridiplantae; phylum Streptophyta; class Magnoliopsida; order Malvales; family Malvaceae; genus Gossypium; species Gossypium arboreum. The sequence goes on from NC_069079.1 coordinate 58,365,644, forward strand.
ATTAAAACAAAACTCCATTATTCTTAGGCTAGATAACAAAAAGACAGTCATTACTAGTACTTTTAGTTCCTTTGGGTTCAACAATCCGGTCTTGCTAAAACTATACTACTGTTCGATAGGTACACTTGCCTAAATCGCGATAATAGTTAGTTTCAAGAACGATTAATTATAAATATTTAAAAACTATCACGAAATAACGTGATCAAGTTTTTGGCGCCACTGTCGGGGAACTAAGATATTAGGAACGTTTAATTTTTATTACTTTAGCCATTTATTTTTCTTACAATTTAATTTAATTTTATTATTATTTATTAACTTACTTTTTTCTTCTCTTGGCAGGTTTTCATAGTTTATAACTGGAAGAAACCCGTCGGGACCATTACTTTTTGACGAAGAAATCGATCACATAATACATAGAAACCAAAGAGAAATAAGGCAAAGCTTAAGATACACGGAGAACGAGCAAGAAGATGATACTCAACCCCCAACCAAAGAGATGGCTAAAAACCAAGGCAATCAGCTACCTCCTGCAATTGCGGTTAATCAAAATCCTGCTCCACTCACTATGTATGATTATGCTAAACCCTCTTTAACAGGAACTGAATTGAGCATAGTTAGACCTGCTGTAGCTGTAAATACTTTTGAATTAAAACCTAACACTATTCAAATGATACAACAATTTGTTCAGTTTGATGGTTTGCAGGATGAGGATCCCAACGCTCATTTAGCCAACTTTTTAGAATATGCGATACATTTAAAACTAATAGCATTTCTAATGATGCCATACGTCTTCGGTTGTTTCCCTTTTCATTGAGGAACAAAGCTAAACAGTGGTTGAACTCGTTACCACGAGGATCAATTACTACTTGGGAACAAATGACCGAAAAATTTTTACTAAAATATTTTTCGCCGGCTATAACGGCTAAATTACGTAATGATATCTCTTCTTTTGTGCAGATGGATTTAGAAACACTCTACGATACATGGGAGAGATATAAGGACCTTCTAAGAAGGTGCCCTCACCATGGGTTACCGCTTTGGCTCCAAGTACAAACATTTCACAATGGTTTGAATCCTTCGACTCGGCAAATGGTTGACACAGCGGCGGGCAGAACCATTAATAATAAAACACCGGAAGATGCCTATGAGTTTATAGAGGAGATGTCACTGAATAACTATCAGTGGCAAGTCATGAGGACAAAGCCAACGAAAACAACCTGCGTTTATAACGTCGATTCGGTCACCATGCTTTCTAATTAGGAAGAACTCTTAAATAAAAAGATTTATCATTTTCTTAATTCTTCACAGGTTGACCCAGTAAAGCAGTACGAAGTAAGTAGCGGTGGAACAAACCATTCGGAGTACCAAACTTATGGCCACAACATGGATAACGAGCAATTAAACTACATGGGTAATAATCCTCGACCTCAAAACAATCCATATAGTAACACTTATAATGCAAGTTGGAGGAACTACCCCAATTTCTCATGGGGCGGTCAAGGAAATCAAAGACCACAACATCCTCTGGGCTACTAACAACCACCCTACCAACAGGAAAAGAAGCCAAATCTTGAAGAGATGCTCTCAAAGTTCATATCAATGTCAGGAACCCATTTTCAAAATACCGAGACAGCACTTAAGAATCAACAAGTATCGATCCAAGGGCTCGAGACTCAAATAAGCCAGCTTTCCAAACTAATCTCCGAACGACCACAAGGTAGTTTGCCAAGTAATACTGAACCTAACCCAAGGGAACAGCTCAACGCAATTAATATTCAAGATGACGAAGGAGTTGTTGAGCCTGAACCAGAACCGAGGCACGAAACTGTGGTAAGCAAAGGTCAAGGTGAGGTAGATTATAATAAAAACAAACCAGTGACTGTCGAATATAATCCTCGTGTGTCATACCCCAACGCGATAAGGAAAGACCTCTCAGATGAACAATTTGGTAAATTCCTTAAACTCTTAAAAAAAGTACACATTAACTTACCGTTTATTGAAGCTCTATCGCAGATGCCAAACATAATGAAATTTTTAAAGGAGCTTTTAGCAGATAAGCGAAAGTTGGACAAGGCGTCGCATGTGGAGCTGAACACAGTTTGCTCAGCCATTCTCCAAAATAAACTACCCAACAAACTAAAAGATCCAGGGAGTTTTACGATTCCTTGCTTAATTGGTAGTTTAGACGTTAATTATGCATTGGCTAATCTAGGGGCTAGTATCAACGCCATGCCTTACAAAATGTTTAAGCAACTAGGACTCGGGAAACTCAAACAGACTAGGATGAGCATTCAATTAGCAGATAAAACTATAAGATTCCCTAGAGGTATTATTGAAGATGTGCTAGTCAAAATCGATAAATTTATATTTCCCGTTGACTTCATTGTCTTAGGCATAAAGGAGGATAGCAATACTCCTTTAATCCTAGGAAGGCCCTTTTTAGCAACTGTTAAAACAATTATTGATGTTGGCATAGGTGAGCTCACGCTTCGCGTAGGAGACGAAACACTCACCTTTCAAGCTCGAAATTCTGACAACACACCGGAAATTGAAGGTGATCGTCTAAACCATTCTATTAAAATTGACCACATGATACAACCCACTTTGCAGGAGATAAGTCTGAAGGAAGTACAAGAGCCACTCTCAAACAATAGTAGAGGATCTATTCATGAAGAACGAAGGCTGCAAATAGAGGAGATAGATGAATGGCGTATACATACACCGAGAACACACGATAAAATGAAACTATGCCAGAACAAACTCGATACCTCTCCAAATCAACTTAAGGTTGGTGATAAAGCCCTATTAGATGCCGCAGATCCCTACATTGTCACTACCACACCGAATGAGGAAATCCCTCTTACGGTACTCAGTATTTTTGCATTCAGTACGATGGAGGTGAGTCATCCTAAGTTTGGAACTTTTAAGGTAAACAACACCCGTTTAAAACCTTATTTTAAGATTGATAGCAGGAATGAGGAGTATAAACTCCTCGAACCACCATGATCATTCAACGAAGAGGTGAGTCAAGCTTAGACCATAAATAAGCACTTCTCAAAAGGCAACCTGAGTACTAACTGTATTAACATCTTTCAAAATTTATTCTTCAACATCTAACTTACTAACGGAGCTCTTTAATACAGGTTTTCCACAGAGACATGGCCAAGCACACGAGTGTGCTTATGGCCGTGTGAAAACAAGGCAAGGATTTCCTCAACACGGGCTGCGATAAAACGCCATGGTCATGCGACATGGCCGTGGTCGAGCCTGTCAAAACAACACAGGTGTGCGACACGCCCGTATGGAAGACCCGTGGTTGAAACTGAGAAACTGGCACGAGCGTGCAACACGCCCATGTCTAGCACCCATGGACCACACTGTCAGAATGACACGGGCATTTGAGAACCTACACAACTGTGAGAGAAGCGAACCACATCACACACGGCAGTGTAACATGATCATGAAGACACACGCCCTATACACACGGGCGTGCAAAAAGGCCGTGTGACGACACCATAATTTGCGACCACACGGATGAGACACGAACCACACGAGCGTGTGCACCGGTCGTGCTACTTGAAAAATTAGAATAATTATCTTATTTTATTTTCTTTTATTAAGTTTTTAAGATTCACTTGTTTTCCTTTTAAAAAACGACTTACCTTCAGAGTCAAGCTTGCCATCCAGAGTTATATCCAATACTCAATCTCGCCAATCCAAGAATATCATCCATTCTTAATACAGAAAGTTTCACTTCTCCCCCTATCTTCTTTTTATATTTTAATATCTATCTTTGTACATTAAGGGCAATGTACATCTTAAGTGTGGGGGGGATATCTATTTCATTATCAGAAAAATCCCTGAATGATTGTCTTGTTCTCTTGGAAAGCTCTCATATCATATTTAGGATAAATTTTAATTAATTTATGATTTTGATTGATATATCTTGAATTAAAACATAGGCAATTATGCATTGATTGTTTAAATTTTAAGGCATTAGAGAGTCAAGCATGATGAGTTGATTTTTAAGAATTTAAAATCTTAGGCTGTTTCCCCAAAGTTTAGGTATTACTTTGAATTGGAATTCACAAGTTTTTAACATCAAAAAGCCATAATTTTTGAGATATTTTTGAGCCTTTTGAGCATCTATTAATTCTTTCATGCTCACTTTTATTATTGCTTTGAGTGCATCAGTATTGAACTGTTATTCTAGAACTTGCTTGATTATGCATGTCGAGACCACACCATTTGATTTGATATGTCAAAATGATTAAGGCACTTAAGATTAACCCACTCATGCCGTGAAAAGCCTACCTCGACGATTAACCCCTAGTAAACCCCCTTGAGCCTAACAAAACATTCTTTGTATTACCCTTAATATTAACCCTTAACCCATTATTGTTGAAATCCCCTAAATTAATCACTATTTTTGTCGAGATTTGAGTTGAATGGATTGCTTAGCTATGTTTTGTTCTTAATAGTTAGTCTATGTTATTTAACTTGTTCTTAAAAAAAAACTATGTATATTTATTAGTAATTCCATATTCTGAGAAGAAGCTCTGTTGTACGCAAGTGAAAATTAACTCTTTTTCTAGTTAGGCAATTTTTCAATTCAATCTCGATTTTAACCCTTTCTTTCAGTTTGTGACCACACCCCCTAACCAAGCCTCATTACAACCCTCTGAAGATCATTTGATTGACGTATCATATTAAATTATAGTGGTGGAGATTTGATTTTCATACAAGCCTATGGTGATGACTTATCATTATTGACTATTGAGTGCTTCATTTATTGTCCTTAAACACCTCGAGTGATTTGAGTGAATATTTAGTGAGGATGTAAAACTCTGTGATATTCTGAATCAAAGGCAATTACTTAGATAAGGGGAGACACCTATGTTTGCATGAATAAAATGCTCAACTTGGAATGTTTGGAACTTTTATGCTCTTTTAGTTGAATTCTCAATGTATGATTACTTATGGATTAATGTGAGATGTTATTGTAACACCCCGTACCCGAGACCGTTGCCGGAGTCGGACACGAGGGGTTAACGGGCTTAAACCGCTCATTTTTACAGACCACTTTAAAAATTTCTAGGCAGTTGGCTAACTGCGTCACTGTTACCTTAAAAATCATATCTTGAGTTCCAAAACTAGAAAATTAGTTTCGTAATTTTTTCCTGAAACTAGACTCATGTGTCCATCTACAGATTTTTTTTCTAGAATTTTTGGTCAGGCCAATTAGTACAGTTTATTAGTTAAAGTCTCCCCTGTTACAGGGTGCGACTACACTGACCTTCCTGCATTACGATTTAGATATCTCCCTGTACAGGGCTTCAATATTGATGCCGTTTGTTTCTATGGAAACTAGACTCGAAAAGGAATCTGTACATATATGGCATGACTTCTAATTATCTCTGGTAAATTTATAATGAATTTCCAAAGTCGGAACAGGGACTCCAAAAACCGTTCTGGTCCTGTCTCACGAAAACTTAAATATCTCTTAACATACTGTTCATATGATCGTTTCGTTACTCTCCTATGAAAATAGACTCGTCAAGGTTCGTTTACATAATTTATTCACTATTTAATTCCATTGCTACTATTTTTAGTTATTTTTCACATCCACGTCACTGTAGCTGTCAGCATCTGTCTTTAAGGTAGGCTTTACCTATTTCATAGTTTCCATGATTCAACTAGCCCTTAAACATAAATAGCACAAAATATGATCATGATTAACCATCCCTATGGCTAATCGTTTCCAAACATTTCCATACCTCTTAATGAACAACATACAATGATTATAATACCATGCCCAAAGTATACTTAAGCCATTTTCGCATGGCTATCCAAATTTACACAAAACCGAAAGGTACATGACCTACAACAAAAGGGTAGTCCTATACATGCCATTTCAAAGTTCAACCAAAATTGTACCAAAAGGGGGCTTTGATAGTGTGGGAGACTTCGACTTCCAAAAATCCCGAGTCCGATAGCTGACGAGCCAAAATCTATAAAACGGAGAATCAAAGAAACGAAGTAAGCATTTAATGCTTAGTAAGTTTGAGTCATGAATTTAGACACAACCAAAGTATAGCATTTATGTAGCTAAACAGATAATTTCATATGCACAAATTCTCAATATCATACTTACTTCACATTACCAACCCTTATATTCAAACACAAAGATCAACTTAGCTAAAGGCCGGTAGCTCGTTTATCAACTGAGCGAATACTTATTTGTAAGGGCTCAACTAATTCAAAGCACATACGAAACATACCTCATTGTTGGGATTTCACAAGCGTATTAACTGAAATTTTTACAGCAAGTTCATTCATTCCTGAATCACGCATACCTTGAGTTTAACCGGATATAGCTACTCGTTCAAATACCTTCGGGACATAGCCGGTTATAGTAGCTCGCACAAATGCCTTCGGACTTAACCCGGATTTAGTAACTCGCACAAATGCCTTCGGATCTTAGTCCGGATTTAGTAACTCGGACAAATGCCTTGGATCTTAGTCCGGATATAGTCACTTAGCACAAAGCCTTCTGGACTTAGCCCGACATCATTCAAGAACCATGCACACATATATCAATAAATCATGACACATCCATATTTCATTTTCATTACCAAAGCTCAACACAAGACACTTATCATATTTACAATTTCGCTCAATAGCCACATACAAAGAGCATGATTTTGATTTACTTAAGACATAATCTAATCGAATCATAATTTAAGTTCCATTACTCGAAAACTTACCTCGGATGTTGTCGAGCGATTCGATGGCTATTCGACCACTTTTTCCTTCCTTTATCGGATTTAGTTCCTCTTTGCTCTTGAGCTTAATTTAACAAATAAATTGATTTAATCATTTGAGCATCGAAAAGAGGAACTCAAGGTACTTAGCCCACATATATTCATTAGACATTAAAGTCACATATGTACGGAATCATGAATCAAACTCAACACATTAGTTAATACTCTCCTTAGCGAATTTTCTAAGTCAAGATAAAGCCTTCAATATGCTTACCTATGGCGAACAACACATCAACCTATGTACTCATTCATGTGGCCGATTATGCATGTCTATGTTGAGGCCAATTATATACTCAATACCACACACAAATGGCATACCTTTTACTAACAAATGCATTACATATTATAACTCAATACGCATCCATCATGTACTCCATAACAAAACACCATCATATGTAAGTATATACCTTGAGATATTGTATATGTCATACCAATACGTCATGTGCAAACATATATATATATATATATGTGCAAGAGCCAATCTCAAAGTTGATTATAACTAAACATGAACATAAATCCAAAACACAAATCTTACCTACCATGCAATAAGCATAAATCATACTTATGGATATACCATGGCCGAATACATCACACACCATACCATTTCATTTTTGGTCATGGTTAAACAAAGAACTTAATGTCTCACTCAAAAATGCTAAAAAGAAAATCCAAGAGTCGTCAATCCACCATCACATGTATCATTAACAAGCTTCACATTTAGCATGCAATGGCATTAACACAAAATCCACCTTGGCCGAATATTATCCCCATGACATAGCAAAGATTTGAACCATGGGCTAATTAGAACTCAAGCTAGCAACTAAAGACATGTATGAATCTCATGACACAACATCAAACATACCTTAATCTAGATACAAGTATGGCCAACCTCCTCCTAATTCTCTTCCAAACCAAACATGAAGCAAGAACTCCTCCCTTTCCTTAGAATTTTCGGCCAAAGAAATGAAAAGGATGAACAATTTTTTTTCTTTCCTTCACTCACGGCAATAGGGGGGAAGAAACACTCACACATTCTTTCTTTTTTTTTTCCATTTCTTTATTACCCATACTTCTTATTTTATTTTTCCTACCATACATCACTAACATCACATGTTTGTGACATGTTTCCACTCATAGCATGGCCATGGCCACTACTAATTAGGGGGGAAATTTGACATGCAAGTCCTCCCTTTTGATTACATGCACTATTAGATCCTTATAGATTAGCCTATCACATTTCAAAAGTGTCACACAAGTCCTACTAACTGAATTCACATGCAATTGACTAAATCGAAGCTTGAAATTTTCACATTCATAATTACATATTCTAGACAATAAATATTACGTTCAAACATTTGGTGACTTGGTTTAGCGGTCCCAAACCACTTCCGACTAGGGTCAATTTTGGGCTGTCACAACTCTCCCCACTTAAGAAATTTTCGTCCCCAAAATCTTACCAAGAAATAGGTTTATGATCGCTCTTTCATATAGTTCTCGTTCCCAAGTAGCTTCTTCCATCCGTGTTTGAGCCATAACACTTTTTGTGACAGCTCAAAATTGACCCTAGTCGAAGTGGTTTCGGACCGCTAAACCGAAATCACCAAAATGTTTGAACGTAATATTTATTGTCTAGAATATGTATTTATGAATGTGTGAAAATTTCAAGCTTCGATTTAGTCTGCTTGCATGTGAATTCAGTTATTAGGACTTGTGTGACACTTTTGAAATGTGATAGGCTAATCTATAAGGACCTAATAGTGCATGAAATCAAAAGGAGGACTTGCATGTCAAATTTCCCCTAATAGCTAGTGGCCGCCATGACAAGGATTATGGGCAAAACATGTCATGAAACATGTTGTGTAAGTGGTTTATGTTGGAATAAATAAAGAAATGAGTATGGGTAATAAAGAAATGAAAAAAAAAAGGAAAGAAGGTGTGTGATCCCCCCCCATTGCCGTGAGTTGAAGAAAAGAAAAAGAAAAAAATTTGTTCATCCTTTTCATTCTCTCTTGGCCGAAAATTCTAAGGAAGAAGGAGGGAGTTCTTGCTTCATGTTTGATTAGGAAGAGGTTTGGCCATACTTGTATCAAGATTAAGGTATGTTTGATGTTGTGCCATGAGGTTCATGCATGTTTTTGGTTGCTAACTTGATGTTCTTATTAGCCCATGGTTCAAATCCTTGCTATGTCATGGGGATGGTATTCGGCCAAGGTGGATTTTATGTTAATGCCATTGCATGTTAAATATGAAGCTTGCTAATGATACATGTGATGGTGGATTGATGGCTCTTGGACTTTCTTTTTAGCATTTTTGAGTGAGACATTAAGTCCTTTGTTTAACCATGACCAAAATTGAAATGGTATGGTGTTGTGATATATTCGGCCATGGTACATCCATAAGTATAATTTATGCTTATTGCATGATTGGTAAGATTTGTGTTTTGGATTTATGTTCATGTTTAGTTATAATCAACTTTGAGATTCGGCTCTAGCATATATATATATATATATATATATATATATATATATATATGTTTGCACATGATGTATTGGTATGACATATATACTATCTCAAGGTATATATTTTCATATGATGATGTTTCGTTATGAAGTAAATGATTGATGCGTATTGAGTTACAATATGGAATGCGTTAGTTAGTAAAATGTATGCCGCTTATGTGTGGTATTATGTATAATTGGCCTCAACATGGACATGCATATTCGCCACATGAGGGGATTGGTGTGCATGCATTCGGTTAGAGGCAAGCATATTGATGCCTATTCTTGGCTTGGAAAATTCGCTAAGGAGAGTACTAACTAATGTGTTGAGTTTGATTCATGATTTCGTACATATGTGACTTTAATGTCTAATGAAAATATGTGGGCTAAGTACCTTGAATTCTCTTTCGATGCTCAAATGATTAAATCAATTTATTTGTTAAATTAAGCTCAAGAGCAAAGGGAGCTAAACCGATAAAGGGAAAGAAAAGTGGTCGAATAGCCATCAAATCATTCGACAACATCCGAGGTAAGTTCTTGAGTAATAGAGCTTAAATTATGATTTGATTAGATCATGTTTTAAGCAAATCAAATCATGCTCTTTGTGTGTGGATATTGAGCCGAAATTGCAAGTGTGATAAGTGTCTTGTGTTTGAGTTTTGCTAATGAAAATGAAATACTAATGTGTCATGATTTAGTGTTAAATGTGCATGATTATTCAATGATGTCCGCTAAGTCCCAAGGCTTTGTGCTATGACCATATCCGACTAAGATCCAAGGCATTTGTGCGAGTTCCCAAATCCGGTTAAGTCCCAATGCATTTGTGCGAAGCTATTATAACCGGCTATGTCCCAAGGCTTTTGAGCGAAGTCGCTATATCCGGATAAAATCCAAGGTACGTGATTCGGGAATGAGCAATCTTGCTGTAAAATTTCAATTAATACGCTTGCAAAATTCCAGCAATGAGGTATGTTTCAGATGTGCTTTGAATTAGTTGAGCCCTTACAATAAGTATTCGCCGCTTGATAAACGAGCCACCGCCTTTGACTAAGTTGATCTTTGTGTATGAACATAAGGGTTGGTAATGTGAAGTAAGTATGATATTGAGAATGTGTACATATGAAATTATCCGCTTAGCTATATAAATGCTATGCTTTTGTTGTGGTGGAATCCTTGCTCAAAACTTACTAAGCATAAATTGCTTACTCCGCTTCTTTGTTCTCTGCTTTATAGATTTTGGCTCGTCACCATCTGACTCGGATTTTTGGAAGTCGAAGTCTCCCACACTATCAAAGCCCCTTTTGGTACAATTTTGGTTGAGCTTTGAAATGGCATGTATAGGACTACCCTTTGTTGTTTTTGAGTACTTTTGTGATGTATGTGTGTACAACCATGCGAAAATGGCACGTAGAAGTGGAGTATGGCATTAGACCATTTGTGTTTATGTATATATATATGGCTTCATGATGTGACTATGGACTGGAATGGAAGTGTTGGGCAATGATCAGCCCTTGGAATGGCTAAATATGATCATATGTGGACCTATGTATGACAAAACTCTAGTTGGTCCATGGAAACCACGAAATAGGTAAAGTTTACCTTGAAAACAGATGCTGACAGCTGCAGTGGTGTGGATGTGAAAAATCACTAAAAATAGCATGAATGGAATTAAATAGTGAATAAATTATGTAAATGAACCTTGATGAATCTAATTTCATATGGAAGAAACAAAACGGTCATATGAGTTGTATGTTAAGAGATATTTAGGTATTCGTGAAATAGGGCCAGAACGGTTTCTGGATTCCCTGTTCCGACTTTGAAAATTCATTGTAAATTAACCAGAGATAATTAGGAGTGATGCCATATATGTATAGATTCCTCTTGGAGTCTAGTTTCTATAGAAACAAACGTCATCAGTATTGAATCCCTGTACAGGGAGATATCCAATTCGTAATGCATGAAGGTCAGTGTAGTCGAACCCTGGAATAGGGGAGACTTTAACTAATAAACTGTACTAATTGGCTCAACCAAAAATTCTAGAAAAACAATCTGTAGATGGACATATGAGTCTAGTTTCAGTGAAAAATTACAAAACCGATTTTCGAGTTTTGAAACTCAAGATATGATTTTTAAGGCGACTGTGATGCAGTAACCAGCTTGTCTGGAAATTTTTAAATGGACTGTGAAAATAATTAAGTCTGTGTGCACCTTGTGTTCGACTCCAGTAACGGACTCGGGTACGGGGTGTTACAATTTTACTAACGGAACCCTTTTGTTTCGCAACTCCTTCACTTCACGAGCTAGGATACGAATCGGTTCTTCTTCATAACTCATATCGGCTTGAATTTCGACCTCTGATGGACTAATTATGTGCGATGGATCAGATCTATAGCGTCGAAGCATCGAAACATGAAAGACGTCGTGAATCTTTTCAAGTTTAGGAGGCAAAATCAATCGATACACAACTGGACCGACTCGTTCGGATATTTCATATGGCCCGATGAACCTCGGACTCAATTTGCCCTTACGCCCAAATCTGAGTATCTTTTTCCAAGGTGAAACTTTAAGAAACACTTTGTCTCCCACCTGATACTCAATGTCTTTTCGTTTCAAATCCGCGTACGACTTCTGGCGATCTGTGGCTGCCTTCAGACTTTCACCGATTACTTTTACTTTCTGTTCAGCATCTTTAATCAAATCAACTCCGAAAATTTTACTTTCACCGAGCTCGGTCCAAAACAATGGTGTACGGCATTTACGCCCGTACAAGGCCTTGTAAGGTGCCATCTTAATACTTGATTGAAAACTATTGTTGTAAGCGAATTCAATCAAAGGTAAATACCGCTCCCACAAACTGCTGAACTCGAGGATGTAACATCTCAACATATCCTCAAGTATCTGAATTATCCGCTCGGATTGACCATTTGTTTGGGGGTGAAAAGCGGTGCTAAAATGCAACTTGGTGCCCAAAGCTTCTTGCAATTTCTTCCAAAATCGTGAGGTGTATCTCGGATCTCTATCCGACACAATATAAATAGGTACCCCGTGTAATCTCACAATCTGAGAAACATACAATTCAGCTAGTTTATCCAATGAAAAATCCGTGCGTCGACGGGATAAAGTGAGCCGACTTAGTCGGCCTATCAACAACGACCCAAATCGCATCTTTCTTACTTGCCGACATCGGCAACCCGATACAAAATCCATCGTGACTCGCTCCCATTTCCATTCGTATCATGATCGGTCAAGTAAACCCGTGAGGCACTTGATGTTCCGCCTTTACTTGTCGACATATTAAACACTTCAAACAAAATTGGAAATGTCTCGCTTCATACCATGCCACCAAAACCGACGTCTCAGATCGTTGTACATTTTCGTACTCCCCGGGTGAATTGACATTCGACTACAATGAGCCTCGTTCAAAATCATCGAAGTGAGTTCTAAATTTCTTGGAACACACAAACGACTTCTGAACCTCAAACAATCGTTATTATCAATTTGAAACTCTGATTCCATATTCGGAACACATTCAGCCCGTCTTGCAACCAACTCATCGTCGACTTTCTGAGCTTCACGAATTTGATGAATCAATAATGGTTTGGCCTTTAATTCGCTACTAACACATTGTCGGCTAGAATGCATAAGTGTACATTCATTGCTCGTAAAGCAAACAAAGGATTTTCGCTTAAGGCGTCCGCAACCACATTAGCCTTTCCCGGGTGATAATCAATGACCAGCTCATAATCTTTCAACAACTCGAGCCAACATCTTTGTCGCAGATTCAAGTCTCTTTGAGTCATCAAATATTTGAGACTTTTGTGATCCGAATACACATGGCACTTCTCACCAAATAAGTAGTGTCAACATATTTTCAAAGCGAATACGATGGCAGCTAGTTCGAGATCATGGGTCGGATAATTTTTCTCATGTGGCTTTAATTGTCTTGACGATAGGCCACAACTCGACCTTCTTGCATCAATACGCAACCTAACCCAAGTAGGGAGGCGCCACTATAGATGACAAACTCTTTGCCCGATTCGGTGCACTAAAATTGAGCTCCACAAATAAGTTTTCAGCTTGATCAAAACTTTTCGACATTTTTTCGTCCATTCAACTTAACATCTTTTGAAGTAGCTTCGTCATGGGTGTGGCTATCATCGAGAAACCTTTTACAAACCGTCGGTAGTAACCGCAAGTCCCAAAAAGCTCCGAACCTCAAGAATATTTCTGAGGCTTCCAGCTAAGTATGGCTGAAATTTTGCTCTGCCGACTCGAATACCCGATGCAGATACCACATGACCCAAGAAGCTAACCTCTCTTAACTAGAACTCACACTTGCTGAACTTAGCATATAACTACTTATCCCGTAAAATTTGCAACACTAATCTCGTGTGTTCAAAGATGTTCGGTCTCATCTCTCGAATAGACCAAGATGTCATCAATGAACACAACTACGAACCGTCCAAATATCGTCTCAAGATCCGATTCATCAAATCCATAAATACCGTAGGGGCATTAGTGAGCCCGAACAAGATCACTAAGAACTCGAGGATGTACTCGCTCAAAGCGCTTTGGGTACATCCGAATCTCAAATCAAGAATCGATAATAACCCGATCTCAAATCTATCTTTGAAAACACCGAGGTTCCTTTAGTTGATCAAACAAATCATCAATACGCGATAACGGATATTTATTCTTTATCGTCACTTTATTCACCGACGATAGTCAATGCACAACCTCATGGTTCCGCCCTTCTTTTCACAAACAATACTTGGTGCACCCCAAGGTGAGAAACTTGGTCGAGCGAAACCTCTATCCGTCAATTCTTGCAACTGAACTTTCAAATCTTTTAACTCGGTTGGTGCCATACGATACGGAGCTATCGAAATCGGCGTAGTCCTGTGTACAAGCTCAATACCAAACTCTATCTCCTAACAGTGGCAAACCCGGTAATTCTTCTGGAAAAACATTCGGTATTCACAAACCACCCAAGCAGATTCGGTTTTATTTCTAACTCCTTATCATCAAGTACATACGCAAGGTATGCTTCGCACCCTTTCTTACATATTTCGGGCCAACATTGATGATATTACAATGGCAACCCTTTAAGTCCGTAGACTCAACTCGGATTATCTCGTTATTTATGCGCACCTCAAATAAATAGTCTTGCTTTTGCAATTCACAACCGCATCATGCACGGTCAACCAATCCAAACCAAGAATAACATCAAATTCATCGAACGGCAAAAGCATCAAGTCCGCCGGAAAACAGAACCTCAATTACTAGGGGCATTTCTTACACACTTTGTCAACAAGCACGAACGACCCAAGGATTTGACACCGAATTACGAACTCAAGAGACTCAATAGGTAAAGTCTTCATCGATGCTAAGGTTTCACATATATAAGAATGAGTAGAACCAGGTCAATCAAAGCAATCACATTAGTATCAAAGAGAGTAAAGGTACCAGAATAACATCCGGCGAGGAAGCATCCTCGCGCGCCAGATAGCATAAGCCCTAGCAGAGCACGAGCCTCGGATCCGGTCGCAAAGATTCTAGATCCTCTCGACCACCACTAGCATTGCCCGTATTTCTACGGAACTGGTCGATCTATTCTATGGCGAAGCAAAGGTAGCACCGGCTTCCCACCCCGATTTTCGCTCTGTTCGCATAATCTCGGCAATCTTTGATAAAGTGGTCGGTGACCAAGACTTGTAACAGAGCGGTCATGGAACCTACAACTCCCGAATGCCATTTACCACAATACGGCATTCCGCCTGTCTCGACGGTCATTTCCAATCGGCGATCAAGTGACTCGTGTGCTCACGGGGTCGATCGCGATCTCGCTCTAGAAAGTTCAAGTGTCCCTAGACCGCCCAAGCCATCTCTAAATTTCTTCGATGATCGGGAAGGGCTTCCCAGACCTCTTACTGAAACTCCCTTGCTCCCACCTCACTTTTCTTTTCTCCATATCGAGCTCCTCGGCCTTGCAAGCTCGCTCAACAAGTACTACAAATTCTCGGATTTCCAAGATGCCAACATACGCTTTATATCATCATTTAGTCCATCCTCAAACGCTTACACATTACGGCTTCGAGGAAATGCATTCTCGTGCATGCATCTGCTAAGCCTCACAAATTTTCGCTCATAGTCGGTAACCGACATGGAACCTTGTTTGAGTTCAAGAAATTCCTTCCGCTTTTGGTCAATGAATCTCGATCGATATACTTCTTTCAAACTCGGTTTGGAAGAACTCCCAAGTTACTTGCTCTCTAGGCACAACAAAAGTCAACGATTCCACCAATAGTAGGCGTAATCACGTAGCAAGGAGATAGTACACTTTAAGCACTCATCGGTGTGCAAGATAGTTCATCGAGTACCAATAGTGTTGTCCAACCAAAATTCAGCTTGCTCGGCATCATCACTATCCGTAGCCTTAAATTCAAGAGCCCTGTTTTCGATTCTATCAACTGGGGCTTATTTGACCTTATTTGGTCGATTCATCGGAGGCATTGTAGGTGCGGGGGTTGTGTTTGTTGGGAATGGAGGTTGTGGAACAGCCGTATTAGTTCGAATGTATTGGTTGAACCAATCATTCATCACGCTATAGAAAGCTGGTCTAGCTTCATCATTTGGATTATTAGCATTAGGTTGAGAGTCCGCCGGCGCTGTCCCTTGTGCGGGAGTAGGAGCCACACTCTCAAGAACATCAGCTACCGCTCGGTCGTGATCGGGATCCATTACTATAAATAAACACATTTGCAAATGTCAGAAATCACCACACTATCAAATAATCACATAAAATGGCATGTATAGCTAGACCCAAACGCATTACGGTAGTCCTAGAATCGACTAAACCGTAGCTCTGATACCAATAAAACTGTAACACCCTATACCCGAGACCGTTTCCGGAGTCGGACACGAGGGGTTAACGGACTTAAACCGCTCATTTTTACAGACCACTTTAAAAATTTCCAGGCAGTTGGCTAACTGTGTCACTGTTACCTTAAAAATCATATCTTGAGTTCCAAAACTTGAAAATCAGTTTCGTAATTTTTCCCTGAAATTAGACTCATGTGTTCATCTACAGATTTTTTTCTAGAATTTTTGGTCGGGCCAATTAGTACAGTTTATTAGTTAAAGTCTCCCCTGTTACAGGGTGCGACTACACTGACCTTCCTGCATTACGATTTGGATGTCTCCCTGTACAGGGATTCAATACTGATGCCGTTTGTTTCTACGGAAACTAGACTCGAAAAGGAATCTGTACATATATGGCACGACTTCTAATTATCTCTGGTCAATTTATAATGAATTTACAAAGTCGGAGCAGGGACTCCAGAAACCGTTCTTGCCCTGTCTCACGAAAACTTAAATATCTCTTAACATACTATTCATATGATCGTTTCGTTACTCTCCTATGAAAACAGACTCATCAAGGTTCATTTACATAATTTGAGCACTATTTAATTCCATTCCTACTATTTTTAGTGATTTTTCACATCCACGTCACTGCAGCTGTCAGCATCTGTCTTTAAGGTAGGCTTTACCTATTTCATAGTTTTCATGATTCAACTAGCCCTTAAACATAAATAGCACAAAATATGATCATGATTAACCATCCCTATGGCTAATCATTTCCAAACATTTCCATACCTCTTAATGAACAACATACAATGATTATAATACCATGCCCAAAGTATACTTAAGCCATTTTCGCATGGCTATCCAAATTTACACAAAACCGAAAGGTACATGACCTACAACAAAAGGGTAGTCCTATACATGCCATTTCAAAGTTCAACCAAAATTGTACCAAAAGGGGGCTTTGATAGTGTGGGAGACTTCGACTTCCAAAAATCCCGAGTCCGATAGCTGAAGAGCCAAAATCTATAAAACGGAGAATCAAAGAAACGGAGTAAGCATTTAATGCTTAGTAAGTTTGAGTCATGAATTTAGACACAACCAAAGTATAGCATTTATGTAGCTAAACAGATAATTTCATATGCACAAATTCTCAATATCATACTTACTTCACATTACCAACCCTTATATTCATACACAAAGATCAACTTAGCCAAAGGCCGGTAGCTCATTTATCAACTGAGCGAATACTTATTTGTAAGGGCTCAACTAATTCAAAGCACATACGAAACATACCTCATTGTTGGGATTTCACAAGCGTATTAACTGAAATTTTACAGCAAGTTCATTCATTCCCGAATCACGTACCTTCTGAGTTTAACCGGATATAGCTACTGCTCAAATACTTTCGGGACATAGCCCGCTTATAGTAGCTCGCACAAATGCCTTCGGGACTTAACCCGGATTTAGTAACTCGCACAAATGCCTTCGGATCTTAGTCCGGATTTAGTAACTCGCACAAATGCCTTCGGATCTTAGTCCGGATATAGTCACTTAGCACAAAGCCTTCGGGACTTAGCCCGAACATCATTCAAAGAACCATGCACACATATATCAATAAATCATGACACATCCATATTTCATTTTCATTACCAAAGCTCAACACAAGACACTTATCATATTTACAATTTCGGCTCAATAGCCACATACAAAGAGCATGATTTTGATTTACTTAAGACATAATCTAATCGAATCATAATTTAAGTTCCATTACTCGAAAACTTACCTCGGATGTTGTCGAATGATTCCGATGGCTATTCAACCACTTTTTCCTTCCCTTTATCGGATTTAGTTCCTCTTTGCTCTTGAACCTAATTTAACAAATAAATTGATTTAATCATTTGAGCATCGAAAAGAGGAACTCAAGGTACTTAGCCCACATATATTCATTAGACATTAAAGTCACATATGTATGGAATCATGAATCAAACTCAACACATTAGTTAATACTCTCCTTAGCCGAATTTTCTAAGTCAAGATAAAGCCTTCAATATGCTTACCTATGGCCGAACAACACATCAACCTATGTACTCATTCATGTGGCCGATTATGCATGTCTATGTTGAGGCCAATTATATACTCAATACCACACACAAATGGCATACCTTTTACTAACTAATGCATTACATATTATAACTCAATACGCATCCATCATGTACTCCATAACCAAAACACCATCATATGTAAGTATATACCTTGAGATATTGTATATGTCATACCAATACGTCATGTGCAAACATATATATATATATATATGTGCAAGAGCCGAATCTCAAAGTTGATTATAACTAAACATGAACATAAATGCAAAACACAAATCTTACCTACCATGCAATAAGCATAAATCATGCTTATGGATATACCATGGCCGAATACATCACAACACCATACCATTTCAATTTTGGTCATGGTTAAACAAAGAACTTAATGTCTCACTCAAAAATGCTAAAAAGAAAATCCAAGAGTCGTCAATCCACCATCACATGTATCATTAACAAGCTTCACATTTAGCATGCAATGGCATTAACACAAAATCCACCTTGGCCGAATATCATCCCCATGACATAGCAAAGATTTGAACCATGGGCTAATTAGAACACAAGCTAGCAACTAAAGACATGTATGAATCTCATGACACAACATCAAACATACCTTAATCTAGATACAAGTATGGCCGAACCTCCTCCTAATTCTCTTCCAAACCAAACATGACGCAAGAACTCCTCCCCTCTTCCTTTGAATTTTCGGCCAAAAGAAATGAAAAAGGATGAACAAATTTTTTTTTTCTTTCCTTCACTCACGGCAATAGGGGGAAGAAACACTCACACACATTCTTTCTTTTTTTTTTCCATTTCTTTATTACCCATACTTCTTATTTTATTTTTCCTACCATACATCACTAACATAACATGTTTGTGACATGTTTCCACTCATAGCATGGCCGGCCACTACTAATTAGGGTGGAAATTTGACATGCAAGTCCTCCCTTTTGATTACATGCACTATTAGATCCTTATAGATTAGCCTATCACATTTCAAAAGTGTCACACAAGTCCTACTAACTGAATTCACATGCAATCGACTAAATCAAAGCTTGAAATTTTCACACATTCATAATTACATATTCTAGACAATAAATATTACGTTCAAACATTTCGGTGACTCGGTTTAGCGGTCCCGAAACCACTTCCCGACTAGGGTCAATTTTGGGCTGTCACAATTATCGATAGAAATTATAAGTTGAGAAGAATTTATTTTGATTATGAGTTGAGAATTTTGCTTGAGGACAAGCAAATGCTTAAGTGTGGGGGTGTTTGATAAACCGTAAATTATACATATTTTCACACCATGTTTAATGCATTTTATGGATGATTTCCCATTAGAATTGGTGAATTCGATGCTCCTAATGCTTTAATTTCATGTTTTATACTTAGGAGAGCATAGGAGAGCGAAAGGAATGAGAAACGAGCCAAAAACGGAGAAAATGGGCCAAAATACGAATCAACACGGCTTGAAGTAATCGAACACAGGCGTGTGCCACGGGCGTGTCCCTACCGAGCCCAAATTGAGTCCAATTCAGAAAGGGCTAATTTTTAGGGCTTTTAGGCATTCGAAAGCCTATAAATACACCCTAGAGGAGGAAGAAAAAGGGGGACACACAGAATAGAGAGCAAGGAATTACTCCAAGGAAGCCGATTGATTCATCTCAAAAGCCGGAGTTCATCATCAAGACTGAAGATCTCTTCTCAATTCCCCTTCAGGAGTTTTAGGTTTTCTTTATGTTTTGTATTCTTTATTTTCCTGAGATGTTTTCTTATTTAGCTATGAACTAAATCCCCTAAATGCCTAAGGGGAATGAAACCTAAGATGAATCTTGTTATTATTTTTTGAATTGTATGATAAATATTTAACTTCTTCTTATTATGTATTCTTAATTCTTGTTTTGATATCCCAGGATACTGATTCAAGATAAGCTCTTATTCAGAGGAGGAATAGACCCTATCTAAGAGTACATTTATCATAATGAAGCGGAGTTGATAGCGCGCCTAAACATAGGGTGACAAGATTTTACGAGATTAGGGTGAAACCTAATAAGGGGATCCATAGATCGAGTTAATGCAACCCTAGAGTGTTAATTAGAGAAAAGTCTCAGTTATTCAATCTAGGGATTAGACGTTATTAGTCTTGAATAAGGATAATAACATAACTTAGGGATCTCTACGGAACAAATTGAATGAATAAATCGTCTGATTCGGAGCCAGAATAACAAGTAAAGTCTAGGTGGATTTGTCCTTAGGTATTGTCTTAAGTCAATCGATCTTTCCCAAAAGCAATTCCCCAATTCTTTTCTCTGTGAGTTCTTAGTTTAGAGAATTAGTTAATTAAAACAAAACCCCATTATTCTTAGGCTAGATAATAAAAAGACAGTCATTACTAGTACTTTTAGTTCCTTTGGGTTTGACAATCCGGTCTTGCTAAAACTATACTACTGTTCGATAGGTACACTTGCCTAAATCGCGATAATAGTTAGTTCCAAGAACGATTAATTATAAATATTTAAAACCTATCACGAAATAACGCAATCAGCTACTCAGGTAATCCACGATGTGGGCATCTCTGTATTAGCATTTTAAAATGCTCCCAAGCTTCGTAAAAGCTCTCTCCTTCTAATTTTTTTAATGTTGTGAACTCTCTTCTAAGTTGGACCATCTTGCTAATAGGGAAAATCTTCTATAGAAATTTTCTTGCAAGTTCTTCCTATGTCGTAATAGATCCTAGTGCCTATGAATTTAACTAAGAACAAGCGTTATCAATCAAGAAGAAGGGGAATAATTGAATATGAATAGCACCATCGGTGACCCCATTATATTTAAATGTATCACAAAGCTAAAGGAATCATTTTAAATGTTGATTTGGGTCCTTCGTCATTGTGCCTCTAAACTGCAAGTTGTTTTGGATCATCTCGATCATTGACGATTTTATTTCAAAATTGTTAGCAGTGATGGCTGGCCTTTTGATACTTCCTTGAACCATAACCAAATTTGGTAGTGCATAGTCCCTTAGGGTTCTTTCATTGTGCGTCATAGGTATCTTTTTGGGTAGCTGTGGTGGTGGTGGTAGTAGGTCTTATGGGCTAGCTTCATTAATGTTGTCGAACAACGGGTTCTCATGTGGTGGATTGCTTATAGTAGGTGGCTAATTTTGCATCTGTTGTTGTTGTTGATGGTTCCTATGTATTAATCTTTCCAAATCAATGACTAGATCTATAGGTGCTCCCCTACTGCGAATCATACAAAGAAACCACAAAGGAAATAAAAATGTTAGTGAAAATAAAGAAAAATAATTGTATTTGTAATTTAGATATTTCCTAATTATTCTATTTAACGTAAAAATTAAAATTAATCTAGTAGCGTTACCTCCCGTGCCAACAACTTGACCACTTCTGGACATACCAACGTCAAGAGTGTGAATACTACAACTAAAGATATAGATTTGAGGCAGTGTCTGCAAGTATACGAGTCAGGTTGTAATATAGTTTTACAACGGAATAGGTGAGTACTCCGAAGATCGTACCCAAGGGAGGCGAGTACTCAATTAACTTTAACCTAAATGTAAATAAATCTAATTAGTACATTAAATAAATTATATTATGAATAAACATAAAAAAAGAGTTTTTGGTTTTTATAAATAAAGAAATAAAAAATAGTAAAGGTAAACTGGACTTCAAAAATATGAATTCTATTTTAATCAAATCTAAGTATGGGTGATTAGCTTTCTTTGGTGATCATAACTAATTCCTATTTCTGATTTTTACTCAATCAACTAGTTGCTACCCTAGCATGATCTCTCAATCATCTATTAAACTAGCGAGTCGACAAGAACTACTTATCTTTCAGTCTCACAGTCTAGACCAGTTTGGGCCTAAGGTGTTTATGGATAGGCCACACCAATTTTGGGTTAATTCTCACCTAAATGACTTCCTAGGGTCCCCAAGACTAAGGTTTACATTCTTCCTCTGCCAAGCAGCTAATCCACTGAGAAAACCCTACATAGCAATTAATGAATCACACCTCCATACACTAATCTCCCATAAAAGGATTAGTTCTCTCTGAATGTCATGAACACAATAATCTTGATAATAAAGATAAACATAATGAATCAAGAGAAAGGTTTAAGAAAATCCTAAATTATATTGATTAAAGTGCAGAATGCACAGTAGTTTGACCATGGTTACAACTCACGTTCTCCGAAGAACACAATATAGGAAAGAACTAAAATAAACCTAAAGCCTAAAAGAAAGGAAAAATTAAAACTAAATTTAGAAAGAAAAACTTAAAATGTAAAAGTTATCCTTCAACAAATGTTTTAAAAGCCTATTTATAGAGGTAGGATTGTCATCGTCCTTAACCCTAGATCAACTAAAGTTCTCGTGTTTTAATTTCCATTTAAGAGCCTATTTATAGAGTCAAGGTTGTCACCATTCTTCAACAAGTTCTATTCTTTCCTTGATGATGAAATTCACTCTCTATTTATAACATTCGAGTTCTTTTCATCTTTTCTATTTTTAGGCGTAGTGGTTCCTTGATTTCCTTTGTCATTATAGTGATTTGTGATTCCTCAACTGTTATAGTGGTTCCATGATTTTTGCTCCCCACAATTTGAAAATAGACTAAGTCTTTTGAGCACGCGGTAGATTTTAACTAGTCGTGCCACAGCTCGCATATCTGCAAAGTGGCAAAGTGCGAAACCTTAAATGTATGTAAACTGTGAACTACGAGCTCCATGTAGGCGAGCTATGTATATGCAAGCAATGTATGTGAGCTAAAAATGTAAGTTTTTGTTAGGAGTTGTATAATGTGAGCTCCACGCAAACAACCATTACTTACGAGCTGGGAACACAAGCTGTGTACAGTGAGATGTATTGTATATAAGTAGTGCATGTGAGCTGAGAATGCATGCTATGTACTGCAAGCTCCCTACCAAAAAGCATTCCTTACGAGATAAGAACGCAGACTAACTAGCGAACAGACACAGTACGAACTACCCTGCGAAAAAGCAAAGTTGTAACAATCCATTTTTAGTGTAATCAGAACAGTGGTTTCGGGACGACAAATGTGATATGTCTAATTTGATGAAAGGACCAAATTGTATAAAATGCAAAATTTAAGTTCTAGTAGCTATATCTATCAGATAGACATGGAATTCAAAATTTGAGGTCCTTATATGGTAAATAGACTAATTGGTGGGGTTAGTAGATAAGGATGATGATTCATCTATGGAAATTTAAGAAAAGAAAAGGATTAAATTGGAAAGTGAAAAAAATAAAAGATAATAATTAAATTAAAAGACAAAATATCATTTTATATCTTCATTTTCCCTAAATGTTTCCATAGAAACCCTAGCTAAGAGAAAAAAAACTTCAAGCAAGCTTAATTGGGTAAGTTTTCTTGTATCGTTTTTAATGATTTTTATATTTCTAAGATCTTAATAGCTTAATCTAGTTATCTCGGGGTTAATTTGCAAAGTTATCAAAGTATTAAATTTTTTCCATGGATGAGTATGCTGGAATTTTAAAGTTTATGGTAGAAAATGAAAGGTTATTAATAGATAAACAACTTTTACATAGAGAATTTTTATGAAATTATGATTTAGGGACTAAATTGAAAAATTGTAGAATCCATGGAAAAATTCTAATTTTTGTGAAATACATAGGCTGTTATTATGACATGTAAAAATCAATTAGGCTTGGAATAAGGATTAAATTGCATAAATTTCATTTTCCGAGCCTAGGGACAAAATTATAATTAATTAAAAGTATAGGGGCAAAATAGTAAGTTTGCCAAAAACATGTATTGGACTGAATTGAATGTGAATTGTATTAAATTGAGTTAAATTTACTCATATATATCCGGTTAGACCTCGTATGGAGTTAGATCGAGGAAAAAGAAAAATATCGGATTAGTAGTCTTTGTGAACACAAACATTGTCGAGGTAAGTTTGTGTAACTAAATTTATGTATATTAATGTGTTTGAATTGAATGTTGTATATATGTGAATTGTACAAACATCTTATGTATGAAATCAGTCACATATCCAATAATACCTAATAAACGTTAAATTCCGTTTGAATAAATGAAATTCAATGGATACAGGATTTCCTGTATTGGTTGTGATCTTGCATATGTTGCAGGCAGACCTTAGCCCGAAGGATCATCTTGTTATAAGCCCTCTCAAGCTTCCCATTATATGGTCCCTGCAAGCATCTTGATTGGTAGTAATCCTGCATGTGTTGTGGACTACCGAAACTCTTTGTGAGCGTCCTGTTATATGATCAATTGTGATCCTGCATATATTGTGGACACAAACTCGACTCTTAATGAGTGTCCTGTTATATAGGCTATTTGTGAGCTTCCTGATACGGATCACTTGAACATCCTGTTATATGGCTATTTGAAGCTTTCTGATAATAACTCTTTGGAGTTACCTGTTAAGCTCAATGAGCTTCCTGTTTTAAACTCTTATGAGTTTCCTGTTATAGCCTGGATAAGCTTCCTGTTACATGGCTCACATGAGCATTCTGTTATATGGCTCAAGAGAGTGCTTCCTGATTCCATGCCCAAAGTGGGTACCCTTGAATATGAGTTGATGGATTACAGTTTTATACACTTTGAGTGTACTACATGTGTATCCATCGATATTTCAAATAAATTCAACGGGTAAAAATCTTGATATGAGACAATGTGAATTTGAGATGAATTATTACAAGCACATACTTGAATCACATGGACATGAATTATATATGATATTTGAATACTTATGTGGAAAGAATGTACATATGGATAAAAAGACTATTACTATTGAGCTCATACAAGCTTATTGATATTCTTAAGAAATATATATATGACTAACATGTTTTGTACATGCTACATGGATACATGATGAGAAAAGTATTTGAATATATAAATTATATCACTTGATATTGAGGCATGATGTACTTGATACTTGAATGTGGAACGTACTTGATGACTTTGTTTATGCATGATATATTGAAATATGTGATGAAAATATATGTGAATAAATCTTGCCTGATGAGAGTATAAATTCATAATTATGAACTATATATAGAATACGGTGACTAGCATGGTTGATGAGGATATGTGTCTAGACACTTGGTCAACACGACTTGGGAATGAATTGTAGGTTTACCTTATGTATATAAAATAGTGGTAAGTTAAATTCCCATTTATACGAATTTACTAAGCTTAAAACCTTGCTCTGTTTTAATTTCCCTGTTTTAGAGGAATTCGGAAGCTCGTTGGGTTGGAAGCTTGGCGGAGATATTACACATTATCCATCGGCCTAGTCAGTACAAATGGTAAATTAATCCCAGTTATAATGGCATGTATAGGTTTTTTAACCAATGTCGGCATGTAAATGTTGGTTTGTGATTAGCCATTGGAATG
Organism: Gossypium arboreum; assembly: GCF_025698485.1. Taxonomy (NCBI): domain Eukaryota; kingdom Viridiplantae; phylum Streptophyta; class Magnoliopsida; order Malvales; family Malvaceae; genus Gossypium; species Gossypium arboreum. Next base: position 58,391,354 of record NC_069079.1, read on the forward strand.
ACTAATATTTGATGTATTTTGGTATGTATAAACATGGCATTGTGTTGGTAGATATGTATTAACATGGTAATTTGATGGTAAGATTATAGAAATGTAGATGGAAAAGTTAAAGTAGTCTGTTTGGCATAAGTTGCAAACAAGTGAACTTGATTAGTATGGTAAGTTTGGATACTAAGTTATATATAGTAAAATGACATGCTTAAAACTTGGTTTTGGTTTGCTTTGAGTGCCTTGATATAGCATGTTAATGTCTAAAATGTTAGACAAAGTTAATGATAAATTTTGGTAAGAAAAGTGGCCTGAAAATGGCCTATTTTTCGTCCACACGGGTGTGTGTCTCAACCGTGTGTGACACACGGCCATGCGCACAGGCTTGTGGTTTGGCCGTGTGTCCCCTGCACCTAATTTTTGAAAATTAAATTGTCCACACGGCCTAGCACATGGGTGTGTGGCTGGCTGTGTGACCCAAGTCAGAGAGTTCCATGGGTAAGGACACGGGCAGGGACACGATCGTGTGCCTCACATCGAATACCCACATGGCCTAGGACACGGGCGTGTCACTTGGCTATATGAGCCACATGGCCTGGCCACACAGGCGTGTGTCCCCTATTCCTAGAAAAAAAATTGAAATTTCGTGAAAATTTCTCTAGGTTCCCGATTTTGTCCCGACTTGATTCTAATGTTTATTTTGAGCTTCGGTGGCTCTTATAAGGGACTATATGATTGATTTATGATGTGAATGAGAAATCATGTGAAATTTCTGATAATTGATTTATATATTCCAATAATACTCTGTAACCCTGTTCTGGAGATGGATTCGGGTTAGGGGTGTTACAAAAGTGCAAAGAGACAAAATGGGAGCTGTGAACTAAGATGGAGCGAGGAACTTGTGAAGTGCAAGCTATTTCTAAACATTGCATGCAAGATGTAAACAAAGAGCTTGCAAACTAGTAAAATGTGAATAGGAGAGCTTTGAACTAGTGAAGTGTGAGCTGTCTCCAAGCATTGCATGCGAGCTGTAAACAAAGAGCCTAGGAATTGGTGAAGTGTGAGCAATGCATGCGAGCTAAGCTCTAACTACAGGGTATCTACAAGCAATGTATATGAGCTAAACTCTCATGAACAAAGTGATAACTACGAGCTGTCTGTGAGTAATGCGTGCGAGCTGTCATGGTTCTCCGTGAGTGGGAGCTAGCCTATTCCTGTCAGTCTTGAGGCTTGCGGCATTTCTGTGGCATTGGGTAGACTTTCGTACTTTCCTTTAAGCATAAAATTGCATATTTTTAGCATGGAAATTGACCAAAAATGTATTATTCAAGTAAAACCCTTCAACGTTGAATACTTAATAGAATTACAACAAAAATAAATCAATCCCTCTTAACTCGCCTGTAATATAAGCTTAAAAGTACCTCAAATACTCTATATATTAGAGTTATCAATATATATTAGGGATATGTATTTTTCATATGGAAATGTGGAAATAATGATTAATGCTTTGTAGATATAGGCATGTTTTGGCAATGGTTGGAATACTTATAGTTGTGTGAATTGGTACTTTAGGATATGATTTAGCAAGAAATATAATGGTATGTGGTTAATTCCTGATTTGGGTTTATGGTAGGTGAAAATAATAGGTTGGTGGATGATTAAATGATGAAATTTTTAGAGTAGATAAAAGTGGGCATTTTTGTATGTTTAAGTATCTTTTGGGAATGTTATGGTATAATTTGGTTAAAGGATTGGGATGAAGTAGGTACCAAATGCAATGTTTGAAATTTTTTTATGAGGTATCAATACCTTGGTAAGAGTATCGATACTTTAGTAATTTCTCTTTAATTTTTAAAACCTCAAACTTTAAAATGGGCATTAGAGCTAAGGAAGAACACGGATTTCTACGTTTTAGAAATCTCCAATTTTGTTTTCAATATTTTTGAGTTTTAGTTTAACTATCTTTATTAATGTGTTTTTATTTTTGCTAATTATTGATACATAGTCTAGTTAGCCATGGTTTTGTGTGTTAAGGACAAAGTATCTCTATAGGAAATGGAGGTAATTCAGAAATTTTGATACTTGTCGCTTGTGAATATGATGTGTGAATTGTGCAAGTATACACGTCAAACAAGTAATAAAGTGATGAGTGAGATTGTCTCCACAGGGATTAGATAGGTGGAATTTGGTCGAGTTATTAAAGTTAAGCTCGATTAGTGTTAAAGCAAATAACAGTGAGAATGTAATGGAAAAATGAAAGAATGATGATGAATAAAATGTGCAAAACAAAACAAGTAAACGAAACAAGAATGTCACGTAAAGCAAATACAGAAAAGAAGATTAAGGAACTGCACTGTTGATCAGAACAGCTGAGATTACTAATACATCTACCCTCTCGAACTATTAATGCCACAGCAAAGTCTTGAACATTCTACTGCTCGATGGGTTTCTACATCAATCTGCTTCTTTCGAGAGCAAAACCTTGGGTTACCCCTAAATTACTATATGTTTATAGACTTGAGTTCGGCTACCACTAATATTTTCTACCTTCTTTCATATGAGGCAAAGATCTATGTCTAGAGGTTGCTGCGAATGAATAATTTATCACTTACTCATATTATCCAATGTCTATCTAGTTAACCTAGCCTTATTGGCATTAAGTTTTCTTTATTAACCTGCTGCATATTTATCAATACACAACCTGTAAAAATCATGAAATACAATTGAATAAAATAGTAGAATAATTCCAGCTTAAATTGTGAACATCAATAGAAATTAAAGGGTTTAGCAGACTAATCCTAAGTCTAAAATATTTAGCTCATATCTAATTAACCCGAGTTTGAGTTTAAAGCAGTGACCAACATTATCTTTACAATTAAGTTCTAAAGGAATTACGATAAGAATAACAGGAGAAAAATTGAGGTAATGGCTTTCGTCTATTCCTCTCTCAACACCAGTCACGCAATGTCTTGCAACTGCCAAAGATGATGTAGTTGTTTCCTCCTTTTTCAACCGCTCTCCTTTTTTATCCTTTGTAGTTGTTTCCTCCTTTTTCAACCGCTCTCCTTTTTTATCCTTTCCTCTTTTTTTGCCAAAAGCTGCTCCTCCTTTTTCTATCCAAAAACTGCCTTTTTTTTTACTAGGGTTCCCCCTTTGGCTTTTATAGGTATGACCTTATAGGGTAGGTACATCAACCCATAATCCTTTCTCTATTTTTTTAGGTAGATTTTTCTAGTACAAGTACAGCTGGGACTGAGAATGGTACGTATTAAGTGCTAACTAGGCATCTTCAAGGTATTGCTATAGCATTTGTGGTGGCAAACTACCTAAAATTTGTCATAGCAAACCTTCAATCCTTTGCTCCTTTTTCTACACTCTGCACCTGCTAATCAACCACCAAGCAAGTCCTTCCCATAAGCAATTAAATGTAACATGTAATAGCACTTAAGCACAATCCAAACTCTTTAATGCAATGCTCTAAAAATATCAATACAATATCATAAAATACAACTAAAATCACTTAAGTACAGGCAAATAACTAAGTCTAAGGGTATGAAATATAACTCTTTTCAAGAGTTATCAAGAGTAGAACCCTCTTATAGAAAATAAGAAAACAAAAGGATATTTCCTTTCTTTGTAAGAACCAATTCATCTACAAGCTTTACCTCCAACCAATCTCAAAAGTCTAACTAAACCTGTAACATCCCAAAAATTAGAGGTTAGTAGAATTAGGTTTGTAAATTGAGAGAGAGAAGCCATGCCTTAATTGTAAAAAGTTTTAATTTGTACAAAAATTTATGGCTCGGAAATGTACGTTTGCTTGTGTTTAAGTCTGGTAATGCCTCGTATCCTGTTCCGATGTCGAATACGGGTAAGAGGTGTTACAAATACTGTCACCAATAAAATGAATACTAAGCATAGACAACCTAATGAATGAATGCTTTTAAGCTAACTCAAAGTACAACCACGGTTTTCTCTAAAATAAGTGTATTTAAAGTCTTCAAAATTAAAACAAGTTAGCTTAGCCATTTCGGTGGCTAACGTAGCCTTCTCAATCTAGCCATTACGTCTAGGCAAGGTTTGGAAGGCTACTTTAGTGGTATCAGAGCCTAGGTTCAAAACCTCAGACTGAGTTTTTAAATCTACTTAAGTAAGTCTAAATGCATGCATACAAGAAAAAGGGGAAATTTGCGGAAAAAAAAAGCCACAGAGAATTTAAAAAATGATATTCTACAAAGAAAAATCAAGTTTGAGACTCCGTTGCCGGTTTCCATAGAAAAGATGATGTTAAGTTATTGGCAAACACTCTGAATTAGTTAGTATTTATTTTTTCTTTGAAACTATAAGATAGGAAACTGAAAATTGATTGAAGTTAGCTAATGATTTTTTTCTGAAATTGTAGATCAAATGTAAGACCATAGGATACATAATGAAAAACTGTGGAATGAGGAACCCTGGGGATCAGCATCGAGCTACCCAATTTGAGTCATTTGCTTTTTAAGGAATTGTGCCTAACCCTGAGACGAATGATATCAAGATTGCGCCTACTTCTAAATTTGAAAACCAAGAGGTTGGGGATGATGTAGTGTCCCAAGCGGTGTTGAGAGTCAGAGAAAATGTTTTCAAGATTATGGTTGAGAGGACAAAGATGGAGGAAAAGACTAAACGCTTGGAGTGCAAAAGAAAAGAAAAGAATGAAGTTTAGAAAAGGAGAGAGTCTACTTCCACTGGTCCAAATCTACGACCTTTAAAGTGGGCTAGAGGAGTCAGACTTCAATGAAATGTTGTAGTAGTTATTATTGGAGAAACTATTAGAATAGCTAAGGTTCCGATTTGTAGATATTATGGTAAGCATCATCTAGTAAAGTTTTTGTTAAAATTGGGAATTCTGGTAAAGGAATTTGTTAGTAACATTTTCGTAATTAGGTCTGTAAGATATATGTTGGAAATTAAGGAGATGTATTGTTTGGAATTGTGTTGGAATCAGAGTTGCGCTACGAAAGCTTGGTGGCTTGGTTTGAAGAAAAAGGGGTATCATATTTTATAACTAAGAAAATTTCGGGAATGAAATTTCTTTATGAAGGGGAGAATTGTAACATCCCGAAAATTGGAGGTTAGTAGAATTGGGTTTGTAAATCGAGAGAGAGTGGTCATGCTTTAATTTTTAAGATTATCTATGCATTTTTAGTAAATAAATGAGGTATTCGTTTGTCGGTTAAATGTTAGTGAAACATTCCTTGAAACCTAAGTTCAAATCCCTTCTCTCTCACCATTTTTATTATTTTAAAAATTTTGAAAAATTATTTCAAGAATGAGGAAAAAGCCCAATGATTAAAAGAAATATGAGAAAACATGGAAATTAAATGAGGTCCTAAGTTTGAATACTTTCCCTTGCAAAATAATTTAATTTTTGGAAAAAAATCTCTTGTTTTTAATGTATGTGCCACCCAAGCCTTGTAACCCTAGGTATATATATTAATTTTTCACAAATAATCAGTCTTTAATCCTCCTCCTCAGTGCCCTAGCTATTCATCTCCTCCTCTCCCTCTCTTTGATTTTATTTTTTCTTCCTTTCTTCCATTAATGTTGTCGCCTACACCTTCCATTTTACAATGTCTTTCTTTTTGTTTTTGCATCAAGTTTGTACACCATCTTATTTATTATATTGATTCCATTTATCCTCATCTAAATCAGCCACAAATCTAAAACCTGGAACCCAAAAATCGATCCTGAACATTGCCAAGAAAGTGTCATTGTTGTTTCTCTCAACTAGCTTGGGTAAGATCTCTTTTCTCTTCAATTTCTTGATTAACAAAAATTTCCAGGTCTGGAATTTGAGGGATTTTAAATGATTTCAAAAGTATTTTTCCAGATTTTAATGACAAACCGTTTTAAAATTTAACCCCAATTTTGGCCACCACGAGTGGTGGTGCATGCGCCTAGATGCAAGAAAGGGGGCTGTTTTGTTTCTTAAATCTTGTCCAATTAGTTCCAGCCTTAATTTGAGTTCCTAAACCCTGCTAATTAGCTTTTAAACCCATAATTAATTCGGGAGAGGCGTTCTTGATCGTTTGGGCATTCAAAACTTACAAATCGAGAATAGTAAGTGCAATTAAGCGTAAAATTAATTGTTGTTTCAACATAATTGTAACGTAAAGGCTATGGATTGATTAAATGAAGGAATTTAATCATTATTAGTTTCTGATTTTCCAGTATATTATTGAATTAGGTGCTGACCCAAATTCCCAAAATCATCCGTAAAGGCGAAGAACGATTGTACGTACAGTTCGCATCGATACAGTGTAAAGAATCTAACTAGTTTGGATTCATAAAATAGTTATAATTTCAACGATTGGTTTAAACTCATAAGTTTGTGTTTGGGGTCTAGTTTAATGGTATATTTATTGAATTTATACTGAATTTTGGTTTAGGTTCGATTAAGGAATTATTAAGGAAAATTGGAAGGTTCACTAGTATGCTGCGAGGAAGCGAAAAATAAGGTGTGGGTCCTAAACTCATAAAATTATTTGAAAATGTTAAATAGCATGTTATATTTGATAAATTAGCTTGCTGTTTGGATTGGCTTAATAGACAAATTATTGATTTTGTGAGTGGCCGAATCAGGTATGTTTCGAGCCTTAAAAGATTGACATGTTGGCAAAATTGCTAGTTTGATAATATAAATGTTTGATTGAGTTTGTAATTGAACATTTGAGTTATGAGATATGAGAATATTTGACTGAATGATATAATGTGTTGATATATTAACCTTATGTATGACTTAAACGCATGAGATATTTGTTTTATTGTGTACTGAAAAGGGTATTATTTATACATAATGAAAATTCGTAAAGTATGTGAAATTTAACGTTATTGATTGATACCAACACAATGGTAATTTGAAAGATTGGAATACTATTTCCATTTACTGAAAGTATGTGATTATTAAGGACATGCTGAGCATGTCAAATGAATGTGAAAAGTATTGAGATATGATTATGTATGAGATTGTGTGACATATTGCATACACATTAGGTTCAAATTTTTTGGTTGACAGAGGAGTTTCGTAGAGTACCGGCGGCATATTAAGTCCGCATTATTCGTAGTCAATGCACTGCACCTAGAATACCGAGGGGAATTGCAATTTATCGCATTTTTACTGGCATAATTTTCTACATGTTGTTATCAGTGGTTTTAACCTCAACGGACTTAAGGCCATAATATTTTGGAGTTCGGATGACGGGTTCTCGAGAACTTGTGGTGTGCAGCGGATGGTATGGGTAGGAACCTTTTTGCATTGCATAATGCGCACAACATATTTGAATGTTATTGATTTATGCTACGTATTGTATTTTACTGTATTGAATGGTATCAAAATTAATGATTGTCACTAGAATGAATGATGACCTATGCTCATACACTGTTTGACATCAATTTGATAGTGGCTATGTAACGATATGGAATTCTTATGATGGTTCTGTTTTCTTCTGTTGAAGCTAATCTATTTCACTGTATTTGATATTTATGTTTGTTTAAATAATTGTTTGACTCATACTAAGCTTTTCATAAGGTCAACCCCAATAGTGTTTAACTTTTCGAGTAAGGCTCGAAATTAGGACCGGACTCGGCATTCGGAGAATCACTTTGGACCTTGGATTATTTTGTTTAATAAGTATTAATCAATCTTTAATGGTTTTGGTTTGTAATTTTTAATAACTTCTGGATTGTGACTTGGTAAATTTTCTTCTAGGATTTTTTTCATGCATGGATCACTCAAACATAATAACCAGATAATGCATGATAACGGGCTTAAGTAAAATTTGATATTGTTCCCTAGTTTCCGTTGCATTGCAAAGAATCATTTTTGAAAAAACTAATCGATAAGGCAACTAATTTTCCAAAATGACTTGAAAAATGGTTTTTCTGCTACATTAGTTTAACTTCGAGTTTTTTTTTAAAGAAAAGCAACAAGAAAATAGTTTTTCTAAAACAACACTGTCAACAATAAAATGAATCCTAAGCATACACAACCTAATGAATGAATGCTTTTAAGCTAACTCAAAATACAACTACGGTTTTCTCTAAAAATGAGTTTTTTAAAGTCTTCAAAAGTAACGTAAGTTAGCTTAGACATTTCGGTGGCTAATGTAGCCTTCTCAATCTAGCCATAATGTTTAGGCCAGGTTTGGGAAGTTACAAAACCTCAAATAACACCATTGATAAACAAGAAGAATATTATGAAAACGTTCCCCAAAGATTTGGTAATTTGACTCTTTTGAGAGTTGCAACAAACCAAGTTTATAAGAAGACAACTTTTGAAACTTTAAATGCATTTTGTAGTTACATTATGAAAACAAAAGAAAAAAGTTTACCTATTCAAAAAGAATATGAAACTATCCAATAATTAGATAAGGTAGTCATTAATAAACTCAAAAAACAAAAATAAAAATATGTCCATTTTGGATTAGTCCAAGTTGGTGTCAAACCTCTTAGCGTTGAAGCCACTTAAAATACCTCAATTTTAATTGTCTTAAGAGACTAAAGACACATTATGTTTAATGATTCCTTACTAGGAACTATAAAAAAGAAAGCCTATGTATTGGCCTAATACATTTTAATTGCTACCCAAATTTTATGGTTTCTTTAACCGATAAAAAAATTTACACTCTTTGACCCTTCAAATTCATACCGATAATTACAAAATGCTTCTTGGTTTTGAAGTAGTAACTCTAGTTTATCGACTCCACTTCTAAGCTATGTATTCTGTAGTCAAATTCTATGGTTTCTTTAACCGATAAAAAATATTTTACAGTCTTTGACCCTTCAACTTCATACATATCATTACAAAATGCTTCCTAGATCTGAAGTACTAACACTAGTTTATCGAATCCACTTCTAGGCTATGTATTCTGTAGTCAATACCAAGGCTTTACTTCAAACCCCAAAAGGAGAAAACCTTTCAATGGAAACAAATACCTCAAGATCTCATACCATAATAACAAAAACAATACAATGGCGTGAAATTAACCTTCCTGCCAAATGGAAACTTGATGATGCTACAGACCCTATTGCACCTACTCCTATTAGAAACAATTTACTAAGTGAAATTTCTCAACACCAAGATGGCACATTTGAATTAATATTCAACAAGCCGCTTAGAATTCCTCCAAGATATTCCTTTGACATAGGAAGTATCAGTACAACCTTTAAAAGGTTAAATTTAGAAGAGGAATCAAATCCCGAAACACAAATGATAGATTTTAGGACCGTTAGAACCTTATGTTGTCCATCCCAAAAACTTTTAGCACCAATTTACAAGGAATAGATAATTCCTCAAACACAGCTCATCCTATCTATGTCAGATAGGAAGAGAGCCCCCAAAATTCACCTAATATGTCACCAACATACTCATCAATGACTAATAATGCAAGACAAGGGGAAAGTTTAGAAATTTTTATTCTAGAAAAATATTTTGAGATCTATAAAGAATGGAGTAGAAAATACCTATATTCCAAAAAAAAAAAGAAGAAGCTTACTTTAAAAATTATAATAATGAAAAAAAGTATTCTCCGAGAATATTACAAATTTATGAACACTAAAAAATTCATATGAAATTTTTTTAATTGTTAGAAGAATATTATTTGGAATCTATAAATACAATAAAATATAATGCTAGATGACAAACTAATAAAGAGAAGTTGAATCTCAACATCCCTTTAATGGTGGTTCAATATCTTTATAAAAATACTGGAATAAAAGCAAGTACTTTAAGAACAAATCTCATAAGAAGATATTAAAATGGCAGTAGAACAAAACAACTATACAAATATCAGTCTTCATACAAAAGGAAAACAATTAGATTATATTCAAAATTTGGTAGAAAGCCACCCAATAAGAAAAGAATCAATAAAAGAGATAATTGAAAAACGTTCTAAAGAACTAATATTTCTACCTTATGAAATTCCAAAACCTTTCCAAAAACCCCAAAATGATTTCTTAACAGAAATCCAAAATAGACTTGAAGCTTTAGAAAGATACAAGTCTAAAATAGTTGCACCAGATACCCCAATGCAAGCCCAACACTCAGTAAATACGTTACACCATGCTTCCCAATCTGACTCTGACCTGCTAGATGAACAACAAATTAACAAAATGACTTGGAAAGAACTAAGAAGATTACACTATCCAAATATCATTGCATTTGATCTTAAAATTGAAGAAAAACATGTTTTCCAAAATAAATACAATGTTAACACAATTTATAAGTGGAATATAAATGGAATGTTTGAATATAATATTCTTCGTTTTTTTACAACAAATGACAATGGTCTCAAATGTTTTTAAAATTCAAAATCAAAATGGGTTGATTAGTGATAATACTATAGTCAATCTTTTAATTGCTGGATTTACTAGCCAACTAAAAGGATAATGGGACCATGTGCTTACTAAAACCAAACAAGAAAAAATTCTAAAAGTAATAAAAAAGATGATCAATGAATAATTATTTTAGATGAATAAGAAAAATCCAAGATGCAGCTTCCAACTTTTATTTTCTCAATCTCTAAACAATTTATATGAGATTCTCTCATCTTAAATATGGAAATTCAGAATTATTATCAAAATTTAAAATGAAAAAACTTAACATATTTTAAATGGTATAAAGTTGTCTTTATGACCAGAGTTATACAAAGATCTGATAACCAACAACTATTTTGGAAAGAAAATTTCTAGCAAAACTTCCTACTTTATTGGGAGAAAAAGTTAGAAATCAATTTAGGGAAACTTACAGAGACACTATTCTATATGAAAAACTTACATATGGTGAACTAATTAGTTTCACCCAAAAAGAAGGATTAAAAATTTGTCAAGATTTAAAATTACAAAAACAACTTCAAGAAAAGAAGATATCAATGTAGAAAGGAATTAGGATCATTCTACCACCAATTTGACATTAGAAATGAACCTTCTTTTCAAAAATATGTTGCCCTGTAAAACTAAAAAAAATAGGAGAAAGAATATTTCGAAAATTATAAAAAACCAAAATATAGGAAATATATGAAAGGAAAGAAACAACAAAAATTAGGAAACAAAATAGATAAAACGATAAAATATTATAGATGTGGAAAACCAGGATACATCTCAAAATACTGTAAGATCAAAAGAAAGATTAATAATTTAAATTTAGATGAAGAACTAGAACAAAAATTAATGAAATTCTTTTAGAAACAAATTCCTTTGAAAATGATACATATACTAAATCGATGAATTACAATTAGATGAATTATATACAACTTCGAATCCTCTAATGAAAATGAACCTTCAATAAATATGTTAACTAAAGATCATGAAATTATGATTGAAGTTCTTGATAAAATACAAGATCCGAACTTAAAAGAGAATACCTTTTATCTTTTAAAATTAAAATATTTATTAAAAGAAAAATTAGAAAAATGAAAAAGAAATTATACCTAGTCAATCGCAAATGTACAACATACAAGATATAATATTTAATAAATATGAAAAAACAAAACCTAGACAAATCACGAATCCTTAATTACAATTGGAAATAAAAAAAATAGATTGGAGCTTTCCCACCTTAAAATGAACAACAAGAAATGAAAAACAAATGCAAACTTTAAAAAATGAAATCCCTAAAGATAGTTCTTCAGAAACTGAACCTGAGCTTGAAGAAAATATAAAAGAACGCATGATGGTTCTCACTGAAGTATCCATCCAAAGGTATTTAATAAAAATAAATCTTGTTATAAATAATGAATTTCAATTAGAAACAGTAACCCTTTTTTATATAGGAACAGATTAAAACTGTATTAGAAAATGAATAATTCCAACAAAATATTATGACAAAACATCATAATCTCTTAAAGCCACAAATGGTAAAAAAAACTCAAAATTACTTACAAAATTCCTAATGCAAAAATTTGTGATAAAGGTATCAAATATCAAACATGTTTTTTTAATGGAAAAAAATATTCCTGAAGACATTATATTAGGAACCCCTTTTATATCTTTACTCAAACCTTACAAAGTAACAAATCACTCAATCTCCACTAAAGTTTTAAAAAATAAGGTAGAATTCTCTTTGTGAAAAACTCAATATAAGAAATTTTAACTTATTAAAATCTTTACCCATTCATAATGGACAAATCAATAATTTAGTTAATCATAAACAAAAATAAATTTCTTTTTAAATAAGAAATATGTTCTAAAAATTTAAATGAACAATTAGAAAAAAGAAGAAGTTCAAAAATAAATAAATCAAATCAAAGAAGAAATCGAGTCAACAATATGCTCTAACATCCCAAATGCTTTTTGGAATAGGAAAAAACATGACGTAATATTACCATATGAAAATTATTTTGATGGAAGAAAAATCCCAACAAAAGTAAGGCAAATACAAATGAACAAAGAGATGGAAGAATTTTGTATAAAAGAAATATAAGATCTTCTTAATGAAAAATTAATTAGAAAAAATAGTTCTCATTGGAGTTGTTTAGCATTTTATGTGATGAAAAATACAGAACTCGAAAGAGGAACGCCAAAATTAGTCATTAATTACAAACCTCTCAAGCTAAAATTGCTATTGGTTCTTCTGAATACGACAAATTAGACTTTAATTTAATCTCGTTGAGAGAAATCACATGCGAAGGATCTGATTTATACCGTCTCAGCATTGAAAAATGAAAAACATTGTGAATCTTTTCGAGTTTAGGAGGTAAAGCCATTCTATAAGCTACAAGATTGATTCTTTCAACAATCTCATATGACCCACTGAACCTCGGACTAAGCTTCCCTTTTCTGCCAAGCCATAACACTTTTTTCTACGGAGAAACTTTCAAAAATACTCTGTCACTCATAGAAACTTCTATATCTTTCTTTTCAAATCAACATACGATTTTTGACAATTCAGTGTAACTTTCAAGTAATCACGAATAACACTGACTTTATCTTCAGTTTCTCAAATCAAGCTTGTTCCAACTAACTTGTTTTTGTTTGGTTCTGACTAGTACAAGAGAGCTATATATTTTCGTCCATATAAAGCTTCAAACGATGCCATTTTAATCCTAGACTAATAACTGTTGTTATAAGAAAATTCGACCAACGACAAATATTTTTCCCAGCTACCTTCAAACTCGAGAATACAACATAGTAACATGTCTTCCAGGATCTAAATTACTTGTTCCGACAATCTATCTTTCTGTGAATGAAATGTTACAGTGAAATTAAGTTTAGTACCTAGATACTTGTGAAGTTTACCTCAAAATCTAGAGGTGAATCTCGAGTCTTGATTAGAAATGATAGATAACGACACTTCGTGTAATCTGACAATCTCAGATAGATATAACTCGGCTAAATTTTCAAATGATCACTTGGCTAACTTTTCAAATGACTAATCCATTCTACTCGGAATAAAATGAGTCGATTTCGTTAGTCTATCAACAATAACCTAGATCGAGTCTTTCTTTCCCAGTGTCAAAGGTAATCCAAATATGAAATCCATCGTGACTTGCTCTCATTTTCATCCAGGAATCATAATAGGTTATAACAACCCAAACGAAACCTGATGCTTGGATTTCATCTATTGACAAACCAAACATTTAGCTACAAATTCTGAAATCTCTCAGTTCATTCCTAGCCACTAGTACGTCTACTTTAAATCACAAAACATTTTAGTACTACTCGAATGAATGGAGTACATACTTGTAACACCCCGTACCCGAGTCCGTTACCGGAGTCGAACACAAGGTGCACACAGACTTAACTTAATCATTTTCACAGTCCATTAAAAATTTCCAGACAAGCTGGTTACTGCGTCACTGTCGCCTTAAAAATCATATCTTGAGTTTCAAAACTCGAAAACTGATTCCGTAAATTTTCCCCAAATTTAGACTCATATATCCATCTGTGGATTTATTTCTAGAATTTTTGGTCGGGCCAATTGGTACAGTTTATTAGTTAAAGTCACCCCTGTTTCAGGGTTCGACTACACTGACCTTTGCGCATTACGACCTGGATATCTTCTCGTACAGAGCTTCAATGCTCATGCCGTTTGTTTCTAATGAAACTAGACTCAAAGGGGAATCTATACATATAAGGCATGACTTCTGATTATTTCTGGATAATTTATGGTAATTTTCAAAGTTGAAATAGAGAATCCAGAAACCGTTCTGGCCCTGTCTCACGAGAACTTTAATATCTCTTAATATACTATTCATATGATCGTTTCGTTACTTTCATATGAAAATAGATTCATCAAGGTTCGATTACAAAATTTATTCACTATTTAACTCCATTCCTACTATTTTTAGTGATTTTTCACATCCACGTCACTGCAGCTGACAGCATCTGTTTTTAAGGTAGGCTTTACCTATTTCATAGTTCCCATGATTCAATTAGCCCTTTAACATAAATAGCACAAGATAGGATCATGACTAACCATCCCAATGGCTAATCGTTTCCAAACATTTCCATGCCTCTTAATGAACAACATACAGTGGTTATAATCCCATGCCCAAAGTATACTTAAGCCATTTTCGCATGGCTATCCAAATTTACACAAATCGAAAGGTACATGACCTACAACAAAAGGGTAGTCCTATACATGCCATTTCAAATTCAACCAAAATTATACCAAAGGGGGCTTCGATAGTGTGGGAGACTCCGACTTCCAAAAATCCCGAGTCCGATAGCTGACAAGCCAAAATCTATAAAACCGAGAAACATAGAAACGGAGTAAGCAATTTATGCTTAGTAAGTTTTGAGCCATGTATTTACACTCAACCAAAGTATAGCATTCAAGTAGCTAAACAATAATTCATATGCACAAATTCTCAATGACATGCTTACTTCACAATACCAACTCTTATATTCATACACAAATAACGACTTAGTCAAAGGCCGGTAGCTCATTTATCAACGGAGCGAATACTCATATATATACGGGCTCATCTAGTGCAAAGCACATACGAAACATACCTCATTGTTGGGAATTTCACAAGCGTATTAACTGAAAATTTTTACAGCAAGTTCATTCATTCCCAAATCACGTACCTTCGGAGTTTAACCGGATATAGCTACTTGTTCAAACGCCTTCGGTACATAGCCCGGTTATAGTAGCTCGCATAAATGCCTTCGGGACTTAACCCGGATATCACAATTCGCACAATTGCCTTCGAGCTTAGCCCGGATATCACAACTCACACAATTGCCTTCGGGCTTAGCCCGGATATCACCCGAACATTCATACACATCTATGTTTCAATTTCATAACAAAAATTTATGCACAAATCACTTAACAAGCAATGCCATTTTCGGCTCAATGGCCACATACAAAGGGCACGATTTTGATTTGCTTATAACATCATCTAGTCGAATCAAAATCTAAGTTTCGATGCTCGAAAACTTACCTCGGATGTTTTCGAACGATTCCGATGGCTATTCGACCACTTTTTCCTTCCTTTATCGGCTTTGGTTCCCCTTTGCTCTTGAGCTTAATTTAACAAATAAATTGATTTAATCATTTGAGCATCGACAAGAGGAATTCAAGGTACTTAGCCCACATATATTCACTAGACATTAAAGTCACATATGTACGGAGTTCATGAATCAAACTCAACACATTAGTTAGTACTCTCCTTAGCCGAATTTTCTAAGTCAAGACAAAGCCTTCAACATGTTTACTCATGGCCGAACAACACATCAACCTAGGTACTCATTCATGGGCCGATTATGCATGTTGATGTTGAGGCCAATTACAAAGTTTAATACCACACATGAATGGCATACATTTTACTAGCTAATGCATTACATATTGTAGCTCAATACACATCTATCATTTACTTCATAACCGAAACATCATCACAAGTAAAATATATACTTTGAGATAGTATATATGTCATACCAATACATCATGTGCAAACATAAATACATATAGGTGCAAGGGCCGAATCTCAAGTTGTTCATAACCATCCAAAACACAAATTTTTACCTATCATGTAATAAGCATAAATCATGCTTATGAATGCACCATGGCCGAATACATCACAACCATACCCTTTCAAGTTTTTTTGGTCATGGTTAAACAAAGAACTCAATGTTTCACTCAAGGATGCTAAAAAGGAGATTTAGGGGTTATCAATCCCCATCACATGCATCATTAACAAGCTTCATATTTAGCATGCAATGATATCAACACAAAATCCTCTTTGGCCGAATGCCATCCCCATGACATAGCAAGGATTTGAACCATGGGCTAACATGAACATCAAGCTAGCAACTAAAACATGCATGAATCTCATGGCACAACCTCTAACATACCTTGATCTTGATACAAGTATGGCCAAACCTCCCCTTAATCCTCTTCTAAACCAAGCATGAAGCAAAAACTTCCTTCCTTCTTAGAATTTTCAGCCCAAAGGAATGAGAATGGATGAACAATTTTTTTTTTCTTTTTCTTTCTCTCAACTCACGGCAAAAGGGGGGGAAACACTCACCTATTCTCTTTTTTTTTTTCTTCCATTTCTTTATTACCCATATTCCTTATTTTATTTTTTTCTACCATACACCATTGTCACAACATGTTTCATGACATGTTTTGCCCATCCTCCTTTGTCATGGCCGCCACTTCATGTTAGGGGGAAATTGACATGCAAGTCCCTCTTTGAGTACATGCACTATTAAGCCACTTTACATATGCCTAGCACATTTCTAATTTTTTTCACATAAGTCCTACGTACTCCATTCACATGCAATAGACTAAATCGAAGCTTAAAAATTTTCGCACATTCATATTCACATATTTTAAACAATAAATATCACATTCAAATAATTTGGTGACTCGGTTTAGCAGTCCCGACACCGCTTCCCGACCAGGGTCAATTTAGGGCTGTCACAATACTACTGTGAGCCTCTGATAATATGTTTTGTTTCAATTCCAGATCATTCGGAACACACAGTCTATTGCGAAAGGACAACATACCATCGACACCAACACTGAACTTTATGGATTGGTCATTCTAAATTTGTTCTTGTTTAGCTAGTAATTTTGAGTCATCCTCCTAGATTTTTTGAAGAAATAACAATCTAGTTTTCAATTCGGCTAAAACAGAACCATCACGATTCAGGGTCAACTGAGCATTCAATAATTTCAAGGAAAACAATGATTTTTTTACTTAACGCATCAGCTACAACATTACCTTTTCCTAGGTGATAATCAATTATTAGATCATAATCTTTTAGTAACTTGAGCCATCATCGTTGTCTCAAATTCAGTTCTTTTTTAGTCATCAAGTATTTCAGGCTTTTATGATCAGTATATACGTGACATTTCTTATCGTACAAGTAATGTGGTCAAATCATCAAAACAAAAACAACCGCGACCAATTCTAGATCGTAGGTTAGGTAATTTCTCTCATGTGGTTTAGCTATCAAGAAGCATAAGCTATAACCTTTTTGTCTTGCATCAATATGCAACCTAACCTATTGAGTGACGCATCACTGTAAATAATAGATTCTTTTCCGGATTTAAGTTGAGTCAGTACAGGAGCTTCTATCAATAAATCTTTCAGCTGGTTAAAACTCTATTGAAATTTATCTGACCAAAAAAATTCAACGTTTTACTAAAGCTGTAACATCCTAAACCCGGCCTAGACGTTATGACCGAATCCAACGTGCCACCTCGAAGCTTTAAAAACATTTTATATTTTTAATCTAGAAAACTTACTTAGCGTTTAAAAGATAATTTCATCGTAGGTTAAGGTGAATGGAAGCTGAGCACGAGGTAGGAAACTGAAGAAGAGAAGGTGAGTCCAGCGGACTGCTTAAGTACCAAGCTCTCTTAGGATCCAATCCTAGACATGCACACCACTATTGCCACACCTTAACTTCGTGTATATTCTTAGCAATCCAATTCGATTAAGTTCATTTTGAGAAAAGTGGTTAAGTTTTGAAAAATGTTTTCATTGTGGAAGTTTTGCTTGTTGTCGTGATATTTTGAAATCAATTACCGTTTTGAAAAAAAACGCGCCCTAAAGCTAATCGGTTTATGATTAATATATCTATTCTAAATAAAACATATTAAAAATTTAAATAATTAAAGCGGCCTTATTACAACTTAAAACCCAAATCATAAAAGTAAATGAAAAGATGTCCAATTCCCCAGAAGAAAACCGAAATTTTCAGAACGTGTGGCCACTTCGAATCCCTTCCAGCTCCAAGCCCACTATGGTTGGAGATTACCTGCATGGATGGAAATAAGGGATGAGTTTGGGAACTCAGTGTGTAAACTACCCCAACCATAGTCCAAATCAACTCAAACCACGTAAACAGATTAAACGGGCCTTAGCCCTATGCAGTCGTAACAAGCCGGAGGCTCATAATGATGCGTAATGATATTTCATGTATGCAGAACCCAACCCATATCCAACCTTACCCCATGTGGGGAGACTACTCGACCCACCTATCCACTACACGCCACAGAATTTGCAGCATGGCTACCAAAACAGATATTGTGACAACGTCACCAGATACAGATATTGTGGCAGAGCCACCAGAACAGATATTTGTGGCAGAGCCACCAGAATACTTCCTCTATCAATACAACCCATCCCATGCAACAGATATACATGTCATAGCATACATCATACAGTATCAAAATATCATGCATTTTAGTCACAATTAACCCTAGTGGTATAACGGTAATTTTACACCTAGGGGTAAAATAGTAAAATTCCATATTCAGGGGTATTCTAGTAAATTAACTATTTTAGGGTTTTCATGCATATTACAGCTAATAACGTATTAACAGAGACGCTTACCGAGCATTCTTACCGCGTTGGGCCCGTTGGCCCATTAACCTGATTATGGTTCATTAAGCCCAAAAATATCAGAATGCGTGAAATCATGCACTTTGCAATCTTATCACTTAAGATTACCAAATACGTTAATCGATCTATCTCATGAGCATTCGCACACTTACAAGTCCACAAAATACTGACTTTTCGGTATTTCGGCTTTTTGGCTTTTGCCGATCTAGTCTATGAGAGGGTGTCAGTTACACACCTGATTTATGATGGTACATTGGCGAGATCCACACACGAACTGCCTACAATTGGATTACTAACATGTCAATCTATATATCGAAAACCAACTACGTATTTAACTTCTTACCATATTTGGCCAACACAGCCTTAAATCCTAGAGTTCCTTACCTTTTGCTGAAATATGGGTTAGATCTGGAGAGCCAACCGAATAAGTCCTCAAGCCCTTTGCTGTATATCCCCTTGTCCATGCTACCGCTTACACAACCAACAGAAAAATGCAAATCCCTTAGTCCAAAACGCTAGCCACCCCTAAGGGTTTCGGCTTTTCCTTTCTAAAAGCAATGAGACTAATGACAGTCTGTTCGAAAGACTTACCTAACGTCGATCGGTTCAGAAGAATGTTCCTATCTATGATTTTTATCTCCAATCCATCGCAATCACAAGAAGAAGCAGATTCAAATAACCAAAGATTCGACCTCCTTCACTACCGGTATATAGGTTTCGATTTTTAAAGAAGTAAGAGAAGAAAAGTTCGGCTACCACAAGATTCGGCTATTGAGGAAAATTCAAGATGGAAAAATAAAGGATGAGACAGAGGAAGAAGGGTATAGGTTCGATTATGGAAAAAAAAAGATAGAAGAAGAAGGAAAAAGATGAGAGGTAGTATTCGGCTATGGAGAAAACGACACAATGAGGCTTCTAGGTTCGGTTATTAGCAAAAAGAGAGTAAGAATCCCTAAGCCAAACCTATTTCGCCAAACCAAAGAAAATAAATGTGAAATAGAAGGAAAAAGAATTGCTAGGGACGGCACCACTCATCCCAAATGCCGAAATTTCCCCCTTCAAAGACCTAGCCGAATCCCTATACTAGAGACCCTTGGCTGGCCAACTCTTGCTCTTTAAGAGTCCACCATTCGGCCAACACTGCTCTCCCTAATCAGCTTCTAAATCTTCTCCCTTATCCCCTCCTTACTCAATCTCCTGAGCAGCTCAAAAACCTCCTGACAGACTTTTACTTGAGTTCCATTACTTACCATTCCTATTTATAAAAATAATCCCCTTAATATGCTCTTATTGTGACTTGAACCTCAGTTCCCCCTAGCTATCCACACGCCACTTTTATAGCCTTCCTAGTGGTGTCACATGCCACCTTGCCACATGCTTCCTTGTGACTTATTTTACCTATTAAATTCTTAAAAGCCCAAATTAACATAACCCCTTTTTCTTGTGGAATTAAGATTAGTTAAATCTGCCAGTTTTTAACTTAGACTTGGGCCTTCTAAAGGCCCACTAACATACTTAGACTTACATCCAGCAATCAAAACACAGAAATCCTACAATTAGCTAAAATTCTCAAAAATCCCAAAAATCCCGAAGATCCCGAAAATTGGGGCTTTACAAAAGTAGCTTTGTCATCGACAAAGCAATTATCGAAAATTCTTAAAAAATCATCTGTAATAGCAAGCTAAGCTCAGAAATCTACGTACGTCCAAAAATATCTTTAGAGCTTTCTAATTCACAATAGTAGAAACCTTGCTCGGATCAACATGAATTCCATCTATTGGAATCACGTAACTAAGAAATCCAACCTCTTTAAGCCAAAACTCACACTTACTAAATTTTGCATACAATTCTTTCTCACACAAAGTCTGTAACAAAATTTTCAAATGATGAGCATGCTCAAATTTGATTTTTGAATAGATTAGTATATCATCGACAAACACAACTATAAATCTATCCAGGTGAGGCTAAAAAACCCAATTCATCAAATCCATAAAAGTAATAGAGACATTAGTTAGCCCAAACGACATTACCAAAAATTCATAGTGGTCGTAATGAGTTCGAACTCTTAACTTATAATAATCGGATCTAAGATCTATTTTCAAAAACACTATTACGCCTTTCAACTATTCAAATAAATCATCAATATAGGGCAAGGGATATTTATTCTTTATAGTGACTTTATTCAATTATTTGTAATCAATACATAGTCTCATCAACCCCTCTTTTTTTTTCATAAACACCAAAGTGCACCCTAAAAAGATACACTCAGCCAAATAAAACCTCTATCTAACAACTCTTCTAATTGTGCTTCAAGTTCTTTCAACTCAGTTGGTGCCATTCAATACGGTGTGATTGATATCGGAGTAAACCCAGGGATCAAATCAATCACAAACTCAACTTCACGCTCAGGTGGTAATCCCAACAATTCTTCAAGAAATATATCAATAAACTCACTAATAATTGGTACCTGATCAATCTTTGATGCCAGTTCTCAAGAATCAAATATATAAGCCAAAAATGCTTCACAACCTGTTCGAATCAAGTTTTGCGTAGAGAATGCTAAAACAGCTTTAGTAGCACTATCTGATTGTTTGAAATTAAGTGAATACATCTACATTTTAAGGATAATTTTAGAACATTGCATAACAAAGCTTGGATTACACTACATTGGACATTATTTGTTACTTTTATCACTTGGGGGGGGGGGAATGTGTGGTTTTGTATGAATGTAGGTGTAGGATGAGAAATAAGATAAAAAGGGAAAATAAGGGAAGTGAAACATTATCGTGGCAATTGGCAAGACTGATTGCCAACAGACTTGCCATGGCAATTCCGAGAAAATGACTCAGCACTCATTCCATGTCACTCTCAATTAGCTGGACATGTACTAGAAAAACCAACCTGAAAAGAGGAATGAAAAATGTGTGTTGAGGTGGGAAAAATACACCCAATAAAAAAAGGAGAGATAAGAAGAAAATAGAGGAGAATTTGTGTGAGAAAGAGACTGATGGCAGCTATCCTCTCTCTGCACAGAGAAAACACTCTATTGGAGAATTCTAGAGAAAGAAAGGTAGCAGCTACAGAGAGTAGAATACGGACGTGTAGAAGGGAAAGAGACATCTATCTTGGATTTGTGAACGATTGGAAGATAGAAGAGAAGCTATAGTATGGTGAGAAATCCTATTTTTCTACCTTTAGTTTTCTTAATTTTTGTGATTCAAACTTCTTTAAAATGTTGATAAATGATTTAAATTTGGTGTTTACTTTTCCATTCATGAACTAAATCTTTTCTAGGTTGGAATTACTTGGGTGTATGTTTACCATTTTAATGTTCATGATTTGAAATTGCCTATATCACTATTTCATTAAATTTATGCTATTTTTATTACATGCATGCAAGTTCAAGACATAGTTAATTGTATGATGTGTTCATAGATGTATTTTTAATTCTGAAAATGTTAAATATACTGGATCTAGAATCGTGTGATGCAAGTGAATATTCGACAAAATACTCATAGCACTCTAGATATAGACGTTGCGATTTATGCAGAGAAGATTGTTCGTTGCAGTTATTAATCTAGAGTTTTGTAGACATACAATAACTTTGATTTCTAACTTAAATCTAGTTATCAAAAGAGGAAAGTTACAGTAGTAACTCTCTAAGCAGTTGATTAGACAATATTTTTCCATGACATTATTTTGATATAAGCATTTCACCTAAATAATTCCAGCCCTGTTCATTCAACAACGAAATTGCTCTTGCTTTTCTCTGTAATTTGCCATTACATTTTATTTTCCATATAATCTTTTTGTTTTGAGCATTAAATTACATTAATTCATTATATCAATTTCTTATTCAGTTTAAAAGTATTTCCTATAATTTAGCATAGTTAATAGGATTATAATAACTTAATCAATTTCTTACCAATTTTCGATCCCTGTGGAGACGATACTTACTTACCACTTTATTACTTGAATGACGTGTACACTTGCACGATTGCATTAGTTATTTGCACACAACATTGATCTATCAAACTCAACTATAATCATCTCACTTGTCTGACATCTCAGATTAATCCGTTTCAGTCTACAGTTTACCACCGTATAGTATTTTATGTAGTCCTGTACTACAGTTGGTTTATATTTCATAATAGCTTACACTATAGATTAATTAGTTTGTGCCAGAAATAGCTTTAAAGATAATGGTTTTAAAGTAGTGACACAACATTCTTGGATCCTCCTTAAGGATTGGGTTTGAAGTGTTACATTCAGTCTGAGAATTGACTAAACTGTAGCTTTTATACCACTAAATTTAACACCCCTCACCCGTCTCTATCACCGAATTAGGGTTACGAGATGATATAAAAATTAACAGGACAAGAACATAAAATTTCAATTCAAAATATACTTTTAAAATAATTATAAATAAGTAATCATTTAATATGCATGTTACTCATACAAAAACGGGGCTTAAATCAAGCCTACGAAGCTCTGGGATCAATTCAGGAACAAGCAGGGACTAATTCAAAACAGAACATAAAAGAAGGGTAAAAATAGAAAACAGACGTTACATGACCATATGACTAGCCCGTGTGACAGGCTGAGGCCATGTGGTGCAATATTACACAACTATGTCCCCAGACCATGTAATAGACTAATGTCGTGTATAAAAGAGTTACATGGCTGTGTAACAAGCTGTGGTTGTGTGTACCTAAAGTCACTAAAGTCAAACAGAGCACACGATCATATCACTTACCCATGTGTGACACATGGTCGTGTGACAGCCGGTGTCTGCTAAATTGTACCTTGGAATGTAATACATACATCAATGGTTTACTTAAATCCCAAGAATACCAATAGCCATTCATTAAATCAACTCAAAACATATCAATATCATACCAAAATATGACATTTTCCTAATTCTAACCAATATGCGATAAGGTAATATCACATACAACATTCAACCCTAAAACTCAATTTCATTTTCTATCAAATTTAAGCTTGCCTAAACAATTTCATGTGAAGTGTCAAATGCCACCATTTCTTTCATCAACTAATGTTCATGAACCAAATCACATTCATTAATGCATTTACCAACAAAAGAACTAATACAAGTATCATATTCATGATATCCAATTTCCATATCCAACCATATTACCACAACATCCAACCAAGCTATCACAAATCATTTATAAAAAATTACCACATATCGATATTTTGTCTCATTCAATCATATATCACACACAATCCACATTCAAGTTTTCATTTATAAACCATGAACAACCTTACCATTTATCGATCAAACACTTATACATAACTTATATAAACACAAAACATATATACTTTCATAAACACATATGTACATATATCAAACACTCGTAATACATGCCACAAAACCGAATGGTAACGATTTCAAAGTCTACCAAGAGGGTGGCTGGATAGTGTGATCTCCAAGCTGATCCAATTGTCTAGTTCCACAAAACGATATCTATAAGGAAACAAGAAAATGACACGAATAAGCTTCAATTGAGCTTAGTAAGTTCATAGGTCAGAAATAGTATAACAGACCTTATGATCACATTTATAATTTAAAAAATCATTAATTAAAACATAATCATGTCATCACAATCATGTGAGTAGGTGAGATCTTTATATGCACCTGTAACAACTTGTTTTTAGTGAAATAAAAAAAATGGTTTTGAGACCACAAATTCGAAGTTAAAATTTTATTATTATTATTTTATTTCCTACAACATGATAGTAATACCGTATAAAACTTTCGTTAAGAAATTTTACCGTTTACATGTTCATTTTGATAAAAAGGATTAAATCAGTAAAGTGCAAAAGTTGAGTTCTAGTAGTTAAAAATATTAAATAGCTATAGAACCTGAAGTAAGGGTTCTTATATGGTAGTTAAACCACTAATGAAGATGGTGGAATGTGATGGTTTGGCATTATTGAAATTTTGATTAATTTTTAAGGTTAATTAAGTAAATTGTAAAATAATGATAATATTAATCAAATAAAACAAAACCATCATCAATATTCATCATCATCAACCGAATTTATAGGAGAAAAAAAAGCCATTGTTGAGCTAGGGTTCGGCCACTTTGTTTGTTTGATTAGGTATGCATTTTTGTCCCTTTTTTATTAATTTCTTCGTTTTCGAGATCGTTGTAGCTTACTCTAGCTAGCCCGGGTACTAACTTGTGAAACTGTTAGATTAAGTTACAAAACTTTGAAAAACGAGTTTTCAAAATAGTCCTTAGGCTAGCTAGATTAAGAACATCAATGTCAAGTTTTCAAAACTTTGACCGTATTTCAAAATAGTCATTGGGCTAGCTAGATTAAGTTACAACGATTTCAAAAACATAAAATTCATGAAAAACGAGTATAAAATTAACTTACATGCAAAGGCTAGTCTTGACCGAACTTCTTTAGCCTTCAACAATGGAGATTCGGTGATAGAAAACCAAATAGAAATATGATGCTTTGATTTTCATGTTTTTAGTTTTATTATTATCATTTTAATATTTAATTAACATATAAAAATATGACATAAACATTCACTAACCGTACCATGTTAATAAAAATGACATAATTACCATTTAAACCCCTAAACAAACTTAAATAATGTGTTTAGCTAGTACTAATCAATGATATAATGAAATTTTATGCATTTTACGATTTAGTCATTTTTCCTTAATTAACTAGCCGAACATCAAAATTATTGGGCCAAAATTCAATATAACACTAATGACCTTGTAAATATTAAATAATTAATATTTATGGACTCATACGTCAGAATTATTATCTGGAAATCACTGTTTTCGACACCATTGAAAATAAGTTGTTACAAAAAATTTCTTTTATGAATTGATTGCAAATCAGCAAAAGAAGTTTTACAAAAAAATGTTCAAAATATTGTCTCAAAATAGATTTTTACAAAATGACAAGCAATTTTGAGCATATTTGATTTGGACATTGAATACATCAAAGAAGAAGCTAATTCTTTGCCTCATTTCCTTACTAGAGAAATTCTCCAAAAATGCCCCCAAAACTCCGAGATAAAGGAAAAGGGATATGGTCCAAAATCAAATATGGTCCTCTCAAGCAAATTTCTGTTGAAGCGATAAAAGTTTCAAAAAAAAAGAAAAAAAGAGAGAGATTGTTTTGCACAAACTAAAATCTCTCAAAAATATTTTTAAAAGAAACATCTTTACAAAAAAATTTCACAAAAGAAGTAGCATCTCTGTAGACTGCTACCCAAAAATCTTCCCAATATTTCCCAAATAAATGTTTTGAAAAAAATTTTATCATGGAGGAAATTTTTTTTGAAAAACCTCCATATATTCTTATTAAAGAACTTTTTCAAAAGATGACACTTCAAGCCATCAGATTTATAAAAACCGCATCAATATTATGAAAACATACTGATTAAAAATGGGTTAGTATCGTTCAAACATTACATCGATCCAAAAAATCCAACTTTTATTATCCATTCGACAACTCAAATTATTAAAATTCTTCAATCAAGAGATTGGGGTGAAAACCCAAATTCTCCAAAGAAGTTCCCAACTAAATTTACTACTGAAGTAGACCATTATCCATATTTAATGTACTAGGACTATCAAACAGCCTAGTATAATGGTTTCCTTATCAATAATCAACATATGAAACATTCATGACTCTTATGTTTTAAATATGGTGCCTAGTTTAAATTTCCCAATTGGTTCTAAGAATGGTAGAACTGGTATGGACCATCTTCTTTTAAGACCCTATCAGCAAAAATCCAAGGCTTATGGCCCAAGTTTTTTGGCAAGTTCTAACCCGAACCCCGAACCTGATCAAAAAGATATTTACAGGAATATTCATTTCTTCTCAAAATTATGCTTCTCCTCTATTGTTTCTTGGAGTTATTCATATGAACAAGATTCTTACATGGGAATCCATTATTAGTCTGAAATTTTAGGACAAAATGGTACGACAAATTTAATGATGACAAATATAATTCCAAGTATTTGGATGAATTTTTCAATAAAACCCCAAGACTATACAAGTCTGCTATCCTGGATCAAATTATAGCAAAATTCCTCCAAGGCAAATAAACTACAAGTACGATTTTAGCTCAAGCTAAAACCAAAATGGAATACAAAAAAAAAAAAAAACTTATAGCTGAGATGCTTAGGTCCATGGATTTTGACTCGAAGGATAAGAAATCCTCAACATCTTTGACTAAAATGGTGTATTTTGCGAATGACATCATTATAGTAACAATCACCAAAAGTATAAAAAAAAATTAAAAATGAACAGGGTAAAAGAGGAACAATTCTTTGCAAGAGAAAACAAAGATGAACAATGAATATTCTCAACAATGAAAAATGAAGATTCTCTATAATAAATAGTGAAGATTCTCTATAAAAAAGAAAAAAAAGTCTGTAATTAGAGAATATATTCTTTGTAAAAATGATAGTCTGAAAAAGGAATAGTTGTAATAATTTCATTGTAAAGAAACACGAGCCCTCTATTAAAAGACTCTCATTTTGTAATGAAAGGCACGACTTAATACACAACTTCAAACTTTCTTTGAAAATTTTCCAATTTCAATTATGAAATTTAGTTTTAAAATTAAATTTCTTTCAAATTTAATTATCAAATTTAGTTTTAAATTTTTTCGGTTCAACTATCCTTGATATACAAATAATTAATATTAATTGAAATATTATTATTTTATATTATTATTGAAATATCATAATATTAATAAATTTCTTATTTAAATATATATTTTATTTTACAAATATGCTAAAAAATAATGTTTAAAATAAAAGTTTTAATTTTCAAAATGATTTTTAACGATTAAATATTTAAATTTTAAAATAAACTTTTAAAACACTTTTTACAATCATATTCAAAACACTTCCAGAAAACAATTTTAAACTAACCCTCGCAACATATAATACGGTTCTGCTGGTCCCCGCTCTAAAATTTCAATATTAACAATTTATTAGTTAAATTAAAAGAAACAATTTATTAGAAATTATTAATTACCCTATATAAAATAAAATTTGGAAAAAAACAAAATACCAATTTTAGAGATATGCAGAGAGATCCGTCTCACGCTTCGATTCCAAATAACCCACCTCCCCTTTCTCCGATCTGATCCTACCATCCACCTTCGTTATTTTCTTTTAATTTTCTTATTCATTTTACTTTTTGGAATTCTTTTTGGTTTTAATAATTTCAAAAATTTCAAATTCATCTTAACGTTACCAATTCTTTTTTTCTCTTTTGCCTTTTTATTGAATCTGGAGTCTATCCATCTGCTTCGAATATCTATTCTTGGGGTAGGAGGATTTTGTTCGTGGAATCTTTGTGTGTGAACTAGGGAATTCAATAATATCAGTGTTCGTTGTTTGTCGGTTGGCATTTCTTTCGTGACTTAATGGGTGAGAATTTAGAGTTAGAATTTGATTGACGAAATTTTGACGGGGTTTTTGCCGATATGGCGTCGGCTCAGGTCTTGCCTAGTTCGCGGAAACAAGAGCATTTAGAAGCCGGGAAGCATCGGGTACTAACTGAATTTTATTTAATTTTATTGGTTTCTCTTCTGGAATATGATTTCGACTTGGTCATTTAATTTTGTTACTCATTAAATTTTATGATTCAATTTTGTAAATTTTTGAATGGTTGTTACTTGTGCAATGCAGATTTTTCTAACTGAAGTTCTGGTAGACTCAATCCATATTTAAAAAAGTTTGCTTTTCGATTTTAGGCATATATATTCAGTGATTTAGGGCATCTATTTCAAATTATTCACTGGAATTGAGGGAATATTTTGGCATTTTAAGATATGATCTGTAGTATTTACATTGTTTAGCAATGTTTTGGGCGTTCTTAGCTGGAACTGAGGGTATATGGCATTAATTAGTTTTCTAGATTACACCTTTGGAAAGTTTCACTGCCTTTATACCTTCAATAGTTCTATTTTATTGTGTAAGGTGACGCAGAGAGAGGGAATAGGTCAATGCTTCAATTTTTATCGTTAAACTAGAGTTGAGAACTTATTTATGTCATTATATTTGAATGGAGAGCAATACTAACGTTTCTATACAAGATAGAGAGAATGTAGAAGTTCCTTTGGGGTTTTGAGACGCTATACTAAAGCAATAATACTTGTCTGAAACTTAAGAACAATGATTTCAAATGAAGAGTGTATCTCAGTTGTGCAACCGATAGAGATGGAGTTTAAAGTTGCTGTTATGCTTTTGTTCCCAAATGATGTGTCTTAATCCCATTCTTCATTTGTGTTAGGTTGTACTAGCTCTTGTTTTTTGGAACTCTTCTTTTGTTTGGTTCAGTGATGCTTTTATGTGGGTGATGGTTCAGTGGTAGGGCCCAAAAACAAATAAGATATCCCATTCTAGAATTGTATTCTTCTTTTCTCTGCACGCTGCACGGCTGCACCTTTTTACTTATTCTGATAAGTTAATATCCTCCTAAATGGTACTAGTGGTTGATTGGATTTTCTGTAATTACAACACTGGATTTATGCCCAGAAATAAAGGTTCAGTTGCATCTTTTTTCATAAATGGATTTGAAAACAAGCAGATAATTCTTTGGACTGTACGTACCATGGGCTGTTACATTTCTTACCTCCTTTCATCTGCAGCTTGAGGAATTTCGTAAGAAAAAGGCAGCTGACAGAGCCAAGAAGGCAGCATCTACCACCCAGCCTCATGCTTCAGATGTTATCTTAAATGATAAACATCTATTAGAAACTGAAGATGGTCGAGTCACCGATTTTGATGGAGCTGGTACATCTAATGGACCCAATCCTTCTTATGTAAAGATAATTAATGACAACAATAAAATAAATGATGTTTCAGATGAAAGTCAGCAAACTTACTCAAAGAACATGCTTGCTACACCATCTGTTTTAGTGAATGATAATTATTCATATTCTACCGAAGTGCAGAAGCATTCAAAAAGTCAAGAAAATGAGAAATATGGTGCTTCCTGGAATGGTGGTCTGTTTAATGATAGATTACAAACACAACACTTGAGTAATGACTTTCAAGATACCAAGTCAAAAGAAGATGATGGTTCTATGAAGGCTTCTGCAGTTGTAAATCTGTTTTCTTCTGAAGATTTTGTTACTAAAATATCTCCACAGAATTCACTGCAAAGTAAGGCCAGTGACAGCAGCTTGCTAGGTAATAGCTTTGTACTATCTTCTTTCTATGAAAGTAATGTTTAGTTTATCAATTCTCATTGTGATTATGCTTGTTTATGAACTACAATGACTAGAATTAATAGTTATCTATGTTTTCATAGTTTTCTTTTGCTAAGAACCTGGTGCAGTATTAAATGTTCCGTGTTTAATTATAGACTCTACTCAATCTACCTTGGGAATAACAGGATCTGCCCTTGAAGTTGGGCAGAGCTTACAAGGCAGTGCAGAATTTAGGGAACCTATGAGTTCTGAACCTGTAGAAAGAACATTTAGCAGTTACTCTAGTGGTTTTCCAAGTGTGCCTGGTCCATCCGCTTGGACATTTGGATCTTCAGAGTTCAGTTTTGATGCCAAAAGCTCCACAAGTTACATGCCACTGCAGTCAGCCACAAATGATACTAGTTCTAGGAAATCTAGTCCATCTTTCCTTGATTCTCTTAATTTATCCAAAGCTCCTTCTGGGTCTCTTTTTCAACATAATGAACCTACAAAATATGCATTTCCCTCCCATAGCTCGCAGTTTAATAGCATGAATGCTATTCGATCATCACCTTTAGATAAACCATCAATGGAGAGTGAAACTATGGGAACTTTCTCCGAACAAAAGTCCCCTGTTTTTCCTAGTGCCAGTGAGTTTCCTGGTCATTTTGCAGTTCCTGCTAAAAGTAATGGTGACCTTCTAAGGCTGAATGAGAATATCTCAGAGAAGAAGCATGAGTACTACTCAGCCAAACAGAACGAGGATTTTGCTGCTTTGGAGCAGGTAGATTTTTTTATTTATTTATTTTCTTTTTGAGCTTACTGTAGGTGCTACAATTACCAGCTTTCAAATGATTCTTGTTTATTCTTCCAAGTTTTGATTACATTGCTTGCAAGATTAAGTTCTTTAATTACATAAATAAAAATTTTTTGAAGTGAACTTTTTGATGTCTTAGAAATATGTCATCATAGGTTTGCTAGCTTATATTTAACTCTTCTGACTCAATTTGACATTCCGTTATGTATATGAAATTTATACTAGCATATGGATTTAAATTGAAACCTTAAGAATGAATGAAACCATTGTTTCCTATAGCTATACAGGGATTTATGTAGTTGTTAATTGTTAGGCATTAAATATTCAGGAGAGGAAAGGTTTGTGATTTCTTGAAAGCAAAAGGAAAAGGGACTGTATTTTACAAGGGTAATGAGCTTGATTATACACAATGCTGCTCTCAGAGCTGACAAATCTTGGAAGGAAGTTTAGAGCTTAGTTTGAGGATAGGGCTGGGTTGTTATTATTATTCCTTTACGGTGAAATAATAGATAAGTAAATTTGCATCCTTATTAGATCCATGTCTTGTATTTCTGTGAGGTGCATGTGCTAGAGTAGGGTGTCATATGGTTGGGATTGGTAAATTTGTTTATCACATGAAAGGAAGAATAGATTCTTGTGGATTTTAGCTATAATCCATATTTCTGTTTTGAAGCCAAATACATGTTAATATCTTGGAGGTGGATAAACTGTAATGACTGTATAAAGTTTCTAGTGATGAGAGAAAACGTCCTATGTTTCAAAGTGTCTTAGATACATACAAACTCACGTATCTTATAATGTAGAAAATTATATATTTCTTCTTTGTTGTTCATCACATTGATTTTGTTTATTGACTTCTTCCTGGATATTTTGTTTGGACTTTCTTTATTAATTATTTAGCCTTATTCTGTAGCATATTGAAGATTTGACCCAGGAAAAGTTCTCTCTGCAACGAGCTCTTGAGCCTTCACGTATGTTAGCAGAATCTTTAGCTGCTGAAAATTCATCCTTGACTGATAGCTATAATCAACAGGTTTGTTTCCAAATATGACAATTGCAGCATAGCTAGCATGTTGTGGTCATGCAATACCTACTCCATTTGTACTTCATCAATTACTAAAATGATTAGTATAAAATAAATGTAATAATAATAGATAAACAAATGTGACTTCCCCCTATATATTTTATACTTTATACAGCAAAAGAACTTGTAATACCTACTCCGTTTGTACTTCATCGATTACTAGCCTGTAAAAATAATGAGTTAGTTCAGCCAATTTGTTTATACCTTTTGTAAAGGATATTAAATAAAACATATCAATGTAACCATGATTATGGTATATGACCAATAGTATATCAAGTATAGTTTCTTATCCTAGGAGATTCTTTTGGACCCCTTTCCTCAAATGAATGGGTTATATACTGATAACTTAATCGGCTTTTCTATGCTTATTTTGGTTTTAACTTTTGGTGGATGAAGGTCCCCGAGAACGAGCATATTTGGAGAGAGGAAAACCAATTGTAATGTTTAAAATGTTTACGCGTGTTCATAAAGAGATTGAATGTCTTGAAACAATGAGGAGAATGAATTTTCAGAAACCTTCAGTTTGTTTGCCAGTCTTCATTGTTTTTCATTGCAGTTTATTTTATGAAATCCTGAAAGACGCTCAATCTCATAATTTTCAACCAATCACTATGCTGAGACTTTTTCAAAAATCTCTATATTGTCTATTGACATTTTTTTCCTCTCTCCAGAGAAGTGTTGTCAATCAGCTAAAATATGACATGGAGAAGTTACAGGAAGAAATCAAGGCCCAACTGGTTAGTATTTTGTTATATTTAGGGTACTGGTAATCAACTCAAGTTGTACATAGGAATGGTTGAATCTTGTCTGACTGCAGGTTCATTTATGTCAGATAGCTAAAGCAGGGTGTGTCTACATGACATGTTTCATGTGTGCACATATGCACCTGGATGGCCTTGCTTTGATAATTATTTTTCTGAAATATCAAAACCTATTGCTTTCTTTCACATTTTTACTCGTATCTATTAACCACAAAGTACATACAAGGAACATTGAACTTTAAGAGATTCATTCATCACTAAATGCTACCCATGCTCCTATTCTGCAGTTTCCCTTTACCATGGCTGAAACAGGTTTCTCAAGCTATGTTCGCCGCAATACATTATAAAAATTCCTTTTTCAGCATAGGCGATTTGTGCTGAAAATTTAGGTTTTTGGCTTATGGAATTTGAGATTTATAGAGATTTTTAACAATGATAGCCATTATCCTTCAGTAGAGATGGGAGAAAAGTATTTTTCTTTATTGAATTTGAAAAATAGCCATTTTACCTTTAACATATAAAAATGATCCACAAATATGAAGGTTATGAATTATTCTGGACTTTACCTCATTGTTTACATGATGGCTGAGTATATGATTAAATAAAACATTATTTCATTATTGGTGTTATCTTCATAGGGGAAAATAAGCACATACGGTACAATGTGCACTTTGGTGTTATCAATCTGCTCGTGCAGTGGAAAGTTCAGATAGTCTTTTATTTGCAATGGTCAACCAAAAAACCATTGCATACAATGCAGCTCAGGTTTGTGCATTGTAAACTGCTATGCTGCATGTGGGCCTTCTATTTGCATTTTATTTTCTTGTGTTCTTTGTCTTGTAATGTTTGAATGGGTTTGGGAGCTTTAAGGTGTCAGAAATCTTATTTAAAAATGTTTTTGACATTTTATTGCATTGTCCTTTTGCTCTTTTCTGTCATGTCTGATGTTTGATATTTGCAGGCGGAGCTCGAGTCTTTGAAAATGGAATATACAAATGCACGACTGGAATGTAATGCAGCCGATGAACGTGCCAAAATATTGGCTTCTGAAGTCATTAGTTTAGAAGAGAAGGTAAGAAGTTATTTTAATGGGTGAAGGTTTTCTTCCTTTTCTAATATCGTTCTATTCACATTAAAATTTCTGCTCCTCTAGATAATAATGCTGTGAGATATGCAAATTGCTATCCTTGTAATATGCATGGTTGTATTTTAGGCATGCAATGAAGTTTAAGGTTTTGAAGTGTCAGTTTAACTTGAGTGGATCTTTAATCTTTTTATATGTTGGAATTCCTTAAATTAAGCAGATTTTCTACCTTAGTTCTAGGAATTTCCTTGTACTATTAGCCATAATCAAATTACTAATTTTTAGGGATAGGCTAATTTCTAGAGATTATTTCCTTTTTATTTTTCCTGCTATTCTTTAAAAGGCTGTAGTCAGATTAGAAGAAATAAGAATAATTCTTCTTCCTAAATTTGTACATGGTATCAAGAGCATCAGGAATTCAGTAGATCCTGCTCTTTCTTCTCTTTTCTTGTTCTGTTTTCTCTGTTAGAAACCCTACTCCCATGGGTGACACTGAAAATTCCTATGAGACTCTTCATAAACTTCGGCTAACCAAAACTCAACTTGAGGCTCTTCATAAACTACTCGGGACTCCTACAGCCAGTGGGTCACTAGCTATTCACGGTACTGCTTTAAATACTACACACGAACCTATCACAACTTCCTGGATACTAGACTCAGGTGCATCCGACCACATGACAGGTAATCTAAGTTTGTTTCACACCTATTTACCTTGTCATGATCACTCTCGGATTCGCATAGCTGATGGATCTTACTCGCTGGTAGCTGGAATGGGGACAGTTAGACTTACTGAAAATTTTTCCCTTGATAAAGTTTTACATGTTCCAAATCTTTCCTATAATTTACTCTCAATTAGCAAGCTTACCAAGGATGAAAAAGTACTTGTTGAATTTTCTGCTTTAGGTTGTGTGGTTCAGGAACAAGAATCGGGGAAGATGATTGGCACTGCTAAAGTTGATGATGGCTTATATGTTTGGAACAAAAACAGTTCACAAGAAGGGATGGCTTTATCTACATCAAAAGAAGATTCTATCATGCTATGGCACCGTAGACTAGGACACCCAAATTTCATGTACTTGAAGAAATTGTTTCCTCTACTATTTCTAAATAAGAAAATAAGTTCATTGAACTGTGAAGTTTGCCAACTGCCTAAACACACTCGTGTCCCTTATCCTTTGAAACCTTATGTTCAATCTCAACCTTTCTCTTTAATCCACAAGTGAACTATGGGAAACCAATGAGTAAAAAACATCACAGGGGCTAGGTGGTTCATAACTTTCATTGATGACCACACTAGAGTTTGTTGGATCTATCTCCTTAAAGAAAATCCAAGTCTCTAGAGTCTTCAAAATTTTCATTCAATGATTCAACCCAGTTCAATTCAAATATTCACACCCTTAGAACGATAATGGGAGAGAGTACTTTAATTCTATCCTAAGTCCTTATCTTTTGAGCAAGGAATCATACATCAAAGTTCTTGTCCCGACACCCCTCAACAAAACGGGGTTTCAGAGAGGAAAATAGACACCTTGTAGCCGTGGCTCGTGCTCTTATGTTTACTATGGGTGTACCAAAGTATTTATGGGGAGAAGCTGTCCTCACTGCTTGTTATCTTATAAACCAACTCCCATCTAAGGTATTAAACTTTCAATCACCTTTACATACTCTTCAAAAAAATTTTCCCTTGTTTCGTGTTCCTAATCTCCCAACCAAAACATTTGGTTGCAAAGCATTTGTCCACAACCATCAACCTAACTGATCTAAACTTGATCCTAGAGCCCACACTCGTGTCTTTATTGGTTACTCACCTACACAAAAAGGGTACAAGTGCTACTCTCCAACCTTACACCGGATGTTTGTGTCCCTTGATGTTACTTTCTTCGAAAATGAGCCATATTTTTCAGCCTCTCATCTTCAGGGGGAGATACTTAGTGAAGATCAGGCCTTGAGCAATCTTCTCATTATACCTCAAGGCTCTATCAGCCCTACCATCACTACAGGACCTGCTGAAAATCCTACAGCCACTGTTATTCCTATTTTGGAAACAAGGGTGATTAACCATACTAATGAAGAAAAACAGCCTACTCATTCTGAAAAACAACAAGAAAAAACTCAGGGGCTTCGTGTATACTCTTGGAGACATCACCGCTGAGAGAGAAACAACATGCCAATGCCATCTTTACCCGAGGACTGTCTTGAGGAAGAAGTTTCACCTCCTTCATCTTCCATCTATCTTCCAATTGCAGTAAGAAAGGGCACTAGGAGCTGCACTCAACATCCCATTTCTCGGTTTGTATCTTATGGAAACTTGTCTAAATCCTACAATGCCTTTGTTTCTAATGTTGACTCTATAGAAACTCCAAAAAACATAGAAGAGGCTCTTAAGTCAACCAAATGGAGGCAAGCTGTGTTGGAAGAAATAAAGGCTCTTGAAGACAATGGAACTTGGGAAATATCTAAACTACCTACTGGGAAGAAGACCGTGGGTTGTAAGTGGATTTTCACCACAAAATTTAAGCCAGATGGGAGCATTGATTGATACAAGGCTAGACTTGTGGCCAGGGGTTTCACTCAAACATATGGGTTGGACTATGAGGAAACCTTTGCACCGGTGGCAAAATTGAATACTATTTGAGTGCTTCTCTCAATTGTTGTCAACTTAGAATGGCCTTTGATCCAATTGGATGTAAAGAACGCTTTTCTCAATGGAGAATTAAACAAAGAAGTCTACATGGATTTTCCGCCTGGATTCGAAGGAAGCAAGGGCCAAGTATGCAAGTTGAAGAAGTCCTTGTATGGACTAAAGCAATCCCCTAGGGCTTGGTTTAATCGTTTTGCTAAAGCCATGACTAGTAGACATTATACTCAAGGTCAAGCTGATCACACCTTATTCTACAAACACTCGGATAATGGGAAGTGCTGTATTCTCATTGTCTATGTAGATGACATAATATTAACAGGGGATGATTCTATTGAAATTG
Organism: Gossypium arboreum; assembly: GCF_025698485.1. Classification (NCBI taxonomy): domain Eukaryota; kingdom Viridiplantae; phylum Streptophyta; class Magnoliopsida; order Malvales; family Malvaceae; genus Gossypium; species Gossypium arboreum. The sequence goes on from NC_069079.1 coordinate 58,428,123, forward strand.
AAAGACTAAAACAGTTCTTAAGTCTTGAGTTTCAACTTAAAGACTTGGGGAATCTTCGATATTTTCTAGGAATGGAGATAGCAAGGTCAAAGGCAGGTATTTCAATCTCTCAAAGAAAGTATGTTCTTGATCTACTTTCTGAAGTTGGACTGTTGGGTTGCAAACCAGCCGAGACTCCTATGGAACTTAACCCTAAATTAGGAACTGATAAGGATGGAGAAGAGGTAGACAGGAGGAGATATCAACGGTTAGTGGGAAAACTTATATATCTTTCTCACACTCGTCCGGACATAGCTTTTGGAGTAAGTGTTATAAGTCAATTTATGCATGCTCCTAGGGAGAAACATTTGGAAGCTGCCTACAGGATATTGAGATACTTAAAAGGGACTCCTGGTAAGGGGTTGCATTTCAAGAAAGATGTAAATCGAAGCATAGAAGTCTACACTGATGCAGACTGGGCAGGGGCAGTTAATGACAGGCGCTCCCCAAGCAGTTCCTGCAGCTATGTTTGGGGTAATCTCGTGACATGGAGGAGTAAAAAGCAATCTTTTGTGGCACGCAGCAGTGCTGAATCTGAATATCGAGCTTTGTCCCACGGTATATGTGAAGGAATGTGGTTACAACGGCTAATGGGAGAACTAAAATTATCCTATACAAAACCTATAACATTATACTGTGACAACCAGGCAGCAGTTAGCATAGCTCATAACCCTGTACACCATGACCGTACCAAGCATGTGGAAATTGATCGCCACTTTATTACGGAGAAAATTAACAAAGGGGAAGTTTGTGTTTCATATCTACCTACAAGACAACAAGTAGCAGACGTGTTAACCAAAAGCTTGAGCAGAAAAATGTTCGAAGAAATTATGGGCAAGCTGGGTTTGATTAACATCTACACTCCAGCTTGAGGGGGAGTGTTGGAATTCCTTAAATTAAGCAGATTTTCTACCTTAGTTCTAGGAATTTCCTTGTACTATTAGCCATAATCAAATTACTAATTTTTAGGGATAGGCTAATTTCTAGAGATTATTTCCTTTTTATTTTTCCTGCTATTCTTTAAAAGGCTGTAGTCAGATTAGAAGAAATAAGAATAATTCTTCTTCCTAAATTTGTACATTATATATATTTGATATTGTTAATTTGCTTGGTTTAGGTGATACCATTAGCATTTTTGCATTATCTTCTATTGAATGAATCTGTATAAAGTTGTTGATGCTGGAGTAGCATCACATTTTGCATCAGCTCGATTAACATTTCTTTTTAATATCCCCTTTGTAGGCACTTAGTTTAAGGTCAAATGAGCTGAAGTTAGAGAGGCAATTGGAGAACTCAGATGCTGAAATTTCTTTTTTCAAGTATGCTTCAGTTTTTCTTTGTTAAAGGACTTGGGATCTATCTTTTCAGCATGAGTTGCTTTCTTATTTCTTCTGCTTGGTTTCTCCAACTGAATATGTCATCTGCCTTCTGCAATCCAAAGTATAATGCTTATGCATATTGCCCTGGTATAGATTCAAGAAGGGTATTGTTGCAATTATTAGACCCGTGGTCTGATTGTCTAAGAAATAATTATCCAATTAAAGCTGTCATGATATATATATTCAAAAAGAAAAAGAAAATATGAGGAAAAAAAAATTGCATGTTAAGTTTTTAATCGATGCATTAATATCATTAAAGATTACATATAGAATGCAATTGAATGATTTAAGTCAATTTTATGTTGGCTTGAGAAAAGATCTCTTGATGCTATATGTTATACGGTTAGTATGCAATTTGGTACATGAGTTTTTTCCCCCAATTTGGTACCCATACCACGTGGCATCGTGTGGTCCAATGAATGTTTGTTTAACACGTGTTCTAGTAAAAAAGGTATAGGTACTTAATTGAGACAAAGGAAAACTTAGATACCAAATTAAACATTGAAGCCAAACTTAGGTACTTAATTGGAACAAAGAAAAAAGAAAAGTATCAAATTGGTAAAACTCAGTTACCAAATTGACCATTGAAGCCAAACTCAAATTCCAAATAGTATATTAACCCTATGTTATACTGCCCCAGAGCATGCTTTGGTTGGTGATGCTAGGAACCAATTTGTTTGAGTATTAACTTCTGTTTATGCCATGTAAATTATTGTTGTTAAATGCATCAGAAAACTTATCTGTACTTAATAGAAATAAAGAAAATAGAAAGAAGAGAAGAAAGAATTTGGGCTGGGAGGAGATGGTTTGTAGTTACTAATCTCCTTTTTGTTTTTGTGAATTAATAACATTTGAGTTTTAGTAGTTTTTGGGTTTTATTTTTTCAATTTGAAATAGCCTTTCAATATACTTTCATGGTAAGTACTCTAGTAGTTGTTGCTCATATTATTCCTTCTGTATCTTTCAGAAAGAAAATGTCAAGCATAGAGAAAGAGCGTCAGGATTTTGAATCAACTATTGAAGCTCTTCTAGAAGGTTAGTTGCTAAATATCTTGTGTGTTTGCTTTTATAGATATTTATTTATATCTAAGCTTTTAATATTTGTTTATATGATAGCCATATGTTTGCTATTTAATTTTCTGATTCATTCAACTCAGAGAAGAGGGTGCTTCAGTCTAAGCTACGAAAAGCCTCCGTCTCTGGGAAGCCTTTCAATGTTACTAAGAATCCTGCTAGTAAGGACATGTCGACTTCAACAGAGGATCTAAGTATGCTTTTTCTTTTTAACCATGCTAGTACATACATAAACAGCCATCTGTTATTTTACTGAATCAGAATCAAGTTAGGTATGGCAGAGGCTACAAAGCTTATTCCCAATTACAAGCATATTATTGACCAGAGTCAATCTTGTGCTAAGGTCAATTTGTACTTAATAATTTACACCCTTGCAAGTTGAATAGGTGTATTGAAGCTTAGTGATGCAGAAACAAAAACCTTTCTTGCAGGTCTACAGTGTTTTAACTTTTTGCTTGAGGGTTTGGTTTTCTAGAATTTCTAGTATGATATGTGAGGTGGTTTGGAGCATGAAATTAGGTTAAAGTATTATTCTTTTACATAATATTAAATCTAGGGATTTCTAGTTTTCATGCATGCCTTGATGCCTTTAAGGTTGAAGCGATGTATTGCTGGTGTATATTAAAAGCACAAAGGCTGATGTTGGACATTACTTTTAAATGCCAAAATTTGAGTTGCCAGTTAGTTTGTTCCAGGAGTCACTTTTGACTTATAATTATGTAGGACATCATAAAAATATTATTTGGCTTTTATAATCTTCTAGAACCTGTCAATGACACTTTAATTTATTGTATTAAATTCAAAACACAGAAAAAAAAAATCAGAGAACCTGTTAATGATAACTTTAATTTATTGTATTAAATTCAAAATGCAAAAAAAGAGGGAAAAAGAAAAAAAAGAACAGAAACTCTTTATTTGAAGCATTTGATCTTGTGGAAGATTCAAGAGAATGATAGATGAGTTGCTTAAACTAGTTCAATTTCTGTAAGGTAATGTGTCAGACATGAGTTAAGCGCTTCAATACGCATGGATATAAGTGTATCAACATATATAGCTTTACTTGTAGGAAAGTGGAACTCACTTGTGCCAGACAATAACAACATCCTTATTTGAATTCAAGTTTCATAGAAGGAAAATTGAATGTATAAGCATTCAACTGCTTTTTGACAAGGCGCTTTAAAGCAACTATGAGAAGTCCAATCAGCAATTATAGTAGTGACATTTTAAGTTGTTTTTACTTTCCCCGGTCCTTATTTAACTTATGATTTTTATCTACTGAACTTCGCAGTAAGCATAGATGCTGCTACTGATGATAGGGAGAATATCAGTAACGATGCCTCTAGTTTGAGCTTGCTGCCTGAAGATGGACAATTTGAAGCTGCTTCTGTTTATATTCCTCCTGATCAAATGAGAATGATTCAGAACATTAATTGTCTAATTTCTGAGGTATCGTCTAGTACATGATTTGGATTTTCTTGTGGCTGTTGTATGTTTTACACCTTGGCCAATCAAGAATTTAAGTTTTGGAATTCGGTGGCCGCTATTCCTGTCATGATGATTTGAGGAACCTTTATTCTTGCAGTTAACATTAGAGAAAGAAGAACTAGCACAAGCTTTCTCATCTGAGTTATCTCAAAGTTTGAGGCTGAAGGTATTTAACCTGATCTTTGACATCTAGTCGCATTTGGTTCTTGTTGCGAGGCACTGTATCAGATTTTATTGAACATTTCTGAATTACTAGTTTCCTACTTCGAGTGAAATGGAATTTAAGAACATCTTTACTTATAATGGTTCTTCTGTTTGGTTAGAGCATGCTAGTTGGCAGCCTATATTATATTTTACTAGTTTTCTTTAACTATTGTATTTCCTTTTTCTTCAATTACATAATTCTTATGTGCATCTGAACTTCTTTCAAGTGCTCTTATATGATATGTGGGAAATTAAATGGCAGGAAATTTAGTTCAGTTAGTTTCAGGCTGTTAATAATCACTTGTCTTGTTCGAGGGTTATTCTCCATTTTCCAACTCTCTTACTTCAACCTAGTTTTCCTAGATTTTAGAATACAACTTTACCACCAGAGTTTTTCTTGTATCATATATGTTTGTGCGTCTGAATGTTGTTGTTGTTGTTGTTATTATTATTATTATTATTCTTGTTATTGATGAATGAAGGAGTTGAACAACGAGTTGTCTAGGAAACTTGAAGCTCAAACTCAAAGATTAGAGCTTTTGTCAGCTCAAAGCATGGCAGGCGAGCACATCCCAGTTAGACAATATGAGTCTAAAATGATGCATGATAACACCCCATATGCCGATGAGGGTGATGAGGTACCACACGCACTCTCTCTCTTATTGTGACATGATCATGTATCACGATTACTCTGGTGTGAAGTCCATGGTACTCTTTTGGACTTTTGAGTCCTTGTATGAGAAGATTGAGCCCTGCTTGTATGCATGTCATTAACAATCCGACCATTGCTGAAAATTGAACTACGAAATACTTTGATGACAACAGAGATATCTAGGAGTTCCAAAGAAAGCAAGCTATTAAGTAACATTTAAATTTCTTTGTAGGTGGTGGAAAGGGTCTTAGGATGGATTATGAAGCTCTTTCCAGGTGGGCCATCAAGATGGAGAACCAACATGCGGCTTTCCTACTGAAACTAGATACCTTGGCAAGAGAGTTCATATTTTCGTATAGTTTTCTATTTCGGGTTTGCCATACCTCCTTTTGGTGATGTGAGGAAGGTCGTGATTTGTATATTTTCGAGTCAGCTATACAAACACATTCTTTTTGATAGAAGGTAATGAGTTTTATGATGATGGTGTTGCCATAGATTTGCTAAATCTAACGTGTGTTGTTTTGAGATAAGGCAATAAAGAAAACCCGCCCTCGTTGCAGTGAATGTTGTAATGAGTTATAATTGACAAATGGTATTAGGGAGAGAAGCCCATAAGTTTGTACTGTCAATTTATTGTGTTTGTAATGAACAAATTTCAGTGCTTAAAAGCATTAGAAATTTATGCTTCTTTAAAGTAGAGCCTCTGATGCATCTTTTCTTCAAAAAAAAAAAAAATGGTCGAAGCTATACGATACCCATATTCCGAATATCTGCCATGAAAATTTTATGCCATTCGATGTTACTATTTTATTTTTAGATGTTTAACTGATTATTACAGTTTTTTTAGTGAAAATGTATCTATGATATAATGATTGATTTTGTGTATCAATTGGTCTAATTAAAATAATAATTTTAAATATTAAAATTAATTTTAATGCTAATCAGATAATATGTATATATAAGCAATAGATAATAATATTATGAGTATCTAAATAGTTAATTGAAAATTAATTTAATATAGAAAGATGGGAGTTCGAAGGCGTTGAATTGTGTTTATTTTTCTATTTATCAAAAGAAGTTTTATGGAATTATACCAACAGCAGCCACCCTTACCAACATGATTCCGACCAACAATGGTTGCACCACCCAGATTTCGATGAATATCCAACGCATTATCAAAATTAAATTTCACAAGGGGACCAGGTACGTTTAGGTAGAGAACTAGAAACCATGCTTGTGAAATTCGCCGTAGAATAATCCCTGTAATAGAGTAATAGAAAAGCATTTATCTGCCACATTGGATGATTCATCGTTATGAAACAACTCATTACGGTAATACCAAAGGGACCATAGAGTTGTAAGACCCAACTGGTAGAGACGCCCATTTGGATGTGAATCCAACTCTCATGAATATCAAAATTCACAATGTTTATTCGAATAATAAATTTGTATATCCAAATTTCAATATCCAAATTTGAATCTAAATACAGCTACAAAATACTAAGTAAATAATATTTTAAGTGATATGAAAATGAGTGTAAATAAATTTAGTATAAACAAAAGTAATGAAATTTGTAAATAAGTGATCTTGAGATAAAACTTATTATGTGATAAGTTAATTAATAAGTAAAGAAATTAGTGAAATGGGAAATATTAAGTGATATTAAAGTATGAATGAGTGTTTATTATAAGTGATCATAAGTAAAATTTTATGAATTAATTATAAAGTATATAAGTTGTGATAATTGGAAATTTAGTGAATAAATAGTGAAAATGATAAGTGGTATGTGAAGTTAGAAAATAATATTTAATGAATGGATTAAATGATAAATGACGTGAATTATTTATGTGATAGTGTGTGATATAGTGTAAGTGACATATGAAAGTGCATATCTAAATGTGATGAGAAATAAAAGAAATGTGCACAGGTGGAAAAGAAAGTGTAAACAAGGTATAACTAGAGGGATATAATTGGCAAGTCATATGTATACCCTTAGCGCACTAGTATGATAAGCATTTTGGTGCTTAGTGTAAATAACACTTCAATGTTGTAGTGTAATTTGTACTTCGGTGCATAAGTGTTTAGCACTTCATTGCTTCATTGTGATTTTGCATATCCTTCTTGATTTTTCATCATTTACAAAAGGCTATGTGAAACAAGTGAAAGTGAAGGAAGTGGCAAGTGAAATAAGTGGTAAGAAATGTAACATTCCAAAATAGGGCCTAGTCGGAACAGTAGTTTTGGGACCACAAATTCGATGTTGAAATATTTATTTTATGATTATTATGAGGTCTAGAATATGAAATATGCATGTGTTAAAGTTTCATGAAGAAAATTCTATGAGTAAGGTGTCCAATTGGAAAATAAGGACCAAATTGAATAAATTGCAAAACTTGGATTTTAAAAGCAATTTGTATGAAATTGCTTTAGATTATTAATTAGAAGTTCTTAAGGAGAAATTTCCCAATTTCTAAGTTTTTATACAAAAATGGGCATGTATGGATAAAATTCTAAGGAAAAGGATTAAGGGCATTTTGGTCTTTTGGCTAATTAATGAAATAAAATGGGAAAATGAAGGCAAAAATCAGCCATTCTTCTCCCACGTCCAGACGAATTTCTCAAGCCCTCTATAGCTAGGGTTTTTAACATTTTCAAGCTCAATAGTAAGTGCTCTCTAGCTTCATTTTTAATGTTATTCGTATTTTTGAAATCCCGGTAGCTTACTCTCTCCATTTCTACCCATATTTTGAGTTAGGGTTCATGTTTTCAAAGTGAGCCATGTGTGACATGTTTATTCTTTGATATTTTATGGAGGAATATGAAAGTTGGATGTGTGTTAAACATATTTTCCTAGGTGATTTTCATGAAAAACCCCTAAAAGGACCTTTTTGCAAAAAGGTGTAAAATATGTGGTAGAAATGTGAAATAATGGAAAAATGTCGGCTTCCATAAGAGGAAAGAACATTCGGATAGGCTTGGGTAATGTAGAAAATTCATGCATTTCATCATATGAGCCTAGGGACTAAATCGTAAATAATGTTAAAGTTTAGGGGCAAAATGATCATTTTGTCTGGGGGTGAAATTTAGACTCGAAAAGAATAATGTGAGGTATTAATGATTCATTTTTATTGTTATAGACCCCGAGAAACAAATTTCAGAGGTCGATCGAGGAAAATGAAAAGTTTCGGAATAACCGAAATGGGAAACCGAAACGAATACCAGGTAAGTTCAAATAACTTTAAGTAAACTATTAATATGCCTAATTACATGTGTTATGAATGTATGATAATTGGTTATATTGATGGTATGAAAATCCATGAAATATGTTAATAATAATGATATGATACTAAATGTCCCGGTTGAAGTAAAAAGGGAAATTAGATGGATAAACCATGGCTTACATGACTCGAGATCCTGCATGTATTGCAGAAAAAGGATTTAGCCCGGACGGGTAATCCATTGATCTCAAATATAGAAAGGATCTAACCCGGATGGGTGTTCCTTGAGTGATCGAGCCTCCCGAAGAATATGTGTGCATTGTGGATTTAACTCGGACGAGTAATCTGATTAGGGTCTAAATTTAGCTTGGACTGGTAATTTAGATCCGAGCTCATTAAGGGTGTTTGTCACTATAAGGGATTTAGCCTGGACTGGTAATCCCACTGTATGATGTGAGGTACGCGGGAGCGCGTACTTGAGATGATTGCTTTTATGACTTGACGGTAAATGGATAATCCTTCGAGATTTTCGAGAAACTTCACGGGATTAACCTGAGATAGAAAAATGAAAATGTTGGATGATGAGCTCATCTAAGACAAATTACATAGTGTATTGTTATGGAACTAACTTGTCGATTGAGTGCATGTGATAGGGAAACTATTTCATGCTTGTTGGTTTCATTGGCTAATATGGATGCATGCTAATTAATCAGTAAGTTTACTTTCCAGTTATTTGGGCTTACTAAGCATGTAAATGCTCACCCCTCTCTTTTCCATGTCTTACATAGCTCGAAGACTCGTAGAGGTTGGAAGACGGTTGGAGAATCAACACACTATCATCTTGTCTAGCTTTGGTATATAGATACTCTTATTTTGTTCAATAGCATGTATAGGGCTTTTGTTATTTTGTTATATGTGTCATTTGATTAGCCAATATGAAGGCTTATAAAAGCATACATATTCACTTGTATATGGCCATAGGAATTGGCTCACGTTGGTGTAGGTTACGACCTACCAAATTGTGCATGATTATGTTCCAATGTTCTTGTGATGATTAAATATGGTGTGTTACAATTAGTCATATATAATATGACCAAATCACATGGGGTGGTTAGGCCACAACTTGGCAATGAGTTAAGATAACGAGCCAAGCTTAATTGAATTACAAGTCATGGAAATCCTTAATATAAGGGGGATAACCTAACATGTATAAAAATCTATAAGATGAGGTTTACATGCAATGAGGTATACTAAAGTCATTTAAGAGTATAATTAGAACATGTTAAGTGTTATTGAAAACTATAAGTGGTTATGAATATTAGAGGGTGACCAAAGGCTTGGAAAATACCTCAATAAGGTCCACACGGGTAGACACATGGGCATTTGTCTAGGCCGTGTGTGACACACGGATAGCCCCAGGGCGTGTAGTCCGTCTGTGTGTCCCCTACACCTAAAATTTTTAAGTCAGAATGCATGGTAGTAACCACACGGGTAGAGGAACGGTCATGTGTCTCAACCGTGTGGAGGGCACGGCCTAACACACGGGCATGTGTCTTGGCCGTGTGCCCCTAAATGCATGTTAATGTCATAAACAGAATGTCCAAGTTCTTGGACACGGGAGATCACACGGGTATGTTTAGGCCGTGTGAGGGACACGGTGTTTGCTCGGCTGTGTGAAAACCCTTGTAGGTTTAAAATAGTTCAATTAATTCCACACGGGTAGGGGACACGGGCGTGTGCATTGTCTCCACATGGTTATGTGAGACATTAACCTAGAAATTTTCTTGAAATTTTCTTAGGTCCTCGGTTTAGTCTCGGACCATTTTCAATGTATGTTTTAGGCCTCGTAGGCCCATAATAGGGACACTAAGATGTTGTTTGATTGGTTTCAAATTGGAACGAAATTTTTATAACCCGTATTTCCAGAAAATGTTCAAGTACATACCTGGTAACACCTCTTACCTGGTCCTGATCTCGAGTACGGGTAAGGGGTGTTACATTTAATGGTATCAGAGCTATGTTTAGTCGGTTCTAGGACTATCGTAGAGTGCATCGAGTTTAGCTGTACATGCCATTATATAAACGTTGATAGTGTAACATCTCCTAACTGTTTAATCATATTTGAATATAGTAAATGTCTTCCAATCAAGCACAAGATGAGTCCGAAGGAGCCGAGAGCCATGCTTCAGCTTCTGTACAACGAGCTGTTTCTAATAGTAGTAAAAGGCTTATGTCTGAAGGTCGAGAAGAGGCTAGAGCCGCCTTCTTTGACATGATGGATGAGTGATTTGAGGATTATTTGAGGAATCGCCCCAACATACCACGAGCTCCCCCGCCCCCTAACCAACCTGATGAGCAAGTGCCACGAGGTATGGCACCTGTAAGAATTGGTAAAGCCCTTGTAGACAAGCTTAGAAAGCATGGGGTTGAAGAATTTAGGGCCAAGATTGATGATGATGTTGAACGATTCGAGTTCTGGCTCGAGAATACTATACGAGTGTTGGACGAATTATCGTGCACACCTTAGGGGTGTTTAAAGTGTGTTGTATCTCTCGTAAAGGATACCGCATACCGCTGGTGGAAGACTGTATCTTCGGTGGTGCTAAAAGAAAACATCACTTGGGAATTTTTCTAAGAAAAGTTTGAGAAGAAATACACCAGTCAAAGATTCTTATACTCGAAGCGAAAGGAGTTCCTAGAACTCAAACAAGAAAATAAGACGGTATTAGAATATGAAAGGGAATTCGTGAGACTAAGTCAGTATGCAACTGAATGGGTCCAAACAAAGTCAGAAATGTGTAAATGCTTCGAGAAAGGTTTGAATGAGGAAATCAAGCTGTTAATTGGAATTCTTGAGATACGAGAGTTTGCCGCATTAGCTAATCGGGCCAAGAAGGCTGAGGAGCTTAATAATGAAAGAAAGCAAGCTAAGAAAGAAGCTCGAGTTTCGAGCAAGAGATCCAGCAGTAAGACGCTCTCATTTCCCACAAAGAAATCAAGGAGCCAACATTAACGCTCCATTTCATTGATAGGATATTTGGGAAGAGCAAGAAGCTCCAAATGGTGTACCCAAAAGTTTTCTTCCCCGATGGTGACTAGTGTGGGGAGTGTAGATGACCAAAAGTCGAAGTGTAAAAGCTGCAATAAATTTTACTTCGGAGAGTGCCGAATGAAAAGTGATGCGTGCTATAGATGTGGTTCTCTTGACCACTTCCTCAGAAACTGCCCAGAGCAAACTGATAAAGAGGTGGAAGTAGCCCCGAAGTCGAGCACTCCTACTCCATGAGGTAGACCTCCCAGATGTAACACCCCATACTTGTAACCTGTGACAGCCCTATAGTGACCCTAGTCGGAAAGCGGTTTCGGGACCGCTAAACCGAGTCACCAAATTATTTGAATGTGATATTTATGGTCTAAAATATGTGAATATGAATGTGCAAAAATTTTAAGCTTCGATTTAGTTAATTGCATGTGAATGTAGTACATAGGACTTGTGTGACACTTTTGAAATGTGATAGGCTAATCTATAAGGATCTAATAGTTCATGTAATCAAAAGGGAGGACTTGCATGTCAATTTTCCCCCCTAATTAGTAGTGGCCGGCCATGAGCATGGGTGGACAAAATGTTATGGCCAAAAACATGTCATAAACATGTTGGGTTAATACTTCATGTAAGAAATAATAAAATAAAGAGCATGGGCAATAAAGTATTAGTGTTAGTAGGATGAGAAAAAAAAAGGAGTGTGTGTGATTGTTTCCCCCCCCCCATTGCCGTGAGTTGAAGGAGAGAAAACAAAAAAAAAAGTGTTCATCCTTGAACATCTTTGGCCGAAAACTTTAAGGAGAAAAGAAGAAGAAAGGTTGAAGAGGTTCGGCCATGCATGTAACTAGGCTAAGGTATGTTTGATGTTGCTCCATGAGATTCATGTATATTTTAGTAGTTAGCTTGAGTTCTAACTAGCCCATGGTTCAAATCTTTACTATGTCATGGAGATGATATTCGGCTAAGGTGGATTTGTGTTGATGTCATTTGCATGCTAAAAGTGAAGCTTTGTAATGATGCATGTGAGGGTGGATTGATGATTCTTGAATCTTCTTTTTAGCATTTTTGAGTGAGACATTAAATTCTTTGTTTAACCATGACCAAAATTGAAATGGTATGGTGTTGTGATGCATTCGGCCATGGTAGAAAGTAGGGGAGAAATATGGTTGTTATTCCCGTTATTTGGATGAGAAATGGTAGTAAGGGGAAGAGCAAATGTTAGTGTTTGATTTACTAGTGTGTATATGTGTATTAGCCAAGTTTTGAATTTGAAACAAAATGGTATGTAGTCAATACAAGTAACCATATTTGTAGGAAGTATTAAGCATATAATCGGCCTCAACCTAGACATGTATATTCGGCCACATGAAATAGATTTGTGTTGTATGTGTTCGGTTAGAGACAAGCATATTGATGCTTTTATCTTGGCTTAGAAAATCAGCTAAAAGAGAGTGTGGGCTAAAATGTTGAGTTTGACTCATGATTCCATATATATGTGACTCTAATGCCTAATGTATATATGGGCTAAGTACCTTGAGGTCCTCTTTTTATGTTCAAATGAATTGTGTTAAATTGCTTAATGTGATTAAAAATGCGCATGACCATTGTGTATATGAGCTAAAGGGTGGCCATATGACCTATTAAACTCCTTGTCATATTCGGCCATAAGCTAGCATAATGAGACTTTAATAAGTTAAATTTGTTTGAATTAGCTCAAGAGCTTAGAGGACCACAGTTGGATAAGGGAAAGGAAAAAGTTATCGAATAGCCGCCGAAATCGTTCGACCACATCCGAGGTAAGTTTTCGAGTAATGGAACTTAGATTATGATTTGATTAGATCATGTTTTAAGCAAATCAAAATCATGCTCTTTGTATGTGGCTATTGAGCCGAAATTGCAAGTGTGATAAGTGTCTTGTGTTTGAGCTTTGGTAATGAAAATGAAATACGGATGTGTCATGATTTATTGATAAATGTGCATGGTTATTCGAATGATGTCCGGGCTAAGTCCCGAAGGCTTTGTGCTAAGTGACTATATCTGGACTAAGATCCGAAGGCATTTGTGCGAGTTACTAATTCCGGGCTAAGCCCGAAGGCATTGGTGCGAGTTACTAAATCCGGTTAAGTCCGAAGGCATTTGTGCGAAGTTACTATAACCGGCTATGTCCCAAGGCATTTGAACGAGTAGCTATATCCGTTAAATTCAAGGTACGTGATTCGCGAATGAGCGATCTTGCTGTAAAAATTTCAGTTAATATGCTTGTAAAATCCCAACAATGAGGTATGTTTCGTATGTGCATTGGAATAGTTGATTCCTTCGAATAATATTCGCCAATGAGTAATGAGCTTCCGTATTTGGCTAAGATGATCCTTATGTATGAATATAGGGGTTGGAATGTGAAGTAGGAATGATTTGAGAATATGTATATATGGAATTATCCGTTTAGTTATATGAATGCTATACTTGATTTGTGCTTAAATTCTTTGCTCAAAACTTACTAAGCATTTAATGCTTACTCTGCTTATTTAATTCTCTGTTTATAGATTTTGGTTCTTCACCATCGAACTTGGGATTTTTTGAAGTCGAAGTCGCCCACACTATCAAAGCTCCTTTTGGTATACTTTTGGTTGAACTTTGAAATGGCATGTATAGGACTACCCTTTTTGTTGTTGGTCAAGTACCCTTCGGTTTTGTGTAAATTTGGATAGCCATGTGAAAATGGCTTAAATATACTTTGATCATAGCATTATAATCGTTTTGTATGTTGTTCGTCGAGAGGTATGGAAATGTTGGTAACGGTTAGCCATGGGAATGGTTATTCATGATCACTTTTGGTATATGTATGACAAACTCTAGTTGATCCATGGAGGATCATGAAATAGGTAAAGTTTACCTTAAAAATAGATGCTGGCAGCATCAGTGATGTGGATGTGAAAAATCATTAAAAATAGTAGGAATGGAATTAAATAGTGAATAAATTATGTAATCGAACCTTGATGAATCTATTTTCATAGGAAAGTAACGAAACGTTCATATAAATAGTATATTATGAGATGTTAAAGTTTTCGTGAGACAGAGCAGAACGGTTTCTGGATCCCCTGATCTGACTTTGGAAATTCATTATAAATTAACCAGAGACATTTAGAAGTCATGCCATATATTTATAGATTCATTTTTAAGTTTAGTTTCTATAGAAACATACGGTATCAGTATTGAAGCCCTGTACAGGGAGATATCCAAGTCGTAATGCATGAAGGTCTGTGTAGTCGCACCCTGTAACAGGGGAGATTTTAACTAATAAACTGTACTAATTTTCCAGACCAAAAATTTTAGAAAAAAATATGTAGATGGACATATGAGTCTAGTTTTAGAGAAAAATTACGAAACTGATTTTTGAGTTTTGGAACTCAAGATATGATTTTTAAGGTAACAGTGATGCAGTAACCAGCTTGTCTGGAAATTTTTCAAATGGACTGTGAAAATAAGTGGATTAAGCCCGTTAACCCCTCGTGTCCAACTCCGGCAATGGTCTCGGGTACGGGGTGTTACATAACCCACGCCGGGGTGAAGTACGAAGCATTACCTAACTTGATCTCATGCATTCGAATAACATCAAGCCACCGAGACTCAGTCCGAATTAAAACTTTTTCAATTTCTATCTTAAACTTCTATTTATGAGCCTACGAGCTCCAAATCGACCATTGAAAATTTATTGGGGCCATTCCGGGTCCTTAAACCAACCTTAGGAACTTTACCTTTAAAACAGGGCACACGCCCGTGTGGAAGGGTAACACGCCTATGTGGAAGGGTAACAAGCCCATGTCCCACACCTGTGTGGAAATAAATTCTAATTCACACCTATAGGGGGTTTTCTCACAGCCAGACACATGCCCGTGTCAATGGCCAGTGTCCTTCACACGGAAATGACACACCCGTGTCATAGCCCGTGTGCAAAAACTAGGGTATTCTGTTTCTGACGTCAGCATCCCCAGATTTTCACACGGCGATTGCACACGCCGGTGTACTAGGCCGTGTCCTTTACACGGCTGAGACACACGGCTGTGTCTCTGTTCGTGTGTTTAATACCATGCATACTGACTTAAAAGTTTTACGCGCAGGGGTCACACGTCCGGGCCACACGCCCATAGGGCTGACCCTGTGTTGCACACGGCCTAGACACACACCCGTGTGTCTACCTGTATGGACAATATAAGGCTAATTACCAAGCCTCATTCCCGCCCTTACATACCTAGTTCCATACAAATATCAACCAATACCAAAATAAGTACAATCCATATGACCAAATCAGCCACATTAGGTATTCATTCAACCATGAAGATGCATCTTTTATAAACTCAAAATGAATGCTAGCCATCATTCAAAGCTTAATATGAAGCGTGGGATCTATCCTAAACCAACACATTTGACCAATTCTCAAAGACACAAAATAATAAGATCTAGCCCTATATATGCCATATTCAAAAATATAAATCCAACTATACTGAATGTTTCGGCTGATAGTGTGACTGATATCCCTGACTTCCGGCGATCTTTGAGCTAGTTAGGCGACACTGAAAGGAAATGGAAAGGAAAGGGAGTAACCATAAAGCTTAGTAAGTTGCATATAATTAAATATACCACAACATTTATTCATAATCAACATACTTATAACACCAAAGTAGGCATAGGTGTAACTTACTAATTTCCATCCATACAAGTCACATATTATATATATGGAGCTCATATCTCATACGTACCAATTAGGTACCTGTACCATTCACAATACGATTATCCTTTCCTCATTAGCTTAGAAACATAACATTCGCTGTTGAACCATTTGGAACACTACCAGATATCCATCAAGCATCAAACGCGGGTAAGGTGTCGATGCCATGTCCCAGACATGGTCTTACACTGACACATCTCGTAGCCGATGCATGTCCCAGACATGTCTTACATTGGCTTATGTCCCAAGGCCGATGCATGTCCCAGACATGTCTTACACTGGTCATCGTCTCAATGCCAATGCCGTGTCCCAGACATGGTCTTACACTGGCTCTCATAATGTGGCCGATGCATGTCCCAGACATGTCTTACACTAGCTCACACAAATGACCCAAATGTCACGGCATGAATATCTGGTTTATTTCTTAGGGTTCCATGGGATTTCCACCATCACAATTATTATTATGCATTCTCAATTCAAAATCAACCAAATTATGCTATATCAATTTAATGAAAATTCAAACACATATAGTAGCAATGTAGTTGTACTATTTATATACAACTTACCTTGGATTACAAATGTATGCGACTAGTTGGTTTAGTTGATTTGCTTGGCTTTCCCCCGATCTAGGTTCGGATTTGGAAATTCTTGATCTATATTAGCAAAATACACTTATTTAGTCACTAAATAAAATTAGGCAATACAAAATTCACATCTTAGCTAAAATGACCATTTTGCCCTTAGAACTTGACAAAATAACCATATTACCCCTATGCTCGAAAATTGATTTTTATCGAATTTCTTCGTATCTCAAGCCTATCTGAACTCTTTTTACTCATATAGCAACTCCAAAAACTCATATAGCAACTCCAAAATCCCACTATTTCACACACTTATCATTTATTTTGCAACTTATGCAAAATAGCCCCTTTAGGTGTTTTCATGCTAACACCTCTCACAAAAGTTGTTTATAACACCATTAGGACTCATATTCTTCCATAAAAACTCAGAAACTATCACTAATCGATTCATGGAAAAACCATAAACTCTTAATCATTTGCAAAATTGACCCTTCATTTGAAAGCTCATGCTTCTAGGGTCACAAAAATACAAAAATCAACAACAAAGGACATTGAAATCACTTACTTGTGAGTGCTTCAAGTTGCTAAAATTATAAGATCTTAAACCAAAAATATTTTCTATAATTTCAGCTAGGAAGAAGAGAGAATGAAGAGCTAAAATCCTTTTTTTTAATAAAATAAAGCTAGTCAAAATTGGTGACCAAACTTCACCTAATTTTGACAATTTTTTGTCTCCCCTAAAACTCCATGGCCGGCTATGCCTATACTCAAGGGTCTATTTTCCTTTTTAAAGACCTCCAATTTTAGTTCCATGGCAATTTAACACCTTTAGCTATCGATTTAGGACTTTTACAATTTATGCGATTTAGTCCTTTTTCGCAATTGGGCTCACAAACGTCAAAATTAACTTACCAAATTTTTCATGCACTAATATATTCATGCTAGAACATCAAAATAGTAATAAAATAATCTTTTTGACTTCATATTTGTGGTCCCAAGACCACTATCCTGACTAGGCCCTAAATCGGGCTGTTACATTTCTCCCCCTTTAGGGATTTTCGTCTTAAAAAATCTTACCGGTGAATAAGTTCGGGTACTGATCTCTCATAGTATCCTCGGGTTCCCATATGGCTTCCTCGAATCCATGTTTATGCCACAAAATTTTCACAAGTTCTATACTCTTATTTCTCAATTGTTTGACTTCTCCAGCTAAAATCTTGATCGACTCTTCCCCATAAGTCATGTTCGGAAGAATCTCAACCTCTGCCGGCTCAATCATATGCGAAGGGTCTGATCTATATCGACATAGCATGGACACATGAAACACGTCGTGAATCTTTTCCAATTCTGGTGGTAAATCCAATCGGTAGGCAACTGGCCCCACTCTCTCGGTAATCATATAAGGTCCTGTAAAGCGATGACTCAACTTGCCTTTCCTACCAATCTGAGAACTTTTCTCCACGGAAATACTTTCCAAAATACCTTATCACCGACTTGAAACTCAATTTCCTTTCGTTTCAAATCCGCATATGATTTCTATCTATCTCAGGCGACCTTCAAGTAATCACAAATCACTTTAACTTTCTCTTCAGTCTCTTTAACTAAATCGACCCCGTGAATCTGACTCTCTCTGAGCTCAGTCCAATATAAGGGTGTTCGACATTTTCGTCCATACAAAGCCTCATAAGGCGCTATTTTTAGACTTGTCTGATAACTATTATTGTAGGCAAATTCAACCAACAGTAGATATCTTTCCCAACTGCCTAGGGACTCAAGGACGCAACACCGTAACATGTCCTCTAACATCTGTATTACTCTTTCTGACTGACCGTTGGTTTGCGGATGAAAAGCTATGCTAAAACTCAACTTTGTTCCTAATGCCTCTTGTAACTTTTTCCAAAACCTCGAGGTAAATCTCGGGTCTCTATCTAAAATAATCGATATGGGCACTCGGTGTAGTCTCACAATCTTGGAAACGTACAAGTCGGCTAGTCTCTCAAGGGAGTAGTCAATACGAACAGGTATGAAGTGCACTGACTTTGTTAGACTATCCACAACAACCCATACTGCATCTTTCTTTTTCAGGGTTATTGGCAAGCCCGACACAAAGTCCGTAGTGATCCGATCCCACTTCCACTCAGGGACCATGATAGGCTGAAGTAGGCCCGAAGGTACTTGATGTTCAGCCTTTACTTGCTGACATACTAGGCACATGGAAATGAACTCAGAAATGTCTCTTCTTATACTCGACCACCAATACATTTTCTTATGGTCGTTATACATTTTCACACTACCCAGATGGACGGACAACCAACCACTATGTGCCTATCTCAGAGTCTTCTGAATAAGCTCATTGTTCTGGTGTACACAAACTCTATCTTTGAACATTATACATCTATCGGTACAATTACAAAAATCTAATTCAATTCCCGACTCACACTAAGTTCTCTTGGCTAGCAATTTCTCGTCACCTTTCTGAGCTTCTCAGATCTCTTGAAGAAACGTCGATCTAGCTCTCAACTCTATTAGAACTGAACCATCATCAGAAAAAGCCATATTGTCATTCATTACTCTCAGTGCAAAGAATGATTTTCTACTTAATGCATTGGCGACGACGTTTGCCTTCCCTGGATGGTAGTCGATAATCAACTAGTAATCCTTTAATAGCTCTAACCATCGGCGTTGCCGCAAATTCAAATCCTTTTGAGTCATAAAGTACTTTAAGCTCTTATGGTCGATTAATACCCGACATTTCTCTCCATACAAATGGTGTCTCCAAATCTTCAACGCGAACACTACAGCCGCTAGTTCTAAGTCATGGGTCGGATAATTTCTCTCGTGCGGCTTTAACTGTCATGAAGCGTAAGCTATGACTTTACCTTCTTGCATAAGCACGCACCCCAAACCATTCAAGGAGGCGTCGCTATAAATCACAAATTCCTTGCCTGACTTCGGTTGCACTAACACTGGTGCTTTGGTCAACAAAGCCTTTAATTGCTCGAAACTTTGTTGGCACTTTTTGGTCCATTCGAACATGACATCTTTTTGCAGAAGTCTTGTCATCAACGTAGCTATCATAAAAAATCCATTTACAAACCGTATGTAGTATTCGGCCAAACCCAAAAAGCTTCGAACTTCAGTTACATTCTTCGGCAGTTTCAGCTCTACGATAGCCGAAATATTGCTTGGGTCAACTCGGATCCCGTCACCTGACACAATATGTCCTAGGAACCCAACCTCTTTAAGCCAAAATTCACTCTTACTGAACTTGGCGTATAACTTCTTGTCTCTCAAGGTTTGTAACACAACTTTCAGATGCTTCGTGTGCTCGCTCTCATCACGCGAATAAATCAATATGTCATCAATAAAGACGATGAAAACTTATCCAGATACAGTTTGAAAATGCGATTCATCAAGTCTATAAACACCGCTGGGGTATTAGTCAAACCAAAAGGCATGACAAGGAACTCATAATATTCGTATCTTGTCCGAAATACAGTCTTCGGCACATTTTGCTCTTTAACCCTTAATTGGTAGTATCCAGACCTCAGGTCATCTTGAAAAATACAGTGGCTCCCTTTAACTGATCAAATAGGTCATTGATCCTTGGCAAGGGATATTTGTTCTTCACTGTCACCTTATTGAGCTGTCTGTAGTCGATGCATAACCTTATCGACCCATCTTTCTTCTTTACAAAGAGTACCGGAGCACTCCATGATGAAAAACTCGGTCTCGCAAAGCCTTTATCTGTTAGCTCTTACAACTATGCTTTCAACTCTTTCAACTCTGTTGGAGCCATCCTTTATGGAGCAATCGAGATGGGCATCGTACTGGGGACTAACTCAATTCCAAACTCGATTTCCCTCACTGGAGGTAGTCTGAGAAATTCGTCCGGGAACACATCTATATACTCACAAACTACTGGCACTGATTCAATCTTCAACTCAGACACTTGAGTATTCAGCACAAATGCTAAGTAAGCCTCATATCCTTTACTCAAATATTTCTCAGCAGTCAAAGATAATACTATTACGGGCAATTTATCCGACTCATTTGGTCCAACATGAAGAACATTCCCATATTTACATTTTAATTCAATTACTTTTCTCCCACAGTCCACTACAACACTATGAGAAGTCAAACAGTCCATCCCAAGGATCACATCAAATTCATTAAATGACAATAACATTAAGTTAGCTGGAATTTCTACATACTTGGTCCACTGATGCGTGCCTGCCTAAAGGATTGGACACTTTGACCCCAAACTCAGTGGACTCTACTAGCATGCTTATACGGGGTATCAATTCCATACAAATGTAAGAGTGCGTAGATCTCGGGTCAATTAAAGCAATAACAGATATGTCATAGATAGAAAAGGTACCCGTGATCACCTCGAGAGACTCTGCCTCTTTCTGGGCTCGTATAGCATAAGTCCTTGCAGATGCTCTACCCTCAGACCTTAATGCGGTATCTCTTGCCGCTGTAACACCCCTTACCCGTATCCAAGGCCGGAACAGAGTACGAGGCATTACCAGACTTAACAATACACATAGACGAAAACCGGGCCATAAAATTTCATTTAATTCAAAACTTTCCAAACACATGCATAACAAACAAAGCTAACTATATCATCACATCAAAACATAGGACATGGCACGATTAATTAAACTTATAAACCATAATGGATAAAGACCACATCTCATGATTTTATACGATAACTCAATACAGACTGATACGTATGGTCAAAATCATAATAAAAATACATATCACAAACCAACTTCCTATACATGCCACTCACTTGATATTTCTAATATTTGAATTAATTTTCCCAAAAATGATAGTTTGGTAGTGTGATTTTGCCTCCGACGATCTCCAACCCCGAGCCGACCTGCCAATACTAAAGAAATGGAGAGGATGGTAAGCTTTACGCTTAGTAAGTTCATATGAAAATAATAAGCAATTACTACCATGCTTTTCAAGATAAAACACTATAATTGTACAATTACACATATTCAGGACAGGCTATTTTCTGGAGTCCCAGTGTTAAAAAAAATCATATCACAAGTTACAAAACTCGAAATCTAATTCCGTAAATTTTCTATGAAACTAGACTCATATGTATACTTGCTAATTATTTTTCTAGAATTTTTGGTTGGCCATTTAATACAGTTTATTAGTTAAAGTCTCCCCTGTTTCAGGGTATGACTACTCTGACCCCTGTGCACTACGAACCAAATTTCTCATTGTACAGAATTCCAACGACCATGCCATTTGTTTCCCTTAAAATTAGATTCAATAAGGAATCCATGAATGTAAGGTATGACTCTCAATAATGTTTTTACAATTTATGGTGAATTTCTAAAGTTAGAACAGGGGATCTCGAATTTATTCAGACCCTATTTCATAAGAATTCAAATGTCACACAATATAGAATTCTTTTGCTTCCCCTGTTTCTTTCATGTGAAAATAGACTCATTAAGCTTTATTTACATAATTTTTTTTAAAATTTAATTCAACTTACACAATTTTTGGCAAATTTTCAAAGTCATGCACTGCTGCTGTCTAATACTGTTTTACTACTAAAGTTCACTTTTACACAATTTCACTTAATCCATTCCATTTTACCGAGGTTCGCTCAAATATTGAGCATATTACTCATAAATTCAAATAAACATATACTTGCACTTGTTCATCACATAATCACTTTCACATGTATTTTCATTTAATCAATTTCCGTTGAACTCATCGAATAATAATGATACACAATTGCTCGCACATTTTCCCATTTCCACACTTGTAGCCGGCTATCCTGCACGCATAGTAGCTCGCACTTAGTGCTACGCATGCAACCAACATCTGGTACACGTAGTAGCCTGCACTTAGTACTACACATGTGACCTCACCATCTAATACACGTAGTAGCCTCGCACTTAGTACTACACACGTGATCACGCTTTTCTGCACGCATAGTAGCCTGCACTTAGTACTACACATGCGACCTCACAATAGATCATTCATATCGTTTTTATTCCGAAGGTTCAATCGGGAAATTCCTTACTTTTCAACATTTTACTAAATTGTCTGTAATCAATTTAAATTCATAATTTACATCAAATAACCATTTGATAGGCAGCCACATTTTATATGATATCAAAATATAATAACATAAAAAGAATCGATAGATTATTTATGTACAATTTACTCAAGTGTCGATCTCACTATCCATAGTACCAATTGTCCATTCATAGTATAATAAGACACAACTCAAATATCAAATCAGCTTTTAAGAATTTACATAACATATATCACATATTTCATATATCACTTGTCATGTATCTTCATTTTCTTGCATTTCATGTAACATTCTTTCATGTCATATTTCCACATCATAAACACCATTCCATCAACTTTTCCAATATATTAAATCATAAAATATATGCAATAATAGTAAGAAATATAATTCAAACATAACATTGCATTATTATTATCATACAAACTTACCTCGATCCGAAACAAATTTACCATTTTAGTCCATAACCTTGTATTTTCCCGATTTAAGCCTGAATCTCGATTTCCTTCATAATCGAGCTTGGAAGCTTGAAACCCTAGCCATGGAGTCTCCTTGGTATACACGTCCATGGTGAAGAAGATGAGCAAAATTGGCTTTTAATTTTGTATTTTAATTCATTTTACCCCTAAATGACCAAAATGCCCTTACTACTAAACTTTCCAAAAATTCCATTCATGTCCAATATTTGTCCATTAACTTTGAAATTGGTCAAATTGCTATTTAAGACCTCATAATTAATATTTCAAAGCAATTTCATACTAGAAACTTCTAGAATGCAAGTTTTGTAACTTATTCAATTTAGTCCCTAACTTCAAATTAACCACTTTATGCATAGAATTTCTTCACGAAATTTTCACACAATCATGCAATCATATCATAGACCTCAAAATAATCATAAAATAATTATTTCTATCTCAGATTTGTGGTCACGAAACCACTATTTAGATTAGGCCCTAATTCGGGATATTACAGCCGTAGCCCCACTGCTAGCCCCACTCCCGGGGTTCTTTTGTGGTCTACCCCTCAACGGTGCACTATTTGCCTTCACTTCTTTCTTCCTTTCTCTCTCTTTCATCTCAGGACAATCACGGATAAAGTGGCCTAGTGTCCCACACTTGAAGCAGCCACTTTCGTTTCCTCGGCACTCGCCGAAGTGACATCTTCCACATTGCAAACACTGGTTTATTTGGTCGAGCACTGTCGACACTCGCGACTGAAGTGGTCTGGGCTCTAGATGTCGTGTTCTGTTGATTTTTGTTTCTATTTGAATATCCCGTCGAAGCATTCGATCGGGTAGAGAATTCCTTTAATCTCTTGGATGATGACTGATATGATTTCCCCATCTGCCTCTTCTTTAAATCCCATGACTCAAAAGTCACTTTCCTCTTCTCTTTAATTAGCTCTTCGACCTTATAGGCTCTTTCAACAAGGGCCACAAATTCTCGTAGATCTAAAATGCCAACACACACTCGGATGTCTTCATTGAGGCCATCCTCAAATCTCTTACACATGGTGGCTTCTGTAGACATGCACTCCCGCGTTTATTGCTAAGCCTCACAAACTCATGTTCATATTCCGTCACTGACATTCGGCCTTGCTTTAGCTCTAGGAATTCTTTCCTCATTTGATCTATGAATCTTTGGCTAATATACTTTTTCCGGAATTCCTTTTGGAAGAATTCCCACTTAATCCTCTCTCTCGGTACAACAGACACGAGAGTATTCCACCACTGATAAGTTGAGTCTCGTAGAAGTGACACGGTACACTTTACGCACTCTTCAGGTCTACATGACAGTTTATCAAATACTCTTATAGTATTTTCTAGCCAAAACTCTGCCCTTTTCGGGTTATCATTTATACTATCCCGGAATTCCTCGGCCCCTTATTTTTGGATCTTGTCTACCGAAACCTTCTCTCTTCTAAACATGTCTGCACCTTGCGGAGCCACCAGGACATACTGAGGAATCGGAAGAGGTGGGTGAGGTGGAGTGTTCAGATTTGCACGAACGAACTCCGTGTACCAAGCATCCATCATCCAGAGATAGGCTTCTCTAGCCCCTCTGCCTTGGCCCATATTCATGGGCTCACTCTCAACGGGCACGGTCTTTTTGGTGGGAGCCGGCGCGTTACTTTCCACGTTATCCTCTGTGGCTCTATTAGGATCCATTTACTATATAAAACCATAATTTATAATCGTCAGAATTCGTCACACTATCAATATACAGTTATGACAGGTATAGCTAGACTCGTACTCTTGCTAGGTTAGTCCTAGAACCGACTAAACCATAGCTCTGATACCACTGAATGTAACACCCCATACTTGTAACCCATGTCGGGGCGAAGTACGAAGCATTACCTAACTTGATCTCATGCATTCGAATAACCTCAAGCCACCGAGACTCGGTCCGAATTAAAACTTTTCAATTTCTACCTTAAACTTCTATTTATGAGCCTACGAGCCTAAAACTGACCATTGAAAATTTATCGGGGCCATTTCGGGTCCTAAAACCAACTTTAGGAACTTCACCTTTAAAATAGGGTACACGCCCGTGTGGAAGGGTAACACGCCCAAGTCGAAGGGTAACAGGCCCGTGTCCTACACTCGTGGGGAAATAAATTCTAATTCACACCTACAGGGGTTTTCACACGGCCAGGCACACGCCCGTATCAATGGCCCATGTCCCTCACACGGCTATGACACGCCCGTGTGTAAAAACCTAAGTATTCTATTTCTGATGTCAATAGCCCCAGAATGTCACATGGCCATGGCACACACCCATGTACTAGGTCGTTTCCTCCACACGGCTGAGACATACGGTTGTGTCTCTGTCTGTGTGTTTAATACCATGCATACTGACTTGAAATTTTTATGCGCAGGGGTCACACGTCCAGACCACACGCCCATGGGGCTAACCGTGTGTCGCACACGGCCTAGACACACGCCCGTGTGTCTACCTGTGTAGACAATATAAGGCTAATTACCAAGCCTCATTCCCGCCCTTACATACCTAGTTCCATACAAATATCAACCAATACCAAAATAAGTACAATCCATATGACCAAATCATCCACATCAGGCATTCATTCAACCATGAAAATGCATCTCTTATAAACTCAAAATGAATGTTAGCCATCATTCAAGGCTTAGTATGAAGCGTGGGATCTATCCCAAACCAACACATTTGGCCAATTCTTAAAGACACAAAATAATAAGATCTAGCCCTATACATGCCATATGCAAAAATATAAATCCAACTATACCGAATGTTTCGACTGATAGTGTGACTGATATCCTTGACTTCCGGCGATCTTTGAGCTAGTTAGGCGACACTGAAAGGAAATGGAAAGGAAAGGGAGTAACCATAAAGCTTAGTAAGTTGCATATAATTAAATATACCATAACATTTATTCATAATCAACATACTTATAACACCAAAGTAGGCATAGATGTAACTTACTCATTTCCATCCATACAAGTCACATATTATATATATTGAGCTCATATCTCATACGTACCAATTAGGTACCTGTACCATTCACAACACGATTATACTTTCCTCATTAGCTTAGAAACATAATATTCACCGTTGAACCATTTGGAACACTACCGGATATCCATCAAGCCTCAAATGTGGGTGAGGTGTCGATGCCATGTCCCAGACATGGTCTTACACTGACGATCATCATCGAGGCTGATGCCATGTCCCAGACATGGTCTTACACTAGCTCTTGCATATCCGTGCCGATGCCATGTCCCAAACATGATCTTACACTGACATATCTCGTAGTCGATGCATGTCCCAAACATGTCTTACACTGGCTTATGTCCGGAGGCCGATGCATGTCCCAGACATGTCTTACACTACCTCACACAAATGGCCCAAATGTCACGGCATGAATATCTGGTTTATTTCCTAGGGTTCCACGAGATTTCCACTATCATAATTATTATCATTCATTTTCAATTCACAATCAACCAATTTATACTACGTCAATTCAATGACAATTCAAACACATATAGTAGCAATGTAGTTGTACTATTTATATGTAAGAGTATGTCCAAAGATCAATCATGAGATGGTTGTAATAACATACTTGATTTACCATGTTTATTAATATAAGGCGTTGCCATTATTATTTCAGTTTCTTTTCTGTGTGCATAAATAAACTATTTTATAAAAATGTCCTAAGAATAATATGATTATTCTTAAAAGGTCCTTAGTCAAGTATTATTCTCGACTAGGACAACAATAATGGATTAAGACTAACATGTAGTTGATTGATGATAAAGAGTTGTCATTGATATGGAGTGTTAGAATCGATGCATGAATATATGTGTTAGAGAACAACATATTGGACTGACCCGCTATGAGTATGTTTCTTAGATTATTATGTAATTGTCACAACATTACTCATAGTGATTAATATGTATATGATCCTCAGACTTGAGATCATCATTATCCCAACATCGTGAGCTGTATATTTTGATACAGTCAAACGTACACCCTGACTGGTTGGTTTATAAAGGCTGATGTTGGATATACCACAATCTATGTAGAGGTATATGGTTGATCAATATAGGATAAGTCCCTCCTACATAATGGGAGTAATATCTTAGGCCACTTGATTGAATGAGGCTAGAAATGAATGGCCATGCTTAAATAAGTTGATATGAGATGTCATACTTATTTGTGTATCATAGTCTACTCAAGGTATCAATAAACATGGGATGGACTATGCATGTGTGACTATTCCATGACTTGTGTCCATTCAGAGATAAAGGACTTAAGGATTAATGCATGAAAGGTTAATCACAAAAGGTTATGTCGAATCATGACTTCTTGTAACTTAGGTAGCAATGATGCATTCCTAGATGCCACTCATTATTTGTAAGATTAGAATCGTTCTAGTATTACTGCTAACGTTACAAGAACCTACAAGGTCACACCCTATGGTTGAAATGAACGGAATAAAACATAGTTTGTATTGTGTTTGGTTGTCACATGTATTAAATTAATTATAGAATTAATTTAATTGGGCAATCAAATATCGAACATATTATATGTACAAGGATTTTGTACACATAAGGAGAACATAATTCTATTAATATATGAATTTGGTTCATATATAAATTTAAATAAATATAGTTTACAAATCTTTGTTATAATTAATGTAATTATAATTTTCAGTTAGAACATTATTATATTTATTTATTTTAATTATGATTATTATGTTCAATTAAAATTTAATAAATTAAGAATTAGTTATATACATACCAATTATAAGGGGAGTTATATATAGAAAGGGAGAAAAACCCTAAAAAGTGAATATATATACAAACCCGAAGCTTTGCTACTAGGTCTAGCAGCCATCAAGCAAAATATCTTTGAAAATAGTTTTGGGGGATTTCTTCTGTTCATTGTCAACTGGGTGGATTACGTAGAGGTCGGGATCATAAAGATTACGGCTTGGATTTGAAAGTAAAACAATATTCTCATTGTCGAGGCTATATTGTCTACTCAGATTGAAATTTCAGTAATTTTGAAACCTTTTTCACCTCGATTCGTTCCTCGCATATGGATCCATGGTTTGGATCGCCAGTATATATATATTTTTCCGTTGTACCATGGGGGTACCGACGTTCCAACATTATATACAACTTACCTTGGATTACAAAATGTACGTGACTAGTTAGTTTAGTCGATTTGCTTGGCTTTCCTCCGATCTAGGTTCGGATTTGGAAATTCTTGATCTATATTAGAAAAATACACTCATTTAGTCACTAAATAAAATAAGGCAATCTAAATTTCACATATTAGGTAAAATGACTATTTTGGCCCTAGACCTTGACAAAATGACCATATTAGCCCTATGCTCAAAAATAAATTTTTATCGAATTTATTCATACCTCAAGCCTATTCAAACTCTTTTTACTCGTATAGAAACTCCAAAATCCCACTATTTCACACAGTTGTCACCTATTTTGCAACTTATGCAAAATAACCCCTTTAGGTGTTTTCATGCTAACACCTCTCACAAAAGTTGTTTATAACACCATTAGGACTCATATTCTTCCATAGAAAACTCAGAAAATATCACTAATCCATTCATGGAAAAACCCTAAACTCTTAATCATTTGCAAAATAGACCCCTAATTTGAAAGTTCATGCTTCTAGGGTCTCAAAAATACAAAAATCATCAACAAAGGACATTGAAATCACTTACTTGTGAGTGCTTCAAGTTACTAAAATTTCAAGCAGTTAAACCCCAAATATTTTCTGGTAATTTCGGCTAGGAAGAAGAGAGAATGAAGAGATAAAACCTTTTTGTTTTAATAAAATAAAGCTAGTCAAAATTAGTGACCAAACTTCACCTAATTTTGACAATTTTGTCTCCCCTAAAACTCAGTGGCCGACTATGCCTATACTCAAGGGTCTATTTGCCTTTTTAAAGACCTTCAATTTTAGTTCCATGGAAATTTAACACCTTTAGCTATCAATTTAGGACTTTTACAATTTTTGCGATTTAGTCCTTTTTCGCAATTGGGCTCACAAACGTCAAAATTAACTTACCAAATTTTTCATGCACTAATATATTCATGCTAGTACATCAAAATAATAATAAAATAATCTTTTTTACTTCAGATTTGTGGTACCGAGACCACTGTTCTGACTAGGCCCTAAATCGGGCTGTTACACGAGATATCCTGGAAGTGCTAGTGGCAGTCGAGTTGCGGCCAAAAACACTGCAAAATCAGAGGCTCGAGCTCCGAAAAGAATCTATACAATACATGCTTGAGAGGAAGCCTCTGCTCCTGACGTCATCACGGGTACTTCTTCTCTTTTTAATACTTGTGTTGTTGCCTTAATTTATTTGGGATCGATGCATTCATACATTTGCATGAGATTTGTAACACCCCGAACCCGAGACCGTTGCCGGTGTCGGACACGAGGGGTTAACAAGCCAAAACCACTTATGGCACCGACCAATTTGACATTCCCAGGCAAGCTGGAAAACTGCGTCGCTGTCGCCTTAAAAATCATATCTCGAGTTCCAGAACTCGAAAACCAATTCCGTAAATTTTCCCTGAAACTATACTCATATATCCATCCATGGATTTATTTCTAGAATTTTTGGTCGGGCCAATTGGTACAGTTTATTAGTTAAAGTCACCCATGCTACAGGGGTCGACTACACTGACCTTCGCGTGTTACAACTTTAATATCTCTCTGTACAGGGCTTTAATACTGGTTCCGTTTGTTTCTAATGAAACTAGACTCAAAATGGAATCTGCACATATAAGGCATGACTTCTAATTCTTTCTGGATAATTTATAGTAAATTTTCAAAGTCGAGACAGGGGATCCAGAAACCGTTCTGGCCCTGTCTCACGAGAACTTTAATATCTCTCAGTATACTGCTCATATGGTCGTTTCGTTTCGTCCATATGAAAATAGATTCATCAGGGTTCAATTTCATAATTTATTCACTATTTAATTCTACTTCTACTATTTTTAGTGATTTTTCAATCTCATATCACTGCTGCTGTCTGCAACAGTTACTGCAGTAGGCTATGCCAAGTTCATGAATCTTTCCTTGACCTTACTAATCATCCATCATACATGACACAAATTATGGCCACCTTATCAAAATTAAAGTTTCTAAGACTTGTGGCTATAGGTTCTAGCATCCCACTCAACAACCACATAGGCCATTTTCACATGGCTTAAAGTTTACAACCCATAATTCAACAAAACATAATAGCCTATACATGCCAAATGTTCTCCTAGTTCAACTACGAAGACAATACCAAAAGATTTCCAGCCGTGTGATGACTTCAACGACGGTTCCGAGCACGCAAAACAATACGAGTCCAAGAGACCTAAAAGGGTGACAAGAAAACACCGAGTGAGTTTATAACTCAGTAAGTCATAAGCATTCAACCACCATCCATTAATAAAGTTATCACAACATGAAACCATAAACGAGGCTAGGTACTCATCCATACCGAAACTATACCATAATTCCTCGGACCTTTCGGTTCAATCTCATACCAAGTCATACATCCACATTTCATATTCTACACAATAAGATATTTGAGGCATTTTCACACACTAACTCATTTTCACCACAATCACACAATTGCAATCATCACATAGATTTAAAGCTTACCAAGCTCAACCCCGAGCATGAACGTATTTCCTATCCCTCATGAGCTCAAGGTACTTACCCGATCTGCTGTCCATACTCAACTCGATGGAGACACACCCTCCATATAATTGTTCGATCGGATATATTTATATATATATATATATAGAGTACGCACACACAGTGCTTAATACTCGATTTCGCACACTTAGTGCCATGCGATTTAGGCCCGCACACATAGTGCCATACCCTTCGAGCTCGCACACTTAGTGCCATATATTTCCAGCATGCACACTTAGTGCCATATATTTCCAGCATGCACACTTAGTGCCATATATTTCCAGCATGCACACTTAGTGCTAATCTCACACCGTACACTCGATTGCTCAAGACACTTAGTGCCGAAAGCAACTTTCTACACATTTTACTATTTCTTTTACATTCAACAAGGGTCATCATTCCATACACATACATTTTCATTTATAAATATATATATCATCCCATTAAACACAATTGCATAATTTTTACAATCATTTAAGCAATATCAAATATGTGCTTAATGACTTACTTCGTGTTGGGTAAAATAGTTCCAAGTCGGCTACTCGATGACCTTCGTCTTTCCCTTGCTTGATTCTCCTTCTTTAACTCCTTGAGCTTGATCAATAAATCAACTAGTTTAGCCATCTTGCTAAAACATTCATAATTCAACTACACATGCATATGTATGCTTGTATATTCGGCAACCATTCTCACTAATCACCCATTTGGTCGATTATACACATAACCGAATATGCACCAAAAACTTGATTCAACATCACCTACACACTCACCCTAATGGCCGAATATACTTGCAATTTTACAAACATTCTCCAACGATTTCTTCTTTAAACAAACACATTTATCATTTACTTCCTAACCAAAACATCATGTGCAAACATATATACACATATAGGTGCAAGGCCGAATTTCAAGGTGTCCATAACCACCCAAAACACAAATTTTAACTATCATGCAAGAAGCATAAACCATGCTCATGAGCATACCATGGCCGAATACCTCACACACCATACCCCTTTTAAATTTTTTTTGTCATGGTTAAACAAAGGACTCAATGCCCTACTCAAGAATACTAAAAAGGAATTTCAAGAGTAGTCAATCCATCCTTACATGCATCATTAGCAAGCTTCATATTTAGCATGCAATGGTTTCAACACAATATCAACCTTGGCTAAATACCATTTTCATGGCATAACAAGGATTTGAACCATGGCTAACATGCACATCAAGTTAGCAACCAAAACAAGCATGAATCTCATGACACAACCTCAAACATACCTTAATCTTGATGCAAGTATAGCCAAATCTCCTTCTAGTTCTCTTCTAAACCAAGCATGAAGCAAACATCCTTCCTTTTTCCTTAGTATTTTCGGCCAAAGAAGAGAAAAATGGATGAACAAAATTTTTCTTTTCTCTTCCACAATGCACGGCAAGGGGGGGTTTCACTCACACACACACATTTTTTTTCTTTCTTTATTACCCATACTTATTTGTTTATTGTTTCTCCTAGTGCACCAACAAAACATGTTTCATGACATGTTTAGCCCATGATTCCTTGTCATGGCCGGCCACTACAACTTGGGGTGTAATATCCTGATTTTGGGCCTAGTCGGAATAGTGGTTTCGTGACCACAAAATCCGAGATAGAAATAATTATTTTATGATTATTTTAAGGTCTATGATATGATTGCATGATTGTGTGAAAATTTCGTGAAGAAATTTTATGCATAAAGTGCTTAATTTGAAATTTGGGACTAAATTGAATAAATTGCAAAACTTGTGTTCTAGAAGTATTTTGCATAAAATTGAATTAGATTATTAATTAGAGGTCCTTAAAGAGTAATTTTACCAATTTCTAAGTCTATGGACAAAAATTAGGACATGGAAGGAATTTTGGAAAGTTTAGTAGTAAGGGCATTTTGGTCATTTAGGGTAAAATGAATTAAAATACAAAATTAAAAGCCAATTTTGCTCATCTTCAACCCCATGGCCGAATATAGCAAGGAGAAACCATGGCTAGGGTTTTCAAGCTTCCAAGCTCGATTGTAAGTCCGTTCTAGCCTCATTTTTAATGATTTTACGCTTTTGGAGTCCCTAGAGCTCGATTTAGCTTATGCTAGCAATAATTTAACCTAGGGTTTATATTTGGAAAAGTACCCATAGGTGAAATTTGTGTATTTTGGTGTTTTATGATAGAATGTGAGGTTTTAAATTATGTTAGACAACTTGTGCTACTCGGTTTTAAGTGAAAACGAGCAAAAGGGCTTAATCGGTAAAAATACCTAATAGTCATAAGTACATGTTAGAGTGAGAATTTGATGTTGCCATAGAAGGAAAAATGATCAGCATGTCATAAAACATAAGAAAATAGGCTGAATTTTAATTTACGAGCTTTGGGGCAAAAGTGTAAATATGCAAAAGTTTAGGGGCAAAATTGTAATTTTTCCAAAATATGATTTTGGGTCAATTTGAATAATGTGAGTCCTAATTAGACTATATTTTAAATGATAGAGCAAGGAAAACTGAAATTGGGCTAAAATGGGGAAAATACCAAGTTGTGGACGAAATGGTAAAATAGCCATTTTCGCATACGAGGTAAGTTCATATGTAAATGTTGGTAACATAGTTATTATTTTAAATGTTTTAATGTTTTTAAATGATATGATAATTATTATGAAATATTATACTTGTAATAATTGTTTGATAATATGTAATTATGTGAATTACTTGATGAGTATGAACTATCACCAAGTATCGATTTCGATATTCCGTGGAAGACGGAAAAGATGTGAGATCGAGGAAAAAGCCCGTTTGAACCTTAGGAATAGATTAGGATACAAGTGACATGTCACTAGGATGGTTGAGCATCCGAACTCGTTGAGTTGAGTCCGAGTTCACTTATGGATGCGAATGTCCGAACTCGTTGAGTTGAGTCCGAGTTCGTGAGATGTAACTAGGCATCCGAACTCGTTGAGTTGAGTCCGAGTTCACTTATGGATGCGAACGCCCGAGCTCGTTGAGTTGAGTCCAAGTTCGCTATGGGCGGGTTACATGATTGCTTGATTGAATATGTGGCACTTATGTGCAAGTTATCCATGTATCCGAATTATATTCCGATGTGTTCAACGGGTAAAGTTCTACTCAAATGGAGGAATACTCAAGATGAAAGGGACGTATTGGTAAGTGTTGTGAAATGGATACTTTGAACAGGTATGTACTTAACCCTCGGGTTGAAAACTCGATATAACAACAATATGGTAAGATGATAAATGGAAAGGTGATATGAATGTCTTGGTGATGATTATGCAAATGATGTTTTATGTTTGCTTATATGGTTATGTTACTTGCTATTTGCATGTGAGCTTACTAAGCATTTATGCTTACTCCTCCTTTTCATTCCTTGTAGTGTTGACAAGCCAGCTCGAAATCGGAAACGGTCGGAGGCACGCCACACTATCCGTATACCATCTTGGCATAATGGCTTGTATATTTTGAGTATGGCATGTATAGCATTATAATCATTTTATATGTATGGTCTTATGATATGGTTATTGAGTGGTATGGAAATAGAAATGCTTATAACGATTAGCCATTGGAATGGCTAATCATGATCATATTTGGTATTATGTATGTCAAATTGCTAGCTAATCCATGGAAACCATGAAATAGGTAAAATTTACCATAAAATAGATTCAGACAGCAGCAGTGACATGAGTTTGAAAAATCACTAAAAATAGTAGAAATGGAATTAAATAATGAATAAGTTATTGAATCTAAGCTTGATGAGTCTATTTTCATATGGAATAAGCAAAATAGGTATATGAGCTATATTTTATGAGATGTTTAAATTTTTGTGAAATAGGGCCAGAGCGATTTCTGGATCCCCTGTTCTGACTTTGGAAATTCACCATAAATTTTACAAAGATAATTAGAAGTCACGCTTTATATGTAAAGATTCCTTATTGAGTCTAGTTTTATTAGAGAGAAACGGCATAGTCATTGAAGGTCTGTATAGGGAGATATCTGATTCGTAATACACAGAGGTCAGAGTAGTTGAACCCTGAAACAGGGGAGACTTTAACTAATAAACTGTACTAATTGGCCCAACAAAAAATTCTAGAAAAAAATTAGTAGATATATATATGAGTCTAGTTTCAGGAAAAATTTACAGAATTGGATTTCGAGTTTCGTAACTCGAGATATGATTTTTAAAGCGACTGTGATGCAGTTAGCCAGCTTGTCTGGAAATTTTAAAATTAATTGTATGAGCTGTTTAATTAATGAATTAAGTCTGTTAACACCTCGCGTTCGACTCTGAAAATGGTCTCGGGTACGGGGTGTTACATTTAGTGGTATCAGAGCAGGTTTAGTCGGTTCTCGGACTAACCTAGCATGTGTAAAAGTTTAGCTATACATGCCACTGATCTGTGATAGTGTGATGTCTTCCGACGCGTATAAGTACCGTCTTATTTAGACAGGGTATTCTCCAACCGAGCTGCGCCAACCATGTTCAATGTTAAGTAAAGGTATTTGAGTAAAATTATGATTATGACAAGTCTCGGTTCAGAAAAGTATGAATAAAGGTTTATGATACATATGTGATAATATGTGAGATGAAAGTTCATGTTGTGATAAATATTCATATTTGCTTAATGCTCATATGATGTAGTGTATGTGGCTTACTTGATAAGATGAACGGAATAAATGAAAGTAGTAGAGGTATGAATAAAGGTCATAATATTATGATACGAATGAAAATGTCCTTGTCTTGATTGGATGTCGAATGTTGATGAATGTTAATGGTATATAATTTTATGAGGTAAAGGATTATAATGAAATGAACTTATCTATGTTAAATTGTTGGACTGAATTATATGATTGTAATGATATGTACATGATGATGCACGAAATGAAAGTTGTGATTGTGATGCAAATATCTATGTTTGTTTGGCCTTATATAATGTCATGAGCATGAATTAATTTAATTAATTGAATGGATAAGTAAAGCTGTCTAGAAAACATAGAATGTATGCATAAGTATATTGTCTAAATGGGACAATAGGAAAATTGGTGTAAGCCAACATGAATGAATGACATGATTATGATGATGTTACTATGATGATGGAAGTTGTGTCATATGTGTATGTATAAGAAAGTCGAGTCAGAGGTCCTACAACCCCTCCCCCTTACCAAAGTGGTACTTATAATGGAATTTCATGAGATTTGTATTGAATAACTTTTCGGTTGAGAACCCAAAGAGTTCAGTGATAGAATAATTATAAGTATGATCCGAGATTGAAAATGAGCTGATAAGTAAAGTCAGAGCCAGAAAGTATCGGATTGACGTAAAAATTATTGGAGTTATGCACTGTCCTAGTTAGAAAAGGAATTCTCCTTGGTAAATCGAATTACTCAAGTGCAAGGTCGAGAAAAGTGTAAATCGAAATTTAGTCGAATTGGCCTTTTTTAGTGAATGGTTTAATATAAAATTTGTGACGGCAGAACTAGTTGGGGAAATGATATTTCAAATGTGAATTATCCGAGTGTGACAGATTATGACCGGACAGATTTAGATCTCTTTGAGATGTTCTATGTGTTCACCCGTTCTCGTAAATATTTCTATGGCTATTGATCTTCGAAGAAATTCTTGTTATATGGGAATGTCTTCTAATTCGTGTTGGATGAAAGCATTGGTAGTCCTGATTGGTTTATAATTTATATTGCTCTATTTTATCGGGTATTCTATTTCATTTAAATCGATAAGAATTGATGAGAGAATTCATATGATATTATGATTCTGTTTCTTCTACTTGATGCTTCATCGATATATATGTATGGGAAGATATATTGATCTTGTTATATTTGATTTCAGTGGGATTAAATGATGTTTTCTTTTGGACTTTCTTTCTTTGAAGAATTATCGTGGTATTCTGTATTTTCTCTATGAATTTGGTTTTCGATTCTCGGCATAGTATCGTATCTTGGGTTTCTTTATCCCGGATCTCTTTATTCGGATTTCTTTATTCCGGTTTCTATCTTGGATTTCTTTATTCGGTTTTCTTGTTATCTTTGTTCCATAATTTGTCAATTACGACTCATGTTCGAAGTACGTTCTTCAGCTCGTGATAATCATGTCAAATATGACTATACTTCTAATTTGATCTTGGTAATGTGGTGATTTTAGTATTGGGATTTTTCTAATTTCTATGTAAGGATTTGACATCGAGAAAGGCATAGGTGATAAAAGCGCGAGTTTTAGTCGGTATGGTAAATTATTTATTTGAAAGATTTCATGTGACAATTATGTCAGGATTATTTTTCCCAAGTCTGATAATAGAATTTCATTTTGTACGTATAAAAGAGTAAATAGTTTGAACGAGAAGTGTATATTTATTAGAAAGAGTTGAATATTAGTTTAAGTCACTACGAATGATAAGGTTTCCATCTTGTGAAAGCTAAAAAGTTTATTACATGTTGACAGAGTTCGGATAGATGAGAATATTGGAAACCGAAGCGTCTGAACTAGGCAAGTCTACATTGAGCAAAGACTTCCTGGCTTTCAGTAATGTATTGTTGTATGAATTGTGATGTGTTTCAAGACAGTGAGGTAATGTGATAGTTTAGAACATCCGATGTTACATAAAATCGGAGTTGTTAAAGGGGTTAAAGCCGAGCATTGGGATCTATCAAAATTATCCTTGTCACTGTTGATATTGGGATGGAAATGAGAAGGATTATTCTTGAGGCCATATCAGAATTATTTCTATGGCGGAAAGAGGAAAATGTGATGTATCCTATTGTTAAATGTTTGGCGAGATCTATAAATCACATCTGTATTGAATGAATTCCTACTCATCGATTCATGGAATTTCGTGTCTCTTTGATTGTTGGATTTCTTGGAATTCTGGTCTCCATTAAATCAAGTTGAGATCCGGGTTTTATGTCATGATATCATGGGAAATTAAGAAGGGTTGAAAATTTAAGAACAGTTGAGAGTTGAGACTGTAAGCTTTTAGATCATATGAGAAATTGAAGAGATGTATTGGAGGTGCAGTCTAAGTGCAAGTTCTTGACACCAAATATGAGATTAAAAGTGAAGACCACTTTTTCGGTAAGATTTTCGGGACGAAAATCCTCAAGGGGGGAGAGTTGTAATATCCTCGATTTTGGGCCTAGTCGGAATAGTGGTTTCGTGACCACAAAATCCGAGATAGAAATAATTATTTTATGATTATTTTAAGGTCTATGATATGATTGCATGATTGTGTGAAAATTTCGTGAAGAAATTTTATGCATAAAGTGCTTAATTTGAAATTTAGGACTAAATTGAATAAATTGCAAAACTTGTGTTCTAGAAGTATTTTGCATAAAATTGAATTAGATTATTAATTAGAGGTCCTTAAAGAGTAATTTTACCAATTTCTAAGTCTATGGACAAAAATTAGGACATGGAAGGAATTTTGGAAAGTTTAGTAGTAAGGGCATTTTGGTCATTTAGGGTAAAATGAATTAAAATACAAAATTAAAAGCCAATTTTGCTCATCTTCAACCCCATGGCCGAATATAGCAAGGAGAAACCATGGCTAGGGTTTTCAAGCTTCCAAGCTCGATTGTAAGTCCGTTCTAGCCTCGTTTTTAATGATTTTTACGTTTTTGGAGTCCGGAGCTCGATTTAGCTTATGCTAGCAATAATTTAACCTAGGGTTTATATTTGGAAAAATACCCATAGGTGAAATTTGTGTATTTTGGTGTTTTATGATAAAATGTGAGGTTTTAAATTATGTTAGACAACTTGTGCTACTCGGTTTTAAGTGAAAACGAGCAAAAGGGCTTAATCGGTAAAAATACCTAATAGTCATAAGTACATGTTAGAGTGAGAATTTGATGTTGCCATAGAAGGAAAAATGATCAGCATGTCATAAAACATAAGAAAATAGGCTGAATTTTAATTTACGAGCTTTGGGGCAAAAGTGTAAATATGCAAAAGTTTAGGGGCAAAATTGTAATTTTTCCAAAATATGATTTTGGGTCAATTTGAATAATGTGAGTCCTAATTAGACTATATTTTAAATGATAGAGCAAGGAAAACTGAAATTGGGCTAAAATGGGGAAAATACCAAGTTGTGGACGAAATGGTAAAAATAGCCATTTTCGCATACGAGGTAAGTTCATATGTAAATGTTGGTAACATAGTTATTATTTTAAATGTTTTAATGTTTTTAAATGATATGATAATTATTATGAAATATTATACTTGTGATAATTGTTTGATAATATGTAATTATGTGAATTACTTGATGAGTATGAACTATCACCGAAGTATCGATTTCGATATTCCGTGGAAGACGGCAAAGATGTGAGATCGAGGAAAAAAGCCCGTTTGAACCTTAGGAATAGATTAGGATACAAGTGACATGTCACTAGGATGGTAGAGCATCCGAACTCGTTGAGTTGAGTCCGAGTTCACTTATGGATGCGAATGTCCGAACTCGTTGAGTTGAGTCCGAGTTCGTGAGATGTAACTAGGCATCCGAACTCGTTGAGTTGAGTCCGAGTTCACTTATGGATGCGAACGCCCGAGCTCGTTGAGTTGAGTCCAAGTTCGCTTATGGGCGGGTTACATGATTGCTTGATTGAATATGTGGCACTTATGTGCAAGTTATCCATGTATCCGAATTATATTCGATGTGTTCAACGGGTAAAGTTCTACTCAAATGGAGGAATACTCAAGATGAAAGGGACGTATTGGTAAGTGTTGTGAAATGGATACTTTGAACAGGTATGTACTTAACCCTCGGGTTGAAAACTCGATATAACAACAATATGGTAAGATGATAAATGGAAAGGTGATATGAATGTCTTGGTGATGATTATGCAAATGATGTTTTATGTTTGCTTATATGGTTATGTTACTTGCTATTTGCATGTGAGCTTACTAAGTATTTATGCTTACTCCTCCTTTTCATTCCTTGTAGTGTTGACAAGCCAGCTCGAAATCGGAAGCGGTCGGAGGCACGCTCACACTATCCAGTATACCATCTTGGCATAATGGCTTGTATATTTTGAGTATGGCATGTATAGCATTATAATCATTTTATATGTATGGTCTTATGATATGGTTATTGAGTGGTATGGAAATAGAAATGCTTGGTAATGATTAGCCATTGGAATGGCTAATCATGATCATATTTGTTATTATGTATGTCAAATTGCTAGCTAATCCATGGAAACCATGAAATAGGTAAAATTTACCATAAAATAGATTCAGACAGCAGCAGTGACGTGAGTTTGAAAAATCACTAAAAATAGTAGAAATGGAATTAAATAATGAATAAGTTATTGAATCGAAGCTTGATGAGTCTGTTTTCACATGGAATAAGCGAAACAGGTATATGAGCTATATTTTATGAGATGTTTAAATTTTTGTGAAATAGGGCCAGAGCGATTTCTGGATCCCCTGTTCTGACTTTGGAAATTCACCATAAATTTTACAAAGATAATTAGAAGTCACGCTTTATATGTACAGATTCCTTATTGAGTTTAGTTTTATTAGAGATAAACGGCATAGTCATTGAAGGTCTTTATAGGGAGATATCTGATTCGTAATACACAGAGGTCAGAGTAGTTGAACCCTGAAACAGGGGAGACTTTAACTAATAAACTGTACTAATTGGCCCAACAAAAAATTCTAGAAAAAAATTAGTAGATATATATATGAGTCTAGTTTCAGGAACAATTTATGGAATTGGATTTAGAGTTTCGTAACTCGAGATATGATTTTTAAAGCGACTATGATGCAGTTAGCCAGCTTGTCTGGAAATTTTAAAATGAATTGTATGAGCTGTTTAATTGATGAATTAAGTCCGTTAACACCTCGTGTTCGACTCTGAAAACGGTCTCGGGTACGGGGTGTTACATGGGGGGGGGGGGATTTGACATGCAAGTCCTCCCCTTTGACTACATTCACTATTAGGTCCTTATAGATTAGCCTTTCACTTTTCGAAAGTGTCACACAAGTCCTACTAACTGAATTCGCATGCAATTGGCTAAATCGGATCTTGAAATTTTCACACATTCATAATTACATATTCTAGACAATAAATTTTACATTCAAACATTTCGGTGACTCGGTTTAGCGGTCCCGAAACCACTTCCCAGCTAGGGTCAATTTTGGGCTGTCACAAGATTGGTGTCTAGTATGAATATATCCATTGAACCTACAAAATTTATAATCAGAGTGTCAAAACCATTAGGTAAGTTAGTCTTGGTTGATAAAGTTTGTAAGAATTGTCCTTTGACGATTCAGGGTCATTGTTTTCTGACTAACCTTATGTTATTGCCATTTGATGAGTTTGATGTAATACTTGGCATGGATTGGTTAGCCTTGCATGATGCAATTGTAAATTGTGGTAGCAAGTATATTGAATTGAAGTGCCCAGATGGTGAGATTCTACGAGTTGATTCAAGAGAATTGGATACACCGTCGGTTGTAATCACAGTAATGGTTGCTCAAAGATATATGAGAAAAGGGTACGAAGCTGACCTTGCTTTTGTACTGAACACTAAGGAAATGGAGTTGAAGATTGAGTCTGTACTAATAGTATGTGAATATTCAAATGTGTTCCCAAAAGAACTACTCGGATTACCTCTTGATAGAGAGATAGAGTTTGGTATTAAACTGTGGAAACACAAAAATTTATATACTATTTCATACCCAATTTTTCTTAAATTCATGCAAATCCAGTTAATTTCTTGTCAAAAAGTAATTAAATATTATAAAATAATTAAGTCATGTTAAAAATATGAACGTGGTGAATTTATTTAATTTTACACTTAACTTTGACTAATTTTGACTATTTTCGACAGATTCGCGCAAAGGGCGAAAATTGGCTCGGCTGACATTGTTGAAAGCACAAAATCGAGAAGCAATTTGAAGTATCGAGGCACTTTAATTTCCAGCCTAAGACGGTCCAGAAATGTGTATTAATTCATAATTTAATTAATTTTAATATATTCCCCATTTAATTTGGGTTAAATAAATTATTTTTAATTAATTATGGAAAAAGGGTCCAGTTGAACCGCACTGGTCGAGCCAGATTGAGTGAACCGAACCAGCCACTAAATGGGCAGCCCATAACCATCCATATGATGACCCAAATCAGCATTTTATCTGATTAAATATGCTTGCAAAAAGGCTCTCAAAAGACTTCCAAATTGTATTCAAACCCCACCTTAAATTATGGCTTTGTAGATTTGCCCCAAGCTTAAAATAGCAAAGTTGAAACTCACAACTTTGCAATGTGTGTGGCCGGCCAAGGGAGGGATCTTTGGCTGCTGGAATTTTCTATTTTTAGCAGCCACAA
The DNA here is from genome assembly GCF_025698485.1 of Gossypium arboreum. Taxonomy (NCBI): domain Eukaryota; kingdom Viridiplantae; phylum Streptophyta; class Magnoliopsida; order Malvales; family Malvaceae; genus Gossypium; species Gossypium arboreum. The sequence goes on from NC_069079.1 coordinate 58,470,162, forward strand.
TCAGCTATAAAAGCCACCCCTTTCTGATCATTCAAGGCATCCTCAGTTCACATCATTCTCTCATTCCCTCTCTCACTTTTCTCTCATTTTTTCCATTCCATTCCCTTTAGTTCAAGTGCCGATTTCTTCTCTTGGGAAAGAGGCTTCCATCAGCCATTTTGGAGAAGCAATTAGGTGTTCATAAGCCACCTTGATAGCCAAGGCCAACGAAGAACGAAGAATGGAGCAACTAGTCAAGCCACGGAGAAACACCAGATTTGCCTCTTATTCCCTAACTCTTTAATTTTTGTTGTTGTTTTGACGAACATGTTTATGAACATTTATGTTATTAAAATGGTTATTTTAATCAATTCAGCTTAAATTATGTTTGTGTTGGGTTGATTATATTCTGCCTGCTTGAATTGTTAAAATGATGTTTATGCTGTTATAAGCATCGGTAAGATGCTTGATTAAGTAAAATCATGCCTAAGTGCGTTACGACTGTGAGGTAATTAAGGAATTAATTATTGAAACGGATTGCAATTGTAATTAGTTGACACAATAATTAATTAGTGCATGTTTATTCTTCTAAGGTAGCTGAAGGTTAAATTAGGAATGTATCTGGAGATATTATTACCTTGCATAACTTGCAAGATCGTTGTGATTAAATTGTTTCAAAGTAGGGATATCTTGTTACTTCGCAAAGTCTTTTATATGCTTATTAGATTTAATTAATCGTTTGAATTGACATAGGGATATGCAAGAGATTGGTTCAATTTAATGAGTATGTATGTGCAATAGCATGTTTGTTTGCTAGAATCTGTTTAGTCTGTTGAATTGATATAGAGATATGTCAAGAGATGAATGGATTTTTGTATGTAAATTTGTTCATAAGTTAGCAAATTACCGGGTTGCTGTGAATTTATTCGTAACAGTGTAAACATGAGTTTAGTAATTCTGAGTTCAAGAAATATAATTAATCTAACACAAGTCTGTTACATTGATTAAATCTTATTTGAAATCATGCACTAGAACTCCTTTGTTTTATTTTTAATCATTTACTTAGTTTTTAAATAGTATTTACCACATTTTAAAACCAAATTATTTTTACCTCACTAAAGTGTTTTACAATTAATTTCATAAATAATTCTTTTACAGTCCCCGTGGGTACAATAACTCGACATTTACTTGTCACTTTATTACTTGTTGCGATTGTATACACTTGCACATTTTTCCGTCGTTCCAAATTGGTGCCAGGAATAGCTCCTATTTCTATTGCTCCGTATAGGATGGCACCAACCGAATTGAAAGAATTAAAAGCATAGTTGCAAGAACTGATAGATAAAGGTTTTGCAAGGCCGAGCTTTTCACCTTGGGGTGCTCCCGTATTATTTATAAAGAAGAAATATGGTTCAATAAGGCTATGTACAAATTATCGGCAGCTGAATAAGGTAACTATCAAGAATAAGTATCCTTTTCCAAGAATCGATGATTTGTTCGACCAATTGAGGGGAGCCACTGTATTCTCTAATATAGACCTGAGATCCAGCTACTATCAGTTGCAGGTTAAGGAATCAGATGTACCTAAGACAACTTTCAGAACAAGGTATGGTCACTGCCGTTTGGGTTGACGAATGCACCGGCCGTATTTATGGACATAATGAATAGGATATTTCAGCCATACTTGGACAAGTTCGTCGTTGTGTTCATTGATAACATTTTAATTTATTCTAGGATGAGATAAAGCATGCGAAGCATCTGAGGACTATGTTGCAGACCTTACGGGAAAAGCAATTGTATGCTAAGTTTAGCAATAGTGAATTTTGGCTCCAAGAAGTAGGGTTTTTGGGTCATATTGTTTTGGGTGATGGCATCTGAGTTGATCCAAGTAAGATCTATGCCATTGTTGAATCGAAACCACCTAAAAATGTAACCGAGGTTAGAAGATTTTTGGGCTTAACTACCGAAGATTTGTGAAAGGATTTTTCATAATAGCAATTCCAATGACGAGGTTGCTACAGAAAGATGTTAAGTTTGAATGGACAAAAAAGTGTCAGCAGAGTTTCAAAAAGTTGAAGACATTGCTGACTGAAACTCTAGTTCTAGTATTACCAGAGTTAGGAAAAGAGTTTGTGGTCTACAGCAATACGTCCTTAAATGGACTGGGTTGTGTACTTATGTAAGATGGCAAGGTGATAGCCTATGCTTCCCGACAGTTAAAGCCACACGAGAAGAATTATTCGACGCATGACTTAGAGCTTGCCGCCATTGTTTTTGCCTTGAAAATCTAAAGGCATTACTTATATGGTGAGACTTGTCGTATATTCACAAACCACAAGAGTTTGAAGTAATTGATGACTCAAAAAGAATTGAATCTGAGACAGCGGAGATGGTTAGAATTAATTAAAAATTATGAGCTGATCATCAATTATCATTCGAGAAAGGTGAATGTGGTCATTGACGCGTTAAGCAGAAAATCTTTGTTTACATTAAAGGCCATGAACGCTCGATTGGCTTTGTTTGATGATGGTTCGGTCTTTGCATAGTTAAGGGTCAGGCCGACATTTCTTCAGGAAATTTATGATGCTTAGACTAATGATAGTGTCCTACAAGCTAAAAGAGCTCAATGTGAGTCAGGCATTGAATCAAACTTTCAGATTGGTCCGAATGGATGTTTGATGTTTAGAGATAGAGTTTACGTACCGAGGAACGATGAAATTATTTGGAGGATTTTGCAGGAAGCACATGATAGCCATTTGTCTATTCATCCTGGAAGTACCAAAATGTACAATGATTTAAAGAAAATGTATTGATGGAACGGCATGAAAAGAGGCATCTCCGAATTTGTATCGAAATGCTTGATATGCTAGCAAGTCAAGGTGGAACATCAAGTACCTTTAGGATTACAACAGCCTGTGATGGTCCCCGAATGGAAGTGGGACAGAATTACTATGGACTTCGTGACTGGACTACCGTTAACCCTGAAAAAGAAAGATGCTATATGGGCTATGGTTGATAAGTTGACAAAGTCGGCTCATTTTATTTCGGTAAGGACAAATTATTCACTTAACAAGTTGGCCAACTTGTATATATCTTAGATCGTTAGATTACACGGGGTACCGCTATCAATTATTTCAGACAGAGACCTGAGATTCACTTTGAGATTCTGGAAAAAGTTACAAGAAGCCTTGGGTACAAAGTTAAGCTTTAGTACAACTTTTCACCTACAGACCGATGGTCAGTCTGAGTGGATGATTCAAATCCTTGAGAATATGTTGCGATGTTGCATCATCGAATTTCAAGGTAGTTGGGAAAAATACCTGCCATTGGTAGAGTTCGCTTACAACAACAGTTTTCAAATGAGTTTGACGATGGTGCCTTATGAGGCCTTGTATGGAAGAAAGTGCCAAACTCCATTGTATTGGATAAAACTCAAGAAGAGTTAGATTCATAGAGTTGGTCTAATCAAGGAAATTGAAGAAAAGGTTAAAGTGATGCGTGATTGCTTAAAAATAGCATCGGATAGACAAAAGTCATATGCTAATTTGAGAAGAAAAGAGATTTAGTTTCAAGTTGGAGATAGAGTATTCTTGAAAGTATCTCCATGGAAAAAGGTATTAAGATTTGGCCAGAAAGGGAAATTGAGTCCACGATTTATTGGACCATATGATGTTATTGAACGAGTTGGATCCTTAGCATATCGATTAGCATTGCCACCCGAACTGGAAAAGATTCACGACGTATTTAATGTATCTATGTTAAGGCGATATCGATCAGACCCCTCTCATGTGATTTCACCGACGGAGGTTGAAATTAGACCAGACATGGCTTATGGTGAGAAACCGGTCAAGATTTTGGCCTGTGAGGTTAAACAACTGAGAAATAAAGATATGGCCTTGGTAAAAGTCTTATGGCATCGACATGGTGTGGAAGAAGCGACATGGGGGCCGAAAGAAACCATGAGAAGCCAATATCCGAACCTGTTTACTGGTAAGACTTTCGAGGATGAAAGTCCTTAAGGGGGAGAAATGTAACATGCCAAAAAAGGGCCTAGTCAGAACAATGGTTTTGGGACCACAAATCCAAAATTGTAATATTTATTTTATGATTATTATGATGTCTAGAATATGAAAATATGCACGTATTAAAGTTTCATGAAGAAATTCTATGAGTAAGGTGTCCAATTGGAATATAAGGACCAAATTGAATAAATTGCAAAACTTGGATTCTAGAAGCAATTTGTATGAAATTGCTTTAGATTATTAATTAGAAGTCCTTAAGGAGCAATTTCCCAATTTTTAAGTTTTTGGACAAAAATGGGCATGTATGGATAAAATTCTGAGGAAAGGGCTTAAGGGCATTTTGGTCTTTTGGCTAATTAATGAAATAAAATGAGAAAATGAAGGCAAAAATCAGTCATTCTTCTCCCTCATCTAGCCAAATTTCTCAATCCCTCCGTAGCTAAGGTTTTCAACATTTTCAAGCTCAATAGTAAGTCCTCTCTAGCCCCATTTTTAATGTTCTTCGTATTTTTAAAATCACGGTAGCTTACTGTCTCCATTTCTACCCATATTTTGAGTTAGGGTTCATGTTTTCAAAGTGACCCATATGTGACATGTTTATTCTTTGATGTTTTATGGAGGAATATGAAAGTTGGATGTATGTTAAACATCTTTTCTTAGGTGATATTCATGAAAAATCCCTAAAAGGACCTTTTTGCAAAAGGTGTTAAATATGTTGTAGAAATGTGAAATAATGGAAAAATGTGGGCTTCCATAAGAGGAAAGAACATTCGGCTAGGCTTGGGTAATGTAGAAAATTCATGCATTTCATCATACGAGCCTAGGGACTAAATTGTAAATAATGTGAAAGTTTAGGGGCAAACTGGTAATTTTGTCTAGGGGTGAAATTTAGACTCGAAAAGAATAATGTGAGGTATTAATGATTCATTTTTATTGTTATAGACTCCGAGGAACAAATTCCGGAGGTCGATCGAGGAAAACAAAAATTTTCGGAATAACTGAAACGCGAAACTGAAACGAATACCAGGTAAGTTTGAATAATTTCAAGTAAACTATTAATATGGCTAATTACAAGTGTTATAAATGTATGATAATTGTTTATATTGATGGCATGAAAATCCATGAAATATGTTAATAATAATGATATGATACTAAATGTCCCGATTAAAGTAAAAAGGGAAATTCGATGGATAAACCATGACTTACATGACTCGAGATCCTACATGTGTTGCAGAAAAAGGATTTAGCCCAAATGGGTAATCCGTTGATCTCAAATAGAGAAAGGATCTAGCCCGGACGGGTGTTCTTTGAGTGATCGAGCCTCCTGAAGAATATGTGTGCATTGTGGATTTAGCCCTGACGGGTAATCTGATTAGGGTCTGAATTTAGCTTGGATTGGTAATTCAGATTCGAGCTCATTAAGGGTGTTTGTCGCTATAAGGGATTTAGCCTGGACTGGTAATCCCGCTGTATGATGTGAGGTTCGCAAGAGCGCGTACTTGAGATGATCGCTCTTATGACTTGATGGTAAATGGATAATCCATCGAGATTTTCAAGAAACTCCACGGGATTAACATGAGATAGAAAAATGAAAATGTTGGACGATGAGCTCATTTAAGAAAAATTACATGGTGTATTGTTATGGAACTAACTTGTCGATTGAGTGCATGTGATAGGAAACTATTTCATGCTTATTTGTTTTAATGCCTAATACAGATGCATGCTAATTAATCGGTAAGTTTACTTTCCAGTTATTCGGGCTTACTAAGCATGTAAATGCTTACCCCTCTCTTTTCCCTGTCTTATAGAGCTCGAGGACTCGTAGAGGTTGGAAGACGACTGGAGAATCAACACACTATCATCTTGTCTAGCTTTGGTATATAGATACTCTTATTTTGTTCAATGGCATGTATAGGGCTTTTGTTATTTGGTTATATTTGTCATTTGATTAGCCAATATGAAGGCTTATAAAAGTATACATATTCACTTGTACATGGCCATAGGAATTGGGTCATTTTGGTGTAGGTTACGACCTACCAAATTGTGCATGATTATGTTCCAATGTTCTTGTGATGATTAAATATGGTATGTTACAATTAGTCATATATAATATGACCAAATCACATGGGGTGGTTAGGCCAAAATTTGGCAATGAGTTAAGATAACGAGCCAAGCTTAATTGAGTTACAAGTCATGGAAATCCTAATATAAAGGGGATAACCTAGCATGTATAAAAATTGATGAGATGAGGTTTACATGTAATGAGGTATATTAAGGTCATTTAAGAGTATTATTAGACCATGTTAAGTGTTATTGAAAACTATAAGTGGATATGAATATTAGAGGGTGACCAAAGGCTTGGAAAATAGCCCAATAAGGTCCATACGGGTAGACACAAGGGCGTGTGTCTAGGCCGTGTGTGACACACGGATAGCCCCATGAGCGTGTAGTCCATCTGTGTGTCCCCTGCACCTAAAATATTTAAGTCAGAATGCATGGTAGTAAACACATGGGTAGAGGCACGACCGTGTGTCTCAACCGTGTAGAGGGCACGGCCTAACACATGGGCGTGTGTCTTGGCCTTGTGCCCCTAAATGCATGCTGACGTCATAAATAGAATGTCCAAGTTCTAGGACACAGGCGATCACACGAGCGTGTCTAGGCCGTGTGAGGGACACGGGCTAGAGTTATAGGCGTGTGCTCGACCATGTGAAAACCCCTATAGTTTCGAAATAGGAAATAAATTCAATTAATTCCACACGGGTAGGGGACATTAACCTAGAAATTTTCTTAAAATTTTCTTAGGTCCTCGATTTAGTCCCAGACCATTTTCAATGTATGTATTGGGCCTCGTAGGCCCATAATAGGGACATTAAGATGTTGTTTGATTGGTTTGAAATTGATGAAATTTTTATAAAATGTATTTCCCGAAAATGTTCGAGTACATGCCTGGTAACGCCTCATACCTGGTCCCAGTCTCGAGTACGGGTAAGGGGTGTTACAAGAAATGTAAGTGGTAAGCAAAATTTTATACTTAAGACATGTTATATTAATTAAACATTTGATACTCCTATAATGAAGTGACTAAGATAAGACATAATATGAATTAGTGTGTTTAAATGAAATGAATATTAAAGGCATGGATAAATATAAAATTCTTGTGAGTACTTTCTAAGCTTCAATGAAGCTTAACACATTGTTTTCAAACTTGTAGATTGAAGAAAGTGTTTGTGAGAAAAAAGATCAAGCGTGGCTTGCCAAATCACATCTCATCAGCATTGAGAAGTATGGATTTTTAATTCATGTGGCATGTACATAAGTATCCATTGAGTATGAAAATATAGATAATTAGTGTAACAACCCTATTTTTAGTGGTGACAAAACAATGGTTCGGGACCACAAATTTTTGTTGTATCGACTCGTAAATATTATTATTAAAATATTTATAGAGTCATGTGAGTAGTAATAAAATTTGGATAAAAAATATTAACGTTTTGGTAGCTAATTAAAGAAAAAAGACTAATTTGTAAAAGGTGCTAAACTTGGTAATTATTGCATTTAGTTGATTAAATAGCTTGAAAGTTAAATGAGGAAGGAATTAAGTGGTAAATTAGCCCTAACAAACTTAGTTTGACGACTAAATAAAAGAAAATGATAAAATAATGTGATTTTAATGGAAAAATGGTAATTAGGTTAAAATTAAAAATAAAACAAATATGAAATTGTCATCATTCTTTAATTTTTGCTTGCGATAACAGAATTGCATGGATGTTTAGCTTGGGAGAATAGGCCAAGCACAAATTCTTTGCATGTGAGTGATTTTTAAGCCCGTTTCTTGTAATTTTTATGTTTTTGAGATTGTTGCAACTAGGCCCAGCTAGCCCATACCCTTTTTTTTTATTCTGTTAAAAATTTTAGAAGTTTCCATTGATGGATCTTGAATATTTTTAATGAATAACATGTATTTGAAGCTTTGATTGTGTTGTTTGATGATTTTGTAAAGTGATTTTTGTTAGATTTTGATTTTAGGATTAAATAGTGAAAATGACAAAATTTTAGGGTTTGATAGTGAATTTAATGTTAATTAGGGACTTTTGAAGGGCCTAGTATGTTTTGATGGAATATTGATTTGAGAAAAATGGTTAATTTGATGAATTTTGGGTTAAGAGACTAAATTGCAAAAATTGTAAAAGGTTGGGGTAATTGCATAAATTTAAAAAATAAAAGGGTATTAATTGTAAGATGGACTGAAATGTGAAATCTAATCTGATAATTGAGAAATTTTATATTTTATATCAAGATCTCGTAGATGCTTGTGGAAAAAGAAAAATAGTGGAATAGTCATTGAACTTCTACAACTACTACAATTTAGTCCAGTTAAGTTCGTATGGTTTAAAATTTAACATATATATGAATTGTTGAATAGTATAGCATGGTACAATAGAAATATTGAATTGTTGTTGATGGAAGAATATTTGAGAAATGTTGATGTTTGGATCGAATTGACCATACGATAGAGTATGATCGAGATTTGGTGTGTTGTGGGGGATTTGGAGTGGAGATTATTGGGGAGTAATATATATATGTTTCCCAAGTAAACCAAGGTTCAGAATTTGTTGTGAATTCTCATGTTATACTCTTTGTATTGTTGTGTTTCGGTTGGACTAGTTCTTATAAGTATTGATGTGTTTTGGAGGGATTAGTTTTTACGAACATTGGTGTATTTTGGAGGGATTAGCTCTTACAAGCATTGGTGTGTTTCAGATGGACTGACTCTTATGAGCATCTGGTGTGTTTAGATGGTTTGTCGATGTATTGTTATCCGTAAGTTGTTCATCATATTGAAAATCTCAGTAAGGTAACTTGATGAGTAATTTTTGATAAATTTACCATATATTAGATTTTGAATTGAACATTTGTGATCTATCGGTTGAAATTGTGGATGACAGGGAATATTCCTGGTTGTATTAATACATTTTGAATTGTTATACCTACTTTAGTAAGATTTATTCTTTTAATAAGTCAAGCTTACTAAGCTTCTTTAAGCTTACATGTGTTAAACTTTGTTCTTGTAGATACTCGGAAGGTTGGAGGGACAGATTGGTACTCAAGTCACACTATCCCTGAATCTCAGTAGTTTTTGTAACATTCATTTAGATTATATGGCATGTATTAGGCTTTTGTGTTACTATTCAAATGTTTTGAGATGTATATATATTAAGTATGATCTATGTGTAAATCATCAACTTATATGAAATATGTGAATGAGGTATAATTCCATTGCCAATATGAATGACATGAATTAATGATATGTTGTGATTGAGGTACGTACATTGCTTAGATGTTAGATTGGATGAATTGATAAGTTATATTTGAAGTTTTACTTTGATATAAAATTGTATATACTTGTAGTACCAATGAGGGTACATTAGTTAGACACTTAATAGGTTGATTTTGGTATGTTATTGGCTTGGTTAATATCCTTATAAATAGATATTTTGCTTGGTATTTGCTTTTCTTAAGATCCAAGTAAGATTGAAATGGTAAAGTTGATGTTTAAGGTTCATTTTGGGTCTGCATGGCCTGACGACATGGCCATGTGTCCTTTGTAGGTTTTAAGGCTCACAAGTCAAGCAGCCACACGGCCTGACACGCAGATTAGCACACGAGCATGTGAGGCTATTTCGAGTGTTACACAGCCTAGCACACGTGTGTGTGGCTTGGCTGTGTGACCCACCACAGAGAGTTATACGGGTAAGGGCATGGGCTGGGACACGGCTGCGTGTCCCTGTTTCGAAGGTTACAGAGCCTGAGACACGGGTGTGTGTCTCAGTCATGTGAGGCACATGGCCTGGCCACACGGTCGTGTGACCCCTGTAGTCAAAATTTTCTAACTTTTACATAAACTTTCCAAATGATTTTAATTTGGCCCTGAATTGTTTCTAAGGTGTTTCTAGGGCCTCGATGGATAGATTAAGGGAAGATTCGTATTTGAATGAATGTATTATGGTATGTTTGATTGATGTATGAAATGTATGTTTAATGTTTCGTAACACCCCTAACCCGTATCCGTCGCCGGAGTAGGGTTACGAGGTATTACCGATCAATACACATCTTTAATATCCATATCTCATACATTCATATACAAATACCATTCAACAATGTCATATTGTCCCTTTAAGGGCCTACGACGCCTAAGACATGCTTTAGAAGTGGTTCGGGACTAAACCGATAACATATGAAAATTTTGGAAACTTAGTAAAATTTCAACATTTCAAGGGTCACACGCCCGTGTGAACAGGCTGTGTGCCTTACATGGCTAATAGACAAGCCCGTGTCACAGGCCGTGTGGAAACAGGGCATACATACTGACTTGTATCACACAGCTGAAGACATGCCCGTGTGCCAGGCCGTGCGAAAATTGGAGAGTATACTGACTTAACAACACGGCCAAGTCACACGCTGGTGTGCTAGGCTGTGTAACATCCCAAATTAGGGTCTATTCAGAATAGTGGTTTTGAGACCATAAATCCAAGATAAAAATAATTATTATATGATTCTTATGAGATCTATGATGAGAATGCTTATGTGAAAGTTTCTTGAAGAAATTCTATGCATAAAATGTCTAATTGCACTTTAGGGACCAAATTGAATAAAATGCAAAACTTGCATTCTAGAAGCTTTTAGCATGAAATTGCTTTAGATTATAAATTAGGAGGTCCTAATTAGCAAATTGACCAATTTCTATAATTTTGGACAAAAATGGGCATGCATAGGAAAAAATCGAAAGAAAGACCCTAAGGGCATTTTGGTCATTTGGTAATTAAAAGAATAAAAAGGGAATATCAAAGCAAAAATGTGCTCATCTTCTCCAAGTGTTAGCCAAAAGTTTCAATAGCCATAGCTAGGTTTTTGTTCAACATTTCAAGCTTGATTGTAAGTGCTCCCTAGTTCCATTTTTATTTTTATTTTTTGCATTTTTGAAGTCCTTGAAGCATGATCTATCCATTTCTAGCTACATTTTGAGCTAGGTTCATGTATGAAATTTGACCCATGTACAACATGCATGTATTTTGATGGTGAATGGAGGAATATGAATGTTTGATGCATGATAAACATCTTTTACTAGGTGATTTTTAGTGAAAACATTTAAAAAGGACTTGTTTGTAAAAGTGTAAAAGTGGGCAGTAAAAATATGAAATAAAAGAAAATGTGGGCTGGTATGAGCATGCTTGGGTAACCTAGAAAATGCATACATTTCATTTTACGAGCCTAGGGACTAAATTGTAAATAAGAAAAAAGTTAGGGGTAAAAAGGTAATTTTACCAAAACATGAATTATGGATTGATTTGAAAAATGTGATTAATAAACAAGTTAAATTTGGCATTATAGATCATAAAAAATGTACATTGGGTCTTGATCGAGGAAATAATAAAGTATATGACGATTAGGCTCGATTATCATCATTTTGTACCGAGGTAAGTACATGTGTAAATAATGTGACAGTGTATTATATTTTGATGTGTTGACATTATGTGATAAATGTTTTATCAATATTATGTATGCTATTCCTGATGATAACTTTGTAAGTATGAATAATATTGGTTGTTATCCATGACGTTACGAGCAAGTACGATGGAGATGCTATGTTGATACGAGCACGCCCCGCGAACCTTATCGAACAAGTCTGTCAAGCAGAGCATTGACATGTTGGCAAGCTGATCCTAGCTCGTTTCCAGCTCCACGAGCTCCATCCAGCTCAATTCAGCTCATTTGAGCTCATTTCAGCTCGTTTGAGCTCAACCGAGCTTACTTTCAGCTCGTTCTTTATTTCAATAAATTAAACTAAGTTTTAGTTTTATACTAATTAGTTTGCTACAGCTCAATTACGAAAATCCTAGCTCAAATAAGTTCATTAAAATGTTTTTCATTTAGTTTGAGCTAGTTGAATTAATAAGCTATTTAATTTTAATTTAATTTGTCCTAATTAGTTAAATTGTTATTTAAGTTATGTTTTATATTACATATTTTAATTATGTAATAACCGAATTAATGTGTGGAATGTTTGTTCACATTTGGCCGAATTTAAGTTGTTCACATGGGATTTAATGAATTGTTTTTCATTTATGTAGGTGCATGCACGGTTTTGTTCAATGTATGGGGAGATTCATGCATGACCGGATTCAAAGCAAGGGAGGATTCATGCATGACTTCCTACAATGCATGGTGTGCTGACCAATGGTCTTCCAAGCACCTATTCAGCCAAGGGGTAGCTAATGAATTAATTTCCAAGTCAAATACATGAAGGAAGGCTAATGGACGGTGCATGAACAGCTAGTTACAACAAACGGGAGAATGCATGTATGACTAGTTACATGAATTGTGTTGATTGTTTTGGCTTCCCTAAGTGACTATTCAGCGAAGAAACACTTGTTAGAAGATTCATTCAAGCCATAGCCGAATCTAGACAAGGCCATTAAGCTTCTTGCATCCAAGTTCATTCATATTAAGCTTCTTGCATCCAAGTTCATTCATTGATTTTTCCTTCATCAAGAAGCTGTCCATTGAAGATCCAAGCAGCCGAATTTAGACAAGCACATTTAGTGATTTTATTCTAGATCATTCTAGCCTATTCAAGACGATTGCTTAACTCTTAAGTCTTGTTAATTTGTCCATTCGGCTAGCTTTATGTAATGCTATAAATACTTAGCATATTTCAAGTTGTGGGGACTTTTGCCAAAAATTTTATTGAATTTAATCTTGTGAGAATTTTCTTCTCTAAACTTTGTTTGAGACTTTGTTGACTTATCTACCTAGTAGTGGCGTCAACCCTGTTTCATTCAAAACAATACCAAGGTTCCTACTTTGCTAAGTAGTGGGTCGAGGTTTATCTTCTTTCATCCGATTACCTTAAAAGCCTATAGGCATTTGGGTCAATACTCTCTAGTATTGGTTCGTGCTTGCTTTTGAGTTCCTTCTTTCCATTCTTTCATTTACTTTAAACCGAACCTTAATATTCATATTTTAAACCATTCATTTGAACCCCTTGAATAGCTTCCGCATAATTTATTTAGAAACATCCTTTTTGAACAAACCGAACGATACTTTCTTGTAGACGATCAAGCAAACTCGCATATGACTCGACTCATCCCCGAGGCAGATCGTATCATATGTGTATATGAGAAAGAATCCTGTTTGAACCTTAGGAATAGTTTAGGATACAAGTGACATGTCACTAGGAATTAAGAAATCCGAACTCATTGAGTTGGTCTGGGTTCATGATATGTATGTGGCATCCGAGCTCATTAAGTTGGATTGAGTTCATAATGGATGCGGTACATGTAATTGGGTTCCGGGCAATGGTCTTGTGTGTCCTACCGCTGGCTAGGTAATCCTTGAGTGGGTCGAATACCTGACAGCTTGTGTGAGCAGCTCGTGTTGTTACACCTTGACCGATAGCTTATATGAGCAAGCCCGTGAGTAGCTTTATTGCGAGCATTATATGTTATGAGGCAGCTTTGGCTACATATGTATATGTAGCACTTATGTACAAGTTTTTCGCATATCCAATAGTATTCTGAGTGTTCAACGGGTAATGCAATGGATGTGATGAAAGTCCCGAGGAGGGCATGTTAAAGAGGGATGGTTATATGATATACTACAATGAGTACATGTATGTACGCTAAACCCATGAATAATGCCTTGATAAAGACTGATATGTGATGAGAAAGTATATACATGAACACTCGATAAGGAGCCAAAATGATTGGATGATGAATAATTTTTGTGATTATGATATTATGTCTTTGTATGATTATGGTTTACTATCATTGCATATTATTTGCATGTGGACTTACTAAGCTTTAATGCTTACCCCATTTCCTTTCCATCCTTTGTAGTTCTACCGAGCTAGCTCGGGGATCAGAAGCTATCGGAGTATTCGATCACACTATCAAAAGAATATTGGGTATAATGAAATTGTTATTTTGAGTATGGCATGTATAGGGGACTTAGTTATTTTGTGATATGTGTCATGCTATTTGGCCAAATTGTGAAGGCCTATGATGTTGATGATTTATTTTGTAATAGCCATGTGGTATGGCTCATAATTGATTATTGGGTTGTAATGTCTAATTGTTCATGCATGCATGTGTTAATGCCTTGATGATGTGCTATGTGGTTTGTTTGATGGATATGTGATAAGGAATGAATTAAGTACTTGGAAATAAGGAATGACTTAATGACTTAAGATGACTATGGACATGAATGTGTAATTTGAGGTTATGGTAACAAATTTGACTATGCATGAAATTGGTGTGGCATGCTTCCAATTGGTGTGACTAATTGGATGTGTAATAGAACGTCATTATGAAGATGTGAAAGTACCATGGTGTTGAATAATTGAGTGTTTTAAATAGGTCATGTTGCATGCTATGAAATATGTTTGAGTGTATGAATGATTGAGGGTGACAATTGGCTTGGAAAATAACATTTAAATGGTCCACATGGGTAGACACACGGGCATGTGTTTAGGCCATGTGTAACACATGGTCCGCCTCACGGGCTTGTTGAATGGCCGTGTGTCCCCTGCACCTAAATTTTACAAGTCAGTATGCCCAGTAGTAAACACACGGGCGTGTGTCTTGGATGTGTGAGAGACACGACCTACCTACAAGGGCGTGTACTCGGCTGTGTGAAGTCTGCACCATTTTATAAAAAATTCATTTATTTTTAATTGACCATACGGTCTGGCCACACGGGCGTGTGATACGGCCATATGACCCTAAAATGGTGCTGACGTCATAGTCAGAGAGTTACACAGTCAGAAGACACGGGCGTGTGGCTCTATATTAGGGAAAATTTCTCAAAGCTTTTTAAAATTTTCGATTTAGTCTTGAATATTTTCTGATGGTTGTTTTGGGCCTCATAGGCCCGTATCAGGGACAAATTGTGTATGTATGAATGAAGTTGTTTTGAAAGAAAAAAATTTATATCTTGGTTTTAGCATGAATGACTGTGCATGTGTTTGGTAATGCCTCATATTCTATCCCGACCTCAGGTACTGGTAGGGGTGTTACAGGTCGTGTGCCATATAGGGGATATACTGTCTTGTACCACACGGCTAGTCACACGCTCGTGTGTTAGGCCGTGTGGAGCATACTGACTTTAATTCTATTTCAACACCAGGGGACACACGGCCGTATACCCTGACCATGTGTCACACACGACTGAGACACACGTCCGTGTCCCTACCCGTGTGGACAAAAATAGGCTATTTGTAAAGCCATTTTGCCACCCCATTTTCACAATTATACACAAGCATAAATGACAACATTTTTACAACTTAATAGGCATCCATTCCATAACAATTCATACACATAAGTTTCTAATTCCACATAGTATACAATGCTTAACTAATATCATACATCTTCCATTCATATACCTTTCAAATAACAATACACATTTGCATATTTTCCCTTCCATCAAACATTTGAAAAAATAACAAAACATACTATCATGTTTAGCCAAATCACATGGCTTAACCTTTACATAAAACATACCAAATCATGATCTTAAGTAACCATATTTATCATCTTTAAAACTAGCCTATACATGCCATATTTACAATTATCCACAAGTTCAAAAGTATCAATCGACAATTGGATAGTGTGATGTGCAACTCCGACTTGTCTGAACCGAGTGAGCTATCGAACCTCTATAAATATAGAAAAAGAAATAGAGTAAGCTTTATAGCTTAGTAAGCCCATACAATTTAGAATTAAACTTACCATTTATACCAAATCAATACAAATAATTAAGTACATGAAATCATCCATTATCACAATTCAATACTCAATATATATTGTATTCTACATTTCATTCTCAATCATATAATCAATAATTCATTCAGTAACAGTACTCATCCGTATAAACATAATTTATGCCTGTTGAACCTATTAGAACTTCAAAGGATGCTCGAGTGATATACATCAGTAATCCGTCAATTAATTATCATTTCTGCTCTTTCGAGTCATGATCGGTAAGCTCTGTAACACCCCTAACTCGTGACCTTCGCCGGTGTCGGACACGAGGGGTTAACGGCCAAATCCTCTCAAGGTACCTACCAATTTGACATTACCAGTCAGGCTGGAAAACTGCGTCACCGTCGCCTTAAAAATCATATCTCGAGTTTCAAAACTCAGAAACTGGTTTCGTAAATTTTCCCTGAATTTAGACTCACATACCCATCCATGGATTTATTTCTAGAATTTTTGGTCGGGCCAATTGGTACAGTTTATTAGTTAAAATCACCCATGTTACAGGGATCGACTGCTCTGACCTTCGCGCGTTACAACTTGAATATCTCTCTGTACAGGGCTTTAATACTGGTGCCGTTTGTTTCTAATGAAACTAGACTCAAAATTGAATCTGTAAATATAAGGCATGACCCCTAATTATTTCTGGATAATTTATGGTAAATTTTCAAAGTCGCGACAGGGGACCCAGAAACCGTTCTGGCCCTGTCTGACGAGAACTTTAATATTTCTCAGTATACTGCTCATATGGTCATTTCGTTTCGTCCATATAAAATAGATTCATCAAGGTTCAATTTCATAATTTACTCACTATTTAATTCTACTTCTACTATTTTAGTGATTTTCAATCTCATCTCACTGCTGCTGTCCGCAACAGTTACTGCAGTGACTATGCCAATTTCATGAATCTTTCCTTGGCCTTAATCATCCATCATACATGACACAAATTATGGCCACCTTATCAAAATTAGAGTTTCTAAGACTCGTGGCTATAGGTTCTAGCATCCCACTCGGCGACCACATAGGCCATTTTCACATGGCTTAAAGTTTACAACCCACAATTCGACAAAATATAATAGCCTATACATGCCAAATGTTCTTCAACAACGAAAACAATACCACAAGATTTCAGCGGTGTGATGACTTCAACGACGGTCCCGATCACGCAAACAATACGAGTCCGAGAGACCTAAAATGGGTGACAAGAAAAACACCGAGTGAGTTTACAACTCAGTAAGTCATAAGCATTCATCAATCCACCGATAAAGTTACTACAACATGTACAACAAACGAGGCTAGGTACTCATCCATATCGAATCTATACCATAGTACCTCGGACCTTTCGGTCCAATCTCGTACCAAGTCATACATCCACATTTCATATTCTACACAACAAGATAATCAAGCATTTTTACACGTTAACTCATTTTCCAGCACAACCATACAATTTCAATCATCACATAGATTTAAGGCTTACCAAATTCAACCCCAAGCATGAACGTATTCTCTATTCGTCATGAGCTCGAGGTACTTACCCGATCCGCTGTCCATACTCAATTCAATGGAGACACACCTCCATATATATAGAGTACGCACACACAGTGCTTACCACTCGATTTCGCACACTTAGTGCCACGCAATTTAAGCCCGCACACACAGGCCATACCCTTCGAGCTCGCACACCCAAGGTCCGTATTTTTCCAGCTTGCACACATAGTGTCATATTTTTCCAGCATGCACACTTAGTGCCTTATATTTCCAGCACGCACACTTGGTGCCATATATTTCCAGCACGCACACTTAGTGCCAATCTCGTCACCATACACACGTATTGCCCGCACACATAGTGCCGAAAGCAAACTTTCTACACATTCCACTATTTCTTTTACATTCAACAATTATCCTCACTCCATACACATACAATTTCATTTATACATATATAGCATTCCATTAAACACAATTGCATAGATTTTCCAATCATTTAAGCAATATCAAACATATGTGCTCAATGACTTACTTTGTTTGGGGTAGAACGGTTCCAAATCGGCTACTCGTTTGCTTTCTCCTTTCCTTTGTCCAATCTAGTTCCCCTTTGCTCTTGAGCTAAATCAAACAATTTACCTCTCCATCAAACACAAACATACGGCATTCACATGCATTATTATGGTTATTGGCGAATACTTAACACAACTAAGCTGAAAATTTACTCAATCTCATCTTAATTTATTGCTACTTATTCATCAAAGTTTCCAATACAAGGTATTTAACACCTATGCCCATTTATACCCCATATGGCCGAATGCTTCATTCCTTACCCAATTAACCATCCAACAATTTTTCAGCCTCATTACCACCCTTTTCATGTCTAATTGTTTAAATACTCTCAAGCTCATTCACAAGTACTATTATACATCTCATTAAGCATTAATCATTTTGCAACATAAATTCTATAGCATGGCGAATACTCATGCACACACACATAACAACAAGAACTCAATGGCACAAAATTTCCTTTTTGTTAAACATTCGAACTCACTCATCTCCATGCTTTCATCACAACAACATCAAAACACTCACCAAGGAAAACAACATGCATGGCCGAAATTTAACTCACCTAACAACTTAGTTTCGATTTGAGATTCAAGGAAAATTTTGAACCAATCCTCCAAATCATGCATGCATTTTCAAGAGTGGCATAAAACATACCTTCTTGTATCAAAACACCTTAGTCTAGTAAGCTCCCATGGCTGATTTTCTCAAGCTTTTTCCCCCCCTTTCTTCTTAGTATATTCGGCCAAGCAAGGAGAAAATGAGAGAATGAACACTTTTTTTTTCTTTTGTTTTCATCATATCCCTATTTTTTTTCAATTTCATTTCTTTATTCTTTCAAGCATAATCCATTAGCTAAACATGTTTGAAACATGTTTTCCCTTGCCCATCACTCTTGACATGGCCGGCCACTACCCTTAGGAATGGGCTATTTGACATGCAAGTCCATTTATTTTACTTCATCCTTTTTATTAATCTCCTAAAATTAGCCACATCTATTTAAATCCTTTCACATGAGTCCTTTTTCTTTCAATTCACAATCAAATTAACTAAATCAAAGAATTCAAAATTCACACATGCATTTTCACATATTCTAGACAATAAATATTACGTTCGAACATGTCGGTGACCCTCGGTTTAGCGGTCCCGAAACCACTTCCCCACTATGGTCAATTTTGGGATGTCACAAGCTCCTCCTGAGCTGATGAACTGTAAGCTCTATTGAGCTGAAATAGTAAGCTCTGACTAGTTGAACAGTAAGCTCATACGAGCTGAGAACAGTAAGCTCTTACGAGTTGATATATCGGTAAGCTCATATGAGCTGTGGTGAGTCTACAACAAATGCAAGAGCTTGACTAAAACGGTAACCCTAGTGACATGTCACTCATATCCTACAAATTCTTACGGTCTAAACGAGGCTCGGTAACAAATAAACTGTAACACCCCGTACCCGAGACCGTTGCCGGAGTCGAACACGAGGTGTTAACGGACTTAATTCATTAATTAAACAGCTCATACAATTCATTTTAAAATTTCCAGACAAGCTGGCTAACTGCATCACAGTCGCTTTAAAAATCATATCTCGAGTTACGAAACTCGAAATCCAATTCCGTAAATTTTCCTGAAACTAGACTCATATATATATTTACTAATTTTTTCTAGAATTTTTGGTTGGGCCAATTAGTACAGTTTATTAGTTAAAGTCTCCCTGTTTCAGGGTTCAACTACTCTGACCTCTGTGTATTACGAATCAGATATCTCCTGTACAGAGCTTCAATGACTATGCTGTTTATCTCTAATAAAACTAGACTCAATAAGGAATCTGTACATATAAAGCATGACTTCTAATTATCTTTGTAAAATTTATGGTGAATTTCCAAATTCAGAACAGGGGATCCAGAAATCGCTCTGGCCCTGTTTCACAAAAATTTAAACATCTCATAAAATATAGCTCATATACCTGTTTCGCTTATTCCATATGAAAATAGACTCATCAAACTTCGATTCCATAACTTATTCATTATTTAGTTCCATTTCTACTATTTTTAGTGATTTTTTAAACTCACGTCACTGCTGCTGTCTGAATCTATTTTATGGTAAATTTTACCTATTTCATGGTTTCCATGGATTAGCTAGCAATTTGACATACATAATACCAAATATGATCATGATTAGCCATTCCAATGGCTAATCATTACCAAGCATTTCTATTTCCATACCACTCAATAACCATATCATAAGACCATATATACAAAATGATTATAATGCTATACATGCCATACTCAAAATATACAAGCCATTATGCCAAGATGGTATACGGATAGTGTGGCGTGCCTCCGACCGTTTCCGATTTCGAGCTGGCTTGTCAACACTACAAGGAATGAAAAGGAGGAGTAAGCATAAATGCTTAGTAAGCTCACATGCAAATAGCAAGTAACATAACCATATAAGCAAACATAAAACATCATTTGCATAATCATCACCAAGACATTCATATCACCTTTTCATTTATCATCTTACCATATTGTTGTTATATCGAGTTTTCAACCCGAGGGTTAAGTACATACCTGTTCAAAGTATCCATTTCACAACACTTACCAATCGTCCCTTTCATCTTGAGTATTCCTCCATTTGAGTAGAACTTTACCCGTTGAACACATCGAATATAATTCGGATACATGGAAAGTTTGCACATAAGTGCCACATATGTAGCCAAGCTACCATGTAACCCGCCCATAAGTGAACTCGGACTCAACTCAACGAGCTCAGGCGTTCGCATCCATAAGTGAACTCGGACTCAACTCAACGAGTTCGGATGCCTAGTTACATCTCACGAACTCGGACTCAACTCAACGAGTTCGGACATTCGCATCCATAAGTGAACTCGGACTCAACTCAACGAGTTCGGATGCTCAACCATCCTAGTGACATGTCACTTGTATCCTAATCTATTCCTAAGGTTCAAACGGGCTTTTCCTCGAACACTTATCCTTGCCGTCTTCCGTAGAATGCCGAAATCAATACTCGGTAACAATTATATTTAACAAGTAGTTCACATAATTTACATATTATTTGAAATTAACCACAAAGCATACATTTCATAATAAAATTCAGCATAACACATAATTAATATCAATAACTTAAAAATAACAATTATGCTACATTATTTACACATGAACTTACCTTGGTACCAAAATACAAAGATTTTGCAATTTAGTCCACAATCTTTTCTTTTCCTCGATTGAGGTCGATTCCACGTCTTTCTTGATCTAAAATAACACATTTAGCTTATTTAAACTCACATTATCAAATTAATCCTTAACTCAAATTTTGGCAAAATTACAATTTTACCCCTAAACTTTTGCATATTTACATTTTTGCCCCTAGGCTCGGGATTAAACTTTATTCCTTATTCTTATGTTTTACAACATGCTGATCACTTTTCTCTTCTATGGCAACATCAAATTCTCACTCTAACATGTACTTGTGACTATTAGGTATTTTTACCGATTAAGCCCTTTTACTCGTTTTCACTTAAAACCGAGTAGCACAAGTTGTCTAACATAATTTAAAACTTCATATTCTATCATAAAACACCAAAATACACAAATTTCACCTATGGGTATTTTTCCAAATATAAACCCTAGGTTAAATTATTGCTAGCATAAGCTAAATCGAGCTACGGGACTCCAAAAGCGTAAAAATCATTAAAAGCGAGGCTAGAACGAACTTACAATCGAGCTTGGAAGCTTGAAAAACCCTAGCCATGGTTTCTCCTTGCTATATTCGGCCATGGGGTTGAAGATGAGAAAAATTGGCTTTTAATTTTGTATTTTAATTCATTTTACCCCAAAATGACCAAAATGCCCTTACTACTAAACTTTCCAAAAATTCCATCCATGTCCAATTTTTGTCCATAGACTTAGAAATTGGTAAAATTTCTATTTAAGGACCTCTAATTAATAATCTAATTCAATTTTATGCAAAATACTTCTAGAACACAAGTTTTGCAATTTATTCAATTTAGTCCCAAATTTCAAATTAGGCACTTTATGCATAAAATTTCTTCACGAAATTTTCACACAATCATGCAATCATATCATAGACCTTAAAATAATCATAAAATAATTATTTCTATCTCGGATTTTGTGGTCACGAAACCACTATTCCGACTAGGCCCAAAATCAGGATATTACATAAACTATATCAATAAGACATTTACAATCCAAATGTATCAATTACTCACTTATACACATTCATTTCAAATAATTACAAGTATTTAAAAGTTCAATTCTATTTATACGAACTTACCTCGTTTCGCTCGGATAAAACTATTGGCTATTAGTCAATCTTCCCCTTTCCCTGATCTAAACTTGATCTCGGCTTATCTTGATCTCTAAATTATCAAAATTCAGTATATTCAGCATTCAATCTATTCAATTTAGTCCATAATTCATATTTTAGCAAATTTACACATTTGTCCCTATACTTTCATATTATTTACAATTTAGACATTTTCACAAAAAAATTGCAAATTCATGCAATTTAGTACTACCCATGCTTAGCCGAATTTCATAGGGGCTCCTAGCAGCCAAATCTTTCATTATTTCACACTTTTAACCACCACATTTTACATTTTCACAAATTAACCCCTTTTTGACATTTTTGTCAAAAATCACTTTACAAAACTAGTTTAACTATTAACAATTAATAAAAATCCACCATCAACCATCCAATTACTCAAACATTCAACAATGGCAACATAATAAATCTTTAACAATTTCAAAATCTAAGGTACGGGCTAGCTAGAATAAAAAGTAACGATTTCAAAAATATAAAAATCATTAAAAACAGATAAAAAACTGTACCTTAATTTTTCAAAATAGCTTGGTCGAATGAAGAAAGTAAAAATAGTGTTTTATTCACCCTAATTTCGGTTGATGATGATGAATGGAGAAAGAATTTTATTTTGTTTTATTATAATTAACCTTAATTACAAATTTACCTTAATAACCTTTAAAAATATTAAAAATTACACTAATTGCCATATTATCATCATCCACAAACCATAAATGGTCTATTTATGTAATATCCCAAATTAGGGCTTAGTCGAAACAGTGGTTTCGGGACCACAAGTTCGACACAGTAAAATTTTTTTTTTATTATATTTTTATGGTCTACAATTTCATGGGATGATTTCGTGAAAATTTCGTTCAAAAATTCTGACGTTTGGGCACTCAATTTGGTCAAATGGACTAAATTGTAAAAAGTGAAAAAGTTGAGTTCTACATGTTAGAGGTGTCTAATTGTTATGAAATTTTAAATTGGATGACCTTAAATGGTAATTATACCATTGGATAATTTTTTGGATAAAAATGGACATGAAATGGGTGAAATAGAATATTTTTAAGTTAGGGGCATTTTGGTAATCTAGTAATTAAAATAAATTAAAAATAAAATTAAAAGCCAATTTTTGTCCATCTTCTACCCCATGGCCGAAAATGTCATGGAGAATACATAGATAGGGTTTTTCAAGCTTCCAAGCTCGATTGTAAGTCCGCTCTAGCCCCATTTTTAATGATTTTTATGTTTTTGAAATCCTCGTAACAAGATCTACTTATTTCTACCCATATTTTGAGCTAGGGTTTGTGTTTAAAAATTTACCCATGGATGAAATGCATGTTTTTTGATGTATAATGGTAGAAAATGAATGCTCGGAGTGTAATAAATGACTTTTACTAAGTTATTTTCGGTGAAATTGTCAAAAAAGACCGTTTTGTAAAAGTTACAAAATTTGTCATAAAAGTGTGATTTAGTGGAAATTAGGGGCTTCTATAGGTATGAAAATGATTCATCTAGCTTAAAATGCAAGGAAATTGGATAAAAATCATTTTACGAGCCTTGAGGCAAAAGTGTAAATATGTGAAAGTTTAGGGGTCAAAATGCAAATTTGTAAAAATATGATTTTTGGACCCATATGAATAATGTGACTAATTATTAAGCTAAATATGATATTATAGATCAAGGAAAATGAGATTCGGGAATAGCTTGAGAATGAATGAGATTATGGACTAAATCGGAATAAATAGCTCTGCTCGCATTTAAGGTAAGTTTTTATGTATCGCTTCTTTTTATGTTATTATATTTTATTATTATATGAGATGTGGCTGCCCATAGAATGATCATTTGATGTAAATTACGAATCAAAATAGACTATGAATGAGTTTGTTAAATGTTGAAAAGTAAGGAATTTCCCGGTTGAACCTTCGGAATAGAAATGATAGAATGATCCATTGTGAGAACACATGTGTAGTACTATGTGCAGGCTACTATGTGTTTAAGATGGTTTTAGGTCACGTGTGTAGTACTAAGTGTAGGCTACTACATGTACTAGATAGTTAGGTCGCATGTATATTACTAAGTGCAGGCTACTATGCGTACCCAACAACTTCAATCACATGTGTAGTACTAAGTGCAAGCTACTACGTGTATCAGATGGTTAGGTCACGTGTGTAGTACTAAGTGCAGGCTACTACGCGTACCGGATTGTTGGTTGCATGTGTAGTACTAAGTGCAGGCTACTATGCGTACCAGATAGCTTCGGTTACAAGGGTGATAATATGTGCAGGCAACCATGTATCTGTTATTATTCGGATGAGTTCAACGGGAAATCGACTAAGTGAAAATACATGTGAAGATGACCATGTGATGAATAAGTGCAGATATATGTTTTTGGAAATTTATGAACAATGTGCTTGATAGTTGAGCGAACTTTCTGTAAGATGGAATGAAGTGAAATAATGTAAGAGTGAAATTTGTAATAAAACAGTTTTGGATAGCAGCAGTTGTGTAACTTTGAAAAATCACCAAAAATCATGGAAATAGAATTAGATGTTGAATAAGAGATGAAATTAAATATTGTTTAGTCTAATTTCACATAAAGGGAATGGTGTAAGCAAAATAATTTCATATTATGAGATATTTGAATTTTTTTGAGATAGGGTTAGAATGATTTTGGAATCCCCTATTTTGACTTGGAAATATCATTAAAAATTGTACGAAAATAATTATGTGTTATAATTTATATGATTAAAATACTTAATGAATCTATTTTCAATATAAATAAACAAAAATAGTAATTGAAACCCGTACTATGAGATAATAGATTTTTAGTAAAGAAAGGTCCAAGCTGTCAAACAACAAAACAGGGGTAAATTTAAAGAATAAACTGTACTTATTGGATGAACCAAAAATTTTGGAAATTTTATGATAAAAATATATATGAGTATAGTTTCAGCAAAATTTATAGATCTTAATTTGGAGTTTTGTAGCTCAGATATAAATAATTTAGTAACTATGACTAGAGAAAATAGCATGACCGGAAAATAAGTAAAAGTGTAATTATAATTATATTTCCATGGAATCATGTTAATAATTTGCTTATTATTTTCATATGGACTTACTAAGCTTTAAGCTTACTCCCTCCTTTCCATTTCTTTTAGTGTTGTCAGGTCGACTCAGGGTTGGAGATCCTCAGAGGTAGCATCACACTATCAAGCCAATACCTTTGGAATATTGTTACATATGTTAGAATTATCAAGTGAGTGGCATGTATAGGGACCTAGTTATATGACATGTGTTATTATGATTTGGCCAAATGTATTGGCCTATTTTGAGCTATTGTATATGGATATGAGATATGGCTCATATTGATTATGGCTTGTAAGTATAGCTAGTCAAGTTATGATTTATTGCTTATGATGTGAAGATATGATTATGTTTGTTTGTCATGCATGGTTGACAATATGTCATGTGTGTTGAATGCATGTTTTATGACCATGAATTAAATGTACAATATGGAGATAAATAATAATGCTTTGAACATGGAAGTTTGATGATAAGTTGAAATAAATTGACACAAAGATAACTATGGTATGGCTAGTATTGGCTTAATGTAGGAATGTGTAACACATGCATGTTGATATGTAAATGATATGTTTGTATCATAATTGAGGATGTTGAAGGCCATTGGATCCATGTATATGTGTGTGCATGTAAGGGTAACAAAAAGGTTTGGAAAATAGCCTAAGAGTTAACTAAACGGGATGAGACACGGCCGTGTGTCTCAATTGTGTAAGGGACATGGCCTGGTGACATGGGCGTGAGGTCTGGCCGTGTGGTTCAATTTATTTGCTGACGTTATAAACAGAGAGTTACACGGCCTGAGGACATGGGTGTGTTGATGGCACACGGGCGTGTGACCCTATTTCATGAGAAAAATTCCTAAGTTTTTCCCAGAGCTTTCTAAAGTTCTCAGTTTAGTCCCAAACCCTTTCTAAAGTATGTTTTGGGCTTTGTAAACCCAAATAAGGAACTATGGGCATGTGATCTAATGTTTTAAAATATGAATGAAATTTTATGGCCTAGTTTGCATGATTGTTTGCGTTTAAGTCCGTTAATGCCTCATATCCTGCCCCGGCGTCGGGCACAGGTAGGGGGTGTTACAGTTTACCACTTAAGGACCTTTAATTTAATGTTCTATAGCTATTTGACACTTTTAGCTAATAGAACACAAATTTTATGCTTTACGCAATTTAGTCCTTTTTACCGAATTAAGCATCCAAACAGTAAAATTTTTTTACAAAACTTTCATATAATAATTCTATCATGCTGTAAAATTTAATAAAATAATAAAATAAATACTTTGACTTCAAATTTGTGGTCTCGAAACCACTGTTCTGATTTGACTCAAAAATGGGCTGTTACATGTTTTGTGTGTATTGTAATGCTTCGTAACCCTATTTTGGCGACAGATACGGGTTAGGGTTGTTACTGTTAGTGCATTGGCACAAGGATTGAGCTATGTTTTAGTGAAAAATATTTTGAAGATCTTGAGTGTAACACCCCTTACCCGAGACCGTTGCTGGAGTCGAGCACGAGGTGTTACCTAACTTAACTTACTAATTCGGGGCATAAATTTGCTTTTAAAATTAATTTATTTACATTCATTCAATATGTTCCTAAAAAGGGCCCTCGAGACCCTAAAACATGCAATGTGACACGGTTTGGGACCAAATAAGGAATATTAAAATTTTTTCGAATACTTAGACAAATCAAAACAATTTATTTCATTATTCCTTATAAAACTGCCCACATGCGTCATAGTCACTAAATAAATCATAACTCGAGTCAAAAAACTCAAAATTTAAATTCGTGAATTTTCCAGAATTTTTTGTCTAGCCAATTAGTACAGTTTATTAGTTAAAGTTTCCCCTGTTGCACTATTTGATTACTCTGACCTCTCCTCACTACGAATCAATTTTCTCCCTGTATAGAATTCAAATAACCATGCCGTTTGCTTCTCTTGAAAGTAGATTCACTAGGAATCTAGAAATATAAACTATAACTCCTAATTATTTTTGGACAATTTTTAGTGAATTTATAAAATCAGAATAGGGGATTCAGAAATCGCTCTGACCCTGTCTCACTAAAATTCAAGTATCTCCCAATATACACTTCTTTTGCTTACTATGTTTCTTTCATATGAAAATAGACTCAATAATATTTAATTCTATATCTTATTCATCACCTAATTCCATTTCTACTATTCTTGGTGATTTTTCAAGATCACGTCACTGCTGCTGTTCAATACTATTTTAATACTAATTTCACTTTTTCATGATTTCTTTGTATTAACTACCTTTTAGGCATACATAACACCGAAACACGTTCTTCATTAGCCATTTCAATAGCTAATCATTATCAAATATTTACATACCATTCTTTAGCCATATCATAAGGACGTACACACAAACTGGCTAAGTCCTTATACATGCCATAAACTAGAACGTTTGTAAACAAAGATACCCATTTGGTAACTTGATAGTCGATAGTGTGAAGTGATCTCCGATGACCTCCAACCTAAGCTTGCTTTTAAGTACTATGAAACATGGGAAAGTGAAAGAAGTAAGCTTATAAAGCTTAGTAAGTTCACATGTAAAATAATAAGCATTAGCAATCAATTTAGCTTACTACTATGGTGTCATAATTTGCTTAAATAATGTTTAGTTCTTACTTTCCCATCTTACTCATCGGTAACCTTACCAAAGGCTCAGAATACAAAAGACACCTTA
This sequence comes from Gossypium arboreum, assembly GCF_025698485.1. Taxonomy (NCBI): domain Eukaryota; kingdom Viridiplantae; phylum Streptophyta; class Magnoliopsida; order Malvales; family Malvaceae; genus Gossypium; species Gossypium arboreum. The sequence continues at coordinate 58,498,161 of NC_069079.1, forward strand.
CTTAATAGCTTGCTTACATACCTACAACATCTCACTTAACACATGCGTACTCTTTCATAATATAGGCATATTGCCAATCATGTCATAAAGTGTCACAAGCATAACTGAAAACTCATCACTTACTTAATACAAGATAATCTCAATTACTTACAATCTCAATATTAAATAAACCTTAAATGCATACCTGTACTCTTTCTTCATGTTCTCACCTTGTCGTTTCTTTGACTTACTCTTTGGATTACTCGGGAACCTTTTCCTTTTTGAACTTACCATTGCCATGTCTTGACATGGTCTTACATGGTATCCTTGCCTTATGAACTCACCAATGCCATACCTTGGCATGGTCTTACATGGGACCTTTGCCTTATAGTAACTCATCAATGCCATGTCTTGACATGGTCTTACATGGTTTCCTTGCCTTATAGAACTTATCAATGCCATGCCTTGGCACGGTCTTACATGATTTCCTTGCCTTATAGAACTTATCAATGCCATGCCTTAGCATGGTCTTACATGATTTCCTTGCCTTATAGAACTTATCAATACATGATATCCTTGTCTTACCAAATGCCATGTTCTAAACATGGTCTTACATTGTATCCTTGTCTTATGAACTCACCAATGCCATGCCTTAGCATGGTCTTACATGAGACCTTTTCCTTATAGTAACTCATCAATGTCATGTCTTGACATGGTCTTACATGATTTCCTTGCCTTATAGAACTTATCAGTGCCATGCCTTGGCATGGTCTTACATGATATCCTTATCTTACCAAATGCCATGTTCCAAACATGGTCTTACATGGTATCCTTGTCTTACCAAATGCCATGTTCCAAACATGGTCTTACATGGTATCCTTGTCTTAGTGCCAATGCCACATCTTGATGTGGTCTTACATGGAGTCCTTAATCAATGCCGATGCCATGTCTTGACATGGTCTTACACGGAATCTTTGCCTTACCAATGCCATGTCTTGACATGGTCTTACATGGTATCCTTAACCGTCAATTCCCCCTTAAATGCCATGTTATGAACATGGAATTTTCCGTCAATTCTTTCTTAATTGACATGGTACAACCATGGACTTTGAGATATCAATGCCTTGTCAAGTCATAGCTGAAATATACTTGCTGAAATTCTCAAGGTTAGTCGCATAACTCAATAATAACAATACTAATAACAATAATTGCTTAATAATAAAATGCTACTCAACTTACTTACTTACATTCTCAATCTCATCATATCATCAACTTAACTTATTCTTATCAAACTATGCTAGTCAATACTTTCTTGTTATCATACAAAGACATAATACAAAATATGGTCTTACATATAAATTATACTCGTTCCAATATCAAATTATTATCGAACATTAATCATTATATCTGAAACTCAAAACTAAAGTATTTATGGCCAAAATATCAATTTATCATTCAAATATGCATAATTAAATGATTATTAAACATATGAACTTACCTCGATACCAAAATGACCATTTTACTAACTTTCCCGATTTTTAATTTTTCTCCCGTTCTAGGTCCAAATCTCACTTTCCGAGATTATTGAGCTTGGAAAGCTTGGAAACCCTAACCATGGCTTCCCCCATGCTATATTTAGCCTCCATGAAGAAGATGGACCAATTTTGGCTTTATTTTCTCTTTTTAATTCTTTTAATTACTAAATGACCAAAATGCCCTTAAAGGCTTTTCTTTCAAATTTGTCCTATTCTTGCCCATTTTTGTCCAAACATAAATATAATAGTCTAATTACTAAATAAAGACCTCCACTTTAAGAACCCGTTTCAATTAAATCCCCTTTATTATCTAGAACACACATTTTGCTAATTTTACAATTTAGTCCTAATTATCAAATTTGGCACTTATACATAAAATTTCTTCACGAAATTTTCACCTAATTATTCAATCAATGAATAAACCTTAAAACTTAATCGGTATAATTTTTTTGACCTCGGATTTGTGGTTCACAACCACTATTCTATTTTGGCCCTATTTCGGGATGTTACATTGAGGTTATTAGTTGATGTTTGAACATAGATGAATATGTGGTGTTTTGGATGATACTTTGAGGTATTTTAAGGTCTAAAAATGATTGGGATTGATTGGAGTATGGATTGGTATGTTTTGAAGTGTCTTTAAGTTTGATTTTGACCCCCATCATCCAAGTCTCCATACTCAGGATCTAAGTATTGATACTTACGAACTTTGAACCTAAAAATCTACACTAACAGGACCAGGTTTCGGTACATAGGGTGCAAGTCATGGGACTTGTTGTCCTACTCTAAGAAAATGGTTTTTTAGGCCCCAAAAGACCTTTGAATGACTGTGGAATGCTCCCGCTTAATAGTAGAACTCTTGGAATGACTTTAAGGGTTGTATAAGACTAGAAAAAAGGCCAAAATATGTGTAAACAATTGAGAAGTGCTATAAGTAATTAACTGCAACATCTCTTGCATAAGCTAGAAAATAGATTCGAGTAAAGGATGTTACAAAAATTATTATACAATTATGATATTATAATGTGTATTCTTTCATAATGAGTTGAAGTGACTTTCTTCCACCAAAATTGAATCATGGAGTCATCATTTTTCGGTTACGATATTATAATGTGCACCCTTTTATTATATGTGGAAATAGATTTTATAACAACCCGATTTTGGGGCTAGTCGGAATAGTGGTTTTGGGACCACAAATCTGACCTAGGAAAACTTGTTTTTATTATATTTTCAAGGTCTACAGTTTTATGGAGTGATTTCGTGAAAATTCCGTTTGAAAATTTTGACATTTGGGCACTCAATTTAGTAAAAATGACTAAATTGTAAAGAGTGCAAAAGTTGAGTTCTACTTGTTAAAGGTGTCCAATTGCTATGAGATTTTAAATTAGAGGTCCTTAGTTGGTAATTAGACCATTGGATAAGTAAGTGAACAAAAATGGACATGAATAGATGAAATTGCAAAGTTATGCATTAAGGGCATTTTAGTCATTTGGTAAATAAATGAATAAAAAGGGAAAATAAAGCCAAAATTTTTGTCCATCTTCTTCTCTATGTGCCAAAAATTAGAAGGCCACCATGGCTAGGGTTTGTTCAACTTCCAAGCTTGATTGTAAGTACATCCTAGCCCCGTTTTTAATGCTCTTTACATTTTTGAAGTCGTTATCATCCGATCTAGCTATTTCTACCATTAATTTGAGCTATGAATGAGGTCTAGGGATTGAACCATGTTAGATATTTGTGAATTTTGATGTCTAATGGAAGATTATGCAAGTTTAATGTTAGATAAATAACTTTTATTAGGTGATTTTTGATGAAAATTTCAAAAAGACCTATTTGTAAAAGATTTCAAAATGTGTGTAAAAGCGTGATTTAATGAAAAATTTGGGTTTTTATAAGCATGTATAGGGTTTGGATAGGCTTGGGTCTAGATTAAATTCAATAGATTTCATTTTACGAGCATAGGGACCAAAATGTAAATATGATAAAGTTTAGGGGCAAAAATGTAATTTTTCCATAGTGTGATTTTTGGACTGAAGTGAGTAATGTGGTTAATAAATGAGTTAAAGTTTCTATATAGATCAAGAGAAACGAGGTTCAAACCTAGATCAGGAGAAAAATAAAGTTTTTGACGATTAAGTCCATTTCCACTATTTTTGTAACGAGGTAAGTTCGTATATAAATAATGCATTATTATTTATGCTTTAATTAATTTAATATTGTATGAATTATGATTGAATCCATGGATGTAATCGACAAAGTTCGACAAGGGAGAAATCCCGGTCGAACCTTAGGAATAGATAGGATACAAATGTCAAGGGATTAGGGTTATTTGAGATTACGTGTAAGACCACATCTGGGATATGGCATCGATATGAGACTTTGTGAAAGACCATAGCTGGGCAATTGTCATTGATATGAGATCCCATGTAAGACCATATCTCGGACATGGCATTGGTATAGTGCTATGAGTGTGAGATTTCCCGAGTATCCTTTAGTATTCTAAGTGGTTCAACAGGAATCGTAATGAAAATATTAATGTTGCGAAATACCATGGTATATTGCAAGATGGTATAAATATGTGCATAGAACTTATGCTTAATGAGCTCGATATGTGATGAATCCCTCGGTAAGGTTACGATTGAGCAAGTTATGATATTAAGGTTTTAATAATATCCATGCCAAGTTGGACTATGAGATTTATAATGACATATATGTTAATTTACTTCATGTTAATTGCATGATAAATGTGCGTTTATGATGCTTATCATTTGCATTAGAGCTTACTAAGCTTTATAGCTTACTCATTTTCATTTCCCTTGTTTTATAGTGTCATCAAGCCAACTCGGGGATCGAAGACTATAGGAGATCTATTCACACTATCAACTTAACATTTTGGGTACCAATGATTTTAATGTTTGAGTTATGGCATGTATAAGGACTTGGTCTTTTTGTTATGTGTCCTAATTGATTTGGCCAAATGTGTTGGCTTATGTTGGTTGATAATTCATTTTATAAATGGCCATTAAAATAGGCTAATATTGGTTTAAGTGTATGCATATGATGATGCCTTTCATGGATGTGGAAATTTGTATGGTTTAAGTTGAATAGCATGTGATGGTTGTATGTGATAGATGATAGTAAGTGAATGATGTGTGGATGCCTTGTTTGTGGCTGCCTGGGTTGAATGTATATGCTTGGATTCGTATTATATGTTGTTGTGTAGGTTGTGCATGGAAGGGTGACAAAAAGGCTTGGTAAATAGCCTTATTTTTGTCCACACTGGTAGACACATGGGCATGTGTCTAGGCCGTGTGTGACACACGGCTTGCCCCATGGGCGTGTGATCTGGTCGTATGCCCCCTGCACCTTAATTGTTTCAAAACAGAATGCTCAGTATCAAGCAAACGGGCAGAGAAACGAACGTGTGTCAACCGTGTGGACGACATGGCCTCAAACATGGGCGTGTGCCCTAGCCGTGTGAAGTATGCACCTATTTTATGAAAAATTAGGAAAATTAAATCGACCACACGGGTGTATGCCTTGGTCATGTGAATTCATTTTGTTCATAGATGACAAACAGAGAGTTACACGGGGTTTGGACATGGGCGTGTGTAACCACACGACCTGCCTACACAGGTGTGTGGCCCCTATTTGTTGAAAAATTTTCAAAGTGTTGTGAAATTTTCTAAAGTTCTCAGTTTAGTCCTGAACCACTTCCAAGGCATGTTTTGGGCCTCGTTGGCTCGTTATAGGGACTATTTGTGTAATAGTTTGAATTTTAACGATGTCGAAAATAGTGGTTCGAGACCATCAAATCCGACAAATGAACTCGTAGATTATATTATTTAATATTTACGAGCCAAATGTAGTTTTTAAAAGATTTTTGGAATAGTAAATTGTGTTTTATAAAGATTTATTTGGTCAAGAAATCGAGAAAAAGAGGTATCGAATCTCGATATTATAAACCGAGCCATAAATATTTTTATAAATATTTACGGAATGTCAATAAGGTAGTATTAAAATTTCGTTAGAAAATTTTGACGTTTGGGTGGTCAATTAAATAAAAGGATTAAATTGGAAAATGTGTAAAAGTTGCTAAAAGGATTAAATAGCTCAATTGTCAAATGAGGAAGGACCTAAAGTGAAAATAAGCCCAAAGGAGATATTTTGGGCGGCAATAGCTGAGAAAAATTAGGAAATGGGTGAAATAAGGGCAAAATTGGAAAATTGCCAAAATTAGCTAAATAAAAATGGGACTAAATTGGAATATCTAGAATTCTCTTCATTTCTCTTCATATTCATCAGCTGAAAAACAGCCATGGAAGGGGGTTCAAGCTGGTTTTCATGCTCTAGCTTCATGTAGGTTTAATTCTTGCTTTCTCCTTGAAATTTCTATGTTTTTGGAATTTTATAATTGGGTCCAACTTACTATTTCATTAGTTTTTGATTCCATGGCTAATTTTTAAAGTTTTTATGGATGAGTGCTGAAATAATATGATGAATAATCATAGAATTGAAGCTTTACTTTTGGTATATGATGATTTTATCAAGTAAAATTGATGGAAATTCATTTTAGGACCTAATTAAGAAAGAGTTTGGAATTAATGTCTAATGCTAAAGTTCTGATTTTTATGGGTTATGAAGAAGTTTAAAATGATAGACTAAAGTATTAATTGAGAAAAATTATCTCAATTTAGGGGTTAATTGAGCAAGGACTGAATTGTATAAACTGTGAAATTTGGGGCAAAATGGAAATCAACATTTTTCACTAGAACTATTTTGGACCGCAGTAGTAGTGTAACTTTGAAAAATCACCAAAAATTTTATAAATCTAATTAGAGGATGAATAAAATATGAAATTAAATATTATTGAGTCTAGTTTCTTATAAAAGAAACGATGTAAGCAATGGAATTGTGAATCATGAGATATAATAAATTTTATGAGACAAGGTCAGAATGATTTCGGGTTCCCCTGTTTTGACTTCTGGAAAATCATAAAAAATTGGAGAAAAATAATTAGGGGCTTAAATTTATATGTTTAGAATCCTTTGAGCCTATTTTCCATAGAAACAAACGACAACATTATTTGAGTCTTGTATGAGGATATAATTAATTTTTAGTGAAGAAGAGATGAAACTGTTAGACAGCAGAACAGGGGTAACTTTAAAGAATAAACTGTACTTATTGGCTAAACCAAAAATTCTTAAAATTTTATTGTAAGAAGATATATGAGTCTAGTTTCAGGAAAAATTATCAGATCTTAATTTTTACTTATATAGCTCCAGATATAAATAATTTAGTGACTATGACACAGATGGACAGCTTGAATATTCATAAAAGTAAATAATAAAGATTATAGATAATGTTACTTACAAGTGTGTTATATACATTAAGGATGTGGGATGGAGAGGAGGAGGAGGAGGAAAATATATATGAATATCCAGCTAGCATGGCTAATTTGCATGTTTTAGGCTTAAGAACTGAATTGAATAAAAGTAAAACTTCAGGGGGTAATTTTGTAAAAATGTCAAAAATGACCAAATTGAAGGGAATGAAATTTTTTTATTATCTAAATTAATAAATTGAATGAAATTTTCAATTTAAGATCGGGTGAAAATTGGGAAAATGGTAAATTACCAAAATGCCCCTTAATCTTGATATTTCTGCAATTTCGCCAAGTAAGTTCGTGTAACTTGAATTATATTCTTAAATGCTTGAAATGCATATTTTTTTATATGAATATGATTTGAATGTTCATTATATGAAAATTTATGAAACATTGATATATTTGAAAAAAAAGGAAAAAAATCCGGTTGAATGGAAGGAAAATTGATGGATCTCTAAAAGGAATTGACGGTAAAAGGATCTAGCCGGACTGGTGATCCTATCTGATATAGCCCTCCAAAGAATATGTGGAAAATGGATTTAGCCAGACAGTAATCCGAATTAGGGTCTCAATTTAGCTTTGACTGTAATTGGATCCAAGCTCATTAGAGTAATTGTCGTTGCGAGATTTAGCTTTGGTGGTAATCCTATAATACTCATGAGTTTATATTACGAGATTTAGCTTTGGTAGTAATCCCACCGTAAGGATGAGGTTCATGAGAGTGTGCTATCGATATGGAATGTGTAAGACCATGGTTGAAAGATACCATGGCAACCTGATATGAAATGTGTAAGACCATGGTTGAAAGATACCATGGCAACCTGATATGAAATGTGTAAGACCATGGTTGAAAGAGACCATGGCAACATGATATGAAATGTGTAAGACCATGGTTGAATGAGTAAGACCATGGTTGAAAGATACCATGGCAACGTGATATGAAATGAGTAAGACTGTGGTTGAAAGATACCATGGCAACATGACGGGAAAATGAATAAGACCATGGTTGAAAGATACCATGGCAACATGACAGAAAATGAGTAATATGACATCATGTCGAAGATAAATAAGATCGAGGAAGAGAAATGCCAAGATATCTATTGAACAATCGATATTTAGGTAATATGTATCAAATGGAATGGTTATATGAAATGGTTGTGTGAAATGTTTACAGGAATTGATCATATGGAAATATATGTACAAAATAGTTGTATGAAATAATCAAGAAGATAGATAAATGAAATAAGTATAGGTACATGGAATATAATTTATGTTAAGTTTAATACGAACTATTACCGAATAAATATATACAAGATATAAGGAAATGATGGTGCATGAAATATTGATAAAACGAAATGAATGATATATGCTTATGAAGAAACAAGAAGAGAATAATATATTTTCGACATGTACATATATAATTATCTTTTATATATTGATACAAGGAAATTATGTAAGTTGAGACTATTATTAAACTCAAGTGTGATATGTTGAGAAAATAGATATATCAATGTTGAATTTATATGAAATATGTGCAAGTATACTAACAATGTTGTTGTTTGACGCTTAGACAAGTGCCAAGCTATTGATTGAATGGTAACATGTTTAATTATAAGGAGCATTGAAATGGTAAGAACTTAGATGAAAATATAATTTAAGATTTTGTGAAATTTTTTTATGATTTTAATTTTATTCCAGTTGGTTTCTAATGTATGTTTTGGGCTTCGAGGGCCCAATAGAGAGACGTTATGATTATTTCAAAATATGAATAATAAATGACTCAAAATTATCTGAAAATGTTCAGTAAACTCCGGTAATGCCTTGTACCCTATTCCGGCAATGAATACGGGTAGGGGGTGTTACAATTTGAATGTATGTGAAAATTTTTAAATTTGAAAAGAAATTTATGTCTCGATTTTGTATGTTAGCTTACGTTTATGTCCGGTAATGCCTCGTACCCTGTTCCAACGTCGGGTTTGGTAATGGATGTTACATTTAGTAGTATCAGTGCTACGATTTAGTTGATTCTCAGACTAACGTAGCGTGTGTGAGAGTCTAGCTATGGATGCCATAAAGGAATTGTGATAATGTGATGACTATTGACAATTGTAAATTGTGTTTTCGTATAGTAATGGATCCCAATCGAGTTGAGGCTGATGAAGTCGAAAGTTATACATCAGCCCCCGCTCAAGGGGCAGCGCTGTCAGATAGTAGACCTCCTACAGTTAGTCAGGGAGAAGGAGGCAAGGAAACCTTTCTCCACATGATGAATGAGTGGCATACTGAATTTGTTCGAACAAATCCAAGTGCCTAACCTCCTCTACCCCCACCTATTCCTCGACCGATTCTCGTATCCCCATAAGGTATGGGATTTGTAAGAATGATGATGATCTCGAAAGAGCTGAGTTTTGGCTCGAAAACTCCATTAGGGTATTTGATGAGCTGTCCTAGACACCGGATGAGTGTTTAAAGTGTGCAATCTCGCTTCTGAGAGACTCTGAATATCATTGGTGTAATACATTGATATCAGTGGTACCAAGAGAAAAGGTTACATGAGAATTCTTTCAAAAGGAGTTTCAAAAGAAGTATATTAGCCAACGGTTCATCGATCATAAACGTAAAGAATTTCTTGAGCTCAAACTGGGTCATATGATAGTGACTGAGTATGAGCGAGAATTCGTCAGACTTAGTAAAGACGCTCAAAAGTGTGTTTCCACTGATGCTATTATGTGCAAGAGATTTGAAGAGGGATTGAATGAGGATATTCGTGTGTTAGTTGGGATCTTAGAGCTGAAAGAATTTTTGGTATTAGTTGAATGGGCTTGTAAGGCCAAAGAGTTGAACAAAAAGAATAGGAAAGCTAATCTTGAAGCTAGAGATCCGAGGAAGAGGCTGATGAGTAAGTCATTTCCATCTCCATCTAAGAAATCTAAAGAAATGTATTCCCATTCGAATGTTTCAGCGGGGTATTCACGCAGAGATCGTGAGAAGCATCATTCGAGTTTTAAATCTCAAGCCACTTTCATGGAAAGTATGGGTAATGTAAAGTCAAACAGACTCGAATGTCAACATTGTGGGAGGAGACATCCCGACAAGTGTAGGATGAATGACCGGGCTTGCTTCAAGTGTGGCTCTCTAGAGTATTTTATCCTAGATTACCCCGAAAGGGTTGAGAAAGAAAAAATTTAGAGTGCGAGGCCGAGTAATACTGCTAATAGGGGTAGGCCATCGAGGAATACCAGAAATAGAGTTAGTAGTAAAGGTGTGACGAAAGACACCGCTGTGAGATCCGAAGCTCGAGCACCTGTTAGAGCCTATGACATCCGTACTCACAAAGAAATGACAGCTCTCGATGTTATCACTAGTACTTTTTCTCTTTATAATACTAATATAGTTACATTGATCGATCTTGGATCGACTCTTTCTTATGTTTGTGTGAAATTGGTAGCTAGTAAGAGCTTGCCTTTGAGTTTAACGAGTTTGTGATTAGAGTGTCAAACCCTTTAGGTAAACATGTGTTAGTTGATCAATAATTTTCCCTTGATGATTCGAGGTCACTATTTTCCAGCTGATTTAATGTTGTTTCCATTTGATGAATTCAATGTTATTTTGGGTATGGATTGGTTGACACTGCATGATGCTGTAGTGAACTGTAAAAGAAAGATTATTGAACTAAAATATGAAAATGGTGAAATTCTTCGGATTGATTCAAATGAGTCGGGTGAGCTACCTATTGTAATCTCTTCGATGACTGCCCAAAGATATGTAAGAAAAGGCTGTAAAGCTTACCTTGCTTATGTGTTGAATACAAAAGAATCTGAATTGAAAATTGAATCAGTACTAATTGTTTGTGAATATCCGGATGTGTTCTCGGAAGAGTTGCCTAGGTTACCTCCAGTTAGAGAAGTTAAGTTTGGTATTGATTTAGTCCCTGGTACTTCACCGATATCTGTACAGGCCAATTTTAGGCCCAAAACCCATACCCATTAACCTAAACAACCAAGCCCACTAAGCCTAACCCATTAGCTAACCCTAAAACCCAGTACCAAACCCACCGAACCTACCCTCTGACTCAGCATTCAGAAACCCGAACCCCACTTGCCCATACCGTCTGACACTCCCACCACTAGCTCCACCACGCCTCTGCCACGGCTGTTCGCCCATGCCCTGCAAGAAACACACGAAAAGAAAACAATATTAGATTAATATTGACAAATGGTTATAAAAACCAAAGGGTAATACTTTGTAAAGGGTTGGAGTTTTGAGAATACGAGATATTTCAAAACAAAGAAATAGATAGAGCAAAAAACCAATCCAAAACAGTATCAACACGAAAAAAACGAACACCAAAGATCGGAGAATCGAAAGTGGTAAAGATCCTCGTGATTCCATTTCATTTTAATTCTTGTTTTTGATCTTTTTCTTCGCACAAGCATATTAAATAAATATTAACTATACGAAAATATAATACAAAAAAATATAAAAAAAAAAGAAAAAATCTAACCTTTTTGGTTTTCCGCCACATGTACGGTGGGCATGCCACGGCCATGAGAGGTCCGGTGATCATCCGCGACGACCGTGACGACCCCTGGCCGGCGGTCCCCCCTTTCTCCCTTCTCCTCTCCCTTTTTCTCTCTTCTCCTCTCTTTTTTTTCTTTCTCCCCTTCCCTAATGAATTTTTTTGAAATTTTTTATCTTTTATAGGGGACCAAAACGCACCGTTTTGGTCCCCCCCCATAATATATAAACGACGTCGTTTTGAACGCGGGTCGGGTCGACCCGACCCGCACCAGTCGATCCGCGTGTTTTTATTTCAATGGTATATTTAGCATTAGATCCTTCCGCATTTTCAATGTTTTAAATCAGGTTTATTTTTGTTTATAATCTGGCCCTAAAATTTAATCTGACTTGCAATATACTCCCTGTTGATGCGCTGCATTTTGATAGAACGGGAATATTACTGATTCAGTCCTCCATGTTTCGCGCGTGTTGCAATACGGCCCCGTGGCTTATTTTTATTTTAGATTTGGCCCCAAAACTTCGATTTTAATCCAATTTTGGTCCTTTTTCGTTTATCTTTAATTCTTATTTAAATTTTCTTGTATTTTCATATTATTATTAGTATTATTATTATTATTATTATTATATTATTATATATTTTATTATATGCATATACATATATGTATTTATGTTTAGTATTTTAGCTACTTTATTTTAATATTTAAATGTTACGCTTGCTTTTATATATTTTAATAATATATTATTATTATCTTTATTACAATAGTGTATATTTTTATTTATGTGTATAGATTTATATATATATAGTATTTTTGTGTCACATTGTTGTTCTTCGTATTTTAATGCCATTATTATTATGGTTGTTAATGTAGTGAATGTGTTGTTGTATGTATACATCTTTATATCGTCATTGTTATTATCATTAACCATAGTATATATTTTGTTATATATGTATATATCTATTTGTGCATAGCATTACTTTTTAATTACTTTACTCCAATATTTCTATATCGATTATATGTATATATATTTAATATGCCTATGTACATATCCATGTATTATTAATTGTTAGTTCCTTATATGTATGCATTATGTAAACATTTTAATATTATTTAACATGTGTATTTCCGTTTTATATGCTTTATATACGTTTTTAATATATTATACTTTATATATTGTTATGTATATTTTAGTATATATATATATATTTGTGAAATATTATCAACAGTTTTATTATTATTTTTAAATAAGTATATATATCGTATGCATATTTTAATACTACATTCTACAAATTTTTATGTTATGTATTTAGTCCAACATTATATACTTAGTATTTCTAATATCCTTATTATTTATATCTATGAATGTATATGTCTCGTAGTATGTTAATAAGTCCACTTTTATATTGTTGTTATTTCTAATGTATATGCATATATCATCTATGTGTTATATATATTATATATTTTCAATATTTTTGCATTATTGCCCTATATGTTATTTGCTTCCGCATATTTTTAATTTTTCCATTTATTTATTTTTTAGTTCATCTCAATTTTGTTTTCCATTACTTCAAGAATCTTATCCATGTCCTTCTAATTAATTTCAACAATCAAGGCAATATACTGATTTAACATTAAGTCATCGAGTTCATCGCTATGTTGGGTGAACGTCAATTGACTCGTGTTAAAGCGATATACCCTTCTCAAAAACCGGAATAAACTAAAATTTCTCGTCTTCTTTTAATCGGATCACAACTAAATTTTAATATTGAACTCGTATTTTTTTTAAAAAAATCAAGACAACACGTGTTTATGAGATACCAAGTTTGGGCGTCGCGAGGGTGCTAATACCTTCCTCGTACGTAACCGACTCCCGAGCCCTACTTTTTCTCTGGATTTCGACGTAGCCCCGAACTTAGCCTTCTTTTGTTTTAAAAATAGATTCAATAGGTGTCCGATCACACCTATAAAAAAGGGATCGGTGGCGACTCCTTTTTATTTCAAAATTGAACTTCAGTTTTCAAACTTTTTCACTAGATCGCCCCAATTAGCGACCCCAAACCAAAATTTTTACGTCGCTACAATATCTATTGCTCCGTATAAAATGGCTCCAACTGAATTGAAAGAATTGAAAGTTGAGTTGCAAGAGCTGATAGATAAGGGTTTTGTGAGATCGAGTTATTCTCCCTGGGGTGCTCCAGTGTTATTTGTAAAGAAGAAAGACGGATCTATAAGACTTTGTATCAATTATTGGTAGCAACAAGGTGACTATAAAGAACAAGTATCCTTTGCTGATGATAGATGACCTATTTGATCAGTTGAGAGGAGCAACGATATTCTCGAAGATTGATTTAAGATCTGGCTACTATCAGTTGAGAGTTAAAGAGTCAGATGTGGAAAAAACGGCTTTCAGGACAAGGTACGGGCACTATGAATTCCTTGTTATGCCTTTCAAATTAACTAATGCACCTGCTGCTTTTGTGGATTTGATGAATAGAATTTTTCAACCGTATTTGGACAAGTTTGTGGTTGTGTCTATTGATGATATTTTGATTTATTCTCGAGATGAGTCCGAGCATGCCAAGCACTTGAGAACTGTTTTGCAGGCTTTGAGAGATAAGAAATTGTTCGCTAAATTCAGTAAAAGTGAGTTTTGGCTCCAAGAGGTCAGATTTTTGGGACATATCGTTCGGATGATGATATTAGGGTTGATCCGAGTAAAATTTTAGCAATTATTGATTGGAAGCCACCAAGGAATGTATCTGAAGTCAAAAACTTTTTGGGCTTAGCCGGTTATTACTGACGATTTGTTAAAGGATTTTCGATGATTGCTACTCCAATGACAAAGTTATTGCAAAAAGATGTTAAGTTTGAATGGTCTGAAAAATGTCAGCAAAGTTTTGAGAAGTTGAAGGCATTATTGACTGAGGCACCGATTTTAGTACAACTCGAACTGAGAAAAGAGTTTGTGATTTATAGCAACGTGTCACTGAATGGATTAGGATGTGTGTTGATGTAAGAGGGCAAAGTGACATCCTATGCCTCGAGATAGTTGAAACCGCAAGAGAAAAATTATTCGATGCATGATTTGGAGTTAACTGCCATTGTGTTTGCTTTAAAATTTTGGAGACATCATTTGTACGGTGAGAAATGTCATGTATTTTCCGATCATAAGAGTTTAAAATACTTGATGACTTAGAAGGATTTAAACTTGCGGCAACGAAGATGGCTCCAGCTACTGAAGGATTATGAGCTAGTCATTGATTATAACCTGGGCAAAGCCAATGTAGTCGCGGATGCGTTGAGTAGACAGTCTTTGTTTACTTTGAGAGCGATGAATACACGGTTGAACTTGTCCGATAATGGTTTGATCGTAACCGAGTTGAGAGCTAGACCATTATTCCTTCAACAAATTTGTGAAGCTAAAAAATGTGACAGTGATTTACAAGCCAAGAGAGTTCATTGTGAACCGGTTAGTGATTCAGATTTTCATGTCGGATCTGATGATTGTTTGATGTTCCAAGGTAGAATTTGTGTATCGAAAAATGATGAAATTATTCAGAAAATTCTTTATGAAGCTCATAATGGTTGTTTATCTGTGCATCCAAGCAGTACAAAAATGTATAACGATTTGAAGACTGGTGGTCAGGTATGAAACAAAATATTTCTGAGTTTGTTTCGAGATGTTTGATTTGTCAACAAGTGAAGGTCGAACACCAAGTGTCTTTGGGTTTACTTTAGCCAGTGATGGTGCCCGAGTGGAAATGGGATAGGATTACAATAAATTTTGTAATAGGTTTGCCTTTGACTCTTAAAAAGAAAGATGTCGTACGGGTTGTGGTTGATATATTGACGAAATTGGCTCATTTTATACCGGTACGTACTGATTACTCGCTTGATAAACTAGTTGAACTATACATTGCTGAGATTGTGAAATTGCACAGAGTGCCTATTTCTATTATTTCGGATAGAGATCCGAAGTTTCCTTCACTATTTTGGAAGAAGTTTTAAGAAGCTTTGGGTACGAAGCTTAACTTTAGTACCGCTTTTCATCCGCAAACCGATGGTCAATTCGAAAGAACGATTCAAGTACTCCAAGATATGCTCCAATGTTGTGTTATAGAATTAGAGGGTAGTTAGGAAAATTATCTACTATTGGTCGAATTTGCCCATAAAAATAGTTTTTAGTCCAGTATAAAAATGGCACCTTATGAGGCATTGTATGGCTGCAAGTGTTGGACATCTTTGTATTGGATCGAGCTTAGTGAGAAACAGATTCACGGGGTTGATTTGGTCAGAGAAACCAAAGATAAAGTAAAGGTAATCTGTGATTGCTTCATAGTAGCTTCAGATCGTCAAAAGTCGTACGCAGATTTGAAAAGAAAAGAGATAGAATATCAGGTTCGTGACAAAGTGTTTTTGAAAGTATCTCCGTGAAAGAAAGTTCTCAGATTTGGCCGTAAAGGCAAGTTGAGTCCACGTTTCACTGGGCCGTATGAAGTTATTGAAAGAATAGGGCCAGTGGCATATCGGTTAGCTTTACCGATAGAGTTAGAAAGGATTCGTAATGTGTTTCATGTGTTGATGTTACGACGATATCGTTCTAATCCTTCACATGTGATTTCTCCGAAAGAGATTAAGATTTGACTGGATATGATGTACGGTGAAGAACCGATTAAGATATTAGCTTAAGAGGTTAAACAGTTGAGAGGCAAAGTATAACTCTAATGAAAGTTTTGTGGCAAAGACACGGTGTTGAAGAGGTTATGTGGGAACCTGAAGAGGCTATGAGAAAACAGTACTTGAACCTATTTTCTGGTAAGATTTTCGGGGACAAAAATCCCTAAAGGGGGAGAGTTGTAACAGCCTGATTTTGGGGCTAGTCAGAACAATGGTTTCGGGACCACGAATCTGACATAGGAAAACTTGTTTTTATTATATTTTCATGGTCTATAGTTTTATGGAATGATTTCCTGAAAATTCCGTTAAAAAATTTTGACATTTGGGCACTCAATTTAGTAAAAATGACTAAATTGTAAAAAGTACAAAAGTTGAGTTCTAATTGTTAAAGGTGTCCAATTGCTATGAGATTTTAAATTAGAGGTCCTTATTTGGTAATTAGACCATTGGATAAGTTAGTGGACAAAAATGGACATGAATAGATGAAATTGCAAAATTATGCATTAAGGGCATTTTAGTCATTTGGTAAATAAATGAATAAAAAGGGAAAATAAAGCCAAAATTTTTGTCCATCATCTTCTCCATGTGTAGAAAATTAGAAGGTCACCATAGCTAGGGTTTGTTCAACTTCCAAGCTTGATTGTTAGTACATCCTAGCTCCTTTTTTAATGCACTTTACATTTTTGAAGTCGTTATCATCCGATCTAGCTATTTCTACCATTAATTTGAGCTATGAATGAGGTCTAGGGTTTGAACCATGTTAGATATTTGTGCATTTTGATGTCTAATGGTAGATTATGCAAGTTTAATGTTAGATAAACAACTTTTACTAGGTGATTTTTGATGAAAATGTCAAAAGGACCTATTTGTAAAAGATTTCAAAATGTGTGTGAAAGCGTGATTTAATGAAAAATGTGAGCTTTTATAAGCATGTATAGGGTTTGGCTGGGTTTGGGTCTAGATGAAATTGAATAGATTTCATTTTACAAGCCTAGGGACTAAAATATAAATATGACAAAGTTTAGGGGAAAAAATGTAATTTTTTCATAGTATGATTTTTGGGCTGAATTGAGTAATGTGGTTAATAAACGAGTTAAATTTGCTATTATATATAAAGAGAAACAAGGTTCGGACCTAGATTGAGGGAAAAACAAAGTCATTGACGATTAGATCAATTTCCACTATTTTTGTCCTGAGGTAAGTTCGTATGTAAATAATGCATTATTATTTATGCTTTAATTGCTTTAATATTGTATGAATTATGATTGAATCCTTGGATGTAATAAACAAAGTTTGACAAGAGAGAAATCTTGGTTAAACCTTAGGAATAGATAGGATACAAATGTCATGACAAAAGGGTTATTTGAGATTACGTGTAAGACCATATTTGGGATATGGCATCGATATGAGACTTTGTGTAAGACCATATGTAATATCCCGAATTAGGGCCTAATCGGAATAGTGGTTTCGTGACCACAAATCCGAGATAGAAATAATTATTTTATAATTATTTTGAGGTTTATGATATGAATGCATAATTGTGTGAAGATTTCGTGAAGAAATTTTGGGCATAACGAGTTTAATTTAAAGTTAGGGACTAAATTGAATAAGTTACAAAATTTGCATTCTAGAAGTTTTAGTATGAAATTACTTTGAAATATTAATTAGGAGGTCTTAAATAGCAATTTTACCAATTTTAAGTTCATGGACAAAATTAGGACATGGAAGGAATTTTTGGAAAGTTTAGTAGTAAGGGTATTTTGGTCATTTAGTTATTAAAATGAATTAAAACAAAATTAAAAGCCAATTTTGTCCATCTTCTTCATTAGGCCGAAATTTCAAGGGTTCTCCATAGCTAGGGTTTGTTTCAAGCTTCCAAGCTCCATAGTAAGTGATTCTAAGCCCGTTTTAATGATTTTTACGTTTTGAGATCCCTAACTCGATAAAGCTTATGTTAGCAATAATTTAACCTAGGGTTTATATTTGGAAAAATACCCATAGGTGAAATTTGTGTATTTTGATGTTTTATGATAGAATATGAAGTTTTAAATTATGTTAGACAACTTGTACTACTCGATTTTAAGCAAAAACGAGTAAAAGGGCTTAATCGGTAAAAATACCTAATAGTCACAAGTACATGTTAGAGTGAGAATTTGATGTTGCCATAGAAGAGAAAAGTGATCAGCATGTTGTAAAACATAAGAATAAGGAATAAAGTTTAATCCCGAGCCTAGGGGCAATAATGTAAATATGCAAAAGTTTAGGGGTAAAATTGTAATTTTTACAAAATTTGAGTTAAGGATTAATTTGATAATGTGAGTATTAAATAAGCTAAATGTGTTATTTTAGATCAAGAAAGACGTGGAATCGACCTCAATCGAGGAAAAGAAAAGATTGTGGACTAGATTGCAAAATCCTTGTATTTTGGTACCAAGGTAAGTTCATGTGTAAATAAAGTAGCATAATTGTTATTTTTAAGTTATTGATGTTAATTATATGCTATGCTGAATTTTATTATGAAATGTATGCTTTGTGGTTAATTTCAAATAATATGTAAATTATGTGAACTACTTGTTAAATATAATTGTTACCGAGTATTGATTTCGGCATTCTACGGAAGACGGCAAGGATAAGTGTTGAAGGAAAAAGCCCGTTTGAACCTTAGGAATAGATTAGGATACAAGTGACATGTCACTAGGATGGTTGAGCATTCGAACTCGTTGAGTTGAGTCCAAGTTCACTTATGGATGCGAATGCCCGAACTCGTTGAGTTGAGTCCGAGTTCGTGAGATGTAACTAGGCATCCGAGCTCGTTGAGTTGAGTCCGAGTTCACTTATGGATGCGAACGCCCGAGCTCGTTGAGTTGAGTCCGAGTTCACTTATGGGCAGGTTACATGATTGCTTGATTTCATATATGGCACTTATGTGCAAGTTATCCATGTATCCGAATTATATTCCGATGTGTTCAACGGGTAAAGCTCTACTCAAATGGAGGAATATTTGAGATGTAAAGAGACGTATTGGTAAGTGATGTGAAATGGATATTTTGAACAGGTATGTATTTAACCCTCGGGTTGAGTATTGATACAACCACGATAAGGTAATAAGATGATGAAAAATTATTAGAAATGTGACATGTGTTTTAGTGATGCATGCTAATGTTGATTGGTATGACTGTTTGTTATGTTACTTATTATTTGCATATGAACTTACTAAGCATTTATGCTTACTCCCTCCTTCTTACTCATTGTAGTTTTGGCCAAGCCAGCTCAGGAGTCGGGATAGGTCAAGGCTCACCACACTATCCTAAGACTTTTGGTAAAGGCTTGTAAATTTAAGTATGGCATGTATAGCAATATATCTATTTTGTGTAAATGATCTTATGGTATGGTAATGGAATGGTTGAGGAAATGTTTGATAATGATAAATTATGAAAATGGTTAGTTTAGATTATGTTTGATGATAAGGAAAATTAATAAATAAGATACTTAGTGTATAAAAACTCATCAAAAGGGATGAAATTTGCCATAAACAGGATCTGCAGCAACAACGATGCGAGTTTGAAAATTTACTAAAATCATAGAAATTGAATTTGGTGATGGACTACATATCAAATTTAAGCTTATTATGTCTAGTTTCACATGAAACAAATGAAACAAGAAAAGGAATTATATGTTAGAAGATATTAGAATTTTAGTGAAACAGGGTCATAGCAGTTTCTGAATCCCCTGTTCCAACTTTAGAAATTCACCATAACTTGTAAAGATATAATTAGGTAGTGTATTTTATATTATCAGAATCCTTATTGAGTCTAGTTTCAGGAGAAATTAACGTCATATTCATATGAATTTTGTACAGAGAGAAATGTGGTTCGTAGTAAATAGAGGTCAGACCAGTCAAGTCCTGAAACAGGGGTAACTTTAACTAATAAACTGTACTAAATGGCCCAACCGAAAATTCTAGAAAAAAATTAGTAGATAGGATATGAGTCGAGATTCAAGGAAAATTTACGGATCTTGATTTTGAGTTTCGTAACTCGAGATATGATTTTTCTTGTGACTGTTATGCAAGTAGCTTAAAAGCTGCGAATGTAGAAATAAATAATCCAAAGTTCTAAATATGTTAAATTAAGCTTAGTAACACCTCATACTCGACTCCGACGACGGTCTCGGGCGTGGGGGCGTTACACCATAACTGGGTGATTGGCATCGATATGAGATCCCATGTAAGACCATATTTGGGATATGGCATTAGTATGGTGATATGAGTGTGAGATTTCCCTAGTATCCTTTAGTATTCCAAGTGGTTCAACGGGAATCGTAACAGAAATATTAATGTTGCCAAAAAACCATGGTATGTTGCAAGATGTGTAACACCCCGAACCCGAGACCGTCGCCGGAGTCGAACGCGAGGTGTTAACAGACTTCAACCCACTTATTGAAAATTTTCAGACAAGCTGCCAATCTGAGTACTAGTCGCTCCAAAATTCATAACTTGAGTTTTACAACTCGAAAATCAGTTCCGTAAATTTTTCCTGAAACTAGACTCATATGTCCATCTACATATTTTTTTCTAGAATTTTTGGTCGAGCCAATTAGTACAGTTTATTAGTTAAAGTCTCGCCTGTTGTAGGGATCGACTACACTGACCTTTGTGCGTTACGAATTGGATATCTCCCTGTACAGGGCTTCAATACTAATGCCGTTTGTTTCTATAGAAACTAGACTCAGAGAGGAATCTACACATATATGGAATGACTCCTAATTATCTCTGGTTAATTTACAATGATTTTCCAAAGTTGGAACAGGGGATCCAGAAACCGTTCTGGCCCTATTTCACAAGAACTTTAAAATCTGTTAACTTATAACTCATATGACCATTTCGTTTCTTCCATATGAAAGTAGATTCATCAAGGTACACTTACATAATTTATTTGCTATTTAATACCATTCCTACTATTTTTAGTGATTTTTCACATCCACGTCACTGCTGCTGTCAGCATCTGCCTTTAGTAGGCTTTACCTATTTCATACTTTCCATGATTCAATTGGCCCTTTTTACATACATAGCACAAAGCGTGATCATGATTAACCATTCCAATGGCTAATCGTTTCAAATTAATTCCATACCTCATAAGGGTCAACATACAAACGATTATAGTTCTATGCTAAAACGTATATAAGCCATTTTCGCATGGCTATCCAAGTTTACACAAACCGGAAGGTACATGACCTTCAACAAAGGATGGTCCTATACATGCCATTTCAAAGTTCAACCAAAATTTGTACCAAAATGGGGCTTCGATAGTGTGGATGACTTCGACTTCTTTGATCCCGAATCCGACAGCTAACGAATGAAACCTATAAAACAGAGAGCCAAAGCAACGGGTAAGCATTTTAATGCTTAGTAAGTCTCAAGCAATGAAATCAGCTTTGACTAAGGTATTTTATTCACATGGCTAATTAAACCACTTTACTAATTCACATTCCCATACTCATACTTATTTCACATCACCGACCCTTATGTTCATACACAAAAGAACAACTTAGCCCAAGGCCGTAGCTCGTTTATCAACTTAGCGCATACTTACTTGTAAGAATTCAATTAGTACAAGCACATACAAACATACCTCATTGCTGGAATTTTCACAAGTGTATAAGCTGAAATTTTCACAGCAAGATTGCTCACTTCGAATCACATACTTTCGGATTTAACCGGATATAGCGACTCATACGATTGCCTTCGGTCATAACCGGATTTGGTGACTTGCACAAAGGCCTTGGTCTTAGCCCGGATATATCAACTCGCATACGAATGCCTTCGGTCTTAGCCGGATATATCAACTCGCATTTAATGCCTTGGTCTTAGCCCGGATATATCAACTCATACGAATGCCTTGGTCTTAGCCGGATATATTTCCAATGTTCACTTACATATATATCAATATTCAAGACACGTCCATAGTTCATTTTCGTTACTAAAGCTCTAACACAAAATATCTATCAACCTTTACTATTTCGGCTCAATGGCCACACAAACAAGGAGCATAATTTTGATATAATTCAAGTAGGGTCATCACTCAAGACTTACCTTGGATGTTGTCGAGCGATTTCGACGGCTATTCAACTACTTTTTCCTTCCCTTTATCGGATTTAGCTCCCTTTGCTCTTGAGCTAATTTACACAAATTTAACTTATTAAAATCTCATCATGATAGCTTATGGCGAATATGACAAGGAGTGTAAATGGTCATATGGCCATCCTTTAGCTCAAATACACAATGGTCATGCACATTTTACATCACAACAAGCAATTCAATACATTCAAACATCAACGTGAAGTTCAAAGTACTTGGCCCTTATATACATTAGGCATCAAAGTTGTATATGTACGAAATCATAAATCGAACTCAACACATTAGTTAATATTCCTCTTAGCCGAATTTTCTAAGCCAAGAATAGGCATCAATATGCTTGCCTCAAACCGAATGCATGCACACTAATTACCCCTCATGTGGCGAATATACACTTAATACCACACACAAAAAAAACAGCATACATTTTACTACTAACACATTACATATCGTAATTCATTGCACATCTCTTATTTACTTCATAATCAACACATCATCACAAGCAAATATACACTTTGAATTAGTATATATGTCATACCAATCCATCATGTGCAAACATATATTCATGTAGGTGCAAGGGCGAATTCTCAAGTGGCTTATATCCAAATATATACACATTTCCAAAGCTTAAATCTTACTTACCATGCAACATGCATGAATTATACATATGGATATATCATGGCGAATACCACAACACCACACCATTTCAATTTGGTCATGGTGAAACAAAGAACTTAGTATCTCATTCAAAAAAAATGCTAAAAGAAAATCTAAGAATCTTCAATCCTCCATCACATATATCACTTTCAAGCTTGTTATTTAACATGCAATGGCATTAACACCACATTCACTTTGGCGAATTTCATTCCCATGACATAACAAGGATTTGAACCATGGGCTAACAAGAACATTAAGCTAGCAACTAAAAACATGCATGAACCTCAAACATACCTTAATCTTGATGCAAGTTTAGCCAACCTCTTCCTAATCCTCTTCCAAACCAAGTATGAAGCAAAACTCCTTCCTTAACCTTAGTATTTTCGCCAACAAGAGAGTGAAAAGAGATGAACAAAATTTTTCTTTCTTCCTTTAGGACATTCGGCCAAGCTATGGAGGAAGATGGACACTTTTTTTTTTCTCATCTACTAACATTAATTGTTTATTCCATACCCTTATTTTATTCTTTCCATCATAACCCATTTACCAAACATGTTTCATGACATGATTTTTGCCCATAAATCCTTGTCATGGCGGCCACTAGCTATGGGGAAATTTGACATGCAAGTCCATTGTTTTGCATGCATCCTTTAATTAGTCATCACACATTTCCCTCATACTTTCAAAGTTTATTACTAGGTCCTTTCTAGTGAAATTCACATCTATAATTCTAAATCAAAGCATAAAAATATCACACATGAGTTAACACACATTATAGGCAATAAAATAAATATTAAATTATTTTTATGCCTTGGTTTTGTGGTCCCGAAACCACATTTCGACTAGGGTCGTTTTAAGGTCATCACAACTCTCCCCACTTTAGAAATTTTCGTCCCGAAAATCTTACCGTAAATAGGTTTGGATATTGCTCTTTCATAGAGTTCTCGGGTTCCCAAGTAGCTTCTTCTATCCCGTGTTTGAGCCATAACACTTTCACTAGCGGAACCCTTTTGTTTCGCAACTCTTTCATTTCACGAGCTAGGATACGAATCGGTTCTTCTTCATATCTCATATCGGCTTGAATTTCAACCTCTGATGGACTAATTACGTGCGACGGATCAGATCTATAGCGTCGAAGCATTGAAACATGGAAGACGTTGTGAATCTTTTCAAGTTCAGGGGGCAAGATCAAACGATACGCAACTGGGCCAACTCGTTCGGAGATTTCGTACGGCCCAATGAATCTCGGGCTCAACTTGCCCTTACGGCCGAATCTGAGTATCTTTTCCACGCGAAACTTTAAGAAACACTTTATCTCCCACCTGATACTCAATGTCCTTTCGTTTCAGATCCGCATACGATTTCTGACGATCGGAGGCTATCTTCAGATTTTCACGGATTACTTTTACTTTCTGTTCAGCATCTTTAATCAAATCCACTCCAAAAATTTTGTTCTCACCGAGCTCGGTCCAAAACAATGGTGTACGGCATTTACGCCCGTACAAAGCCTCGTAAGGCGCCATCTTAATACTTGATTGAAAACTATTGTTGTAAGCGAATTCAATCAAAGGTAGGTACCGTTCCCACGAACCACTGAACTCGAGGATGCAACATCTCAACATATCCTCAAGTATCTGAATTATACGCTCGGATTGACCATCGGTTTGGGGGTGAAAGGCGGTGCTGAAATGCAACTTGGTGCCCAATGCTTCTTGTAATTTCTTCCAAAATCGCGAGGTGAACCTCGGATCTCTATCCGACACAACAGAAATCGGTACCCCGTGTAATCTCACAATCTGAGAAACGTACAATTCAGCTAGTTTATCCAATGAAAATCCATACGCACGAGGATAAAGTGAGCCGACTTAGTCAGTCTATCAATAATAACCCAAATTGCATCCTTCTTACTTGCTGACAACGGCAGTCCGGACACAAAGTCCATTGTGACTCGATCCCATTTCCACTCGGGTATCGTGATCGGCTGAAGTAACCCTGAAGGCACTTGATGCTCCGCTTTCACTTGTTGACATATTAAACATCTTGCAACAAAGTCGGAGATGTCTCGTTTCATACCATGCCACCAAAACCGACGTTTCAACTCATTGTACATCTTCGTACTCCCCGGGTGGATTGCCATTCGCTACGATGAGCTTCGTTCGAATTATCGAAATAAGTTCAATTCTTTGGAACACACAAACGACTTCGAACCTCAAACAATCGTCATCATCAATTTGAAACTCCGATTCCTTGTTCGAACACACTCAGCCCGTTTTGCACGCAACTCCTCATCAACTTTACGAGCTTCACGAATTTGATGAGTCAACAATGGTTTGGTGTTAATTGGCTACTAACACATTGTCGGGTAGGATAGACAAGTGTACATTCATCGTCAGAAAAGCAAGCGGTGATTTCGGCTTAAGGCATCCGCAACCACATTAGCCTTTCCGGTGATAGTCAATGACCAGCTCATAATCCTTTAACAGCTCGAGCCAACGTCTTTGTCGCAGATTTAAGTCTCTTTGAGTCATCAAATATTTGAGACTTTTGTGATCCGAATACACATGGCACTTCTCACCAAATAAGTAATGTCGCCATATCTTTAAAGGCGAATACGATGGCGACCAATTCGAGATCATGGGTCGGATAATTTTTCTCATGTGGCTTTAATTGTCTCGGCGCATAGGCCACAACTCGACCTTCTTGCATCAATACGCAACCTAACCCCGAGAGGGAGGCGTCACTATAGATGACAAACTCTTTGCCGATTCGGCCGTACTAATCTTGGAGCTTCCGTCAAATGAGTTTTCAATTGGTCAAAACTTTTCGACACTTTTCCGTCCATTCAAACTTGACATCTTTACGAAGCGGTTTACGTCATGGGTGTGGCTATCATCGAGAATCCTTTTACAAACCGTCGGTAGTAACCGCAAGTCCCAAAAAGCTCGAACCTCGAATATTTCTTGGAGGTTTCCGTTAAGTATGGCTGAAATTTTGCTTGGGTCGACTCGAATACCGATCACGACACCACGTGACCCAAGAAGCTAACCTCTCTTAACCGAACTCACACTTGCTAAACTTAGCATATAACCGCTTATCCCGTAAAATTTGCAACACTAATCTCGGTGCTCGCATGTTCGGTCTCATCTCTTGAATAGACCAAGATGTCGTCGATGAACACAACTACGAACCGATCCAAATATGATCTGAAGATCCGATTCATCAAATCCATAAATCTGCGGGGGCATTAGTGAGCCCAAACGGCATCACTAAGAACTCGTAGTGACCATATCTCGCTCAAGGCGGTTTTGGGTATGTCCGAATCTCGGATTCATGGCGATAATAGCCCGATCTCAAATCTATTTTTGAGAACACCGAGGCTCCTTCAGTTGATCGAACAAATCATCGATCACGTGGTAACGGATACTTGTTCTTTATTGTCACTTTATTAAGTCGACGATAGTCGATGCACAACCTCATGGTTCCGTCCTTCTTTTCACAAACAACACCGGTGCACCCCAAGGTGAAAAACTCAAGCGAGCAAAACCTCTATCCATCAACTCTTGCAACTGAGCTTTCAACTCCTTTAATTCCGTTGGTGCCATACGATATGGAGCTATCGAAATCGGTGTGGTCCCAGGTACAAGCTCAATGCCAAACTCTATCTCCCGAACAGGTGGCAAACCCGCAATTCTTGGGAAAACGTCCGGTATTCACAAACCACCGCACAGATTTGGGTTCTATTCCTAACTCCTTATCATCAAGTACATACGCAAGGTATGCTTCACACCTTTTCTTACATATTTCGGGCCAACATTGATGATATTACAGCTGGCAACCCTTCAAGTTCGTAGACTCAACTCGGATCATCTCGTTGTTTGCGCATCTCAAATCAATAGTCTTGCTTTTGCAATTCACAACCGCATCATGCACGGTCAACCAATCCAACCCAAGAATAACATCAAATTCATCGAACGGCAAAAGCATCAAGTCCGCCGGAAAACAGGTACCTCGAATTACTAGGGGGCATTTCTTACACACTTTGTCGACCAGCACATAACGACCCAAAGGATTTGACACCCGAATTACGAACTCAGTAGACTCAATAGGCAAAGTCTTACTGGATGCTAAGGTTTCGCATATATAAGAATGAGTAGAACCGGGGTCAATCAAAGCAATCACATTAGTATCAAAGAGAGTGAAAGTACCAGTAATAACATCCGGCGAGGAGGCATCCTCGCGTCAGATATAGCATAAGTCCTAGCTGGGCGCGAGCCTCGGATCTGGTCGCAACATCTCTAGATCCTCTCGACCACCACTAGCCTTGCCCGTATTTCCGGATGGTCTACCTCGGCGGTGGTAGTACCGGTTTCCCACTCCGATCTACATTCTGCTCGGACAACCTCGGGCAATCTTTAATGAAGTGGTCAACTGATCCACACTTGTAACAGAGCGGTCACGGAATCTACACTTCAAAATGCCATTTGCCACAATCGGCACTCCGTCCTCTCTCGTCGATCATTCCCACTCATGGCGATCAAGTGATTCGTGTGGTCACGGGGTCGATCGCGATCTCGTCTAGAAAAGCCCGAAGTGTCTCTAGATCGGCCTAAGCCATCTCTAAGTTTCTTTGATGATTGTTGGAAGGGCTTCCCGAATACCTCTTCTGAAACTCCCTTGCTCCCGCTCGCTTTCCTTTTCTCCATACTAAGCTCCTCGGCTTTGCATCGCTCGCTCGACGAGAGTCACAAACTCTCGGATTTCCAAAATGCCAACATACAGCTTTATCTCATCATTCAGTCCATCTTGAGCGTTTACACATCACGACTTACGAAGAAATGCATTCTCAGCGTCTGGCTAAGCCTCACGAATTTTCGTTCATAGTCGATAACCGACATGGAACCTTGTTTAAGTTCGAGAAATTCCTTTCGTTTTTGGTCCATAAATCTCGATGATATACTTTTTCCAAACTCGGTTTGGAAGAACTCCCAAGTTACTTGTTCATGGGCACAACAGAAGTCGAGTACTCCACCAATAGTAGGCGTAATCACGTAGCAAGGAGATGGTACACTTTAGGCATTCATCGGTGTACAAGATAGCTCATCGAGTACCGGATCGTGTTGTCCAACCAAAATTCGCTTGCTCGGCATCATCACTATCCGTAGCTTTAAATTCAGTAGCCCCATGTTTTGGATTCTATCAACTGGGGCTTATTCGACCTTATTTGGTCAATTACGGAGGCATTGTAGGTGCGGGGTTGTGTTTGTTGGGAATGGAGGTTGTGGAACAGTAGTATTAGTTCGAATGTATTGGTTGAACCAATCATTCATCACGCTATAAAAGGCTTGTCTAGCCTCGTCATTCGGATTGCTAGCAACAGGTTGAGAGTCCGGCGCTGTCCCTTGTGCGGGAGCAGCGCCACACTCTCCACATCATCACTATCGCTTCGGTTGGGATCGGGATCCATTACTATAAATAAACACAAGTTCAAACGTCGAAATCACCACACTATCATATAATCACATAAAATGGCATGTA
This sequence comes from Gossypium arboreum, assembly GCF_025698485.1. NCBI lineage: Eukaryota > Viridiplantae > Streptophyta > Magnoliopsida > Malvales > Malvaceae > Gossypium > Gossypium arboreum. Next base: position 58,526,583 of record NC_069079.1, read on the forward strand.
TAGCTAGACCCCAAACGCATTACGGTAGTCCTAGAATCGACTAAACCGTAGCTCTGATACCAATAAAATTGTAACACCCGAACCCGAGACCGTCACGGAGTCGAACGCGAGGTGTTAACGAACTTCAACCCACTTATTGAAAATTTTCAGACAAGCTGCCAATCTGAGTACTAGTCGCTCCAAAATTCATAACTTGAGTTTTACAACTCGAAAATCAGTTCCGTAAATTTTTCCTGAAACTAGACTCATATGTCCATCTACATATTTTTTCTAGAATTTTGGTCGAGCCAATTAGTACAGTTTATTAGTTAAAGTCTCGCCTGTTGTAGGGATCGACTACACTGACCTTTGTGCGTTACGAATTGGATATCTCCCTGTACAGGGCTTCAATACTAATGCCGTTTGTTTCTATAGAAACTAGACTCAGAGAGGAATCTACACATATATGGAATGACTCCTAATTATCTCTGGTTAATTTACAATGATTTTCCAAAGTTGGAACAGGGATCCAGAAACCGTTCTGGCCCTATTTCACAAGAACTTTAAAATCTGTTAACTTATAACTCATATGACCATTTCGTTTCTTCCATATGAAAGTAGATTCATCAAGGTACACTTACATAATTTATTTGCTATTTAATACCATTCCTACTATTTTTAGTGATTTTTCACATCCACGTCACTGCTGCTGTCAGCATCTGCCTTTAGTAGGCTTTACCTATTTCATACTTTCCATGATTCAATTGGCCCTTTTTACATACATAGCACAAAGCGTGATCATGATTAACCATTCCAATGGCTAATCGTTTCAAATTAATTCCATACCTCATAAGGGTCAACATACAAACGATTATAGTTCTATGCTAAAACGTATATAAGCCATTTTCGCATGGCTATCCAAGTTTACACAAACCGGAAGGTACATGACCTTCAACAAAGGATGGTCCTATACATGCCATTTCAAAGTTCAACCAAAATTTGTACCAAAATGGGGCTTCGATAGTGTGGATGACTTGACTTCTTTGATCCCGAATCCGACAGCTAACGAGCGAAACCTATAAAACAGAGAGCCAAAGCAGCGGGTAAGCATTTTAATGCTTAGTAAGTCTCAAGCAATGAAATCAGCTTTGACTAAGGTATTTTATTCACATGGCTAATTAAACCACTTTACTAATTCACATTCCCATACTCATACTTATTTCACATCACCGACCCTTATGTTCATACACAAAAGAACAACTTAGCCCAAGGCCGGTAGCTCGTTTATCAACTTAGCGCATACTTACTTGTAAGAATTCAATTAGTACAAGCACATACAAACATACCTCATTGCTGGAATTTTCACAAGTGTATAAGCTGAAATTTTCACAGCAAGATTGCTCACTTCGAATCACATACTTTCGGATTTAACCGGATATAGCGACTCAAGACGATTGCCTTGGTCATAACCCGGTTTGGTGACTTGCACAAAGGCCTTGGTCTTAGCCGGATATATCAACTCGCATACGAATGCCTTGGTCTTAGCCGGATATATCAACTCGCACGAATGCCTTGGTCTTAGCCGGATATATCAACTCGCACGAATGCCTTGGTCTTAGCCGGATATATTTCCAATGTTCACTTACATATATATCAATATTCAAGACACGTCCATAGTTCATTTTCGTTACTAAAGCTCTAACACAAAATATCTATCAACCTTTACTATTTCGGCTCAATGGCCACACAAACAAGGAGCATAATTTTGATATAATTCAAGTAGGGTCATCACTCGAAGACTTACCTTGGATGTTGTCGAGCGATTTCGACGGCTATTCAACTACTTTTCCTTCCCTTTATCGGATTTAGCTCCCTTTGCTCTTGAGCTAATTTACACAAATTTAACTTATTAAAATCTCATCATGATAGCTTATGGCGAATATGACAAGGAGTGTAAATGGTCATATGGCCATCCTTTAGCTCAAATACACAATGGTCATGCACATTTTTACATCACAACAAGCAATTCAATACATTCAAACATCAACGTGAAGTTCAAAGTACTTGGCCCTTATATACATTAGGCATCAAAGTTGTATATGTACGAAATCATAAATCGAACTCAACACATTAGTTAATATTCCTCTTAGCGAATTTTCTAAGCCAAGAATAGGCATCAATATGCTTGCCTCAAACCGAATGCATGCACACTAATTACCCCTCATGTGGCGAATATACACTTAATACCACACACAAAAAAACAGCATACATTTTACTACTAACACATTACATATCGTAATTCATTGCACATCTCTTATTTACTTCATAATCAACACATCATCACAAGCAAATATACACTTTGAATTAGTATATATGTCATACCAATCCATCATGTGCAAACATATATTCATGTAGGTGCAAGGGCGAATTCTCAAGTGGCTTATATCCAAATATATACACATTTCCAAAGCTTAAATCTTACTTACCATGCAACATGCATGAATTATACATATGGATATATCATGGCGAATACCACAACACCACACCATTTCAATTTGGTCATGGTGAAACAAAGAACTTAGTATCTCATTCAAAAAAAATGCTAAAAGAAAATCTAAGAATCTTCAATCCTCCATCACATATATCACTTTCAAGCTTGTTATTTAACATGCAATGGCATTAACACCACATTCACTTTGGCGAATTTCATTCCCATGACATAACAAGGATTTGAACCATGGGCTAACAAGAACATTAAGCTAGCAACTAAAAACATGCATGAACCTCAAACATACCTTAATCTTGATGCAAGTTTAGCCAACCTCTTCCTAATCCTCTTCCAAACCAAGTATGAAGCAAAACTCCTTCCTTAACCTTAGTATTTTCGGCCAACAAGAGAGTGAAAAGAGATGAACAAAATTTTTCTTTCTTCCTTTAGGACATTCGGCCAAGCTATGGAGGAAGATGGACACTTTTTTTTTTTTCTCATCTACTAACATTAATTGTTTATTCCATACCCTTATTTTATTCTTTCCATCATAACCCATTTACCAAACATGTTTCATGACATGATTTTTGCCCATAAATCCTTGTCATGGCCGGCCACTAGCTATGGGGAAATTTGACATGCAAGTCCATTGTTTTGCATGCATCCTTTAATTAGTCATCACACATTTCCCTCATACTTTCAAAGTTTATTACTAGGTCCTTTCTAGTGAAATTCACATCTATAATTCTAAATCAAAGCATAAAAAATATCACACATGAGTTAACACACATTATAGGCAATAAAATAAATATTAAATTATTTTTATGCCTTGGTTTTGTGGTCCCGAAACCACATTTCGACTAGGGTCGTTTTAAGGCTGTCACAAGATGGGTATGTACGTAAAACTTATGCTTAATGAGCTCGATATGTGATGAATCCCTCTGTAAGGTTTTGATTATACAAGTTATGATATTAAGGTTTTAATAATATCCATGCCAAGTTGGACTATGAGATTTATAATGACATATATGTTAATCTACTTCATGTTAATTGCATGATAAATATGCGTTTATGATGCTTATTATTTGCATAGGAACTTACTAAGCTTTAAAGCTTACTCATTTTCTTTTCCCTTGTTTTATAGTGTCACCGGGCTAGCTCGAGAATCAAATACTGTCGGAGATCCATTTACACTATCAACTTAACATTTTGGGTACCAATTATTTTAATGTTTGAGTTATGGCATGTATAGGGACTTGGTCTTTTTGTTGTGTGTCCTAATTGATTTGGCCAAATGTGTTGGCTTATGTTGGTTGATAATTCATTTTATAAATGGATATTGAAATAGGCTAATATTGGTTTAAGTATATGCATATGATGATCCCTTTTATAGATGTGAAAATTTGTATGGTTTAAGTTGAATAGCATGTGATGGTTGTATGTGATAGATGGTAGTAAGTGAATGATGTATGGATGCCTTGTTTGTGGCTGATTGGGTTGAATGTATATGCTTGGATTGGTATTTTATGTTGTTTTGTAGGTTGTGCATGAAAGGATGACAAAAAGGCTTGGTAAGTAACCTTATTTTTGTCCACAAGGGTAGACACACGGGCGTGTGTTTAGGCCGTGTGTGACACATGGCTTGCCCCATGGGCGTGTGATCCGGCTGTGTGTCCCTTGCACCTTAATTTTTGCAAAACAAAATGCTCAGTATCGAGCACACGGGCAGAGACACAGGTGTGTGCCTCAATCGTGTGGATGACATGGCCTTAAACACAGGCGTGTGCCCTGGCCGTGTGAAGTCTGCACCTATTCTATGAAAAATTAGGAAAATTAAATCGACCACACGGTCTAAGCACACAGGCGTGTGCCTTGGTCATGTGAATTCATTTTATTCATGGATGAGAAATAGAGAGTTAAACAGGGTTTGGACACGGGCGTGTGTTGTAACACCCCGTACCCGAGACCGTCGCCGGAGTCGGACACGAGGGGTTAACGGGCTTAATCCACTTACTTGCACAGTTCATTTTAAAAATTTCCAGACAGCCGGCTAACTGTGTCACTGTCACCTTAAAAATCATATCTTGAGTTCCACAACTCGAAAATCAGTTTTGTGATTTTTCCCTGAAATTAAACTCATATTTGCATCTACAAAGTTTTTTCTAGAATTTTTGGTCAGGCCAATTAGTACAGTTTATTAGTTAAAGTCTCCCCTGTTACAGGGTGCGACTACAATGACCTTCCTGCATTACGATTTGGATATCACCCTGTACAGGGCTTCAATACTGATATCGTTTGTTTCTACGGAAAATAGACTCGAAAAGGAATCTGTACATATATGTCATGACTTCTAATTATCTCTGGTAAATTTATAATGAATTTCCAAAGTCGGAACAGGGACTCCAGAAACCGTTCTGGCCCTGTCTCACGAAAACTTAAATATCTCTTAACATACTGCTCATATGATCGTTTCGTTACTCTCCTATGAAAATAGACTCGTCAAGGTTCGTTTACATAATTTATTCACTATTTAATTCCATTCCTACTATTTTTAGTGATTTTTCACATCCACATCACTGCAGCTGTCAGCATCTGTCTTTAAGGTAGGCTTTACCTATTTCATAATTTCCATGATTCAACTAGCCCTTAAACATAAATAGCACAAAATATGATCATGATTAACCATCCCAATGGCTAATCGTTTCCAAACATTTCCATACCTCTTAATGAACAACATACAATGATTATAATACCATGCCCAAAGTATACTTAAGCCATTTTCGCATGGCTATCCAAATTTACACAAAACCGAAAGGTACATGACCTACAACAAAAGGGTAGTCCTATACATGCCATTTCAAAGTTCAACCAAAATAGTATACCAAGAAGGAGCTTTGATAGTGTGGGCGACTTCGACTTCAAAATCCTGAGTCCGATAGCTAAAGAACCAAAATCTATAAAATGAAAATCAAAGAAAACGGAGTAAGCATTTAATGCTTAGTAAGTTTGAGCCATGAATTTAAACACAACCAAAGTATAGCATTCATGTAGCTAAACAGATAATTTCATATGCACAAATTCTCAATATCATACTTACTTCACATTACCAACCCTTATATTCATACACAAAGATCAACTTAGCCAAAGGCCGGTAGCTCATTTATCAACTGAGCGAATACTTATTTGTAAGGGCTCAACTAATTCAAAGCACATACGAAACATACCTCATTGTTGGGATTTCACAAGCGTATTAACTGAAATTTTTACAGCAAGTTCATTCATTCCTGAATCACGTACCTTCAGAGTTTAACCGGATATAGCTACTCGTTCAAATGCCTTTGGGACATAGCCCGGTTATAGTAACTCGCACAGATGCCTTCAGGACTTAACCCGGATTTAGTAACTCGCACAAATGCCTTCGGATCTTAGTTCGGATTTAGTAACTCGCACGAATGCCTTCGGATCTTAGTCCGGATATAGTCACTTAGCACAAAGCCTTCGGGACTTAGCCCGGACATCATTTGAATAACCATGCACATTTATCAATAAATCATGACACATTCGTATTTCATTTTCATTAGCAAAACTCAAACACAAGGCACTTTTCACACTTGCAATTTCGGCTCAATAGCCACACACAAAGAGCATGATTTTGATTTGCTTAAAACATGATCTAATCAAACCATAATCTAAGTTCCATTACTCGAAAACTTGCCTCGGATGTTGTCGAACGATTTCGATGGCTATTCGACCACTTTTTCCTTCCCTTTATCGGATTTACTTCCCCTTTGCTCTTGAGCTTAAATTGACAAATAAATTGATTTAATCATTTGAGTATCAAAAAGAGGAACTCAAGGTACTTAGCCCATATATATTCATTAGACATTAAAGTCACATATGTACGACATCATGAATCTAACTCAACACAATAGTCCACACTCTCTTTTAGCCGATTATCTAAGCCAAGAATAGGCATCAATATGCTTGCCTCTAACCAAATGCATGCACACCAATCCACCTCATGTGGCCGAATATGCATGTCCATGTTGAGGCCAATTATATACTTAATACCACACATAAATGGCATACATTTTACTAACTAACGATTACATATTGTAACTCAATACGCATCAATCATTTACTTCATAACCGAAACATCATCATATGTAAATATATACCTTGAGATAGTATATATGTCATACCAATACATCATGTGCAAACATATATATATATATATATATATATATATATATATATATATATGTGCAAGAGCCAATCACAAGTTGATTATAACCAAATATAAACATATATCCAAAACACAAATCTTACCTATCATGCAATAAGCATAAATCATGCTTATGGATATACCATGGCCGATACTTCCAACAACACCAAATAAAATATACTTCATGGATCTAAGGTAGACCCAAGAAAGGAACTCATAATCATCAAGATTTAGCATGAAACACAACCATCACCCTTATTAATCTCCATAGCCAAAACCTTACTTATTCCAAAATCACAATTTCAACATGGGTTACCAACAATAACTTGATATCTCACTCAAAATCAACTAGGATTTCAAGAACTAGTATCAACTTCCTTACCTTAATATCGACCTAAGATGACCGATTGCTTCACTCCTTTCTTCCCCTCTCAAATCGGCCAAGAAGAACCAAAGAACACAACTTGTTTTCTTTCTTCCTTAGAATTTTCAGCCAAAAGAAGTGAAAAATGATGGACACTTTTTTTCTTCTTTCCCTCAACTCACGGCAATTGGGAGGGGGAACACTCACACCATTCTTTTTTTTTTTTCCATTTCTTTATTACCCATACTCCTTATTTTATTTTTCCTAACATACACCATTGTCACAACATGTTTTATGACATGTTTTGCCCATCACCCTTTGTCATGGCCGGCCACTAGCAATTAAAAAGGGGGAAATTGACATGCAAGTCCACCCCTTTGATTACATGCACTAATAGATCCTTATAGATTTACCTATCACATTTCAAAAGTGTCACACATAAGTCCTATCGACTAATTTCACATGCAATTTACTAAATCGAAGCTTAAAACCTTCACACATTCATAATCACATATTTTAGACAATAGATATCATATTCAAATAATTTGGTGACTCGGTTTAGCGGTCCCGAAATCGCTTTCTGACTAGGGTCACTTTAGGGCTGTCACATGTGTGACCACACGACCTGCCCACACGAGCTTGTCCCAAGTTACACGGGCGTGTGACCCCTGTTTGATGAAAAGATTTCTAAGTGTTGTGAAATTTTCTAAAGTTCTCGGTTTAGTCCCAAACCACTTCCAAGTCATGTTTTGGGCCTCGTAGGCTCGTTATAGGGACGATTTGAATGTATGTGAAAAGTTTTAAATTTGAATGGAAATGTATGTCTTGATTTTGTATGTTTGCTTACGTTTAAGTTCGGTAATGCCTTGTACCGTGTTCTGGCGTCGGATACGGTAAGGGTGTTACAGATTTTTTCTCCCAAAGCATTTAAATCAAGTTCAAATCCTGACTAGGATTGATCTTAGATCGTAAAATAGACGAGGAGCAAGTGGATTTCTTTCACCAAGTTCAAATATGGGAGTCATCGTTGTTAGGTACTAAAATGAGTGATGTGTTTGGTTTTTAAATGTAACATTTCTCACTCAGGTCTAAGTTCAAGTTCAGCTAAGTGGTGTTACAAATTTAATGAGTTACAAATTTCAAGAAGGCAATAAAATCCTATGGCTTTAAAAGGCTAATAAAGTAATTAGGGAATTTGTAACGGAGGCTACATAGGTGAAGGAATTATGCAAGATAGCATAAAAGAAAGAAAAAAAGCTAAGCTAAAAAGAATTCCAACTTTAGAGTCAAAGAAAAGTCTAAAGAAAAAGCTTTAAGAAAACTCTACCAATGTTTTAAAAGGAAAATATAAAAAAGAAGTCCAAAGCTTTAAGTTTATTTTTTAAGAAACAAAACAATTTAGCTTTAGTTGCTTTTAAGGTCTTTTCAAGAACTTGTAAAATTTTGGACTCTAGAATTTGAGGCAGTCTGAAACTTTTTCTTTTAATTTCATTTTTTTATTTTTTATTGATATTTTTAAAGCTAAGGTTTTTGAAAAAAAAAAGCAAGGAAAGAAGAACTAATTTTTTAAATTGTGGTTTTTTATTAATGATTTACACTTTTTTGGTATATCTTCACAAAAAGTTTCAAATGAGGGTTTTAAAAATTAATTAAGTTTCAAATAAGATTTGGAATTCTTGAAAATAAGGAGCTAGACGAAAGAAAAAGTGAAGAACAAATAATGGCCTTATTGTATGATATTCGTGTTAGAGGAATAATAAGTATGTTGAATAGAATTCCTAGCCTAAAAAATTTGTTCGAATATGAAAATAAGATATCGAATTTGTAACACCTAATTTTGGCCTGCCCTATGTTCTAGCGAGTAAGCTGAGAATAATTCATGGGACGCGACTCTATGTGCCCAATAGTTGTTTTTGGCATATAAGATCGAATGTATAACAAATATGAGAATATTATGTAAGGATCAAACTCAAAATGTGTTGTGATGTAAGGAAGTGGAGTTTGGTAAGAGCATTGAGAATTTTGTAAGTTGGAGTTATCGTTGAAGGTATTGTACACCAATTTCATTGAGTTACTGTGCTAGTTACATTAAAAACGACTTGGTTGGAAATGGATAGAACTGGAGAACCAAGTGTATAATTTATTAGATTTTTATTTAGGTTCTCTCTACAGCTATAAACCATTTATAAAAGTAGTCCTGAAAGTTGTGACACGTGTAAAATTCCAATAAAGACTTAGGTTAAATATATGGATATTATGGGTAGAGAAGGGAAAGTTTTCCTTCTTTCTTCTATAGTATTGTTATCTGGAGTTGGAGGAACCAAAAAAGCATCTCTTTCTCCTTTAAGCTGGAGTTGTAAATCTGGATCTTTGTTAGTGACTACTCCATGTCAAAATGAGTATTGTAGCTATGCATGTTAAAGTTATGAAAGATTACATCTAAATAAAAGTACAGTAATAGTTAAATGAATAAGTAAGTTTTATTTTAGGGTTATCTGGGTTTGATATGATGGTAGACGTTACAAACGAGTTTTAATGGTGTTCTTCTCTTTTATAAGTAGTGGTTGCTGCAGTTTCTCGTTGGATATGGAGTTCAAGCTGCTATCTGAGGTTGTCAGATGGGTCTTTATGTTGACTTTAGCATACGTATTGTTCATGAAGAGAGATTTGTAGATACTAAACAAAATATGAAGCCAAGATCATGAAATGTATGGTATGATATGTATGTGACTATATGAGTAATTTCTAAAGAATATCTATAAATATATGATCGATGGATAATGATAGTATGTATAGTTGGTATGGAATCTGATAAGTTTAAGTATATGATGAATGGTGAATAAGTAATATGATATGGTATGGTTATACATATGTATGCCTGGAATATGAATTATGAGAGGGGAATGTATGTGTTTGTATGTTAGTATAAAAGGTTAGGCTTAGACTGTATAAGTGCATGAAGAGTCTATCAAAAGAATCTATTTTTGTTCATTGCGGTGATGTTCAAAGAGGTCCATCAGCACTGTAACACCCTAAACCTAGCCTAGAAGTTTAGACCGAATCTCGGATGTTACATTGATCACCGAAGTGATTGTAGGTAAATTTTTACGAAACAAGTTATCACGCTAAACCAAAACATTTAATCGTTTAAAATTAGAAAGTAAATTTACAGTTAAGTTTAATATAAAACTGAAATTAAGTGGATGAATAAAAATTCAAACCAGAACTTGTACCACAGCTTAATAAAACATTACAGTTCAAAGAAAAACTGAATGACAAAATGGAAACTAAAAATGCTAACTGATACTATATTTTCTCTGAGATTTTCCGAGACCTCTACATACTGAGCCCAGCGTCAGAATTCAAAAAAGTACTTGAAAGGGGGAAACTAAGGGGGTGAGCTACACAAGCTCAGTGTGAGTTTGAAATGGGACTAGAAACAGAATTTAACTCAATAGTGTAACAGACTTACGGATATTCATAGAGTTAGAAAGAAAACTTGAGACTAACGTCCCAACAGAAAATAATGCTCAAGCACACCAAATCACACTCGAATAGTCAAAATAAAGTCAGATAGTCTAGCACCTAGAACACACAATCAGATGCATATAAAATGCAGTCAAGTAATAAAACCCATCCATCCAACCAACACACCTCTCCGTCCCCCGATCACACCCCATAAAAGCTGTTTAAGCTCATTCAACTGAAACACACCACGTAGGACCCCGAAGGCCCATCCAACCCTATACACGATATATGTGGACTAAGCCACCCGGTTATTAATATGCAGCCAAGCTGGCGTATGTGTAGTACAGTGCAATGCGATAATCCGCTATATAGCAAATGTAACACCCCTTACCCATATCCGAGGCTGGGCTAAGGTATGAGGCGTTACCAGAAAAACATACAAACATTAAACTAAAATACGAGCTATAAAATTTTATTCATATTTCAAAGCATTCATTCTCTTACACATAGTCCCTTATTTGAGTCTACGGAGCCATAAAATCATGTCACTGCTACTGTCCAAAATAGTTTTATTGCTAATTCACTCTTTCACACTTTCTTTGTATTAACCTCATTTTAACATACATATCACAAATCATTTTCACCACATTTCATACATCACAAGTATAGGCCCATGATCACAAGGTCACCATAAAATCATCCTCATGTATAACTTACTTGTTTATAACCTTACCACATCCTGGTCACTTAATGAACACATCATTCACATAACCAAGTTCCTGCACATATTCATCACAAAACTCACAAAGCAATACATAGAGAGTCTCCCGTTGAACACTTCGGATCAATCCTCGATACTTGGTGGTTTCAGCACATAGCTCCACCCATCATATAGTTCGCTTTCTTGTACACATGGTGAACACTTAGTACCACCCATGTGACCTAGCCAGTTTATCTCGTAGCTCTCTTGTCTACATGGTGTCCTTCACTTGGAACCACGCATGCGACCTAGCTACATATATCCCGTAGCTCTCTTGTCTACATGGTGTACACATAGTATCACCCATGCGACCTAGCTACATCATAATGTCTTGTAGTCTCTTGTACACATGATATGCACTCAAGACTATACATGTGACCTAGGTACATACCATCTGATCATCCAATCTTTCCAAGGTTCAACCGGATTTCTCTCTTTTCCAACAATTTCACCAATCAAGTAATTATCCACAAAATATTTCCAATATTTTTATAAAATATCATAATACAAGTAATAGTGATGTATTACTTACATATAAACTTACATATCATTTAATATCAATGCAATAACATTAAATTACACATTGTCTTATTAAAAATCATATGAACTTACAATTTCCCATAATATCCATAATCATAGAAATCACATTTATGTATGATAATTCAATGCACTTCATGTACCATAGACATATTTTTAAATCAATTCATAAACTTGGCACCATAATCATTTAATTTAACATAATTCAATTAATTCACTAAATTTAACTTTCAAATATAAATTACAGCATTATTGTTGTATTATTATCATACCAACTTACATACTTTCAACACCTCGGAGATCATAGTAAATATATCAATTTTACATTGAAACATGCATAAATTAATGCTTATTATACATATGAACTTACCTTGATATTAAAACTACCATTTTACCAACTTTCCCAATTTTCGATTTTTCTCTCATTCTAGGTTCAAATCTCGTTTTCCGGGATCTAAAACATCATATTTTACTTATTTAATTAATGTACTATTCAAAACAGTCCTTAACTCAAACTTTGGAAAAATTACAATTTTGCCCCTAAACTTTTGCATATTTACACTTTTTCCCCTAGGCTCGGGAATTAGACTTCATCCCTTATTCTTATGTTTTATGACATGATGATCACTTTTCCCTTCTATGGCAACATCAAATTCTCACTCTAACATATACTTATGACTATTAGGTATTTTTACCGATTAAGCCCTTTTGCTCGTTTTCACTTAAAACCGAGTAGCACAAGTTGTCTAACATAATTTAAAACCTCATATTGTATCATAAAACACCAGAATACAGAAATTTTACCTATGGGTATTTTCCAAATATGAACCCTAGGTTGAATTATTGCTAGCATAAGCTAAATCAAGTTAATGGACTCAAAAACGTAAAGAACTTGAAAACTGGGTTAGAACGGACTTACAATTGAGCTTGGGAAGCTTGAAAACCCTAGCCATGGAGTCTCCCTTGGTATACACGTCCATGGTGAAGAAGATGAGCAAAATTGGCTTTTAATTTTGTATTTTAATTCATTTTACCCCTAAATGACCAAAATACCCTTACTACTAAACTTTCCAAAAATTCCATCCATGTCCAATTTTTGTCCATAACTTAGAAATTGGTAAAATTCCTATTTAAGACCTCCTAATTAATATTTCAAATCAATTTCATAATAGAAACTTCTAGAATACAAGTTTTGCAACTTATTCAATTTAGTCCCTAACTTCGAATTAAGCACTTTATGCATAGAATTTCTTTACGAAATTTTCACACAATCATGCAATCATATCATAGATCTCAAAATAATCATAAAATAATTATTTATATCTTAGATTTTGTGGTCCCGAAACCTCTGTTCCAACTAGACCCAATTTTGGGCTATTACAGCGAAGTTGCAGTTTTAACTGCCTGATCAGATAATAGTACGCAGCAAAGCTGACGCACATGGAGTATAGTGCAATAAATCACTGTACGAGTAAACTGCAGTAGAACTGCTAGATTGGATCATAATCAGATTCCCTTCTCTTCGCAATCTCACCTAAAACTTTACTTTAGTTTACTTTACTTATGCAAGTGTATGTATGCATACAACCTCTCAGAACAGTGACACATTATCAGAAAATCAGACAGAACATAAATGCGCACACACACCCAGTTACCTAGGTTCAAAATCAGACAATAGTCATAAACAATATATAAGCGGAGTACATGGTCACAAATATCGAGACTTAAACACCCTCACTAAAGCTTAGCCCAATGGTCGGAATACCCAAACACATTTTAGATAAAAAACACACACAAGTTAAAATTCCATGACCTAGAACCACATGGCTGTGAGCTCTGGCCGTGTGGGAAACGCCTTGGCTATGTCGGAGGTCAAATGCCTGTGTGAGGAGGGGTACACGCTCGTGTGAGAAGAGGCACACGCCTGTGTGAACCAAGGACATAGCCGTGGGGACAAACCGTGTAACTCACTATCCAAAATTGCTAAAATAAAGTACAGGGTAGACACGACCATGTGTCCAAAACACATGGCCCTTGTGGCCACCCATGTGGTCACAAAATCACCCTAAAATAGCTTAAAAATCGAGTTTTTCAGTCACTAAATCGACCTTTAACCGATAGAACTTAGAAATGCACTAGCCAAAGCGGATTTCCATGTCATTGAACAGTTACTATCATAATTCAACAACCAATTTCTAAAAGCCACCAAGATTGCCACATTCTATCAAAAACAATTTTACAATTTACAAGTAAAATAGAAAAGTTTTGAAACACACACCTGATTTGGAACTAAAGATGCCCAAACACTGACTCGACATCAAGGAAGCGAGGCTATTCAAAGTCTCTCAAGCAAAAACCATTCAATAGTAAAATAAGGAAGAACTTCGAAAAGAAGAAAAAGAAAACTCAGAGAAGAAGAAAAGAAAAAGGTCTAAAACCAAAAATAGAAAATAAAAGTCAAAAATAAAAATAAATAATTATAATTATTAACAAAAAAAAACAAAATAAAAGGCTCTCCAAAAGTGCACACTCAAAGACTCGAACCCAGATCCTCGAGGTAAAGTGACTCTAACTCAACCACCAGAGCAGCAGGCCCATTTTTACACTTAAAGACACAGCTGAACACAATAGCACACCCTTCTCTCTGACCCTAATCACAAAATCCAATATCTTCTAACCCAAAATTTGGGGTGTTACAAGGAATTTAAACATGAACTCAGAATGGAAAGTCCATGGTCATGGCACCCTCTATACGGGACTAAAGGATGGTTATTACCCAACGAGGATTTCTGCGTGTTCAAGGATGGTGATGGAAAAACCTCACAAAATGTGAGTTTAGGCAAATTCATATCACAGACACGTTAACCCTAAAAGATAACCTTTGTGGCACAAAATGAAAGGAACACCTTTGTGGCCCAATATGAAAGAGTATCCTTCGTGGTGAGCTCTAAATGAAATGCGTTGGTGGTGTGTCAAAATAAATTTCTCAATGGCGTACCGAAAAGAATGATCTTGTGCCTGGTTCTATAATAAACCAATTCAGTGCATTCAACATGACTTTTAAAAGAAATCAGTAAGATCAAAAAGGTTTCATGTCTTTATGGTTTATACAGTAAAAAGGAGTTATATAAGGCTATGACTCGACTAAAAATAAAGATCTAAATTTGTATGCTCGAAGGGGGTATCTGTTGTTTGTGCACACGTTCATTTAGATTGTGATGATTTGATGGCTCAGAAGCAAGTTTACAAGCATAATGTTGTCAATGATTGTATTGATCTCTAGAAAGTAGATGGCAAAAGATTTATGATTGTTTTGGTTGAAGGAAGTAGGTGATGTATTGAAGACTTTGATAGGAAGAAGTGATTTCAAAGTAAGATATGGTATTTGATGTGAATATGGGAATAGAACTTGAGGAATTATTCGCTAGAGACAAAGTTGAAATTTAAGAATGATGGGATCATCTATCTAAACTATCAATTCCAATGCGCAAATATGACTCAGGTAAATGATGTTTTCGTCACTAAGTTCTTATGGATTTATCCATGCATGGTATGTTACATGTGAGAGTATGTGGGTCTGTGTCAAGAGGAACAATGCTAGGACTATGCCAAAAAGTGGCGTATTAGGTTATTTTGCATACAAAGTGAGTTTGATGATGTGTTCCAAGGCTGAATTGTTACTTAGAAGTTTCTACTTTAGGGTATCTATAATGGATTAGGATTTCTATTTAGATATTGTTGTAACCTATTATACGTATTGTAGTAGTATATGTAATCATGTATTTTAGTTTTGAAACTTTGCAATTATATAACTTGTAATTGATTTAAATTTGTATAAGTAGATTAAGTTTTTGTCTGTATTAACGTGGTAATACCCAAGATTTGGATCCGACCAATCGGATTTGGTTGAGGGTGTTACAAAATTAAACCAATTTAGATTCAAATAATAGATGAAAGAAAAGAAAGAAATAAAAAACTTAAATAAAAAATGAAGAATGATAAATTTAGCCATGTGAAAATCTTGGATAACTTGAATAAAAAATGACAATAATTAGACTAGGACATCTTTGAGAACCCTAAAAGAAGAACTCATACAAACGTTGATAGATGAATCACTCTACTTGTAACACCTTTAAAACTATTATGATGTAATTTGTGTTATATAGGAAATATGCATAGTAGATTTCTCGGATAAATGAAATGTGATATATTAGTGATGATTGAAGAGAAAAACATGATATAATATAATTTAAACACGTTTTCACTTTGGTAAAAATTGGTTTTTATTTTTCTTGTGACTGGAAATTAAAAATTTGTAGATTTATTTTTGTTCGTGTTTGAGATAAACATGGTTATAATTTTAAGGAATGTTTGAATTTACGTTGGTGTCATGGAGCTGGGTGACCTAGAAATTTCATCTGCCATGTGAGTATGGAGCCATCATTCGGGAAGTCGGATCGCGTTGCAACTCAAGGTCCTAGTTGATAGTGATTATACTTAAGGTTATGCTATTGAGAGATGGAACATTACAGTGGTTATGCGGGCACGGCAATGAGTTTCTCAGCAGAAGAGGATTTCCTTTATCGCACCAATGTTTGAGTTTTATAAAGCATGCTCTTTTGATGAGAAGACTCGTTGTCGTGCTGATCGCCTCCGGATGTACTAGCATCAAGAGTGTGAATATTGCAGTAAAAGATATGGATATATGAGGTGGTATTCGCAAGTATACGGGTCCAGTTGTAATTTAGTTAAAACAGAGTAAGGATCGTACTCCGAAGATCGTACTCCGAGGATCGTACCTAAGGGAGGCGAGTTGTAATTTAGTTATAGTACGAAGGTAAAATAAATGAGTTTTTAAGATTTTTATTATAATAAAATAAATTAACATAAAGAAATACAATTTTAAGAGATTAAATAATAAGATAAATCAAATCTGGTTATAGGTGGTTAGCTCACTTTGGTAATCCCTATCAATTGTCGCTTTGGGTTCCTTATCAATCAACTAGTTCCTATCCTAGTAGGATCTTTTGATCTTCCACTCAAATAACCAGTCAGCAAGGACTACTTATCTTTTGACCTTGCCATCCAGACTGGTCTCGGGTAAAGGTGTTCACAGATAGGCCATACCAATTTGGGTTAATTCCCACATTGATGACTTCCTAAGGTTGTTAGGCCTAAGGTTTTAGGGTTTTTCCTTTCCCAAATAACTGATCCGTTGAGTAACCCTACAAGGCAATTAATAGATCATACCTCCACTTGCTAATCCCCCATAGAAGGATTAGTTCCGCATGGTTTAGAATTGATATAGAGAATAATCATGATAACCGAATCAGAAGTACAAAGTTTAAGAAAACACCTGATTTGTATTAAATATGAATATAAATCCACAAGTTATGATTGTCTTCCACAAATCAGATCTCTTGAGATAAACAAAGAACAACTTGAAAATAAATTTAAAACCTAAAAAGAAAGAAAAACTAGATTGAAATTAAAAGAAGAATTCTAAAATAAGACATTGGTTTCCTATAAGATGTGACAAATGACCCTAGTTATAGAATTCAGATGGTCGTCATCCTTAACCCTAGGTTAGCTACCGTTTCCAAGCTTTAAGTTTGATTGTGCAGACCAAAACGCCCCTGGCTCGTGTTAGTTTTTGTCCAGAATCGATGTTATGACACAGGTTTGTTTTTGTCCATAATCGATGTCACCACACACCAGAGCCTGTGTTGCAACATAGGAGTCAGTATACTCCTATTTTTGATATCTTTAGGGGTATGTCACAACACTCTTAGTATGTGTCGTAACAATGACGACAATTTCATGATTTCTTCATTGTGCTCCTTATGTTGCACATTGACCATTCCGTGTTGTGACATAGGGAGCAAGATTTGTTTATTATGCCTTCTAATGGTCTCCTACACACTTACACAGTTCATTAGCCCTTCTTAGGCCTCATTCGGCCCTTAAGGTTAATAAAAGACTTAATTTGCACATTTTATTAACTTAATGAAAACTTACGAAAGCATAACTAAAACCTAATGGAAATGCTTTCTTTCAAGATCCTAAATTGTGGAAATTAGTTTAATCTGCTACACCGAATTATGACAGATTAAATTCCCTTACACTTAAGTCATTGCTTGTCCTCAAGCAACACAAACAAAACAAGAAATAAAAATGACATCCTTTGAGAAAATATCATACAAGTATTGACTTCGGAGCACATGTTTATGTATTTCATATTCAAAAACAACTTTACCATGATGAATAATTGACTTACCACTATTGACAACAAACATCTAAGTTTAGTATATTACAAAGCATATAAACACTATGGGTCTCATCTGTAGGGATCCATCAATAAATCATACAAGTAATTTGATTATCCTTGCAGAATACAAATACTTGTTTATGTGATTATTTAATATAATGTCCATTCATGCATAAGGATATTTAGGTCACATAGGACTTTTCGACTTTTAACATTCAAAGGCTTAACATAGGTATGGAATTAAAAAACATTAAGCATCAAAAGGGTTACAAACACAAAAATAATTTGGCACATCATATCGATCCCTATTCTTCCTCCTTAGTGACCCTTATCCGTCCACTACCTTATTTCTTCTTCTCTCACATTTCTTATTTCTCCACATAGGAAATCATAGCATGACATAGTAATTACGACTAGCCTAAGAGTTTTTGTGCACTAATGAATGATTTTTTATCATTCTTGTGACTTTGTCACTTTTCTTTTTCAATTCATCTCACTCATGAATGCTTTTTGCTTTTCAAGAACTTTTTCTACTCGTATTACTTTTTTCTTTTTGAATTTTTCTTTTGCTTTACACTTTCAGGCTAACTTATAGTTCTCATATCACACCAATCTTTCCTATTTCACTCTATTTTTACAAAATCTATCGTGATGTATCTACTTAACCCTCAATACGTATGGCCAAACATCTATAGTTGTGTAGTGTAAGACCAAAAAAAGGGCAAATACAAATTAATTTTTCCAGGCTTTGATTTTGTAATAAGGTTCATCAAGAAGTGTCAACAAGCTCAAAAGTTGGTACTAAAGATGAATGAATTATAGGACAAATTTTTGGCTCTGAATGCGTTCCAAGCAATGCCTTAGGTCATCCCTTAATATCTCAATATGCACAAAATTAATCAATCATACAAACTCAAATTCAACCATTTATCATTCATACTAGCATGCTCATTTCATTATATTTTCTATATCATTTGGTATAGTTGATTGCTTAATGCTTATTTACAGTGTAACATATGGAATTTAGTAGTCTATTAATAAAAAATTTAGAAGCTCCTATCATCATACCAAATTTATTTTTAAACACAAGCAAGCTATGTACATGCTACTAACCATCACTTGTATTTTTACAATCTCAAGCACACAAAAGACAAGAAAAATCAAAGAAAAATATAAAAATTTAAGACAAATTTTCTATATTACCCCCAACACTTAAGTTGACACATTGTCCTTAATATGTAGCCTATAAAAAGATAAGGAAAGAAGTTACCTGATTGATCATGGTTGTTTCAACTGCTAATGGTGGGTGCTTCCTTCATTGTTTTTTAATAACTCAAATTGTTGTGTCTCCTTTGTGTTGGGTTCATACATAGAAAATTTAAAAAAAATAAAAATAAACTAAACATCAACTATTACTCCTACTCTTATTCCTACTTGTTTAATAAATTTAAAAAATCATCCATAAAATTTTAATACAATCTAGTCAAAAGTATCAATAAAATTTAATCCTCCTCTAAATCATTTAGAGGAGAAGCATGTCTCTACTCTATTGGTTCCTTGCCCTTGCCCAAGCCGTAATTTTGGTAGGAGCTCCAACCTCTCAAACGCATCTTCTTGTGCTCAGGATAACGGGCCCTTTCGGTGTTGAGTATTGTGGTTATAATATCGCTTCATACTCGTCTTCTATTCTGAGATACTCTTGGGTAGTATCTTCCTCCTTGAAATTGGCCCCCTCATCATCTCCCTCATGATGGGTCAGTGTCGAGCTAAACATACCTAGAACATAATTCAGAGCTCATAGCCTATTCAGTCTTTCAAATTTTTAGAGTATTGGTTTAGTCTCCTACATCCATCTAACCATTTCATCGACCTTTACTTTTGTGCTTCCACTACCTCTTCTTTTAGCTTCTAATTGATCTCTTTGCTTTAGCTATACTGGAACACCCATATTCTTCTTCCACCTTTGGTTCCATTCGGTAATTTGATTTCGTTGCATTCTGTATATAACGTGTCTCCAACTATGCTCCTTGTTCACTTCATGAACTGCTCGTTTTCCCTCATTGGCACTGCAGCCCTTCGGCATAATGTCATTAAGTGAGGAAAGAAGAGTCTGACTTTCTAAATTTTTATGTATCATTTCATTTCTCGAAAGATCCAATGCCCTGCACAGTTCTATTTATGTTGAAAAATAAAATATAGCAAAACAGCTCAAAAAACATTAACGTTAGGTACATTTAATATGGGTGTAATTCGAGTGCTGATGAATTGCATCCACATCTTAGCGATAGGAAAAATAATCACCAAATTAAAATTAGTTGGCATCCTTGTGTCTGTCCTATAGTTCCAATTACCCCTACCCCGAGTTAGATACTTTATAACATCATCCATATCAATTTTTTGCAATCTGTTCAAATCTACACCATCAATAAAATCCTTTTCACAGAATGAGATGTCATAAAACTCACAAATGTCACTAGGGAATAAGGGAACTTCTACCACTCAGACTATAACAACAGTCACATATGCCTCGGTACCATCTCGAACTATTTGATGCTTAAGAGAAACATAAAATTCATAAACAACGTGAATGACTGTGTTTTCTTTGGGAATGATACAGAATCGCTCTCAATGGTGGTATTAGACTAAAGTCCATATTTCCTTGAAGTGGGCCACATAGGGTTCAAATCCTCATTCTTGTATAATTGGTCTCCCTTGTGGCTGGAGAAAATATTTTTCAATATTCAAATGATGAAATCTTACTAGGCCCAAAACAGTCGGGGTTTCTGAAATAGTAGTTCTCTTATTTTTACGCGGAGGCATTCTATAAACAAAGGTTCTAGCAGAAATATAGATGAACATTTATCAATGGAACAACAAAATAGAGTCGAGAATACTTAACCTCCACCTCCTTGAACTCGTATGCACTTCTTTGATCTATTGATGAAGACTTCCTCCAAAGTAGTCTTTAGTGAAGGGTTGAAAGCCTAGGGTTTTTTGAGAAAGGAAGTTTTAGAATTTAAGGGTTTTAAAAGTGTTTGGATGTTTAAATTAGGTTAGCTTATATGATTAGGGTTTTTTTATACTTACAATTACTATTTTTGAAGTTAAAGACTAGGTGTTTTAAGGGTTAAAATGTCGAGTTGGTGGTTGGGTTGGGTTATCTCTGTAGGAAATTACAGCGATGTCTCGACACATGGGTCTCGTGTCACGATATTCCTAGTAGATGGCTCATGTCGCGACACTGAACCTTGTTAGTTTTGAAAATCTTAGAGACTGTCTACCCTATTGTAACATAGGACAATGGTTTTACGACATCTAAATGACTTTTGTAATTCTTTGCTACTGCCCAAAGTGTTACGAAACAAAATGTCCACATGGCAAGGTTTTCCCAAATTTTTGCTCTTCAGAATGCTTTCTAGTGCCTAGTAATCCTGTCTTTGATCTACCTGTAATATTTTACATAAAAATGTCAGGTTTTGCTGCCGAAATCATCCTTCATCTCAGTCAATATACAACGTGGTACTTCTTGTAGATTATCTCTATCTATATTGGTCCAACTCCCATCGTGCCATTCTATTCATTTGTGGTTGTCTCTCTCTCAGAACTTTCCTTTTTGGCCTGCCTTAATAACTGATAGTTCTTTTTGTAGATCATAGCTATTAATTATTTGTAGTATCACATAATTGCGTAACCACTTTAGTTCTCACTTAATTTTTTTGTTTCGTAAGAGGCTTGAGAATTCTGGATCATATTTGCTACTTATTGTGTTTTTTCCCATTTCATCAATCAAGAATGGCCTTCCAAGAGTACTTGAGGTGATGACTGGAAATGTAACACCCCAAACCCTGCCTGGAAGTTTGGCTCGAATCTGGCATGTCAAATTGAAGTGTTTTTCGGAAACCATGATTCCATTAAAAACCCTTCTTAGTAATTAAAAACTTGTACCCTTTTTAAACCTTGTTAGAAAACCTCAGCTGAATATCATTCTTAACAACTTTGTAAAAAAATCCTGGCAGTTGCGGACACTTAATTTAAAAATAATTGCAGTTACGTGATGTTTTGAACAACAGTAGTTGCTTTGGAAAACCGTGTTCTAATATTAGCAATTATAAGAACAATAAATAAAATTCCAAATTTGAAATCCAGAAAATTACAACGGCTTTACTACAACCCACATAAAAACATTTAAAAGCAATAATCAAAACTATAACATAAATAGTGTGTGTGGCTTCCTCCGAGCCCATCATAGCCTCGATCCGTCTAAAGTGGAAATTACCGAAGGTTAATAAACGGGTGAGTTTATGAAAACTCAGCAGAAATCCCTACTATAAAAAGGAACAACAACCATATAAAAGAATTAAACGTCGCCCCACCTTTTACTTACGCCAAGACCAATTGGGCCTTAGCCCATTATAACAGACAAGATTGTATGGGCTTTAACCCATTACGTATAAGAAACATTATCGTAACTAGAATCGAATCGTAATCAAGATCGTGCAATGTAATCAAAATCGTAATCAATATCGTAATGTAATCAAAATCGAATGTGAATGCAATCCCAACCCAAATTTATAACCAACCGCTACACTCCAATTGCATCAAATTTCTACACTCCATATGGGGAATAGCTCAAACCACCCAAATTTCTACACTCCACAGCTTGCAAAGATTGTCGCTCAGATATCAAGAAGTTGAGGCAAAGCCTCCAAGACGTGGACAAGCCACTTTCAAGATTTCCTCCATCAAGATAACCCATAACCCATGCAATGATATAAATGTCATGGCATACAACATACGTAATCAAAATATCGCCCATATTTGAATCAAACAAATCACAATCAAGTCATTCATATCACCAACATATATTCACAATCAAATTCACAACCACACAAATTAAGTCACCACTTGCCCACAAGGGCAAAACAAATATTTAACACCCTAGGGGCAAATGGTAATTTTACCTTACAAGGTATCTCGATAATTCTACCCTACAGGGTATTTCAAGAATTCTACCCTACTGGGGTATTTCTGATTTCTACCCTACAAGGGTATTTCTAGATTTCTACCCTACAGGGGTATTCCGGTAATTCTACCTTACAGGGGTATTTCGGTAATTCTACCCTACAGGGGTATTGCGATAATAATTCTACCCTACAGGGGTATTGCGATAATTCTACCCTATAGGGGTATTTTGATAATTCTACCCTTCAGGGGTATTCTGGTATTTCTACCCTACAAGGGTATTTCGATAATTCTACCCTACAGGGGTATTGCGATAATTCTACCCTACAAGGGTATTCCGGTAATTCTACCCTACAGGGGTATTGCGATAATTCTACCTTATAGGGGTATTTTGATAATTCTACCCTACAGGGGTATTTTGGTAATTCTACCCTACAGGGGTATTCTGGTAATTCTACCCTACAGGGGTATTCTGGTAATTCTACCCTACAGGGGTATTGCGATAATTCTACCCTACAGGGGTATTTTGATAATTTTACAAACCAAGGGTATTTTGGTAATTTTACAAACTAGGGGTATTTTGGTGATTTTATAAACCAAGGGTATTCTAGTAATTTTACAAACCAGGGGTATTTTGGTGATTTTATAAACCAAGGGTATTTTAGTAATTTCACAATCGAGGGTAAAACAATAATTTTGTAAACTGAGGGTAAAATGGTAATTTTGTAAATCGAGGGTAAAACGGTAACTCTGTAAATCGAGGGTAAAATGGTAATTCTATAAATCGAGGGTAAAACTGTAATTTTGTAAATCGAGGGTGAAACGGTAATTCTATAAATCGAGGGTAAAATGGTAATTCTACAAATCGAGGGCATTGCAGTAATTTGGTAAACTAAAGTATTCTAAACAGGGATAACAATACGAATGGGCCTAAAGCCTATTCTCGGCCCAAATGGGCCCACACGCTCGTGTGGCCCTTTTAGCCCAAATCTAGCCACAAATATGAGATTCACCTAGCCTAGTCCAATATTTACTACACAATCAAACAACTTATCCAATTGGGCCCGTACGCCTATTAGGCCCACATGACCCCTTTCGGCCCATCGCGGGCCGAAGTAGCCATCCTATAGCTAGAGTAGCGAGAAAATACACACCTGATAGGAGACTGGAGTTAATCCGCGCTCCGAGCACTCTTAGCCGACGCCCAACCCAAACGAGCACGCCATACAATGAAAGGATTAGCCAAGAAAGGTACCTTTACTCTCCTCATGGTTCTCTATTTAAAGCCGACAGATCCACTCTTATGTTAGCTTTTCGATGTGGGATCCCTCCATCATCAAAGTTTAAATTCAACACCAACTCTTGCCACCCCTTGTTAGCAAAATAAATGCTCTTTGCTTGCCATGAGTTTCGAACCCTGGACCTCCTTGCCACCTCTATAACGCAACCTTCCTGCCTCTTATGTGGCGCTACTTTGCCACTAGACCACAAGGCTTTTTGTGTCACAATTTCTCCAACAATATTCTTAAAGCCTACCTACTACACCCAGGGTTTGATTCACCTTAAACCAAATTTTTTTGCTAGAGTCCAGGTTTAAACCCAGGACTTCTCCAACACTTCTCAACACACTTAACCACTAAAACAAGGCTTCATTAGCGAAATTTACACGCACAACAAAATATTATAAGCTGCCTTCAACCGCTCCAATGCTCAAGGCCCAAAACTTCTAGGCCCAAATTCAGGGTGTTACAGGAAAACTATTTTGAACTACCTCACTTGGATTCTGAATTTGCAACCTTTTAAACTTGTTCATTTGTTCATAGATAATTTTCTTGAACGGTTCTTGTAATGACCGAACATTCTGAGATGCTCGTAGCTCAAGACCTATGCTCATCAGTTTCCTGGCTTGATTGAGGCTTGCTATGTGATAATAGGTCCTGTTTATATATATATTTCCAATTCTATTCAGTGTCTAGAATGTTCCTGGACCATCAAATTTCTAGGGTGTCTGGTTTAAAACTAAGGTCATGCAGAGGATAGTCAATTCAGGCTTATCATTAGGGACTGTTGGTTTCTTTTTATTTTGCTCTGTGACTCCCTGAATCCAAAGGAATTCTTGCACTAAGTTAGCCTTGAACATCATTGTCTCTATTTGTAGGTCTATGTTGTATCGCTCTTGTACTTTAGTCTTATCAGAAGGACTCGAGATTTCTAGGACAATAAGTTCCATGTCTATCAATCGTACTAGCATCCAGAGTGTAAATATTGCAATCAAATATATGGATATATGAGACAGTATCCGCAAGTATACTTGTCTAGTTGTAATATAGTTACAATAGAGTAGGTGAGTACTCCGAGGATCGTACCTAAGGGAAGCGATTTCAAGATCAATTTTAACTTAAATACCAAAAGATCTAATTAGTATTTTAATTTAGTTATAGTACAAAGGTAAAATAAAAAGAGGTTTTAAGATTTTTATAATAATAAAATAAAATAGCATAAATAAATAAAGTTTCAATAGATCAGGGAATAGAATAAATCAAATTTGGTTATGGATGATTAGGTCACTTCGGTAATCCCCATCAACTATCACTTCAAGTTCCTCCTCAATCAACAAGTCTATCTAGGATCTTTCGATCTTTCACTCAAATAATGGGTCAACAAAGATTACTTATCTTCCAGCCTCACAGTTCAAACTTATTTGGGGTAAAGGTGTTCACAGATAGGCCAAACCAATTTTGGGTTAATTCCCACCTTGATGACTTCCTAGGGTTGTTAGGCCTAGGGTTTTAGGTTCCTCCTTTCCTAAACAGCTGATCCTTTAAGTAACCGTACAAAATAGCTAATAGATCATACCTCTACTCGCTAATTCCCCATTGAGGGACTAATTCTTCATGGTTTTCATGAACAATATAGAATCGATATAGAGAATAAGCATGATAACTAAATCAAAAGTGTAGAGTTTAAGAAAATTCTTGATTTGTATTAAAGATGAATATAAGTCCACAAGTTTGTTTGTCTTCCACAAATCAGATCTTTCAAGATAAACAAAGAACAACTTGAAAAGAAATCTAAAACCTAAAAAGAAAGAAAAACTAGAGTAAAATTAAAAGCAGAATTCTAAACTAAGAAATTGGTTTCCTATAAGATGTGAAAAATGACCCTATTTATAGATTTTAGGCGGCTATCATCCTTAACCCTAGGTTAGCTAATGTTTTCGAGCTTTATGTTTGATTGTGTAGACCAAAACACCTTCTGGCTCGTATTAGTTTTCATCCAGAATTGACATCGCAACACGCTAGGACCTGTGTCGTGACATAAGAGTCATTATACCTATCTTAGGATATCTTCAAGGGTATGTCGCGACACCCTTATTCTATTTCACAACAACGAAGATAGTTTCATGATTTCTCCATTCTGCTCCCTATGTTGTGTCATTGATAATTTCGTGTTGCAACAGAGTGTCCAACATCTATTTATTATGCCTTCTAATGGTCTCCTATACACTTACACAGTTCATTAGCCCCCCTGAAGCCTCATTTGGCCCCTAAGGCTAATAAAAGACTTAATTTGTACATTTTTTTAACTTAATGAAAACTTAGGAAAACATAACTAAAACCTAATGGAAATGCTTGCTTTCAAACTCCTACAGTGTAAAAATTAGTTTAATTTGCTACACAGAATTACAGCATATCACGTGCCCGTATTAGCACTGTCAAGTACGACCCCATTTATGTTCCATCTCTTCATATTATAACTTTTTAAACTTGAAGCCTTAGTTATACTTCAACACGAGATGGTATAATCACTGTCATCTTGGATTTTGAGTTGCAAAGTGGTTGCGGCTTCTCAGTTGATGGCTCCATACTCACACGATAGGTGAAATTTGTAGGTTATTGAGCTCCATGAAATCACCGTGAACCCAAACAAAACTTAAAACTATGACATGTCTCCCTTAAAGTGAGAGAGAAGTAAATCTTTAAATCAAAAATTTCAACTTGTAAGAAGAAGAAAAAAATGATTAGAGGAGATTGAGATATGGTGAGTAGGGGATGAAAATTGTGCGTTTATATAGGGATGAGGTGGAATATAAAAAAAAATTATCTTGGGTTGCAGGGCTCAAAAACAATCAAGTTGAAATGGCCAGAGAGAAAATGCTCCCTGTAGAGGGCGTTTGCATCTGACATGGCAAAGAAAATGATTCTTGTAAGAGGTGTTTTCCATTACCATGTCAAACATGTGGCTTAAAAATGTGTCCTAGAGGAAGCATTTTCACTTCCATGTTAGATGAAAATGCCCCCTGTAAAGAGCATTTTCTCTCTAGGTGTTTCAACCACAACTTGATTACTTCTGTGGCCCTACAACCCAAGATTCCCAAAATAAACTTGATTGAGGAAAGTGAAAAGATCACACGTGTAGAACTTGCATGCCAAAGTTAATATTAATTATTAAAGTGTAGAAGAACTAATTAAAACACTAACTCATGCAATGAAAGCACTAACTTATTTGCTTATTCATTAATTTTTCCTATAAAGTGTAGATTAATATTAATTATTGAAGTAAGATATAATACAATTTGCAAACCGAAGTTTAGGGTTTTTCGAGCCTTTTGAGCAATTATTTGCTTTTTGAAAATATTGTACTTAACAAATGGACGGAAAAAAACTTAAATGAAAAAGTAACATAAATAATTGTAAATTTTAAACTCACAACTTGATCATGTACAAATCAAACCAATTTAATAAATGTGTTTCGTATAGTGTAAATAAGTATACATTTGGGATATAAAGCAAAGTATACAAAAAATTACAAAACTATAAAATAACATAATTATCGGTATCTTGAATGTGTGCCATAACTGGGTAGGTGTGTAGCATGCCTAGGGTTCCATCACACTATTTGGTTTGACGACTTCCCATTGAATTTGACTTTATCTTGACATGCACGTCAGGGTTGATTGTTGACTTCATCTCCTTCCTCTGTGGTTGACTACGACTTTGTCCTAGTTGCCCATTGTGTATCCCACCTATTTGAGTTGGTGGTTGCGAGGATGACCCACCTCGGTAGAACAACAATGCTGGGGGTGTTAATTACACTATCGACAGGCCACTATATGGTGTCGTATGGTACGATTGTGGATAGAAGCTGGAAATCATCGATGATACTAGATGTATCGGGGTTGTAGTCAGGATCGACATGTAATATGGCATGGTGGGTAGCGTTTGTGCATAATATGTAATGCCCCAAATCCCAAAAACCTTGTTTTTAATTATTTTTGTGTGTTGTGACATGGATGTATGTCTGACTTAGTGATTTAATGCTTTGGGAGTGTCTGAGTAGTTGTGGGTTCAAGTGTTGGCTTGAGCAAAATTTTGGTTTTATTTGAATAAACCCTTATCTACTGCCAAAAGACTTTTAAATTAATGTGTGTAGGATATGACAAAGTGAGCATACTGATCTAGTGGTTGAGGGCGTATGGAGTGTTCTAGGAGATCTAGAGTTCGAGGCTTGGCAACGTAGAAGAATATTTTATTTTACTTTGCTATTGGCATTGGGGAAGTGCTGTAGTTGGATTGAAACTGGAATGTTGAGGAGTGTATGGAGTGTGGCCGAATTCTAGTGAGTTGTTGGAGGGGATTTCAGTTGCTAAGGTTTTGGATAGGTGGGATATGCTTGAAGGATTTTAGGAGTGATAAGGGGAGAGAAGTTAGGAGTTTGAAGGGAGTGGAAGAGGGTGTGCCGATTATGGGCTCACTCTATTGCCAATTTTCAATTTTAGTCAGTTATTGAGAGTTTTGTCATTCTTTTTTATTCTTTCTCCTTGGTGTCAAATTCCCATATGTTGGTTTTGATTGTGTTTGTGTTCAATTGAGGGACGGTTTGGTATCATTTAGGGGTTCTAATTATTTTGGTCTTTTGGGTTGTTCTTCTCCAACATTTTTGTCCACCATATACCTTCACTTTTCTTTTCTCTAGCACTAAGTCACTTTGGCCGAATACCTCACCAACCCTTCCCATGTTTCTTTATTTCAGTTTGGAAAGTGCACAGTGATTATTTTCTTCTCTCACTCAACCCTTCCTATTCTAAACTCTTTTCACTTTGTAGTTTTGTTACACACTGCATCTTTCCCTTCACTCAATCGTCCTTCCTTTGGCCGAACTTTTCAGGTAAGCCTCTGACCTATTTGTTCTCCTTTCAGTTTGTAATTATTTGTACACCGTTTCCTCCTTTTCTCTTCTTAAACCACTACCCCCTATGTTCTATTTTCAGATAAATTTCCTTCTTCCTACCGATTTCCTGTTCTTAGATGGATTGGTTTAGTCCTTCGCAGTTTGAAGTGGTAAGTCTTTGGTAGGGATGGAAGCTTTGCTTCAATCGGTTGGAAGTGTTGGGTTATATTTATTTGTTCTTTCTTCAGTTCCTAATATTTGGTTTTATCAAATGGTGTTTTGGAAGCTATTAATCATATCAAGCGGGGTTTATCTTCGGAGTGGTAGACTACGTCCGTTTGGAGCAGAAGGTATTAATATTTCTGTAAATCGATTGTTTTGAGTTAGGTTCAACCGTATCTAACATTAGTTGTGGAATGGTCATTGGTTTTAAGTGCAATTCGTTATGAGAGGGGTTGCGCATTCAGAATCCAAACAGGTGTGTGTACTCACACTACAAACACAGTTGAACGGAAAAAGCCGAAAAACCAAAAAGTACACCATCGACTTCACGCGGGCATGTGACTGCCCATATGGCTGGCCTAGTAGCAAAACATGGTTGTGGTGTCGACGAAATGCCCATGAGCAATTTCATAGGCTGAATCGATATTGGTCCATTCTGGGTCGAGCTGGGCCATGTGGACCCAATGGGCTTGTGGGCCTTACACGGAGAAATTGCACAAAATATGGTAAATTGTGGGCCACGTCCTGTGAACTATATGGCTGAGGCCATTTTTTGGGCTATGTGGACCATACGAGAGTGTGGGCCCATTTGGCTAAAGGCCCATTAGTACTGATTGACTGATAAGGTTGAACGGGTCGATCAAGACGACTGTGGACATACTGTAGGGTCAGTAAGTACACTTAGACCCCATACTAATGAAATGACCATTATACCCCATTTGAGGTAAATTGACTGAAATACCTCTGTATTATGTATGACTGTTTTTGAGCATGACATTTCTGCATACACGTATGATATTATGTTGCATTACATGGGGTGGGATATATGATTTTGGAGGAAGTGTACTAAAAGGCTATAAGCCTATTACTAGCAGCTTTGCTGCAAACACTGTTTTAGTAATGGAAACGGTACGACTTGGTGTATAGGGTTGGGTGGGTCGATTTAATCCCCACGTGGTGTGTAGGGTTGGTACGAAGATGGTGTGTAGTAGATGGATTGGATAGGATTCTTTGCTTGCATACTGTACTTAAACAGGCTAAGGCCCAGATTGCTACTGTTACTGAAAAAGGGGGCTAAGGCCCGTAACTTGAACTAAAGGGCTTGGGCCCAGACTATATTTACACTGGTTGTTTGTTGTTATGGGATTTCACACACTGAGTTTTCGTAAACTCACCCATCTATTAACTATGTGGGAAATCCTCAGGCTTAGACGGATCGAGGCGACAGAGGACTCGGAGGTGGCCACTCGACATAGTTTCTTTTAATATTACACTTAAGATTTTATTTTGGGTTTTCATTATGTAATAAGGAATTTTTAATTTTTATTTTGATTTGGGGGTTTTATTTACCTTATTTTACCTATTAATAATAGGATCCGGATTTTCAAGTAAATACAAACAAATGATTTTCTTAACACATCACGCTTACGCAACACATTTTGAAAGCTTCTGCAACCAGCACCATTTTAATGTTTAATAAAAAACTCATTTAAACAATATTTTTCTAAACCAACATGAATTTTTATAATGAACCAAACACTCTAAACTTTTCTTGAGAACCTAGTAAAGTTTTTACGTAGAACGGGTTTTTCACAGAATTCGTGTTTTGAAAAAAATGTTCCAATGTGACATCACAGATTCGGCCATAACGTCTAGGCCGAGTTTGGGGTGTTACATTTAGTGGTATCAGAGACAGGTTGCAAAACTCAGTTGTGGGTTTGGGTTTTTCAAAAACGTGGAAATTTTAACAATGTTGTTTTAAAATGGTTTAAAGAGATTATTTGGGTTTATGCTTACTGAAAGAGTGGTACATCGAGTCTTTACGCCGATCTTGTAATTCCTCTGATTGTTATTTCTGAAAGAATAATATCGAAATGTTATTATTGAAACTACATTAGGTAGTAAACGGTGTTGAAATTCTTTAGAGTAAACTACGAACGTAGTAAGACTGCGAACCGCGAAAACCAACTCTGAGATAATATTGTAGACATCTGTAATAAATACTAGAACAATAAACTGATTGACATAAAAAATTTAATACAGATAAAATCGTGATTGGATAATAAGCACTAGGGGTACTCGTGGTAGAGACCGCGACAGAAGCCGTGGAGGTGCTCGGGCTGGGTCTTCGTCTTTTGGACACCAGCCTAATGAGGAAGTTAGTGAGGCACTAGCTTCACCTATGGCTGAGATAGGGTCTCAAAATCGAGCAACTGGGGACGATGCACTGTCCCAAGCATTATTGAGGATTCTGGAAAGGGTCACTGGGCCTGGTACTGGTAACATGGGTTGAGGGTCGATTACGGAACAACTCATGTCTAATGGGGCAGAGATATTTAGGGGTATTGCTGGAGTTGCCCTTAATGTGGCTGAATACTGGATAGAAGCCATAGAAAGGATCTTGGATGACCTTCTACACCCCTGAGTAGAAGCTAAAAGGTGCGGTATCTCTACTGAGGGACGAGGCCTATCAGTGGTGGCTTATCGTCAAAGAGGTAACTCAAGCTGATCATTTGACCTGGGAGTTTTTCAAGACTACCTTCCAGGCTAAATATGTGGGTACCAGCTTTGTAGATACCCGTAGGAGGGAGTTTCTGAACTTAACTTAGGGAGATAGGACAGTGGCTAAATATGAGGCCAAATTTTTACGACTGAGCAGCTATGTATGTGGGATGGTGGCAACAGAATATGAGCGGTGTGTTCAATTTGAGGATGGCCTCAGAGATGGTTTAAGGGTTTTGATAGCTCCTCAGAGAGAGCAGGATTTCACAGCACTAGTTGACAAGCCAAAAATTGTCGAGGATGTGACGCGTGCTGAGCGCCAGAATAGAGAGAAAGGCAGAGGTAAGAGGGATGCTGAACCCTCAAATTATTTTTAGTGGTATAAGAAAAAGAAAACTGATAGGCCAGCCAGAGTATGGACCCCTACTACTGCTATTTCTGGACCACAGTTTTATGCTAATTATGGAAAATGCCATCAGGGCGAATGTTGGAAAAGGATGGGTGCATGTCTGAGATATGGATCTTTGGAGCACTGTGTCAAGGATTGTCCATGGAGGCCCGAGCAGGTGCAAGCTATTGGTTTTGGTAATTTTCAGCGGGGTGGTCAACAGCCACTGAGAGGCCAGAGTCAGGCCAGGGGTGGAAATAGTATAGGCCATAGTTGTGGAGCACCGGGCAGAGGTACTTGTCATATTGAGGCGAGGCAGCCGACACTGGTTTACACTGTACATCTCTGAGAGGACGGAGACACTCCAGATGTCATTGCTGGTATGTTCTTTATCTATAATGTACCTTATATTGCATTGATTGATGTTGGGTCTACACATTCATAAGTAGCATGCTATGTGTCTAAGATATTGGGTATTATGGCTGAAAACACTTTGAGTGAGGTTACTGTTCTAAGTCCACTAGGGCAGTCCGTTCGGATAAATAAGATGTTTAGAGATGTTCCCTTGGAGGTATAAAGAGTTGTTTTTTGGCCGATCTTATGGAGTTGCCTTTCGGAGAGGTTGACCTAATACTGGGCATGGATTGGTTAGTTAAACATCGGATAAGCTTGGATTGTGCCACTAAACAGGTTGTACTGAGAGCTGAGGCAAATAAGGAGGTGGTGGTAATTGGGGAATGACAGAACTATTTGAGTAATGTAATCTCTGCACTAAGGGCCGTGAAGTTGGTTCGCAAAGGTTGTGAAGCATGGCCTATGTCAATGTTTCAGATGTTGGGGACTCTTCGGTAAGGGATATCAGGACTGTTAAGGATTTTTCGGACATCTTTCCTGAAGTGTTACCTGGGTTACCTCTAGAGCGTGAAGTGGAGTTTGGGATTGAGCTCTTTTCTGGTACAGCTCCGTTGTCCATCGCCCCTTACAGAATGGCACCAAAGGAGCTGGTGAAGCTTAAGGCCCAGATTCAAGAGTTATTGGACCATGGTTTATCCGACCTAATGTGTCTCCATAGGGAACTCCAGTCTTATTTGTGAAAAAGATGGACGGATCCATACGTATGTGCATCGACTACAGACAATTGAATAAGTTGACCATTAAGAATAAATATCCTCTGCCGAGGATTGATGATTTGTTCGACCAACTGCAAGGAGCATCATTTTTCTCTAAAATAGATTTCCGATCGGGTTATCACCAATTGAGATTTAAAGATGCCGATATGCACAAGATGGAGTTTCGGACTCGTTATGGTCATTACGAGTTCCTGGTAATGCCTTTTGGTCTGACAAATGCACCGGAAACTTTTATAGATCTGATGAACAGATTGTTTCAACCCTATCTGGATCGGTTTGTGGTAGTATTTATTGACGATATACTAGTGTATTCAAGGACTGAGAATGAACATGATGAACATCTACGAGTGGTTCTGCAAATCTTGAGGGAGAAACAATTGTACGCCAAGTTCGGCAAGTGTGAATTTTGGTTACGTGAGGTAATGTTTCTTGGTCATGTGGTATCTGCTGAGGGAATTAGAGTTGATCCTCGAAAAATTAAGGTTGTTGTAGATTGGAAGTAGCCTAGGACTGTGTCAGAAATTCGTAGTTTTCTAGGCCTGGCTGGGTATTATTAAAGATTTGTAGAGGGATTTTCACTAATTGTCACACCCTTAACTAAGCTACTATGTAAGGGCGTACCTTTTAACTGGACTGATACGCAGCAAGAGAGCTTTGAGAAGCTCAAGAAAGTTCTAACTGAGGCACTTGTCTTGATTTAGCCGGAGTCTAGAAAGGAATTTACTGTCTACAGTGATGTATCACACGTTGGTTTGGGTTGTGTATTGATGTAAGAGGGTAAGGTGGTAGCTTATAGGTCTCGTCAGCTTAAGACGCATGAGGTGAATTACCCAACACATGACTTGGAGTTGGCCACAGTGGTATTCGCACTGAAAATTTGGAAGCATTACTTATACGGTGAGAAGTGTATCATTTACACGTATCACAAGAGCCTCAAGTATCTCCTCACTCAGAAGGAGTTAAATCTTAGGCAGTGTAGGTGGAGTGAGCTGCTTAAGGATTATGATTTTTCGATTGAATACCACCCTAGAAAGGCTAATGTGGTGGCTGACGCATTGAGCCGTAGGGCTATGATTGATCTGAGAATAATGTTTTCTCATCTTATCTTGTTTGAAGATGGTGGCTTGTTGGCTGTGCTTCAAGTTAAACCAGTATGGATGAAACAGATTAAAAGTAAACAGTTGGAAGATGAGTCATTGGGTCTTAGGTTCCGTCATATCGAAAATGGTAATACTGTGGATTTTGGACTGAACAGTGAAGGGGTACTCTATTTTCGAGGTAGAATTTGCGTACCTAAGGATACTGATTTAAGACAGACTTTTCTGCGAGAGGCTCATAGTAGCCCCTATGTTATGCACCCAGGTGGAAATAAGATGTACAACGATCTCCGTGAGATTTATTGGTGGTTGGGTCTTAAGTGAGAGATTACCAACTTTATGGGGAAATGTCTGACTTGCCAACAGGTTAAAGCGGAACACCAGTTGCCTTCTGGGTTACTTCAGTCAGTTAAGATTCCGCTATGGAAATGGGAAAGAGTAACTATGGACTTTGTGAGTGGGCTATACCTAACGCCATCTAAGAAAGATTCAGTGTGGGTCATTGTGGATCGGTTGACCAAAACTGCTCATTTCGTACCGGTTCGAACAAATTATTCATTGAAGAAAGTGGCTAAGCTATATGTATCTGAGATAGTGAGACTACATGGAGTACCAGTTTCCATAATTTCAGAAAGAGATCATCGCTTCACGTCTCGATTTTGGAAGAAGTTACATGAAGCTTTAGGCACACGGTTGGACTTCAGTATTGCATTCCATCATTAGACAGATGGTCAGTTGGAGAGGGTGATTCAGATACTGGAGGACATGTTAAGGAGTTGTGTAATTGACTTCCAAGGTAGTTAGGAGGAGTATTTGCCGCTAGCAATAGTTACCAGTCTAGCATACAAATGGCACCTTACGAAGCACTATATGGCCATAGGTGTCGCACTCCATCATGTTGGACTGAGTTGGGCGAGCGGCGTGCTCTGGGTCCTGAGTTAGTATCTGATACCGAGGATAAGGTCAGATTAATTCGGGATCAACTGAAGGCGGTGTCAGACAGACAGAAGTCATATGCAGATTTGAAGCATAAAAAATTGAGTATGTTGTGGGAGATTTTTTCTTCTGAAGGTCTCGCCATGGAAGAAGGTATTGAGATTTGGGCGTAAGGGCAAGTTGAGCCTAAGGTTTATTGGGCCTTACCGCATTTTGAAACGAGTAGGACCGGTTGCCTATCAGTTAGAGTTACCTCCAGAATTAGAGCAGATTCACGATGTGTTTCACGTCTCGATGCTGAGATGCTACCGCTCTGATCCTACGCATGTCGTACCTGTTGAGGAGATTGAAGTTAGACCATGTAACACCCCAATCCCGTGACCGTTACCGGAAATCGAATACGAGGTGTTACCGAGCTTACTTCATTTATTTCCCCCTATTTATTTTTTTTTTGTTCCGCAAGTGGCTAACTGTATCGTAGTCGCTTTAAAAATCATATCTTGAGTTCTGGAACTCGAAATCCAATTCAGTAAATTTTCTCTGAAACTAGACTCATATATCTATATGGGGGAATTTTTGTATAATTTTTGGTTGGGCCAATTAGTACAGTTTATTCATTAAAGTCTCCCCTGTTTCAAGGTTCGACTACACTGACCTCTATACCTTACGATTTAAATATCTCCCGGTAAAGGGCTTCAACGCCTATGCCGTTTGTCTCTAATGAAAGTAGACTCGATAACGAATCTGTACATATAAGGCACGACCTCTAATTATCTCGATAAAATTTACGGTGAATTTTCTAATTTGAAACAGGGGATCCAGAAATCTCTCTGGCCCTATTTCACAAGAATTTAATTATCTCATAACATACAGCTCATATGGTAGTTTCGTTTCTTCCATATGGAAATAGACTCATCAAGCTTCAATTAAATAATTTATTCATTATTTAATTCCATTTCTACTATTTTTAGTGACTTTTCAATCTCACATCACTGCTGCTATCAGCATCTGTTACTAAAGCAAACTATGCCTATTTCATGATTTTTCCTTGATCTAACTAATAATTCATCATACATATTACAAATTATGACCATGACTAGCCATGCCAAAGGTTAATCATCACCGAGCATCTCCCTACTACACTATTACCAAATCATGAATTTAACACCGAAAATAATCAGCCATGACATATGGCATAATAATCGAGTAGGCCTCAACCAATACTCAACCAAAACCGAATTACCAAGACTTGTGTCCAAACATCATAGAACCAAATCCAACCGAAAATTATGCCATTTTCGCATGGCTAAAGTTTACATACCAAATTTCAACAAAACATAATAGCCTATACATGCCGAAATGTTCTCCTAGACCAACTAAAAAGAAGATACCAAA
Organism: Gossypium arboreum; assembly: GCF_025698485.1. Classification (NCBI taxonomy): domain Eukaryota; kingdom Viridiplantae; phylum Streptophyta; class Magnoliopsida; order Malvales; family Malvaceae; genus Gossypium; species Gossypium arboreum. The sequence goes on from NC_069079.1 coordinate 58,563,475, forward strand.
AGTTGCTAGCCGTGTGATGACTTCGATGACGGTCCCGAGTACGCAAAAAGTCGAGTCCAAGAAACCTAAAATAGGTGACAAGCAAACACCGAATGAGTATATAACTCAAGAAGTCATAAGCATTACACTACCATCCATTAATAAAATTTTCACAAGAGGAAACAACGAAATGAGGCTAAGTACTCCATCCATACCTAACTATGCCATAGTTTCTTAGACCTTACGATTCAATCTCATTCCAAGTCCTACATTGACATTTCATACGCTATTCAATAGAGTAATTGAGGCATTTCCATACATCATTTTATTTTCGTTACAATCATACAACTAAACGAACTTTCACCTATTCCACGATGAACCTTAGGTACGTGACTTCAATTATAATCATCACATAAGTTCAAAACTTACCACGCTCAACTCCAAATATAAACATAGCACCTATTAGCCATGAACTCAAGGTACTTACCCTTTCCGCTGTCCAAAATCGACTCGGTAAGGTTGCACCCTTAATGTAAATAATCTATAGAAAATACATAGTGGGTTCGCACACATAGTGCTTAATAATCACCAGCATTACACTTAGTGCCATATACTTTAAACTCGCACACTTAGTGCCATGCATTTCAAGCTCGCACACTCGGTGTCAATCTCTCAACCGTGAACACTTATTGCCCGCACACTTAGTGCCGAAAACCAGCCACTCTATACGCTTCACTTCTTTTTTACATTCGACAATTTCATCTCTACATACATATACATTTGTATACATTTCACCTCATTAAACACAATTGCATAGGTATTACGATCGCTTAAATCAATACCAAATATATGCTTAATGACTTACCTTGTGTTAGGTAGAACGGTTCCAACTCGCTATTCGATTGCTTTCTCCTTTCCTTTATCCGATTTAGTTCCCTTTGCTCTTGAGCTTAATTTAACAATTAAATTGATTTAATCATTTTGAATATCAAAGAGAAATTCAAGGTACTCAACCCTTATTTTTAATAATAAGACCAACCATACACCTATAATAACATCCAATTCATTAATTATTTTAGCACACGCATGGCACATAAGGTTAACTAAAGCTACATTCACTTATAAGATAGCATCCTTAATGAGCTCATACCATGACTATACCTAACCGAATTCAAATAGAGAATTTAGTACAATTACACATTCTTACTAATGTATAATTCTAGCATGCTTTAATATTTTATACACCTCATTCGCCCTAACCATTCACTTAACTTATATGTACAAATTCCATCTCAAAATTAAGAGTTGCAACTACAATTAGGTTACAACAATGCCCATCAATGACCGAATGCTTAAGCACAACTATACTAAAATTTATCCAACATCGTTTTAATTTGCCCTTCACTATTTTTTTTCTAATCATCAAATACAAAGTGATTTACATATATATATTAAACCAACCTTGCTAGCACACAATATTCCTTAACCGAATGTCATAAACCCAAGCCACACATTTTGTTCATTAAGACCCTTCAATGACCACATTTGGTACCCCCCCCTTATGAACAAACCAATTTCAACCTTCAAGAAAAAGTATATGTACCAAGAGCTTCAAACTACTTGGCCGAATATCAAACCTCCAAACAACCAAACTTAATCCATGGAATGAGTAGAACTTGAACTAATCACCTTATTTATACCTAAATTTCCAAGAATTTCAAAGTGCTTACCTCTTCCTAAGCATCATCCAAGCCGAATCATGAACAAAAGAATTCCTTTCTTCTTCCTCCTCAAGTCACGGCAATGGAGAAAAAGATGAGCATTCCTTCATTTTTTCATTTTTACCTTCTTTACTAACAATATTTTATCTCAAATAACCCAATTTCTTATTATAATATATAATTAACATATATATTGCCCATCAACAATCCATCTTGGCCAGCCACTACAAAGGAATTGGGGAATTTGACATGCAAGTCCACCCTTGTGTCATCATGCATTAACAAGCCATTTAAAATTAGCCTATCATATTTCACCATGTCTCATATTGATCCCTATTTAATAATTTCTCATGAAATTGGCAAAATTAGAGAATGAAACTTCCACATACTCATGTACACACATAATAAGCATAGAATATAGCAATTAATTATTTTTATGACTCGGTTTTGTGGTCCCGAAACCACTTTCCGACTAGGGTCACATTAGGGCTGTCACAACTCTCCCCCACATAAGAAATTTTCGCCCCAAAATCTTACCGGTGAACAATTTTGGATATCGATCCTTCATAGAGTCCTCAAGTTCCCAAGTGGCTTCTTCAATTCCATGTTTATGCCACAACACCTTCACTAATGGGATTTTCTTATTTCGCAACTCTTTACTTCACGCATCAAAATGCGAATCGGTTCTTCTTCATAACTCAAGTTAGGCTGAATCTCAATCTCGATGGAGTGATTACGCATGACGGCCGGACCAATATCGTCAAGCATCGAGACATGGAAAACATTGTGAATCTTTTCAAGCTCGGGGTAAAATTAACCAAGATGCGATCGCCCAACTCGCTTGGATACTTCATGCGACCGATGAACCTCGGACTTAGTTTGCCCTTACGACCAAATCTAAGCACCTTCTTCCGTGGTGAAACTTTGAGAAATACTTTGTCTCCAACCCGATATTCAATGTCTTTTCTTTTCGAATCCGATACGACTTTTGAAGATCCGGCGGCTTTCAAACTTTCACGAATTACTCGAACTTTCGCTCAAAGATCCTTAATCAAATCAACCCCAAAAATTTTACTTTCACTAAGTTCAGTCCAAAATAATGGGGTACGGTATTTACGACCGTATAAGGCCTCGTAAAGTGCCATCTTAATGCTTGATTGAAAGCTATTGTTGTAAGCGAATTCAATCAAAGGCAAATATCTTTCCCATGAACCACAAAACTCTAAGACGCAACATCTCAACATATCCTCGAGTATCCGAATTATTCGCTCAGATTGGCCATCATCTGGGATGAAATGCGGTGCTAAATGCATCTTAGTACCCAACGCTTCTTGTAACTTTTTCCAAAATCGCGATGTAAATCTTGGGTCTCTATCCGACACGATAGAAATAGGTACCTCATGCAATCGAACAATTTAGGAGATGTATAATTCTGCCAATTTATCGAGCAAAAAATCTGTACGGACAGGGATAAAATGAGTAGACTTGGTCAATCTATCAACAATAACCCAGACCGAGTCTTTCTTACTCTGAGTCAAAGGTAACCCAGATACAAAGTCCATTGTCACTCGATCCCATTTCCATTCGGGTATCATGATTGGCTGAAGTAATCCCAATGGCACTTGATGTTCCGCTTTTACTTGTTGACATATCAAACACCTTGAAACAAATTCAGAAATGTCTCGTTTCATACCCGGCCACCAAAATTGACGTTTCAGATCGTTGTACATTTTAGTACTACCCGGGTGGATAGACATTCGGCCACTATGAGCCTCATTCAAAATCATCGAAACAAGTTTCGAATTTCTTGGAACACATAATCGACCCTTGAATGTCAAGCAATCATTGTTGTCAATCCAAAACTTTGATTTCTCATTCGAGGCACATTCACTCGCTTAGCGACCAATTCAAATGTCGACTTTCTCGGGATTCAAGTATTTGATGAATCAATAATGGTTTGGCCTTTAATTCAACTACTAGCACCTCATCGGGCGAAACGGATAGGTGAGCATCCATCGCCTCAAAGCAAACAAGGCTTTTACGACTCAAAGCATCGGCCACCACGTTAGCCTTCCCGGTGATAATCAATGACAAGTTCATAGTCTTTCAACAACTCAAGCCAACGCCTTTGTCCCGATTTAGATCTTTTGAGTCATCAAATATTTAAGACTTTTGTGGTCCGAATAAATATGACACCTTTCCCCAAACAAGTAATGCCGCCATATTTTCGTATGAACACTATGGCCGCCAATTCAAGATCATGGGTCGATAGTTTCTCTCATGCGACTTTAATTGTCTCGATCGTAAGCCACAACTCGACCTTCTTGCATCAACACACAACCTAGCCCAAGTAAGGATGCATCACTATAAATGACAAACTCTTTGCCGGACCGATTGTACTAACACCGGAGCTTCGCTAAATGTGTCTTTAGTCGATCGAAACTTTTCGGCGATTTCATCATTCAAACTCAACATCTTTTGGAGTAGTTTCATCAACGGTGCAGCTATCATCGAGAAACCCTTTACAAACCGTCGGTAGTATCCGCAAGTCCCAAAAGCTCCTAACTTCAAGAACATTCCTCGGAGGTTTCCATTGAGTATGGCGAAATTTTGTTCGGATCCACTCTAACACCGATGCGCATACACCACGCGCCCCAAAAGCTAACCTCTTTCAACCAAAATTCACATTTATCGAATTTTGCGATAATCGCTTGTCTCGCAAAATCAGTAATACTAACCTTAAATGCTCGGCGTGTTCGGCTTCACCTTGTGAATAAACTAAAATATCATCAATAAACACAACCATAAATCGATCCAAGTATGGCCTCAATACTCGATTCATTAAATCCATAAATACCGCAGGGCATTAGTGAGCCCAAACGGCATCACTAAGAATTCAGAGTGACCGTACTCGCTCTAAAAGCGGTTTTGGGTATGTCCGAGTCTCGAACCTCAACTGATAATAACCAGATCTCAAATCTATCTTGAAAATACCGAGGCTCCTTTAATTGATCAAACAAATCATCAATACGTGGCAATGGGTATTTATTCTTTATGGTCACTTTATTCAACTGACGATAGTCGATGCACAATCTCATGGTTCCATCCTTCTTTTTCACAAACAATACGGGTGCGCCCCATGGAGAAAAACTCGGTCGAGCGAAACCTCTATCCATCAATTCTTGCAATTGAACTTTCAATTCCTTTAATTCCGTTAATGTCATACGATATGGGGCTGTTGAGATTGGCGTGGTACCAGGTACAATCTCGATGCCGAATTCCACCTCTCGAACCGGTGGCAACCCTGGTAACTCCTCAGGAAAAACATCTGAATACTTACAAACCACTGGTACTGATTCAAGTTTCCTTTCCATCTCTTTGCTATCAATTACATACGCAAGGTATGTTTCACACCCCTTTTTCACATATCTCTGAGCGGTCATTGAAGATATTATCCCTGGCACCCCCTTCAAATCGGTAGACTCAACTCGGACTACCTCATCATGTGCACTCCTCAAATCGATGGTTTCTCTTTGCAGTTCACCACTGCATCATTTACGGTCAACCAATCCATACCAAGAATGACATCAAATTCGTCAAACGGTAAAAGCATCAAATTGGCCGAAAAACAGGATTCTCGGATTATTAGAGGGTATCTCTTACACACTTTATCAACAAGTACGTATTGACCCAAAGGGTTTGACACTCGAATTACGAACTCAGTAGGCTCAACAGGTAGAGTCTTACTGGATGCTAAGGTTTCACATACATATGAATGAGTAGAGCCAGGGTCAATCAATGCAATCACATTAGTATCAAAGAGAGTGAAAGTACCAGTGATGACGTTAGGGGAGGATGCCTCCTCTCGTGCGCGAATGGCATATGCTCTAACAGGAGTACGGGTCTCGGCTCGAACAGCCGTATCAAAAGCCCCTCTCTGACTACCACCCCTACCTCCTAAAATTCTCGGTGGTCTACCTCTAGCTGTCACTCCACTAGGTCTTGCACCTTGCATCTTATTCTTCTCATCAAGCTCCGTGCAATCTCTAATGAAGTGGTCCTTCGAACTGCATCCGTAACAGGCCCTGTTAGTAGACTTACCCCAACATTCACCTAGGTGTCGTCTTCCACATTGGGGGCATTTAGGTTTCTCTTGACGATTATTGCCCACACTAGCTACCGAAGTAGCTCGAGAGTCCGTCGATGGTCGTGCTCTGATGGAAATTCCCGCAGTCATCCTCGACTTACTAGTGTCCTCCCTGAACTTCTTTACAGCCGAGAACGGAGCTTTACCCGTCGATATTTTACGATAGTCTCTAGCTTCAAATTCAGCCTTCTTCTTCTCCTTTCCAAGTTCTTCTGCCTTGCAGGCTCGTTCGACTAGTGTTACAAACTCCTTTATCTCCAAAATACCCACTAGTAGCTTTAAATCTTCATTCAATCCTTCTTCAAATCTTTTGCACATAGCAACCTCATCGGCCACACACTCCCGGGCATACCGATTGAGTCTTACGAACTCATGTTCGTATTCAGATACTGTCATACGGCCTTGCTTGAGTTCCAAGAATTCCTTACGTTTTTGATCAATGAACCGTTGACTAATATACTTCTTTCAAAATTCCGTTTGAAAGAAATCCCAAGTAACTCGTTCGTTTGGAACTATGGAAATCAAGGTCCTCCACTAATAGTAGGCTGAGTCCCGCAACAAGGATATAGCACACTTTAGACATTCATCGGTGTGCATGATTCATCAAACACCGAATGGTGTTATCAAGCCGTAACTCGGCCTTTCGGCATCATCAAGAACTATGGCCTGAACTCCTCAGCCCGCGCTTCCTAATCAAGTCTACAGTGGCTTACTCAAATTCACAAGATTAGTAACTGATGGCATTACGGGCTCTTGGGGTGGATTATTCAAATTCGAAATTGTTGGACAGCCGGATTGGTTCGGGCATATTATGCGACCCACTCATTCATCATGGTAAAGAAGGCTTGTTTAGCCCCTCACCTTGATTATTCGCAGATGATCGAGGTTCAACAGCGGCGCCCCTTGTACAGAGCAGCCGCTACACTTTCAACGTCATCCGCCAAGGTTCTCTCTACACCGGATCCATTTACTAATCAAAACAAAAATTTTAACCGTCAAGTCATCACACATTTAAACATTAACATTAAGGCATGTATAGCTAGACTCATACGTGCTATGGTAGTCCTAGAACCGACTAAACCATAGCTCTGATACCAATCAAATTGTAACACCCCAATCCCGTGACCGTTATCGGAAATCGAATACGAGGTGTTACCGAGCTTACTTCATTTATTTCCCCCTATTTATTTTTTTTTTGGTTCCAGGCAAGCTGGCTAACTGTATCATAGTCGCTTTAAAAATCATATCTTGAGTTCTGGAACTTGAAATCCAATTCCATAAATTTTCTCCAAAACTAGACTCATATATCTATACAGAGAAATTTTTGTATAATTTTTGGTTGAGCCAATTAGTACAGTTTATTCATTAAATTCTCCCCTGTTTCAAGGTTCGACTACACTGACCTCTGTACCTTACGATTTAAATATCTCCCTGTAAAGGGCTTCAATGCCTATGCCGTTTGTCTCTAATGAAAGTAGACTCGATAACCAATCTGTACATATAAGGAACAACCTCTAATTATCTCGATAAAATTTACGGTGAATTTTCTAAGTCGAAACAGGGGATCCAGAAATCGCTCTGGCCCTGTTTCACAAGAACTTAATTATCTCATAACATACAGCTCATATGGTAGTTTCGTTTCTTCCATATGGAAATAGACTCATCAAGCTTCGATTACATAATTTATTCATTATTTAATTCTATTTCTACTATTTTTAGTGATTTTTCAATCTCACATCACTGCTGCTGTCAGCATCTGTTACTAAAGCAAACTATGCCTATTTCATGATTTTTCCTTGATCTAACTAATAATTCATCATACATATTACAAATTATGACCATGACTAGCCATGCCAAAGGTTAATCATCACTGAGCATCTCCCTACTACACTATTACCAAATCATGAATTTAACACCGAAAATAATCAGCCATGACATATGGCACAATAATCGAGTAGGACTCAACCAATACTCAACCAAAACCGAATTACCAAGACTTGTGTCCAAACATCATAGAACCAAATCCAACCAAACATTATGCCATTTTCGCATGGCTAAAGTTTACATACCAAATTTCAACAAAACATAATAGCCTATACATGCCGAAATGTTCTCCTAGACCAACTAAAAAGAAGATACCAAAAGTTGCTAGCGGTGTGATGACTTCGATGACGGTCCCGAGTACGCAAAAAGTCGAGTCCAAGAAACCTAAAATAGGTGACAAGCAAACACCGAATGAGTATATAACTCAAGAAGTCATAAGCATTACACTACCATCCATTAATAAAATTTTCACAAGAGGAAACAATGAAATGAGGCTAAGTACTCCATCCATACCGAACTATGCCATAGTTTCTTAGACCTTCGATTCAATCTCATTCCAAGTCCTACATTGACATTTCATACGCTATTCAATAGAGTAATTGAGGCATTTCCATACATCATTTTATTTTCGTTACAATCATACAACTAAACGAACTTTCACCTATTCCACGATGAACCTTAGGTACGTGACTTCAATTATAATCATCACATAGGTTCAAAACTTACCACGCTCAACTCCAAATATAAACATAGCACCTATTAGCCATGAACTCAAGGTACTTACCCTTTCCGCTGTCCAAAATTGACTCGGTAAGGTCGCACCCTTAATGTAAATAATCTATAGAAAATACATAGTGGGTTCGCACACATAGTGCTTAATAATCAGCGCACACTTAGTGCCATATACTTTAAACTCGCACACTTAGTGCCATGCATTTCAAGCTCGCACACTTAGTGCCATGCATTTCAAGCTCGCACACTCAGTGCCAATCTCTCAACCGTGAACACTTATTGCCCGCACACTTAGTGCCGAAAACCAGCCACTCTATACGCTTCACTTCTTTTTTTACATTCGACAATTTCATCTCTACAAACATATACATTTGTATACATTTCACCTCATTAAACACAATTGTATAGGTATTATGATCGTTTAAATCAATACCAAATATATGCTTAATGACTAACCTTGTGTTGGGTAGAACGGTTCCAACTCGGCTATTCGATTGCTTTCTCCTTTCCTTTATCTGATTTAGTTCCCCTTTGCTCTTGAGCTTAATTTAACAATTAAATTGATTTAATCATTTTGAATATCAAAGAGAAATTCAAGGTACTCAACCCTTATTTTTATTAATAAGACCAACCATACACCTATAATAACATCCAATTCATTAATTATTTTAGCACACGCATGGCACATAAGGTTAACTAAAGCTACATTCACTTATAAGATAGCACCCTTAATGAGCTCATACCATGACTATACCTAACCGAATTCAAATAGAGAATTTAGTACAATTACACATTCTTACTAATGTATAATTCTAGCATGCTTTAATATTTTATACACCTCATTCGGCCCTAACCATTCACTTAAATTATATGTACAAATTCCATCTCAAAATTAAGAGTTGCAACTACAATTAGGTTACAACAATGCCCATCAATGACCGAATGCTTAAGCACAACTATACTAAAATTTATCCAACATCGTTTTAATTTGCCCTTCACTATTTTTTTTCTAATCATCAAATACAAAGTGATTTACATATATATATTAAACCAACCTTGCTAGCACACAATATTCCTTAACCGAATGTCATAAACCCAAGCCACACATTTTGTTCATTAAGACCCTTCAATGACCACATTCGGTACCCCCCCTTATGAACAAACCAATTTCAACCTTCAAGAAAAAGTATATGTACCAAGAGCTTCAAACTACTTGGCCGAATATCAAACCTCCAAACAACCAAACTTAATCCATGGAATGAGTAGAACTTGAACTAATCACCTTATTTATACCTAAATTTCCAAGAATTTCAAAGTGCTTACCTCTTCCTAAGCATCATCCAAGCCGAATCATGAACAAAAGAATTCCTTTCTTCTTCCTCCCTCAAGTCACGGCAATGGAGAAGAAAGATGAGCATTCCTTCATTTTTTTCATTTTTACCTTCTTTTACTAACAATATTTTATCTCCAATAACCCAATTTCTTATTATAATATCTAATTAACATATATATTGCCCATCAACAATCCATCTTGGCCGGCCACTACAAAGGAATTGGGGAATTTGACATGCAAGTCCACCCTTGTGTCATCATGCATTAACAAGCCATTTAAAATTAGCCTATCATATTTCACCATGTCTCATATTGATCCCTATTTAATAATTTCTCATGAAATTGGCAAAATTAGAGAATGAAACTTCCACATACTCATGTACACACATAATAAGCATAGAATATAGCAATTAATTATTTTTATGACTCGGTTTTGTGGTCTCGAAACCACTTTTCGACTAGGGTCACATTAGGGCTGTCACAGACCAGACCTAAATTTGAGGAAGAACTAGTCTAGATTTTGGATCGAGAGATGAAAGTCTTGAGAAGGAAGTCAATCCCATTAGTAAAAGTTCTTTGGCGGAATCACAGTTCTGAGGAGGCTACATGGGAACCCGATGAGGCGATGCAACAACAATACCCTCACCTATTTTGACCAGGTAAATTTTGAGGCCGAAATTTTCTTTAAGGAGGGCAGAATTGTAACGCCCCAAATCTTGAAAACCCTATTTAAATTATTTTTGTGTGTTTTTGACATGGATGTATGTCTGACTTAGTGATTTAATGCTCTGGGAGTATTTGAGTAGTTGTGGGTTCAAGTCCTGGCTTGAGTAAAATTTTGGTTTTATTTGAATAAACCCTTGTCTGCTGCTAGAAGACTTTTAAATTAATATGTGTAGGACATGACAAAGTGAGTATACTGATCTAGTGATTGAGGGCGTGTGGAGTGGTCTAGGAGATCTGGAGTTCGAAGCTTGGCAACGTAGAAGAATATTTTATTTTGCTTTGCTATTGGCGTTGGGGAAGTGTTGTAGTTGGAATGAAACTGGGGTGTTGAGAAGTGTATGGAGTGTGGCCGAATTCTAGGGAGTTGTTGGAGGGGATTTTGGCTGTTAAGGTTTTGGATAGGTGGGATATGCTTGAGGGATTTTAGGAGTGATAAGGGGAGAGAAGTTAGGAGTTTGAAGGGAGTGGAAGAGGGTGTGTCGATTATTGACTCTTTCTATTGGAAATTTTCAGTTTTGGTCAGTTATTGAGAGTTTGGTCATTCTTTTTTATTCTTTCCCCTTGGTGCTGAATTCCCATTAGTTGGTTTCAACTGTGTTTGTGTTCAATTGAGGGACGGTTTGGTATCATTTAGGGGTTCTAATTATTTTATTCTTTTAGGTTGTTCTTCTCCAACATTTTCATCCACCATATACCTTTGCTTTTCTTTTCTCTGGCATTAAGTCACTTTGGCTGAATACCTCACCAACCCTTCCCATGTTTCTTTGTTTCGGTTTGGCAAGTGCACAGTGATTCCTTTCTTCTCTCACTCAACCCTTCCTATTCTAAACTCTTTTCACTTTGTAGTTTGGCTACATACAACATCTTTCCCTTCACTAAATCGTCCTTCCTTTAGCCAAACTTTTCAGTAAGCCACTGCCCTATTTGTTCTCTTTTCAGTTTGTAATTATCTGTGCACCGTTTCCCCCTTTTCTCTTCTTGAACCACTACCCCCTATCTTCTATTTTCAAAAAAATTTCCTTCTTCCTATCGATTTCCTGTTCTTGGACGGATTAGTTCAGTCCTTTGCAGTTTGAAGTGGTAAGTCTTTGGTTGGGATGGAAGCTTTGCTTCAACCAGTTGGAAGTGTTGGGTTATATTT